>NC_133424.1:52370000-52995000 GCF_049350105.2 Macaca mulatta
ACTGCAGCCTTTGCCTCCTGGGTTCAACCAATTCTCTTGTCTCAACCTCCTGAGTAGCTGGGATTACAGGGGCCTGCCACTACGCCCAGCTAATTTTTTGTATTTTTAGTAGAGATGAGGTTTCACTATGTTGGCCAGGCTGGTCTCCAACTTCTGACCTTAGGCGATCCACCTGCCTCGGCCTCCCAAGACTGGGATTACAGGCGCGAGCCACTGTGCCCAGCCTTTATATTTCATTTTATTATTTTTAATTTTTTTGAGACAGGGCCACACTTTGTCGCCCAGATTGGAGTGCAGTGGCACGATCACAGCTCACTGCAGCCTCCACCTCCCTGGGCACAGGTAGTCCCCCCACCTCAGCCTCCCAAGTAGCTGGGACTACAGGTGTGCACCACCACACCCGGCTAATTTTTCTCTTTTTAGTAGAGATGGGGTCTCACCATGTTGCCCAGGCTGGTCTCTAACTCCTGGCCTCAAGCGATCCTCCTGACTCGGCCTCCCAAAGTGCTGGGATTACAGTCATGAGCCACCACGCATGGCCAAGCTCCAATATTAACAGGGTGGCCAGCCCCAGCGGACTGAGAGGTGTTGTTGAGGAACAAAAATGAAAGAAGAGGGTGCGAGTCACGTGGACATTTGTGGAAGACTGTTTTGAGCACAGGGAACAGTGCACAGTTCTCGGGGTGGAAACATGCTTCATGTATTCGTTCCAGAGACCCTGGAGGCCAGTGTGGCCGGAGCAGAGCGTGTGACGGGGAGAGCGGGAGAGGGGTTGGTAGGAGGCGAGCTTAGAGATGAACAGACACGTCTCCATTGATGCACAGCCATGGGCCGGTTTCCTTAAGTGTGTCTAGCAGGTGTGTGTGCCCATACGTGTGACCCTGTGAGTTAGGGTGCCTGTGTTTGTGCATGTGTGTGCATGTTTGTGTGTCTCCTGTGTGTGTGTGTCTGTGTATGCTTTTGTGTGTCTATGTGTATGTATATATGTGTCTATGTCCATATATACGAGCATGTGTGTTTCTGTGTGTCTATATATGTATATATGAGTATGTATCTAGGTGTAAGAATCTGTGTGTGTGAGACAGACTGTGTGTGTGTGTATGGCTGTGTCTCTGTGGCTGTGCATGTGTGTGAGCATGTGTGTTTATATGTGTGTCTATGAGTATGTGTCTCTATCTGGGGTGTAAGAATGTGTGTGTGTGCCTGTGTGTGGCTGTGTGTGTGTCTGTGTGAGCATATGTATCTATGTGTGTGTATGAGTGTGTGTCTATCTGGGGTGTAAGAGTGTGTGTGCCTGTGCCTGTGTGTGGTTGTGTGTCTTTGTGTGTGTCTATGTGTGTCTATGTGTGTGTATGAGTGTGTGTGCCTGTGTGTGGTTGTGTGTCTTTGTGTGTGTCTGTGTATGTGTGTCTATGTGTGTGTATGAGTGTGTGTGCCTGTGCCCGTGTGTGGTTGTGTGTCTTTGTGTGTGTCTGTGTATGTGTGTCTATGTGTGTGTATGAGTGTGTGTGCCTGTGCCTGTGTGTGGTTGTGTGTCTTTGTGTGTGTCTGTGTATGTGTATGTGTGTGTATGAGTGTGTGTGCCTGTGTGTGGTTGTGTGTCTTTGTGTGTGTCTGTGTATGTGTGTCTATGTGTGTGTATGAGTGTGTGTGCCTGTGTGTGGTTGTGTGTCTTTGTGTGTGTCTGTGTATGTGTGTCTATGTGTGTGTATGAGTGTGTGTGCCTGTGTGTGGCTGTGTGAGTCTTTGTGTGTGTCTGTGTGAGTATATGTCTGTGTGTGTATAAGTGTGTCTCTGAGGTGTAAGAATGTGTGTGAGAACGTGTGTGCCTGTGCCTGTGTGTGGCTGTGTGTGTCTGTACTATGTGCGTCTGTGTGGCGGGAGGTTAGGGCTGAAGCCAAGCCATCCTTGCGTTTGGGGATGGAGGCTGTGTTCCTAACTCATTGCCCTCAACTCCGCTAATTCTCCCTTCAGGCAAGTGCCTGTGTGGGCTGCACCGACCGTGGTAGGAGTGGCCCGGCATGGCCCGGGAGCCCTTCCTGCCCCTCTCTGATACTGGGCCCTTCCCTCATGTGACTCCCTAGGGCTGAACAAGACATCCTCTTTCTCCTGCGAAGCCCATAACGCCAAGGGGGTCACCACATCCCGCACGGCCACCATCACAGGTGACAGGGTTGGGAGGTGGGGAGCTGGGCATCAGAGGGTAGGGCTTGGGTCTGGGGTCAGAGTGGGGGCAGAGAGCAGGGTAGGGAGCTTTGAGCAAAGGCTCCCCAGGGTCAATCCCTCCTGTTTGTCCACAGTGCTCCCCCAGCAGCCCCGTAACCTCCATCTGGTCTCCCGCCAACCCACGGAGCTGGAGGTGGCTTGGACTCCAGGCCTGAGCGGCATCTACCCCCTGACCCACTGCACCCTGCAGGTGAGACGCCCAAACTTGGTTCATTTCAGTCTCAGGCCTCCTTCCACCCACATCCACAACCCTCACCCTCTCCCTGGGAATCCACCACTTCTCCGCCACTGTTGAGAAGCAGTAGAGCCTGGGGGGGTTAAGCCAGATGTCCTGGGTTCGAATCCTAGCTCCACCACCTTCTGACTGTGTGAGCTTGAGTAGGAGGCTTAATCTCTCTGGGGCTCAGTTCTCTCGTCTACAAATTGGACATAATGGTAGTGCCTACCCGGAATGCTTAGTGTGAAAATTCAATGAGTGAATTGAATTCAATGAGTGAATGCAAATTACCAACTTAAAATGGTATATCGAACATAGGAAACAAACTTAACAAAATTGGCCAGGCACAGTGGCTCATGCCTATAATCCCAGCACTTTGGGAGGCCGAGGTGTACGGATCATTTGAGGTCAGGAGTTCGAGACTGGCCTGGCCAACATAGCGAAACCGCATCTCTACTAAAAATACAAAAATGAGCTGGGCCTGGTGGCATGGGCTTGTAGTCCCAGCTACTCAGGGGGATGAGACAGGAGAATTGTTTGAAGCTGGGAGGCGGAGGTTGCAGTGAGCGGAGGTTGCAGTGAGCCAAGATCACGCCACTGCTCTCCAGCCTGGGTGACAGAGCGAGACTCTGTCTTAAAACCAAAAAACAGGCCGGGCGCGGTGGCTCACGCCTGTAATCCCAGCACTTTGGGAGGCCGAGGCGGGCGGATCACAAGGTCAGGAGATCGAGACCATCCTGGCTAACACGGTGAAACCCCGTCTCTACTAAAAATGCAAAAAATTAGCCGGGCGAGGCGGCGGGCGCCTGTAGTCCCAGCTACTCGGGAGGCTGAGGCAAGAGAATGGCGTGAACCCGGGAGGCGGAGCTTGCAGTGAGCCGAGATCGCGCCATTGCACTCCAGCCTGGGCGACTAAGCGAGACTGTCTCAAAAAAAAAAAAAAAAAAAAACCAAAAAACAAATTTAACAAAATGAAAATGATCAGCTGTCTAAATTATTTTTAGTATTAGTGATATTAACTCTAGCCAGAGTGGGAGCCCTGAGACAGCAGGATCTGGAGCCATTTCTGTCACCACTGGTTACCCAGAACCCTCCACTTCTCCCATCCCAGCCCTGGCTACTCTGTGTGGTCACTGTCCAGGGATGGGTCTGTCCCCTACTGCAATGTAAGCTCTGATGGGCAGGGCTGGAGCTGTCCCAGTCACCACTGCCTCCTCATTCTTGCCCAGCACAGGACCAGACATACAGTAGGGAATATTTGCTAGAAGGATATATTACAACCCAGATGAGCTAGACCCAGACTCTGCCCTCAAGTTCCTCCTAGAGTAAGAAAACTAAAACCAGGCCAGCTGTGGTGGCTTACACCTATAACCCCAGCACTTTGGGAGGCCAAGGCGGGTGGATCACCTGAGGTCAGGAGTTCGAGACCAGCCTGGCTAACATGGTGAAACCCCATTTCTACTAAAAATACAAAAAATTAGCCAGGTGTGGTGGCACACACCTGTAATCCCAGCTACTCGGGAGGCTGAGGCAGGAGAATCACTTGAACCTGGGAGGCAGAGGTTGCAGTGAGCCGAGATTGTGCCATTGCACTCCAGCTTGGGTAACAAGAGCGAACTTCCGTCTCAAAAAAAAAAAAAAAAAAAGACAGAAAGAAGAAAACCAAAACCAAAACCAAACTCACAGATCTGTAAATATAAGGCTGAATTCTGGTCTGAAGTTCTCTGAGATTAGAATGTTGGAGATAGGGGGTGGACAGTGCCTATGGTGGTAGATGACAGTAATGAAGAATGACCAACTTCTACTGAGTGTCCACTGTGCATCAGGCCTTGCATTAAAGTTTTACGCACACCTCCTCTTATGTTTGTGAAGGAGGGTCTATGGATACACCCATTTTCCAGATGAAGAAACTAAGGCTCAGAGTGGTTAACCAGCTTGTCCAAGGTCATAGCAAACCCATGTCATGCTCCTAACCTCCTTATAAACTGTTTTTTGTTTTTTTCTTTTCTTTTCTTTTTTTTTTTTTTTTTTGAGACAGAGTCTCACTCTGTCACCCAGACTGGAGTGCTGTGACATGATCACAGCTTATTGCAAGCTCAGCCTCCTGGGTTCCAGCAATTCTCCTGCCTCAGTCTCCTGAGTAGCTAGCTTACAGGTGCCCGCTACCATGCCCAGCTAATTTTTATATTTTTAGTAGAGACAAGGTTTCGCCATGTTGGCCAGGCTGGTCTCGAACTCCTGACCTCAAGTGATCCGCCCACCTCCACCTCCCAAAGTGCTGGGATTACAGGTGTGAGCCACCATGCCGGGCCCTGAGAAAATGTTTAGAGTCAGTGCTTGATTAAACAGGAATTGTCTTATACTTACATGCCCTGAGCACAACCCCATCTGCTTGTCATTTTAAACCTAGAAAATAGTGGCTGTTGGCTGGGCATGATAGCTCACGCCTGTAATCCCAGAACTTCATGGGGCTGAGGCATGTCTGTACAAAAAATTCAAAAAATTTAGCTGAGCATGGTGGCACGCACCTGTAGTCCCAGCTACTCGGGAGGCGGAAGTGGGACAATCACCTGAGCCTGACAGTCAGGACTGCAGTGAGGCATGATTGAACGTCTGCTCTCCAGCCTGGGTGACAGAGTGAGACTCAGTCTCAGAAAAAAAAAAAAAAAATAGTAGCTATTAATCTTCCCTTTTTCAAGGTAAGGAACTGAGGCCCAGAGAGGGGAAGTGACCTTTCCCTACCCTCCACCCCTCCCCGGGGCTAGAAAGCCTAAGTTGAGATTCAATCCCAGAGGCCAGCCGGATTTGGGAGACCTCAAATGCCAGGTCAGGCATCAGCTGCACCCCTGCCCACATCCACCAAGTGTTCCCAGGAAAGCAGAAGTGTGTCCTCTTCCCTCTCCAGGTCTCACTTCCTGCTGCACACGGGCTAGGGCTGAAGAGTTCCAGTGGGAGGGTCACAGCCGTCCCAGGGAAAAGAGAAGTGGGAGCAGGCATGGGGAGACCAACTGTCTGTACCCATCTCCCCTCTGTCCTGGTAGAGGTTCCTCTTCCTGTTTGTCACTGTGGGTCAGAGAGCAGGCATGGTGACAGCCTCACCCCCTCCTTGTACCCACCATCTGCCCCCAGTCCTCCCCAGGTCTCGTGGTGGTGTCATCTCCCCCCATGGGGGCTGTGTGACTTTGGGCAAGTTGCTGAACCTCTCTGGGCCTTGGCTTCCCTGTCTGTACAATGGGGATGAGAAAAGAAATGGACCCCATAGGGTGGTAGTGCAAAGTCAATGAGTTCATCCAGGAATGTGCTTGACAGGGAGCTTGGTACATATTTGGCACTCAAGAAATGTTTGCTAGGCCGGGTGCCATGGCTCACACCTGTAATACCAGCCCTTTGGGAGGCCGAGGCAGGTGGATCGTTTGAGCCTAGGAGTTTGAGACCTGCCTGGCCAACATGGTGAAACCCCATCTCTCCAAATAATTAAAAAATTAGGTGGGGCTGTCATTGCACCACTGCACTCCAGCTTGTGTGACAGAGTGAGACCCTGCCTAAAAAAAAGAAAGAAAGCAAGAAAACAAATGTTAGCTGTTGATAATTATAACGTGCAAAGCAGTTTATATGCATCATGTCATTAAACCTTATACCCTGACAAGTAGGAACTGTGATGCCCATTTTCCAGAGACAGACACTGAGACTCAGAGAAGTTAAGACACTCACTCTAGATCACACAGCAAACAGCATCCAACCCAGGACTTAGATCCAAGGAATCTGGCTTTAGATCCCACACCCTGTGGCAGTAAACTCCTTCCTGACATACTGTGTGGCTATATGGCTGGGGTCTCCAGGGTGAAGGGGAAGTCCTTGGCTGCAGCATTCCTGAGGTGCGTGGCTGTGAGTTGTGTGGTTATGGGGGTTTTGTGGTTCCATGTGGCAGGGCTATACAGATGTGTACACCAGCGGTGGCCCCCTCCACCCTGAGTGTGCCATTCCTGGGGCAGAATAGGTATGGGAACTTGTGCTGCTATGCAGAGCTTGACACTTGTTACCAGGAAACACACATAAAATAATAAGTGTCAGGCCAGGCGTGGTGGCTCACGCCTGTAATCCCAGCACTTTGGGAGGCTGAGGCGGGCAGATCATCTGAGGTTGGGAATTTGAGACCAGCCTGACCAACATGGAGAAACCCTGTCTCTACTAAAAATACAGAATTAGCCGGGCGTGGTGGTGCACGCCTGTAATCCTAGCTACTCAGGAGGCTGAGGCAGGAGAATCACTTGAACCTGGGAGGCGGAGGTTGCAGTGAGCTGAGATCACGCCATTGCACTCCAGCCCGGGCAACAAGAGCGAAACTCCATCTCAAATAAATAAATAAATAAATAGATAAATAAAATAATAAATGCCACTCCGTATGCACAAGCAGTCTTCTAAATGCTTATATGCCCCAATTCAGTCAACCCCATGAGGTAGGGAGCCACTGTCATCCCATTTTACAGATGAGAAGACTGAGGCACACAGCTAGGGAATGGTAGAGCCTGGATTTGAGCCCCAGATCCAGCACCCGTGCTCCTCAGCACTAGGCTAAACTGCCTCTGTGCACAGACAAGAGGTATTATTACCATTACTGATATTCTTACCGCCAGTAGAGTGAAGACTATGGGGACAGGATGGGGTTCAGGTCCCAGCTTCATCACTGACAAACGGATGACCTTGAGCAAGTGATTCCATCTCTCTGGGCCTCAGTGTTGTCATCTGTACAGTGGGAATAAGCATAATACTTACCACAGGACAACAGGGTTGATGTGAAGGCCAAATGAATTCAGATTTGTCAAGGGCTAAGAATGGCACTCAGTAAATGTTGGACATGTTTTTCTTTTTTAATTAAGATAATATATGACATGACAGGCACAATGGCTCACGCCTGTAATCCCAGCACTTTGGGAGGTTGAGGCGGGTGGATTACCTGAGGTCAGGAGTTTGAGACCAGCCTGGGCAACATGGTGAAACGCTTTTTCTACACAGAATGCAAAAAAAGCCGGGTGTGGTGTCTCACACCTGTAATCCCAGCCCCTTTGGGAGGCCGAGGCAGCAGATCACTTAAGATCAGGAGTTTGAGACCAGCCTGACCAACATGGTGAAACCTCGTCTCTACTAAAAATACAAAAAAGTTAGCCAGGCATAGTGGTGCATTACTGTAGCCCCAGCTACTCGAGAGGCTGAAGCAGGAGAATTGCTTGAGCCTGGGAGGTGGAGGTTGCAGTGAGCTGAGATCGTGCCACTGCACTCCACCCTGAGTGACAGAGCAAGACTCCGTCTAAAAAATAAAAATAAATAAAAAAAATTAGCCAAACGTGGTGGCTCATGCCTGTAATCCCATCTATTTGGGAGGCCGAGGCACGAGAATTGCCTGAACCTGGGAGGTGGAGACTGCAGTGAGCCGAGATCATGCCACTGCACTCCAGCTCGGGTGATGAAATGAGACTCATAGGCCAGGCATGGTGGCTCACACCTGCAATCCCAGCACTTTGAGAGGCTGAGGCGGGCGGATTGCCTGAAGTCAGGAGTTTAAGACCAGCCTGACCAACATGGTGAAACCCTGTCTCTACTGAAAATACAGCAATTAGTCGGGCGTGGTGGTGCCTGTAGTCCCAGCTACTTGGGAGACCGAGGCAGGAGAATTGCTTGAACCTGGAAGATGGAGGTTGCAGTGAGCCAAGATCTCGCCACTGCACTCCAGCCTGGGCAACAGAGCAATACTCCATCTCCAAAAAAAAAAAGTAAAGGAAAAAAAAGAAATGAGACATATGACATGCATAATCTTCAGTCTACATCTAGATCAAGGTCGTCTAACACATGTGGCCCAGGATGACTTTGAATGAGGCCCAACACACATTCATAAACTTTCTTAAAACATTATGAGATTTGTTTGTGAATTTTTTTTTTTTAAACTCATCAGCTATCGTTAGTGTTAGTGTATTTTATGTATGGCCCAAGACAATTCTTCTTCCACTATGGTCCAGGAAAGTCAAAAGATTGGACACCCTTGAGATTGTGTAATACACATATTCACCATGTAACCACCGTCCAAATCAAGACATAGACCCTTCCAGTCCCCAACAAGGCTCCCTCAGGCCCCAGAGATGACCACACTTCTGCTTCTAGAACCATGCTTTTGCCTGTAGTATAACGTCATATAAATGGAATCTCACAATATCATGCTATTATTATTATTATTATTATTATTATTATTATTTGAGACAGAGTCTTGCTCTGTTACCCAGGCTGGAGTGCAGTGATGTGATCTCAGCTCACTGCAACCTCTGCCTCCCAGGTTCAAGTGATTCTCCTATCTCAGCCTCCTGAGTAGCTGGGATTACAGGCGAGCACCACCACACCTGGCTAATTTTTTATATTTTTGGAAGAAACAGGGTTTCACCACGTTGGCCAGGCCTGTCTCGAACTCATAACCTCAAGTGATCGCCCACCTCGGGCTCCCAAAGTGCTGGGATTACAGGCGGGAGCCACTGTGCCCAGTCTATTTGCATTATTATTGTCATCACACTATGCATCATTATTATTGGTGCTGACCACCCGCCATGCACTGTGGCATCCTTTGGGCATAACTACATTTAATCTTTAAACAATCCTGTAAGGCATTTGATCCTCTAAGGCCCCATTTGCCCGAGGAGAAAACCGAAGCTCAGAGAGGGAAGAGTCTTGCCAGAGGTGGCTTTTGGAACCGCGTCGTATACAACCAAATGATCTCCTTGGTTTGCAAATCCAGGTGCCTGTGTTATCCCAGCATGGCGCTGCAACACACACACACACACACACCCCCTTGCAAAGTTGTGTAGTCACACTAGAACCACCACCACTGGGAGCTGTGTGACCATCTCATGTGATTGCTTGGTCGTTCTGTCCTCACACCCTTCCCTCTCCCCAGGCTATGCTGTCAGACAATGAGGTGGGCATCCAGGCGGGAGAACCAGACCCCCCAGAGGAGCCCCTCACCTTGCAAGCATCTGTGCCCCCCCACCAGCTTCGGCTGGGCAGCCTCCATCCTCACACCCCTTATCACATCCGTGTGGCATGCACCAGCAGCCAGGGCCCCTCATCCTGGACACACTGGCTTCCTGTGGAGACGCCGGAGGGAGGTAAGAAAGGCTGGGGAGGGAGACGTCACCACTACCCCACTGGACTTTGCTTACATCAGTGCCACCCCCATTGTCCCCTTTCACCCCTTTACCCCTCATGGCCTCAATCTCCTTCCCGTCCAATCTCTGACCCCTCAGCAGCACTGCCCACTGGCCTCTCTCCCAGCCCTTCTGTCCCCTGTGCTTCCGCTCATGGGAGGCCTCCACGAGTTGCCCACGTGCGTGCCCTTGGCACCCTGCACCCATTTCCTGGGAACAGGGGAGGGGGTCAGGAAGAGGTGGGGGTGCCAGCTTCCCCTCTTCCCTGTCCTCCAGTGCCCCTGGGCCCCCCTGAGAACATTAGTGCCACGCGGAATGGGAGCCAGGCCTTCGTGCATTGGCAGGAGCCCCGGGCGCCCCTGCAGGGTACCCTGTTAGGGTACCGGCTGGCGTATCAAGGCCAGGACACCCCAGAGGTGGGTGCTGCTGGTGGGACTGGAGTGGAGTGGCTGGCGGGGGAGGGAGACAGGGAGGAGAAGATATCAGGGCAGACATGGACGGTTGTGCACGTTGGGTAGTATGCAATTGCTCTACGCCTAGAGGGGCACGTTCAGGGAAGGTTCATATTCACATTCTGGGGAGAATAAGGGGGTCTAGGGGAGGGCATGGGGAATGGCTATTTTTGAACCACTGCAAAAGCATTTCAGCAGACTCGTATTTACTATAACGATTTCACAGCAGATAGTTGTATAGCACCTTGGGGAAGGGGTACCTTTTCCCAATTTGCACAAAGGCACTGCTATCAGGGCTAGCAATACCCTGACGTAGGGAGAGAGGATGGAAAGGGAAGCTAGAAGGGGATGGAGGGATACAGGTTAAAGGATGAGGATGAGAGATGAAGGGGAGGACAAGGAAGGATGAGGAGTTGGAGGATGGGGAGAGGGCTTTGAGAAAGAGATGGGGCATTGAGCCCAAGAGTGAAGGCTTAACAGCTGGGGGTGAGGCTCTACCCTGATGCCACTTCTGGACCCCCTAGGTGCTAATGGACATAGGGCTAAGGCAAGAGGTGACCCTGGAGCTGCAGGGGGACGGGTCTGTGTCCAATCTGACAGTGTGTGTGGCAGCCTACACTGCTGCTGGGGATGGACCCTGGAGCCTCCCAGTACCCCTGGAGGCCTGGCGCCCAGGTAAGTCCAAAGCCATGCCCAATCTGCTTTAACCCTATTTCTCCCTGACAGCCCTGACTTACTCCCTGTACCTTTCAGAGTTACCGCAACCTAGGCCCTGTTCCTACCCCGAGCCTTACCGAGAGCCGCCCTCACTCCCTTACCCATGCCATGGCCTCACTCCTTTACCCGTGCCACACCCTCACTCCCTTACCTGTGCCACGCCAGTCTTGTCCTCTCTGAGCACGTCTCCTCTGTCCTTTCTTCTCACAGGGCAAGCACAGCCAGTCCACCAGCTGGGTAAGGGCTTCCACACCCCATCTCCTCCCTCCCTCCCCTCAACACCTAGTGGGGGTGCTGTCACCATACATACTCATTGCACATCCCTTTCATGTTTCTTGAACTCATCACTCTAACTTACTTCTTGAGTTTGTGTGGTCCTTGATGGAGGTGCCTATAATGGCCTAGCATAGCACATTGTAGGTATTCAGGGAATGACAGGTGGGTGGGTGGGTGGATGGATGAACAAATGGATGGATGGATATATGGAGGGTGGATGGGTGGGTGGGTCAATGGATGAATAGAGGGTGGATAGGTGGGTGAACAGATAAATGACTGGATGGTGAGTGGATAAATGGATGGGTAGACGGATGGGTGGATGGATGGATGGATATATAGAGGGTGGATGGGTGGGTGGGTCAATGGATTAATAGATGGGGTGGATAGGTGGATGAATAAAAGATGACTGGGTGGTGAGTGGATCCATGAATGGGTAGATGGGTGGATGGATGGATGGTTGGATAAATGGATGGATGGACAGATGGATGGATTTGTGAGTGGATGAATGGATGAAGGGATGGGTAGAAAGGTGGATGGATGGAGGAATGAGGTATCCTCCTCACATCCATCCCTCTCAAATATTTCTCTAACAATTCTCAAACATTCCTCCTACACTCATTGTCTCCTCTGGGCACTATTACAGCCCACTCTTGTAACTCAACCCACTAGCCTTCAGTATTCCTCACATCCCTTCCTGCATTTCTTCACATACCCTTTCCAAGCTCATTCCACCCTCCTTTCACATACATCCCATTATAATCCATTCCTCCCACATGAATCCCAAGGCCCATTGCACAACCACACTTCTCATTCACAAACTCTGCACACCTTGTACGCACTTACCATACCTTTCACATTGCAAACACTGAAAAACATTGTCCACAACTTTCCCACACCTGATTCTCCTTGCATGCTTACCCCACACTCCATAGACATCATTCCCTCACCCTTCACTAATCCCAACCCATCTCACTCTGCACACTCACCCTGAACCCCTTGCACACTCAGCACATAACGATCTTTATTTCTTACACACTCCATTCCACCCCTGCCCTTTTTATACCCCCTTTCTGTGCACCCCATACTCCTCATCTGCCCTTCTCACATCTTTTGCATGCTCACTGCACACTTCTGTCACACTGCAATTACATCCTTAAAGTTCCTTGCTCACTCCTTGTATCTAAGACTTCATGAATACTCTTCCCACTTCACACACCCCCAACTTTTCCAGCAGCCATTCAACCCTGTATATGCTTATCATATCCCTTTGGATATTTATTTCACCCTCATTCCTTGCTTTATGGAAACCCTTGTGGCCGGGTGCAGTGGCTCACGCCTGTAATCCCAGCACTTTGGGAGGCCTGAGACAGGTGGATCACCTGAGGTCAGGAGTTCAAGACCAGCCTGGCCAGCATGGCGAAAACCCATCTCTACTAAAAATACAAAAATTAGCTGGGCGTGGTGGTGCGAGCCTGTAATCCCAGCTACTCGGGAGGCTGAGGCACAAGAATTGCTTGAACCTGGGAGGCGGAGGTTACAGTGAGCCAAGATCACGCCACTGTACTCCAGCCTGGGCAATAGAGCAAGACTCTGTCTCAAATAAAAAAAAAAAAAGAAAGAAAAGAAAAAAAAAATTAGCCAAGTGGCACAGACCTGCAGTCCCAGCTACTCAGGAGACATGGTGAAATCCTGTCTCTACCAAAAAAAGAATACAAAAATTAGCCGGGCATGGTGGTGCACACCTGTAATCCCAGCTACTTGGAAGCGGAGGCAGGAGATTTGCTTGAAACTGGGAGGCAGAGGTTGCAATGAGCTGAGATTGGGCCACTGCACTCCAGCCTGGGTGAAAGAATGAGACCCTGTCTCACAAAAAAAAAAAAAAAAAAAAAACAGAAAAAAAAAAGAGAGAAAGAAAATCCTTTTGTAGTCATTGCATTCTCCTCAAAAGATATTCCTGGCTGGGCGCGGTGGCTCAAGCCTGTAATCCCAGCACTTTGGGAGGCCGAGACGGGTGGATCACGAGGTCAGGAGATCGAGACCATCCTGGCTAACACAGTGAAACCCCGTCTCTACTAAAAATACAAAAACTTAGCCGGGCGAGGTGGCAGGCGCCTGTAGTCCCAGCTACTCGGGAGGCTGAGGCAGGAGAATGGCGTGAACCCGGGAGGCGGAGCTTGCAGTGAGCTGAGATCCGGCCACTGCACTCCAGCCTGGGTGACAGAGCGAGACTCTGTCTCAAAAAAAAAAAAAAAAAAAAAAAAAAAAAAGATATTCCTTAGTCCTTCATTCACCAGCCTCGCCCTCCGTGCACACGCTTCATGCACCGTCCTACACTGCAAGGATCTCCTTCCCCACTCACCTGTTTATCTATACTCTAGTCCACCCTCCTTGCACAATCATCACATTTCTCACACTAACCTATGCTACTTGAGGTTTCTCCACACCCATCTCATGTTCATCTAGCCCTCCTGGCACACTCATAACCCATTCCACACATCTCTCTCTCCCATTCCACACTCAATGCACACTCCTCAAATATCCATTCCACTCTTCTGTTTTTTTGGATCTTGGTGGGGTAATATGTGGTAGCTTAAAGTAAGGAAAACTACAAACGCCCAAACAGGGACTTGAACCCTGGACCACCAGGTTAAAAGGCTGATGCTCTACCAACTGAGCTGTGCTGGCACTTGCTCTTTTTTTTTTTTTTTTTTTTTTTTTTTGAGATGGAGTCTCGCTCTGTCACCCAGGCTGGAGTGCAGTGGCGCGATCTCAGCTCACTGCAACCTCTGCCTCCCAGATTCAAGCGATTCTCCTGCCTCAGTTTCTGAGTAGCTGGGATTACAGGTATGCACCAGCACCCCAGCTAATTTTTGTATATATATCTCTTTCAAGTAGAGACAGGGTTTCACCATGTCTGCCAGGCTGGTCTTGAACTCCTCGCCTCAAGTAACCCGCCCACCTTGGCCTCCCAAAGTGTTGGGATAACAGGCGTGAGCCACTGCACCTGGCCTCCATCCCACTCTCAACTCACCCATCCTACAACTTTCACACACTCCTGCCTTAACATGCACTTGTATCACATCCATTGCATACCCTGTCCAGCCCAGCCTATTCAGATATGTGAATGCATCCATCACACACCGCATCAAGTATGTGCACATCTTTACCGAGGCCTTCTGCCTCCCTCCAACATCACGCCTTTGGGTCCCAGAGAGCTGGATCCAAGGCCTCATCCATGACCTGTTCCTCGTACCCCCGATAGTGAAGGAAACTTCAGCTCCTGCCTTCTCGTGGCCCTGGTGGTATATACTGCTAGGAGCAGTCGTGGCCGCTGCCTGTGTCCTCATCTTGGCTCTCTTCCTTGTCCACCGGCGAAAGAAGGAGACCCGTTATGGGTAAGTTGGAACCACATGGGGAGGCTGTGTGGCCTGGGATGGAGAGGCTGGAGGCAGGGAGGCCAGTGAGGAGGCTGGTGCAGGAGGAGTGATGACCAAGAATTGGAATGAGGGCAAGGGAAGCCAGGCGCGGTGGCTCACGCCTGTAATCCCAGCACTTTGGGAGGCTGAAGCGGGTGGATCACTTGAGGTCAGGAGTTTGAGACCAGCCTGGCCAACATGGCGAAATCCTGTCTCTACTAAAAAATACAAAAATTAGCCGGACGTGGTGGCACACGCCTGTGGTCCCAGCTACTTGGGAGGCTAAGGCACAGAAATCACTTGAACCCAGGAGATGGAGGCTACAGTGAGCTGAGATCGCACCACTGCACTCCAGCCTGGGTGACAGAGTGAGACCCTGTTTCAAAAAAAAGAATGAGGGCGGGCCGGGCGCGGTGGCTCAAGCCTGTAATCCCAGCACTTTGGGAGGCCGAGACGGGCGGATCACGAGGTCAGGAGATCGAGACCATCCTGGCTAACACAATGAAACCCAGTCTCTACTAAAAATACAAAAAAATTAGCCGGGTGAGGTGGCGGGCGCCTGTAGTCCCAGCTACTCGGGAGGCTGAGGCAGGAGAATGGCGTAAACCCGGGAGGCGGAGCTTGCAGTGAGCCGAGATAGCGCCACTGCACTCCAGCCTGGGCGACAGAGCGAGACTCCGTCTCAAAAAAAAAAAAAAAAAAAAAAAAGAATGAGGGCAAGGGGGTGTGTGGAGTGAACGGAAGGCAGAAGGTAGCTGTCCAAGACATGCTCAGCAAATGCTAGCAGAGAGGGCAGGCAGGGCTTGAGGCTGAGATGGTACTTGCTCAACTGCTGGTTGGGGAGGGGGTTCCACATGGTTTTTCCTTGCCCTCACCTACTCCCCCGCCCCCCCCAGAGAAGTGTTCGAGCCAACAGTGGAAAGAGGTGAACTGGTAGTCAGGTACCGCGTGCGCAAGTCCTACAGTCGCCGGACCACTGAAGCTACCTGTAAGTGAACCCTGTGCCCCACTGCCCTGGCCTGGAGCTAAAGGCTATAGAGAATCTGACCTGCTGGGCTTCTATAGATGTATCAGCCAAACGTTTCTGAAGGCCTTGGGATACTAGCATGGCAGAATCACAGCCCCTAGAAATAACAGATTTGTGGAACCACAGAGAACTTTCAAGGAATAGAATCTTAGACACAGTAAATCTTAGAAACACCAAGGCTAGGTGTGGTGGCTCATGCCTGTAATCCTAGCACTTTGGGGGGCCGAGGTGGGAGGATCACTTGAGCCCAGGAGTTCGAGACCAGCCTGGGCAGCATGGCGAAACCCTGTTTCTACCAAAAAAAAAAAAAAAAAAAAGCCAGGTATGGTGGCATTCCCCTATAGTCTCAGATACTCCGGAGGCTGAGGTAGGAGGATCACCTGAGCCCAGGGAGGTCGAGGCTGCAGTGAGCCATGATCACACCACTGCACTCCAGCCTGGGTGACAGAGCAAGACCCTGTCTCAAGAAAGAAAAATAAATAAATAAATGAAAGAAAAGAAACACCAAACCTCAGAGCCATTGGATCTTAGAAGATGCAGTGATGATGCTAATGATGAAGATAATGACAATCACGAAGAAATGATGATGATGAAATAATGTTGAGATTAGATGGTGATGATGTGATAATAATCACAGGCAACCCTAGCACTACCTACGTGACAGGCTCCATTCTAAGCATTCTACATGTATCATTTAACCCTCAGAGCAACCCAAGGACACGGGTTTCTTTTTTCTTTTTTTTTAGACAAAGTCTCGCTCTGTCACCCAGGCTAGAGCACAGTGACACAATCTCAATCTCAGCTCACTGCAACCTCCACCTCCCGGGTTCAAGCAATTCTCATGCCTCAGCCTCCCGAGTAGCTGGGATTACAGGCACATGGCACCACGCCTGGCTAATTTTTGCATTTTTAGTAAAGATGGGGTTTTACTAACCCCGTCTTTGTTGGCCAGGCTGTTCTTGGAATTCCTGGTCTCAAGTGATCAACCTGCCTTGGCCTCCCAAAGTGCTGGGAGAATAGGCGTGAGCCACCACGCCTAGCTGGAGGTGGGTTTCTTATCACCTTCACTTCACAGATGAGGCAGCTTTGGAGCAGAGTGATTAAGTCACTTGCCCAAGGCCACACAGCTTGTAAATTGGATAGCTGGGATTTGAACCCAGGCACTTTTGCTCTGAAGTCTATACTTTTTTTTTTTAGACAGAATCTTGTTCTGTCACCTAGGCTGGAGTGCAGTGGCATGATCTTGGCTCACTGCAACCTCCGCCTCCTGGATTCAAGTGACTCTCCTGCCTCAGCCTCCCGAGTAGCTGGGACTATAGGCACATGCCAAAACGCCTGGCTAATTTTTGTGCTTTTAGTAGAGACAGGGTTTCACCATATTTGCCAGACTGGTTTTGAACTCCTGACCCCATGATCCACCCACCTCGGCCTCCCAAAGTGCTGGGATTACAGGCATGAACCACCGCGCCCAGCCTGAAGTCTATACTCTTTTTTTTTATTTTTTATTTTTATTTTTTTTTGAGATGGAGTCTCGCTCTGTCGCCCAGGCTGGAGTGCAGTGGCTGGATCTCAGCTCACTGCAAGCTCTGCCTCCCGGGTTTACGCCATTCTCCTGCCTCAGCCTCCCGAGTAGCTGGGACTACAGGCGCCCGCCACCTCGCCCGGCTAGTTTTTTTGTATTTTTAGTAGAGACGGGGTTTCACCATGTTAGCCAGGATGGTCTCGATCTCCTGACCTCGTGATCCGCCCGTCTCGGCCTCTATAATCCCAAAGTGCTGGGATTACAGGCTTGAGCCACTGCGCCCGGCCTAAGTCTATACTCTTAACTGCCACACTCTACTACCTCTTGGAATTATAGATTGGTAGAGAGATAGAATCGATCTTGGCCTGAAAAGTTATATGCATATACTCTACACCCTTATATTTTTGAAATAATAAAATCTTAGAACTATAGACTCTCCATTAGAAGACTGGAAAGTCATGGAAGGTCTCAGCTAAGGAGGGGATCTCAGAGGCCCAGTCAAATCTCTTCTTTTGGCCAGGCGCAGTGGCTCACGCCTGTAATCCCAACACTTTGGTAGGTCTAGGCAGGCAGACACTTGAGGTCAGGAGTTTGAGACCAGCCTGGCCGGCATGGCAAGACCCTGTCTCTACTAAAAATACAAAAATTAGCCAGACGTGGTGGTGCACATCTGTAATCCCAGCTACTCGGGAGGCTGAGGCAGGAGAATCACTTGAATCCGGAAGGTGGAGGTTGCAGTGAGCCGAGATGGTGCCACTGCACTCCAGCCTGGGCGATAGAGAGAGACTCTGTCTCAGGAAAAAAAAAAAAAAAAAAAAATCTCAGGCTAGGCGCGGTGGCTCATGCCTGTAATCCCCAGCACTTTGGGAGGCCAAGGCGGACAGATCACGAGGTCAGGAGTTCAAGATCAGCCTGACCAACATGGTCAAACCCCATCAAAAATTAGCCAGGTGTGGTGGTGCACGCCTGTAGTCCCAGCTGCTTGGGAGGCCGAGGCAGGAGAATTGCTTTAACCTGGGAGGCAGAGGTTGCAGTGAGCCGAGATCAGGCCACTGCACTCCAGCTTGGGTGATAGAGCAAGACTTTGTCTCAAAAAAAAAAAGGAGCTCATCTTTCAGTTAGGGAAACAGAAATTCAGAAAGAAAATGGAAGAGCTAGGTCTCTTCCTAGCACACAACGAGAAAGCCACCAGGGCCCCAGGGGGATGTTTGGAAAGGGCTGGGAAAGACATTTATTTAAGAAGAGAAGGAAGAAGCAACGATGTTCCGGTGATTTAACTGAGTAACATACAGCAGCCATTCTCAGGGTGTGAGCCTGGTCCCCTGTGGTCCCCGAGACCTTTGCAGGGGGCCCATAAGGTCAAATCTATTTTCATACTATTACCAAGACATTATTTGCTCTTCTGCTTTCTCATTCACGAGCATTCAGTGCAGTTTTCCAGAGGCTCCCTGATGTGGGATGATGTCATCCATCACTCTGACAGCTGATGGACCTTGTATATTCTTGTTTTAAAAATCTATCAGGCTGGGCGCGGTGGCACACGCTTGTAATCCCACCACTTTGGGAGGCCAAGGCGGGCAGATTGCTTGAGGTCAGGAGTTTGAGACCAGCCTGGACAACATGGTGAAACCCCATTTCTACTAAAATACAAAAATTTTAGTATTTTTGTATACTAAAATACAAAAATTTTAGTATACAAATTTTTGTATGTGTGTGGTGGTGCATGCCTGTAATCCTAGCTACTCGGGAGGCTGAGGAAAGAGAATCGCTTGAACCTGGGAGGCGGAGGTTGCAGTGAGCCGAGATCGCACCACTGCACTCTAGCCTGGAGAACCAGAGTGAGACTCTCTCTCAAAAAAAAAACAAAAAAAAAAAATTAAATAAACCTCATAGGTTTTCTTTTGAGGCCTAGGAGCTTGAAACCAGCATGGGCAACATGGCAAAACCCCACCTCTACATTAAAAAAAAACACACAAAAATTTGCTGGGTGTGGTGGCACACGCCTGTAATCCCAGCTGCTCAGGAGGATGAGGCAGGAGAATCACTTGAACCCAGGAGGTGGAGGTTGCAGTGAGCTGAGATTGTGCCACTGTACTCTAGCCTAGGCGACAGAGTGAGACTCTGTTTCCAAAAAAAATTTTTCTTTTTTTAGAGATGGGGTCTGGCTATGTTGCCCATGCTGATCTCCAACTCCTGGCCTCAAGTGGTCCTCCTTCCTTGGCCTCCCAAATTGCTGGGATTACAAGCGTGAACCACTGTGCCCAGCTAGTTTTATTTTTGAATACAGAAATATTGAGATATATATATATACACACACATATATATATGTAACTCACATAAACAAAAGCTCTTTCTAGTCCTCAATAATTCTAACAATGTAAAGGTGTCCTGATGTCAATTTGTTTGAGAATGATCATATAACAATGAAAATGGATAAATTACAATTACACCCAACAACAACTAGATTATAACTATTTCATAGATATCATGTTGAGTGAAAGAAGCCAGACACGAAAGAGAATATACTATGTGATTCCATTTTTATAACATTTCAAAACTAATCTATTGTAACAGAAATCAAGAAAGTGGCTACCCCTAGGAGGGCAGGTCATGTTCTGTTCTTGTCCTGAGTGCTAGTTACACATTTGTGTTTGATTTGTGAAAATCCACTGAGTTGGCCGGGCGTGGTGGCTCACGCCTGTAATCCCAGCACTTTGGGAGGCCAAGATGGGCAGATCACCTGAGTTCGGGAGTTCCAGACCAGCCTGACCAACATGGAGAAACCCTCTCTCTACTAAAAATACAAAATTAGCCAGGCGTGGTGGCACATGCCTGTAATCCCAGCTACTCGGGACGCTGAGGCAGGAGAATTGCTTGAACCTGAGAGGCGTAGGTTGCAGTGAGCTGAGATTGCACCATTGCACTCCAGCCTGGGCAACAGGAACGAAACTCCATCTTAAAAAAATAAAAAAGAAAAGAAAAAGAAAAGAAAATACACTGAGTTGCTTATTTACAATTTGTGCAGGTTATACTTCAATAGCAAGAAATATTTGTGTGTGTGTGTGTTGTTTGAGATGGGGTCTTGCTCTGTCACCCAGGTTGGGGTGCAGTGGCATGAGCTCAGCTCACTGCAACCTCCACCTCTGGGCTCAAGTGATCCTCCAACCTCAGCCTCCTGAGTAGCTAGGACTACAGGCATGTGCCACCATACATGGCTAGCTTTTGTATTTTTTCTAGAGACGGGGATTCGCCATGTTGCCCAGACTGGTCTTAAAGTCCTGGACTCAAGTGATCCACCAGCCTCAGCTTCCCAAAGTGCTGGGATTACAGGCATGAGCCACTGCATCCGGCAAAATAAATATTTGTATTTTATTTTATTTTTGAGACGGAGTCTTGCTCTGTCACCCAGGCTGGAGTGAAGTGGTGTGATCTCAGCTCACTGCAACCTCTGTGTCCTGGGTTCAAGCAATTTTCCTGCCTCAGCCTCCCCAGTAGCTAGGACTACAAGCATGTACCACCACACATGGCTAATTTTTGTATTTTTTTGGAGAGACAGGGATTTGCCTTGTTGCCCAGGCTGGCCTTGAACTCCTGGACTCAAGTGATCCACCTGCCTCTGCCTCCCAAAGTGCTGGGATTATAGGCGTAAGCCACTGTGCCCGGCAAACAAAATATTTTTAACAACTGGTACAGCAGGGCACTGACCCATCAGGGTGCCCACTGGAGCAAGAGTGTGGCCAGGCTTTACGCCTTTAGTTCCCTTTGAGAGAAGGTTCAGGGGGTCCAGAGGAGGAGCTGGGGTGGAAGTGGCGGGTGCTGAGGGCAGTAGTTAATTTTGAATCAGTGCAGAAGTATATCAGTGTTTCAATAATGGGTCTATCCCTACTGGTGGGTGAATGTCACCTGAATGTCAGCCCTGCCCCATGGCTCTGTCCACCCCAACCTTGCATGCAGTGAACAGCCTGGGCATCAGTGAAGAGCTGAAGGAGAAGCTGCGGGATGTGATGGTGGACCGGCACAAGGTGGCCCTGGGGAAGACTCTGGGAGAAGGTGAGTCCCCCTGCAGCATACACACATCCTTCTGAACTTCTGAGATCCTGCACTTCCACACTCCCACCCAACTATAGGAAATACAGTCCCCACAGGCCATGTGAGGTCAGTGTCTCCCTCTGGCCCCCCACAGGAGAGTTTGGAGCCGTGATGGAAGGCCAGCTCAACCAGGACGACTCCATCCTCAAGGTGGCTGTGAAGACAATGAAGAGTGAGTTATATGCACATGTGTGGGACCCCCAGCCCCTTCCCTATGCCCCTGAGAAAGAAGAGAGCAGAAAAGTTAACAGCAAGTTAACCATAGCCTAGAACTTCTGTTGTTTCCAGATAGGCAATGGAGCCCCTGCCAGGTACTTCAACAGAAGGAATTGAATATGGGGAGATTAGTATAAAGGTGGGAAATGGGCTGAAGGAACATCTGGGGCAGGGAGGGAAACCAGAGATGAGCAGCAGCAGGAAGTCACTTCCATCCCTAGGCCTGAAGGACAGAGGGAGCAAGTGGTGTTACCAGAATCCACAGCTAGGGACACCAGGCAGGAGCTGGTATCACAAAGTTAGAGGTTGCTCTGTGGGAGCTAAAAACCCAGAAGAACACTTTGGGAGGCCGAGGCAGCAGATCGCTTGAGTCCAGGAGTTCGAGACCAACCTGGGCAATATGGTGAAACCACATCTCTATGAAAAAAATAATAGTAATAACAATAACAAAAAATTAGCTGGGTATGGTGGCACATGCCTGTAGTCCCAGCTACTTGGGAGGCTGAGGTGGGAGAATCGCTTGAGTCTGGGAGGCAGAGGTTGCAGTGAGCTATGATCATGCCACTGCACTCCAATCTGGGTGACAGAGTGAGACTTTGTTTTAAAAAAATAAAACACACATGGCTGGGCGTGGCGGCTCAAGTCTGTAATCTCAGCACTTTGGGAGGCTGAGGCAGGTGGATCATCTGAGGTCAGGAGTTCGTGGCTGGCCTGATCTACATAGTGAAACCCCACCTCTACTAAAAATACAAAAATTAGCCAGGCGTGGTGGCAGGCACCTGTAATCCCAGCTACTCGGGAGGCTGAGGCAGGAGAATCGCTTGAACCCTGGAGACGGAGCTTGCAGTGAGCCGAGATTGCACCACTGCACTCCAGCCTGGGCGACAGAGCAAGACTCTGTCTGAAAAAAAAAAAAAAATTGAAACACACACATGCACACACGGGAGACACAACCACCACCAAGGGAATACCAGAAGCAGAGAGAGGGTGAAATACCCTGACTTCTCCCTTCCTCCCCGCTACCTGCCAGTTTCCCATCAGGGCCTACCTCTCATTGGCAAATCCCAAGAGGAAACCACTAGGAAAGGGAGCCAGGGAACTGTAGTTTTCAGGGGCTGGCCCGCTGTGATACATAGCGGAGCAGGAGAAGCTCTAGAATGAGGAATACCTGGCTGAATCATTTACCAGCCATGCGATCTCAGGCAAATGACTTTCCCTCTCTGAGCCTCCCACCTGTCATCTGGAAAAAAGGACCCTAATGTCCCCACCTTCCAAAGCTGTGAGGCAAAGCACTTCATGCTGAGGGTGGCAAGTAGGACATGCTTGTTAATGTGGACTAGGACTATATTATTTACATCATCAGAGAGGGCAGGAGCCATTTCAGGGTTACATAGCAGAGGAAGTCCAGGGCTAAGTTCTTCACACACAGGGAAGGAGAAGCATAGGGGGTTCAGATTGGGGCTGGTGGTGAGTAGAGAATGATCCTTTCTGAACTACAGGGCTTAAAAGCTTGGGCTATGAAGTCATTACCCACTCATTCATTATTGAGCACCTCCTGTGTACCAGGTTATTTTTGTTTGTTTGTTTGTTTTGCTTTGTTTTGTTTTGAGAAGGAGTCTCACTCTGCTGCCCAGGCTGGAGTGCAGTGGCGTGATCTCGGCTCACTGCAACCTCCCCCTCCTGAGTTCAAGCGATTCTTCTTCCTCAGCCTCCCAAGTAGTTGGATTACAGGCGCACGCCACCACGCCTAGCTAATTTTTGTATTTTTAGTAAAGACGGGGTTTCACTGTGTTGGCCAGGCTGGTCTCGAACTCCTGCCCTCAGGTGATCTGCCTGCCTTGGCCTCCCAAAGTGCTAGGATTACAGCTGTGAGCCACTGCACCCAGCCTCAGGTTTACGTTTTTTGTTTTTTGGTTTTTGTTTTTTGAGACAGAGTCTCACTCTGTCACCCAGGCTGGAGTGCAGTGGCATGATCTCGGCTCACTGCAAGCTCCGCCTCCCGGGTTCACGCCATTCGCCTGCCTCAGCCTCCCAAGTAGCTGGGACTACAGGTGCCTGCCACCACGCCCAGCTAATTTTTGTATTTTTAGTAGAGATGGGGTTTCACCCTGTTGGCCAGGATGGTCTCGATCTCTTGACCTCGTGATCCACCCGCCTCAGCATTCCAAAGTGTTGGGGTTACAGGTATGAGCTACCACACCTGGCCTACGTTTTTTGTTTTTTGAGACAGAGTCTTACTCGTTGCTTCGGCTGGAGTGCTGTGGCAGGATCACAGCTCACTGTAGTCTCAACCTCTGAGGCTCAAGCGATCCTTCCCACACAACCTCTCACTGGTTATAGTCTTGGCCTGGGTCTGAATCCCAGCAGTGCAACCTTGGGCAAGTCATTTTGCCTCTGTGAGCCACAGTGTTCTGAACTGTTAAATGGGATGATACTTGTATGGGTCCCCAGGGCAGGTAGGGAAGTGCTAGGGAGCAGCCTGGGTGGTTGTGAACAGGTGGACCCTGGAGCTAGACTGCCTGGGTTTGAGATCTGCCTCTTCCACCTCCAAGCCGTGTGTTCGTTCCCTTAGGCAGACTCTGTAACCTTTCTGTGCCTTGCTTTCTTCATCTTTAAAGTAGAGATAGGCCAGGCACAGTGGCTCATGCCTGTAATCGCAGTGCTTTGGGAGGCCGAGATGGAAGGATCACTTGAGGTTAGGAGTTTGAGACCAGCCTGGACAACATAGCAAGACTCCCTCTCTTAAAAAATTGGCCGGGTATGGTGGCTAACACCTGAAATCCTAGCACTTTGGGAGGCCAAGGTAGGCAGATCACTTGAAGTGGGGAGTTTGAGACCAGCCTGACCAACATGGTAAAACCTCATCTCTACTAAAAATACAAAAATTAGCCGGGCGTGGTGGTGCATGCCTGTAATCCCAGCTACTTGGGAGGCTGAGGCATGAGAATCTCTTGAAATGGGGAGGCAGAGGTTGCAGTGAGCCAAGATTGAGCCACTGCACTCAAGCCTGGGGGACAAGGGCGAAACTCCATCTCAAAAAAAAAGAAAAAAAATATATATATTATATATATGTATGTGTGTATATATATATTTTATATATGTATGTATAAATATATATATTATATATATATATGTATAAATATATATATTTTATATATGTATGTATAAAAATATATATATATATGTATGTATGTATATCCGGGATGGTGGTGCGTGCCTGTGGTCCCAGCTACTCAGGAAGGCAAGCCTAGGAGTTTGAACCCACAGTGAACTGTGATTGCTGTGATCACATCCATCCTGGGTGACAGCACAAGACCCTGTCTCAAAAACAAAAAACAAAACAATAAAATGGGAATGATAATAGTAGCACCTAAGAAGATTAAATGAGTTAATATATACAAAGTTGACCAATCGCAGTGGCTCACTCCTGTAATCCCAGCACTTTGGGAGGCCGAGGCGGGCGGATCACGAGGTCAGGAGATCGAGACCATCCTGGCTAACATGGTGAAACCCCGTCTCTACTAAAAATACAAAAAATTAGCCAGGTGTGGTGGTGGGCGCCTGTAGTCCCAGCTACTCGGGAGGCTGAGGCAGGAGAATTGCTTGAACCCGAGAGGCGGAGTTTGCAGTAAGCTGAGATCGAACCACTGCACTCCAGCCTGGGCGACAGAGTGAGACTCCATCTCAAAAACAAAACAAAACAAACAAACAAACAAAAAAACCCACTCTCTCTCTCTATATATATATACACACACACATAAAATGCTGAGTATGGCACCTGGTACTTACTAATCATGTTTGATGAAGATGAGTGATCATGATGATGATGATGATGATGGAGAGGAGGTGGAGAGAGAGTCCTCCCTCTCCTCCCCTCCACCACACCCACCTTTCTCTCTCCCTCAAGTTGCCATCTGCACAAGGTCAGAGCTGGAGGATTTCCTGAGTGAAGCAGTCTGCATGAAGGAATTCGACCATCCCAATGTCATGAGGCTCATCGGTGAGAGAGGAGCAGATTCAAGGGGTCTACAGGCCCCATGGGGGCCATTGCAGAGGGAAGACCCCTTCTTCTGGCCATGGGAAGATCAAACTTCCAGGCTTCCTGCTCCCCGCTCCTTCAGGGTCAGCAAGCTTCCCCCTCCTACTCTCCCTCAGCTTGGAATGTGACCTCTGACCAGTCCCAGAAATAGCTGAGGTCCCCAGGAGGGCTCCGGAAATGTCCCTGGGAACTGTGCTGGAAACGGCTTCTCTGCAGCTCGGTCCTTGCCACTGCCAGTACCCCCCAGACAATATGGTGGCCAGATTGGATGGGGAGTGAGAAGGAGACGCTGGAGGCTGGCTGGGAGGGGGCTTGGCTTCCCCTTCTGCCCAGTAGGAGTGACAGGGCTATCTGGGGGGCTCAGGTGTCTGTTTCCAGGGTTCTGAACGAGAGAGCTTTCCAGCACCTGTGGTCATCTTACCTTTCATGAAGCATGGAGACCTACACAGCTTCCTCCTCTATTCCCGGCTTGGGGACCAGCCAGTGGTAAGGGACATTTAGTCATCCAGTCTACAAATATTAACTGAGTATCTATCAGGTACCCAGGGCTGCTCAGACCCTGGGAAGACCATGGTGACCAGGAGCTTACTCTCCTGGAGCATGTCTTCCAGCAGGGGAGGGGCAGACAATAAACAAGCTAATAAATACCTGAGCAAGATGATTTAAGTGTTTCAGTGCTAGGAAGGAAATACACTAGGATGGATGATAAGGAGGCCAGGCAGTGAATTTGGGTGGACGTGGAAGATCTTGCTGAGGAGGTGATTGTGAAGGAGTTGGGGCTGGGGGGATGTCTGGAGATCTGGGCAGGAAGCGATCCCAACAGAGCGCACAGCATAGGCAAAGGCTGGAAGGTGGGAATGATCATTGTTTGTCTGAAGACCAGAGGGGAGTCTGGGGAGTGTCAGTCAAGGGCAAGAACATAGGCGATCAAGTCCGAAAGGAAGGCTGGAGCAAGTTTATAGGACCTTGCAGGCCATGGAGAGGGGTTGGGTTGAATTGTCAGGGCCATGGGAAACCAATTCGGGCAGAGCTAGAATTGCACAAAGGGATAGAGGGAGGAGGGATCACATCAGGGACTCTGTTGACCTCTCCTCCCACCTGCCTTGGCTCCCCAGTACCTGCCCACTCAGATGCTAGTGAAGTTCATGGCGGACATCGCCAGTGGCATGGAATATCTGAGTACCAAGAGATTCATACACCGGGACCTGGCGGCCAGGAACTGCATGTGAGTGCCTTTCAGGGACACCCCCACGCTGCTCCCACACTCCCTGAGGGAGCTCCCTCCCCCCTTCTTAGGATGGAAGCGGGGCTAGACACCCACGAAGGGCAGGTCAGAACTCAGGGCCAGGAAAGTCAGTAAGGGGGTCTGGGAAGGCTTCCTGGACGAGGTGGGTCCTGAACTGAGATCTGGAAGGAGCATTTGGATGTGGAGAGGGAAGAGACCAGAAGGTGGGCTCAGTGCACAGCATGAGGTGAGCAAAGCGGCTGAGGTGACCGATGGGGGTGGGGACATGTGAGCCCCATCTCTGTCCCGCTCCATGCTGGGTGACTTGCCTGGGGCTGCCCTTTGGAAGCGGCCACACTGTATAAGGAAACCAAACTCCCCACCAATGAACAAGCAGAAAACATGCCAGACAGGGCGCGGTGGCTCACGCCTGTAATCCCAGCACTTTGGGAGTCCGAAGCGGGTGGATCACTTCAGGCCAGGAGTTCGAGACCAGCCTTGGCGAAACCCCCTCTCTACTAAAAATACAAAATTCATCCGGGTGTGGTGGTGTGTGCCTGTAATCCCAACACTAGAATTGCTTGAACCCGGGAGGCGGAGGTTGCAATGAGCCGAGATCACATCACTGCACTCTAGCCTGGGTGATAGAGCGAGACTCTGTCTCAAAAAAAAAGAAAGAAAGAAAAAAGAAAATAGTAACCTGTAATCCTAGCCATTCCTAAGGCTGAGGTGGGAGGATTGCTTGAGCCTCGAGACCAGCCTAGGTAACAACAGTTAGACACCATCTCAAAAAAAAAAAGAAAAAAAGAAAGAACAATAAATCCCCCAAAAGCCAGAATAGAGGGTAAGGGGAGGGTAGAGGGTGGAGGGAATGGAACCACAGAGTTAGAATATTAATCTCGGCCAGGTGCCGAGCCAGGTGCTCACACCTATGATCCCAGCCCTTTGGGAGGCTGAGGCAGGAGGATCACTTGTACCCAGGAGTTCAAGACCAGCCTGGGCAACATAGTGAACCCTGCCTCTACAAAAAATAAATTATCTGGGCATGGTGGTGTATGCCTGTGGTCCCAGCTACTTGGGAGGCTGAGGTGGGAGGATTGCTTGAGCCCAGGAGGTTGAGGCTGAAGTGAGCCATGATGCTATCACTTCACTACTGTCTGGACAACAGAGCAAGACCCCATCTCCAAAAAATTGATGTATATTTTCCATACACTAAAATATACACATCGTATACGTGCAAGCTCAGCTCAATGAATTTTATGGGTATAGACCCATGTAACCACTAGATCAAGGTAAAGAATATTTGTTAGCCCCAGCAGGCTCCTTCATGCCTCTTCCTCTTTCCAATCACTACCGCCAAGTGGTACCCACTATCCTGACTTCTCAGTGTTAGTTTCGCCTGTTCTGAAAAGTCATACAAATGGGATCATGCAGTTTGTACTGCTTTGTGTCTGGCTTCTATGGCTCAGCATGATGTTTTTGAGATGAATCTGTGTAGGAGTAGTTTGCTTTTTTTCTTTGCTGTGTGGTATGGTATTCCATCGTATGAATGTCCTGTCCCATGGATTTTCTTCCTTTTCTTTTTTCTTTTCTTTCTTTCTGTCTCTCTTTCTTTCTCTTTCCTTCCTTCCTTTCTTTTTTTCTTTCTCCTTCCTCCCTCCCTCCCTCCCTCCCTCCCTTCCTTCCTTCCTTCCTTCCTTCCTTCCTTCCTTCCTCCCTCCCTCCCTCTCTCTCTTTCCCTTGCTTTCTCTTTCATTCCCTTTCTTTCTTTTCTTTTTTGTTTTGACAGAGTGTTACTCTGTCCTTTAGCGTGGGGTGCAGTGGCATGATCATAGCTCACTGTAGCCTCCAACTACTGGTTCAAGCTATCCTTCTACCTCAGCCTCCTAAGTAGCTGGGACTACAGACATGTGCCACCATGTCCAGCTAGTTTTTAATTTTTTTTGTAGAGACAGGGTCTTGTTTTGTTTTCCAGGTTGGTCTTGAACTCCTAGCCTCAAGTGATCCTCCCACTTTGGCCTCCCGAGGTGCTGAAATTACAGGCTTGAGCAACTGTGCCTGGCCATTTTTTTTTTTTTTTTTTTTTTTTTTTTTTTTTTGAGACAGAGTCTCACTTGCTCTGTTGCCCAGGCTGGAGTGCAGTGGCGCGATCTCAGTTCACTGCAACCTCCGCCTACTGGGTTCAACTGATTCTCTTGCTTCAGCCTCCCAAGTAGCTGGGATTTCAGGTGTACACCACCACACCTGGCTAATTTTTGTACTTTTAGTAGAGACAAGAGTTTCACCATGTTGGCCAGGCTGGTCTGGAACTCCTGACCTCAAGTGGTCCACCTGCCTTGGCCTCCCAAAGTGCTGGGATTACAGGCGTGAGCCACCGTGCCCAGCCATGTTCTGTTTTTTAATCTGGCTGCTGGTTACACGGGTGTGTGTGTGAAAATTCAGTGAGCTGCTCACTTACGACTTGTGCACATTTCTGTATGTACACTATACTTCAAGAAAAAAAAATGCTTTTTCATCAAGGAATCAAACTCAAGGAAGGACCTTAGAATCTAGCAAAGAGCCAAAGTTGGGAAGGCCTGAGGAAGCCCTTTGTCCCATCCTCATTTGACAGAGTGAACAAGAAGTAAAGCAGTTCCCTTCTGGAATGGGGTGAAGATTTGGGAGACATATCCCCACCCCGCAGCCAGGACAGTGAGGGGAGGAGGTGCAGATGTGTCTGAGAGCCAGGGCAGACTTCCTGGTGGACGTGACCGATGCCCTGACCCTGTTCCTTTCCCCAATCCAAACAGGCTGAATGAGAACATGTCCGTGTGTGTGGCGGACTTCGGGCTCTCCAAGAAGATCTACAACGGGGACTACTACCGCCAGGGACGTATCGCCAAGATGCCAGTCAAGTGGATTGCCATTGAGAGTCTAGCTGACCGTGTCTACACGAGCAAGAGTGATGTGGTACGTGCATCCCCACCAAGAGTGGGGAGCCATGGGAGGGCATGGCCTGACTGGGCGGCTGTGAATGCAAGGGTCACAGGGACATGTTGGCTTCCCTTTGCAGGGGCTTGTCTACATGGGCTAGGCATGTCTTGGAGTATGGTGGGCATCTCTGAACAGTGGTGCATACATGCCCAGGATAAATACAGGCCCATGTGTGCATGGTAGCAGTGTAGACAGTTTAGGTTAGAAGAAGCTGCAGTGATTATGTGTGCATGCGCACACACTCGTAGAATGTGGACAGCCAGGGTGTGCAGAGTGGCACATGAGCTCATGTGTCCATGAAGTGTGTATATGCGTGTGATGGTGAGCATGTGTATGCATCCACAAAAGTTACTTATTCATGTGTATACCTGTGTCAAATACTTTACATATATATTTTTTTCTTTTTTTCTTTTTTTTTTTCTTTTTTTGACATGGAGTCTCATGCTGTCACCCAGGCTGGAGTGCAGTGGCATGATGATCTCGGCTTCCTGCAACCTCTGCCTCCCGGGCTGAAGCGATTCTCCTGCCACAGTCTCCCGAGTATCTAGGATTACAGGCGCCCACCACCACGCCTGGCTAATTTTTGTATTTTTAGTAGAGATGGGGTTTCACTATATTGGCCAGGCTGGTCTCAAACTCCTGACCTCAGGCGGTCCGCCCACCTCAGCTTCCCAAAGTGCTGGGATTACAGGCGTCAGCCACCGCGCCCAGCTAAAGTATTATGTTTCTGTGAATACTTGTGACGCTCCCAGAAGATGGTTGTGAACATGTGTACATAAGTGTGGGTGTATCCATGAACCTGGGTATTGGGGCGGGTGATTCTGTGCAGGAGAGACCGTCTAATTCCCTCCCCTCTGCCCCATACAGTGGTCCTTCGGGGTGACAATGTGGGAGATTGCCACAAGAGGCCAAACCCCATATCCAGGCGTGGAGAACAGCGAGATTTATGACTATCTGCGCCAGGGAAATCGCCTGAAGCAGCCTGCGGACTGTCTGGATGGACTGTGAGGACCCTTAGGTTTCCCCCAACCCAGAATTCATTCCAAACCCCTGACTACCCCCACATGGCCCTCACAGGTCCAGTACTCTCTATAACCCGGACAGAATCCCTGAGAATGCTGAATGACCCACTTGCCCCTCACCAATGCTCTGAGTAGGGCCACCACTGGCCAGTGGGGTGCAAATCAGCTGAAGACACCCTTTCCTCCTTTGTCTGTGTCTGGAATGCAGGCTGAACCAGTCCCCTGGCTCCCCGTCCCCAAGCCAGGTATCCTTGGGTAGTGAAGAACAGCACAGTCTTACCTGGCGGCCCTGCTGTTGGAACATGCACTCCCAGAGACTTCTCATTCCAGACTCCTGAGCACACCATGCTTCCCCGACCTGCTCCTCAACACCCAGGACTCTCTGCAAAACCCTCCAGTTTGTTTTATTGACCTTCTGCAGACTCAGGTCTCCTCTGAGATGTTTGCAGGATCCTTTAGGGAATGCTTATCAAACTCTGCAGTATTAGAGCATGCAGAGAAGGCCGTGACATTTAGCCAGCACTTTGAGGGTAAAGAGAGGAGCCTGGTTGGGTCAGGAGGAGACAGCCTGGGGCTTCAGACTCCTCAGTCCACCTTGGGTACTCCAAGAGCTGAGAGGAGTAAAAATAACAGTTAACTTTTTTTTTTTTTTGAGACGGAGTCTTGCTCTGTCGCCCAGGCTGGAGTGCAGTGGCCGGATCTCAGCTCACTGCAAGCTCCGCCTCCTGGGTTTACACCATTCTCCTGCCTCAGCCTCCCAAGTAGCTGGAACTACAGGCGCCTGCCACCTTGCCCGGCTAGTTTTTTGTATTTTTTAGTACAGATGGGGTTTCACCATGTTAGCCAGGATGATCTCGATCTCCTGACCTCGTGATCCACCCGTCTCGGCCTCCCAAAGTGCTGGGATTACAGGCTTGAGCCACCGTACCCGGCCAACAGTTAATATTTTTATAGAACTGACTAGAAGGCACTGTTTTAGGTGCCTGGCATGTGTTAGATCATTTGGTCCTTACCACAGCCATATGGTGTGGAGAGGTATCATTACGATTCCCATTTTGCAGATGAGAAAATCCAGTCCTACAGGGAGGGTAATTTATTTTTATTTATTTATTCGCGTCTCACTCTGTCGCCCAGGCTGGAGTGCAATGGCTTGATCTTGGCTCCCTGCAACCTCCCAGGTTCAAGCGATTCTCTTGCCTCAGCCTCCCAAGTAGCTGGGACTACAGGCACGTGCCACCACGCCCAGCTAATTTTTTTTTTTTTTTTTTTTTTTGTATTTTTAGTAGAGATGGGATTTCACTGCATTAGCCAGGATTGTCTTGATATCCTTACGTCATCATCCACCCGCCCCAGCCTCCCAAAGTGCTGGGATTACAGGCGTGAGTCACTGTGCCCAGTCTGGGAGGGCGATTTATTTGTCAAAGGTTGCACAGCTGGTGTGTTTATTATCTATATCCCCACATCGAGTAGTTTAAAACAACAAACATTTATTATCTCCCATGGTTTCTGAAAGTTGGATATTGGGAACAGCTTATCAGAGTGATTTTGGTTCAGGATCTCTAATGAAGTTACAAAGATATCATTGGGGGCTGCAGTCATCTGAAGCTTGGGACTGGAAGATTGCTTTCAAGGTGGCTTACTCACATGGCTGTGGCAGGAGGCTTCAGTTCGTTGCCAGGTGGAACCCTTGGTGGCACTGCTTGATCTTACTCACAACGTGGCAAGACAAAGTGTGAGGAAGCCGCATGCCTTTTATGACCTAGTCTCAGAAGTCACACACGCCATTGCTTCTGCCAAATCAGAAGCAAGTCACTAAGTCCTGCCCATGCTCAAGAGGAGACGATTTATTCTCCATCTTTTGCGGGGAGGAGGGTCAAAGAATTTATGGATCTATTTTAAACCAGCACAGCTTGTAAGAGGCATAGCCAGGCTTTGATGCAAGTCTGCTCTGGGGAGCTGGGAAAGTCTGTTCTAGCAAACCCTCATCAGAATACTACTCCATACCCAGCCAGGTTTCCCAAGACCCTTCCCAGCTCCTGAGTCTCCCAGGACCCAACTCAGAAACTCTTGGGAATTCCCAAATCCCCATAGATGGCTTCAAACTGCTGAGGCTCCCTCCAGTCCCCTAAAATGCCCCCAGTCCCCTGAGTGTCCTAAAACGTCCCCAGGCTCCCAGAATGCCCCCCTTCTGAGTCCCTGCTCAATCTCCCAACCCTCGTTTTGCTGCCCTAGGTATGCCTTGATGTCGCGGTGCTGGGAGCTAAATCCCCAGGACCGGCCAAGTTTTACAGAGCTGCGGGAAGATTTGGAGAACACACTGAAGGCCTTGCCTCCTGCCCAGGAGCCTGACGAAATCCTCTATGTCAACATGGATGAAGGTGGAGGTTATCCTGAACCTCCCGGCGCTGCTGGAGGAGCTGACCCCCCAACCCAGCTAGACCCTAAGGATTCCTGTAGCTGCCTCACTTCGGCTGAGGTCCATCCTGCTGGACGCTATGTCCTCTGCCCTTCCACAGCCCCTAGCCCCGCTCAGCCTGCTGATAGGGGCTCCCCAGCAGCCCCAGGGCAGGAGGATGGCGCCTGAGACAACCCTCCACCTGGGACTCCCTCTCAGGATCCAAGCTAGGCACTGCCACTGGGGGAAACTCCACCTCCCCACTTTCCCACCCCAGGCCTTATCCCCACCTGAAGCCCTATCTTCCTACCTATCCCACCTCCATCCCAGACAGGTCCCTCCCCTTCTCTGTACAGTAGCATCACCTTGAAAGCAGTAGCATCACCATCTGTAAAAGGAAGGGGTTGGATTGCAATATGTGAAGTCCTCCCAGGTATTAACATTCCAAGACTCTAGAGTCTAAAGTTTAAAGAGTCTAGATTCAAAGGTTCTGGGTTTCAAAGATGCTATGAGTCTTTGGTTCTAAGGACCTGAAATTCCAAAGTCTCTAACTCCATTAAAATGCTAAGGTTTTAAGGCCTACTTTTTTTTTCTTTTTTTTTTTTTTTGAGATAGAGTCTCGCTCTGTCGCCCAGGCTGGAGTGCAGTGGTGCAATCTTGCCTCACTGCAACCTCCACCTACCAAGTTCAAATGATTTTCCTGCCTCGGCCTCCCAAGTAGCCGGGATTACAGGCACCCGCCACCACACCTGGCTCATTTTTGTATTTTTAGTAGAGACAGGGTTTCATCATGCTGGCCAGGCTGGTCTAAAACTCCTGACCTCAAGTGATCCACCCACCTCGGCCTCCCAAAGTGCTGGGATTACAGGCGTGAGCCACTGCACTCAACCTTAAGACCTACTATTGTAAGGCTCTGAGATTCTGTGGTTTTAGATTTTCTGGTTCTAATATTTTTGATAAGGCCTCAAGGTTTTAGGTTTTAAAGCTCTAAGATTCTGATTTTAGGATCTAAGGCTCTATGATTCTAGATTTTTATTTTTCTAGGGTTCAGAGTCCTTAGAATGTAATATTCTAGATTCTAAAGATTCTTTAATTCTAGACATGGAGGTTCTAAGGCCTAGTGTTCTAAAATATGATGTTTTAAGGCTCTGAGAGTCTAGATACTCTGGCTGTAAGACTCTAGACCATAAGCCTTCAAAATTTTATCTTCTCAAGTTCTAAGATTCTAATGATGATCAATTATAGTTTCTGAGGCTTTATGATAACAGATTCTCTTGTATAAGATCTTACATCCTAAGGGTCAAAAGCTCTAGAATCTGTAATTCAAAAGTTTTAAGAGTCTAAAGATGGAGTTTCTAAGGTCCAGTGTTCTAAGATGTGATAGTCTAAGACTTACTCTAAGATCTTAGATTCTCTGTGTCTAAGATTCTAGATCAGATGCTCCAAGATTCTAGACGATTAAATAAGATCCTAATGGTTTGTTCTGTTTCAAGGCACTTTAGATTCCATTGGTCCAAGATTCTGGATCCTAAGTATCTAAGTTATAAGACTCTCACACTCAGTTGTGACTAACTAGACACCAAGTTCTAATCATTTCTAATGTTGGACACCTTTAGGTTCTTTGCTGCATTCTGCCTCTCTAGGACCATGGTTAAGCATCCAAGAATCCACATTTCTAAAATCTTATAGTTCTAAGCACTGTAATTCTAAGGCTCAAATGTTCTAAGTTTCTAAGAGTCTAAAGGTCCACAGGTCTAGACTATTAAGTGCAATTCCAAGGTTCTAACCCTATACTGTAGTATTCTTTGGGATGCCCGTCTCCTTTTTAGCCACCATTGCTTCCTCCTCCCCTCCTGTGGGGGTGTGCCCCCTTCAAGCCTGTGCAATGCATTAGGGATGCCTCCTTTCCCGCAGGGGATGGACGATCTCCCGCCTTCCGGGTTATGTTGCCCCCCTGAGCCAATCCTTCATCTTCTGAGTATACAGTGTGGACTCTGGTGCCTTCAGAGGGGCTCAGGTCACATAAAAGTTTGTATATCAATGAGCTTCTGTCTCCTCTTGTCTCCTTTTAGCTGTGATGTGGCCCCGTTCCCTGGCAATTCAGTTTCCCCCATCAGAAAAAAGAAGGCTTGGTGGGGTCTTGGAATTCTCTCCTCACTAAAGAGGGTAGAGATGAACATACAGATAGACAAAAAGACACACAAACAAGAGACGCATGCTCTCAGAAATGCCCAGTGAGGAACTGACATACGGATCCAGCATCACAGACACACACACACCAGTGCCCCGCAAAGTAACAGACACATGAATTAATGGACACACCCGGGAGGACCTGGTCACAAATAAAAAGACTGAAATTCAGATGCATAGAGTAACACAGACACACAGAATTACACAGACACAAACATATTTACAAACATGCTCAGGCAGATACCTGCCACGAATAGGAAGAGACACAGACCCAGAGTCAAGTGACACAAATACTCAAGAGACGTGGAGATTACAACAGGTACTCACAGCCCCGAACGTTCAGACTGACATAGAAACACAGGCACAGAACACCTTCGACCATCACGGACCCACAAGGGGCCTCCAGCCAAGACCAACCCACCGTGTCTGGCATGCACTGGCGAGCAGGCGTTCGCGGGTGTGGCCAGCAGCAAATGGAGAAACCCTTGGCAGCGCCCGGACGCCCTCCAGTGGCGACTCCTGAGAACCAGGGACAGTTCAATCCGGGCCACAAACTTTTTTAGAACAAATCATTGTGGGAAGCTGGGAGGAGAGAGAGAGGAAGTCGGACGTGGGCGAGGGGCGGGGTGTCTGGACTGGAACCTCTGGGCCCACGTGAGTGTCTGTCCCGCTGCTGAGTGGGTGCTGTGTGTCTGGGTTGCTGTAGTGTTCGCTTGTAGTGCAACTATCCTGTGTTATCTTTATCATTCGATGCCGCCTGCCTCTGCGGACCGTAGTGGGCACCTCTACACTGCAGCTGGGTACCTTACCCAAAGCAGATCAGAATTGGGGCCGGGCGCGGTGGCTCACGCCTGTAATCCCAGCACTTTGGGAGGCCGAGGCGGGCGGATCACTTGAGGTCAGGAGTTCGAGACCAGTCTGGCCGACATGGTGAAACCTCTCTCTACTAAAAATACAAAAATTAGCCGGGCGCGGTGGCGGGGACCTGTAATCCCAGCTACTCGGAAGGCTGAGGCAGGAGAATCGCTTGAACACGGGAGGCGGAGGTTGCGGTGAGCTGAGATCGAGGCCCTGCACTCCAGCCTGGGCAACAAGAGCGAGACTCCGTCCCAAAAACAAAACAAAACAAAACAAAACAAAACAAAAGAACTGGATGCGTCTGATCTGACGCACGCCTGTTTGTTTACGTCTGCGGGGTGTGCCTTTGTCTAAGTAGAGATGGTGTGTGGCTTCTGCGGGCTTAACGTGTGGCTCAGGAGGCAGTGGGCGTCTGCATCATGTATCCCGATTGCGTCTTACTCGAGTTTTGTTTTCTGAGTTAGAGGCGACAGGTGGTGCAGCATTAGACACAGGGAAGCTCTGTGGCTTTTGTATTCATGAGCGCGAAGGTTAATGACGGATCCGTGGGTTTGAGCTTGTCAATACAGACGCCAGACAGCCCGATTTACGGGAACAGCCGATTAGAGGATTGGAGAGGGCGGTCGGTGAACTTCTGGATGTCTTTCGTAAGGGGAAGGCTCTATGGTCGCGTGCAGAGCGCCCGTTCCACGTCAGGCACCGACCATAGAGCAAGGCCGCCGCGGACTACCCAAGGGAAGGGGAGGCCGTGTCCTTTACAACTAGCCTCCCGTTGTTAGTCTAGTCTCTATAGTCAAACCTTCGGGACTCTCTAAAGTCAAAATTTTGCTTTTACTAAAGGCAACTGGGTTCCTTCCAGATTACGAACTGTATATCCACTTAATATCTATTTCGTATACCTCCTCCTACAGCGAAATTTGTGAGGCAGTCCTCTGAAGCACGGCCAATCTGGGGCATTTTTCCTAAAACGAGCCATCTCTACGCTTTAGTGAGCTAAGACAATAACTGCGATTGGTGGGCAGATTGTTTTGAAACCGCCCTAACGGCAAGGGGCGGGCCCCTGGTGAATTCATCTCTTTCCGGTTTCTTAAAGGCAACAGGAAGGAGGGGTTTCTGACGACCCTCCATTTGATTGGTTCTAGTGGTTTTACCCGCTCGGACTCCTCAAGGGGCGGGAGATATACACCAATCGGAATGTGTGTTACAGAGACACTTAGTTTGATGAAAGGACTGCGCAGGAAAGGCCGTCGGACGCTCATTCTGAGATCTCACCGCTGATTGGTCCAAAGGGTTACTCCCTTATTTTCATTGGGCTTTACTGCAGCCGGCGCGCGAGAGCTACCCAATCAGCGCACGCTCCGCCTCCTGCCTTTTCCCGCCCTCCGCTCCGGCCTCGGCTTCGACGTAGGCCAACGCTTCCTACCCGGTAGCTCGTAGGCCTTCTCGTTGCCGTTGTTTTGAAAACCGCACTCTGATTGGCTAGGTTTCCGGGCCCGCGCCCGTTGCCCCATGCACTGACCAATTGGCACTCGTATTACATCGGACGAGGCACGGGTGAAGGGGGAGGCGGTGGCGGCGGCCATTTTGAGCCGCCGCCGCCATTGGAGTGGGCCCCCCCCCTTTCCCCCTTCGCCTCCTGACAGGAAAGGTTTAAGGGGGACAGAGCCCTGGGAGGCCGGGCCGGGCTCGGGGGCCACCCCGGGGGCCCGGGCCATGGATGTGCGCCGTCTGAAGGTGAACGAACTTCGCGAGGAGCTGCAGCGCCGCGGCCTGGACACTCGAGGCCTCAAGGCCGAGCTTGCTGAGCGGCTGCAGGCAGCGTTGGAGGCCGAGGAGCCTGACGACGAGCGGGAGCTCGAGGCCGACGACGAACCGGGGCGACCCGGGCACATCAACGAGGAGGTCGAGACCGAGGGGGGCTCCGAGCTGGAGGGGACCGCGCAGCCACCGCCGCCCGGGCTGCAGCCGCACGCGGAGCCCGGCGGCTACTCGGGGCCGGACGGACATTGTGAGAGTGCGCGGGGCGGGGGCCGGGGAGCCCGGAGCCTGGGCCGAGGAAAGGGCTGTGGGACGCGGGAGTCCAGCGCCTGAGGTCGGGGAGACGACCTGAGGATCGGGGGATCCCGCTACCCGCCGCCGAAAAGGATCTGGGGACAAGGGCCCCGGCACGACCGGAGGGTGGATCCAGACGCTCGGTGCAGGGGGCACACTGGGGGAGGGGCCTCTGGGTTTCGGAGGTGAGGGACGGGGGTGGCGGGGAGGATTCCTTACCGTAGGGATCGGAGACCGGAAACTGGTTTCTGGAGCCGAAGAGAGTCGGAAGAACAAGAGGTTTTCCATTTGGGTTGGGAGGGTCTCGAAAATGGAGATCTTGGGGTTCGGAGCTCCTTGGGCTTGGCGGCCTGGCCAGCCCAGCGTGTGGGCTGCGGGGTGGGGAGCCGTGTTTCCAGGGTGGGGAAAGAATGTCCAGGTGTGCGGGGCTGCGAGAGTTTTGAGGAAGCAGAATCCTGGAGTATGCCGCTGGATGCGATCCTGGGAGTTCTCCTATTTGCTTCGGGGGTGGGTGGGTGAGGTGGAGGCGCTGGTGTCTGTGGCTGGGGAGGGTCTAATGGACTCAGTGCTTTGGAGTTTGGCTGGTGAGCATTTAGGGGCTGCGGGAGATTGAACGAGGGGGCACCCCCATCTCTCTTCCGGGGCTGGAAGGCCACCCTTGAAGCAGGCACAGCCTGGACATTTGGTGCTGGGAGATCTGGGGACTTTCTGGTTGGCTTCTAGAAGAGGTGTAGGGAGCCCTGGTGTCCAGAGGCTGGAGGGGGAGAGGATTTTTCCCTCAACAAAGGATCTGGGGGTCTAGAGCTAAGAAGACTGAGGACAAATAACTCTGAGGCTGCTGCTGAATGGTCTAGAGCTAACTGTGGGCTTTTTGGAGAACGGGGTAGCTGCGGGTGGGATGGGGGCAGATGAGTTGGTAACATTCCAAGTGGATGAAATATGTGGCAGGAGACAGAGGATCCTGTGTCCAGCACAGAAGGAGTATGTATCTGGCTTAGCGAATATGGGGAGGGGGGAGGCTGTAGGGAGCAAAGAGAAAGAAAACCTGTTGACTTCACTGGAGGCCTCAGAGTGGAGTGTGGGGAATGTTTCTGGACCTGAGCGTCTCCCAGAGATATGGTCGGTTCCCAGAAGCAGTTATTTGTGTACCCAGGGAGTGGGGGCCTTCAGCGGGAAGCACAGAACTCTGCATCAGCCAGGAGGTGTGACTCTGGGAATGGGTTCGGGTAGATCTGCGGTTGTCTGAGGAGAGGAAACCCTGGTATAGGACGGAGTGAATCTTCAGTTAGAAAAAAGCAACTTTCGGGCCGGGTGCAGTGGCTCACGCCTGTAATCCCAGCACTTTGGGAGGCCGAGGCGGGCGGATCACAAGGTCAGGAGTTCAAGACCAGCCGGGCCAACATAGTGAAACCCCATCACCCGTCTCTACTAAAAATACAAAAATTAGCCGGGCGTGGTGGTGGGCGCCTGTAGTCCCAGCTACTTGGGAGGCTGAGGCAGAAGAATCGCTTGAACCTGGGAGGGGGAGGTTGTGGTCAGCCGAGATTATGCCATTACACTCCAGCCTGGGCAACAAGAGTGAAACTTTGTCTCAAAAAAGGAAAAGGAGCTTGCTTTCTTTCTCTTTTTTAAAAATACAGATGGGGTCTCGCTATGTTGCCCAGGCTGGTCTTGAACTCCTGGGTTCAAGTGATCTGCTCACCTCAGCCTCCTGAAGTGCTGGGATTACAGGCATGAATCACTGCACCAGGCCTCAGGGCAGGTTTCTAGTAGGACTGGGAAATGGGGGGACTGGAAAGGTTAAGGAGTAAGTAGAAGGGATTCTGGCGTAAGAATTTGTGGAGTTTTTCCGAAAAGAGGGCACCATGGGACTTGGGGCTAAGGGAATGAGGACAGAAATGAGGTAACAGTGGAGACAAGATTTGGGATTGGCATTGGATACTTGTTCATAAGAGATAGAGTTTCCCGGAGGGAGATAACTCGAGTGTGGATTTGGGATAGGCAATGGCCTAGAGATTATCTAGGATCCAGGTGCTGGAAAGAGAACTTCCCATTGCAGAGACTTGTGAAGAAAGGAGTGGGCCTGTGTGTGTGTGTCTAGAGCAGGAGGGACCGTGGCAGGAATGCCTAGCAAGAAAGGGTAGTGGGGTAGTAGTTACCTGGTGGTCTGGCCAGAGAGTCGTCTCTGAGAGGAAAGCGAATTAGGTGCTTTGGAGCGTAGATTCTAGACTCAGACAGACTTCGTTTCAAATCTGGCTTAAAGATATTGGCAAGTCACTTCATCTCTGTGAGCCTGGTTTCCTTACGTGTAAAATGGGGTTAATCAACAAATAGTGTGTTCGCTCTAGCCCCCGGGGGTGTTATGAATGAAATCGCATGTGTGAGGGGCTTAGCACTGGGCCTGCCTTTTGTTAGAAGGGGGATGTTTTAGGGAGTGGAGAAGGACCCTAGAATCATAGCCTCTCCAGGAGAGGCTGCCTCTGTGGACACAGGAGAGATGCTCAGGAAAAGAGGCTTTGTGGGAAGCGGAGTACTGCGCTTGGAGCCTGGAAGCAGCAGAATAGTTGGAAAGGGCCCTGTGTTCCAATTAAGGAGATAATGCTGTTTCTTCCTCTCTCCGTTACTTGCTACAACAAAGTCCTTTGAGCCCCCTTCATGCCTTCCTTAAGCCCTCCTTCAACCTTGGTCAACAGACCTGTAGCAAACCACGTGACCTGTGACTTTCTTCGCTTTGGGCTGCACCTGGTTTGTGCCCAGATGTATTTATCCTCTGAGAAGGTATCCAGTCAGTTAGCAAGTGGCAGAATAGTCTCTCCTTCCCTTTGGTTCTGTCCCATGGCTCCTGGCATAGCCAGTAGTAGGGCCCTTGGGGCCCTGACTGAGAGCTAGCCCCTGGGGAGGAAAGCCTGTATGCTGCCCATCCTAGCTTTCTAAAATTCTCTCTGGGTTGGGCTGCAAGGTTCTTGAGGGAATCTCTGGTTTTAGTTCCACCTCTGAGCTTTCACATGTGTTATCCCAACCCCAGTAACATTCTCCATTCTCATCACTGAGTCATCACCTATGTATCCTTTGAGTCAAGGCTTATCTGTTATTTTCCAGGTCCCTTTCTTAGCTCCTGGTACTACTTTGTAGCCTTCAACACAATCATATTAAATTTTTGCATGTATTTGTTTTAAGATTTGTCTGTCTCCCTAAACTGAAGGCTTCAGTGGGGCAAGTTTGTCTTCAGCTGTATCCCAGGCTCTGGAGTATAGTATGCACTCCATGAATAGTTAATATTGTTATTCTTACCACTCTTAAGTTGAGCTCCTGGGCCCACAGATGCCTTCTGGACCCTTTGGTCCAGGGTTCTCCATGAACCGCCCCTCTAATTGGCCATTTTTTATTTTGTTTTAAGATGCCATGGACAATATTACCAGGCAGAACCAATTCTACGATACCCAAGTCATCAAACAAGAAAACGAGTCCGGCTACGAGAGGAGACCACTGGAAATGGAGCAGCAGCAGGTCTATCGCCCAGGTAGGAAAATACACATGTTTCATCTCTTTGGATGGAAACAGAATCTACGTGGAACCTTTACCCTCTGCTTAGAGTGTGTCTTCCCAGAGAAACTATGCATCTTTTTTATTGGGGAATTCATCTAGACTTTGTCACTCTGGCAAGAATTGTTTAAAGGAAAGATCTCAGTCCTACTTCCAAGTGTTGGGAGAGGGGAGGTTCCATGGTATCTGTATGAAAGTGATGTTAGTCGGTGGCTCAAGCCTGTAATCCCAGCACTTTGGGAGGCTGAGACGGGCGGATCATGAGGTCAGGAGATTGAGACCATCCTGGCTAACATGGTGAAACCCTGTCTCTACTAAAAAATACAAAAAATAAAATTTGCCAGGCGTGGTGGTGGGCGCCTGTGGTCCCAGCTACTTGGGAGGCTGAGGCAGGAGAAAGGCGGGAGCCCGTGAGGCAGAGCTTGCAGTGAGCTAAGATCCGGCCACTGCACTCCAGCCTGGGTGACAGAGCAGGACTCTGTCTCAAAAAAAAAAAAAAAAAAAAGTGATGTTAGTATCAGCCCGGTGCGGTGGCTCACTCCTCTAATCCCTGCACTTTGGGAGGCCGAGGTGGGCGGATCACCTAAGGTTCGGAGTTCAAGACCAGCCTGGCCAACATGGTGAAACCCGTCTCTACTAAAAATACAAAAATTAGGCCCAGCGCGGTGGCTCAAGCCTGTAATCCCAGCACTTTGGGAGGCCGAGGTGGGCGGATCACGAGGTCAGGAGATGGAGACCATCCTGGCTAACACGGTGAAACCCCGTCTCTACTAAAAATACAAAAAATTAGCCGGGCGTGGTGGCGGCCGCCTATAGTCCCAGCTACTCGGGAGGCTGAGGCAGGAGAATGGCATGAACCCGGGAGGCGGAGCTTGTGGTGAGCAGAGATTGTGCCCCTGCACTCCAGCCTGGGCAACAGAGTGAGACTCTGTCTCCAAAAAAAAAAAATACAGAAATTAGCCAGGTGTGGTGGCGGGCACCTGTAATCCCAGCTACTTGGGAGACTAAGGTAGGAGAATCACTTGAACCCGGGAGGCAGAGGTTGCAGTGAGCCAAGATCGTGCCATTGCACTCAGTCTGGGTGACAAGAGTGAAACTCCATCTCAAAAAAAAAAAAAAAAAAAAAAAAAGATGTTAGTATCAGGACCCTGGAGAGTTGAGACCCCCTAGACTAATGTTTGAATCTTATTTAGGATCCTAGAATGGGGGAGCCAGAAAGAGCCTTCTAAGTCTAATCTGGTATTTCTCATGTTCTGAAGATTATTGTTCCAGGGGATATTATTAGGGGATTCTCAGAAAAGGGTTCCTTAGCCAAATGTGTCTGGAAAATGTAGCATGTGCTGTATCATCTCTTGGAAATTCACTATGCTCGTTAGAACATTAAAGGCTCTGAGAAGTCCTGAATTAAAAAAAAAAAAAAACAGCTGTGTGTCAAGCCTCAAGCCAGGTGTGCTGGCTCACACCTATAATTCCAACACTTTGGAAGGCCAAGGTAGTAGGATCATTTGAGACCAGGAGTTCCAGACCAGACTGGGCAACATAGTGAGACCCCTTCTCTACAAAAAATTTAAAAATTAGCCAGGCGTGGCTATGACTGTGTACATGCACACACCTATAGTTAAAGCTACTCAGGAGACAGAGGTAGGAGGATCACTTGAGCCCAGGAGTTTGAGGGTGCAGTAAGCTATGATTGCACCACTACACTCCAGCCTGGGTGACAGTGTAAGACCCTGTCTCAAAGGAAAAAAAAACTAAAAAGTAGGTCAGGGCGTAGTGGCTCGTGCTTGTAATCCTAGCACTTTAGGAGGCCAAGGCAGGAGGATCACTTGAGCCTAGGAATCCAAGACTAGCCTGGGCAACATAGTGAGACCCCTGTTGTCTTAGAAAAAATTAAAATTTGACTGAGCACGGTGACATGCCTGTAGTCCCAGCTACTCAGAAGACTGAGTCAGGAGGATCACTTGAGCCCAGGAGTTCGAGGCTGCAGTAAGCTATGATTGTGCACTGCAGTCCAGCCTGGGCAACAGGAAGACTTTGCCTCAAAAATAAAAACAGGCCGAGTGTGATGGCTGTTACATGCCTGTAATCCCAACACTTTGGGAAGATTGCTTGAGTACAGGAGTTCAAGATCAGCCTGGGCAACATAACCCTGTCTCTTTAAAAAATAAAAATATTACCTGAGCGTGGTTGAGCATGGTTGCACATTCCTATAGTCCCAGCTACTCTTTTTTGTTGTTTGTTTGTTTTTGAGACAAAGTCTCACTCTTGTTCCCCAAGCTGGAGTGCAATGGCGCGATCTCGGCTCACTACAACCTCTGCCTCTCAGATTCAAGTGATTCTCCTGCCTCAGCCTCCTGAGTAGCTGAGATTTCAGGCGCCTGCCACCATGCCTGGCTAAGTTTTGTATTTTTAGTAGAGATGGGGTTTCACCATGTTGGCCAGGCTGGTCTCAAACTCCTGACCTCAGGTGATCTGCCCGCCTCGGCCTCCCAAAGTGCTGGGATTACAGGCATGAGTCACTGAGCCCAGCCAAGTCCCAGCTACTCTTGACGCTGAGGTGGGAGGATGGCTTGAGCTAGGAAGTTGAGGCTCCAATGAGCCGTGATGGCACCACTGCATTCCAGCCTGGGCAACAGTAAGCCTCTGTCTCCAAAAAAAAATTTTTTTTAATTAAATTTAAAAACCTTGTGTCGTCGTGGGCTGGTGTTGCTGAAAATATTTTTTTTTTTTTTTTTTTTTTTTTTGAGACGGAGTCTCGCTCTGTCACCCAGGCTGGAGTGCGGTGGCCGGATCTCTGCTCACTGCAAGCTCCGCCTCCCGGGTTTACGCCATTCTCCTGCCTCAGCCTCCCGAGTAGCTGGGACTACAGGCGCTCGCCACCTCGCCCGGCTAGTTTTTTGTATGTTTAGTAGAGACGGGGTTTCACCGTGTTAGCCAGGATGGTCTCGATCTCCTGACCTCGTGATCCGCCCGTCTCGGCCTCCCAAAGTGCTGGGATTACAGGCTTGAGCCACCGCGCCCGGCCGAAAATATTTTTTTTAATGAAAAATAGACAAAAAACCTTGTGTTGTATTGTTTAAACTTAGGATTTCCCAAGCATGTTAAGTATATATTTTTATAGAACAAAGTTCCCCGTGTTGCCAACTCTCTCCTTCCTTTTTTTTTTTTTTTTTTTTTTTGTTGAGACAGAGTCTTGCTCTGTTGCCCAGGCTAGAGTGCAGTGGCACGATCTTGGCTCACTGCAAGCTCCGCCTCCCAAGTTCAAGTGATTCTCCTGCCTCAGCTTCCCGAGTAGTTGGGACTACAGGCATGCCACCACGCCCAGCTAATTTTTTTTGTGTTTTTAGTAGACATAGGGTTTCACCATGTTGGCCAGGATGGTCTCGATCTCCTGACCTCGTGATCCGCCCACCTCGGCCTTCCAGAGTGCTGGGATTACAGGTGTGAGCCACCACGCCTGGCCTCTCCTCCCCATTTTATAGATTGAGGAGTTGGCTTGTCCGATGGCAGAGCTGGGGCTAGAACCTAGGAAACTTGCTCCCAGGCTAGTCCTTTTGGTAAATAAGCAGCATTCCTTATCATTTGTGCCTTACTATTTGGAAAGCAGGGTCCCACTATTGAGAACTGATGGAGCCCGGACTGACCCCCAGTTTTGTGCTGCTCTTACTGTGTTGTGGCCCCCCAGTGCCTTTTCTTAGTGTATCTGGTTGATTTTGTCTAATGCCATTCTGGTTCATCCACAAAGTTAAATCCCCAGACATTTCTTGTGGGTGGCTCAGAACTTTAATGAATGTAGGTTAAACTGCAGATTTGTGTCAGGCTCTGTGAGACTTGTAGGATCATTCAGCCCCAGGAGAATATTTTCTGTGCCGTTATCCACAGACATTCATCAGGAGCCCTGTGTGAGCCCAACCTATTGCTGGGAACCAGGGAGGCTCTCTTCAGGATGGCTGAGCACCATCCCTGCCCTAGAGAACCAGGAGCCTTTTCCGAGTGATGTGATCCACATGCCAAAGCTGGGGAATGATCCAAAATGGTCTGGGGTTGAATGCAGAAATGAGTAGATGTGAATGAGCCTCGGCATCAGGGATTAACGCTGTGGGAGAAATTAAGCTAGCCTACATCTATAGTTTGCTCTTGGTTCGGCACTGATTCCTGGAGTCTGCCTGAGACTAGGACTTACCCATGGTCCACAGCACGGTATCCCATCCTGACTTTCTGTTAGTGGTATGACTTAAAGAGGTTATTGCACCTATAGGATGGCTTAACCGGAGTGATTCTGGCCTCTGTGGGTAGGGCAACTAAAGCCCGTAGAGTTAGCTGCAGGACCACAATACCCTGTTGAATTCATCCTCTCCCCCTCCCTTGCTACACTGAAGAAGCTTTGTAAGAACTGAGGTTCTTCGGGAGGAGAAATTGGAGAATGTAGGGTCATGGCATCTCAGATCCTAGCCCTGTTCTCCAGTACGGCCTCCTTGGTTGGCTCAACAGGCTTCTATTGAACTCAGCAAGCTGCCTGTGCCCAGCCCTTCATCACTGTAGTGAGGATCCTGCTCACATCTCCCAAGGGAAAAGGGACCAGAAAAGTGATAGCTGGGGAGCTTGCAAGTGTCTTGACCGTCTGAATTTGTCCTGACAATAGAAATGAAGACAGAGATGAAGCAAGGAGCACCCACCAGCTTCCTCCCGCCTGAAGCTTCTCAACTCAAGCCAGACAGGCAGCAATTCCAGAGTCGAAAGAGGCCTTATGAAGAAAACCGGGGACGGGGGTACTTTGAGCACCGAGAGGATAGGAGGTGGGTGTATGAGGCAGCAGTCACCCTTGCTCTGGTAGGTCTCTATATCCATAGCCTCGTGCTTGCTGGGGACATTTGCACTAATCTAGAGGGGCTGAGTAGAGATTCCCTCTGCTTTCACACTCTTTCTGTTCCTTCCTGTGCTTACTACCAGATTCAACTTTCCTAAACTTTTGGTCCTTCCCCCAGTTCCTCCCTTCTTACCTGCAGGGTAACTTGTAAATATCTTAGACTTTTCATGTGTGAGATGCCAGCCTGCCTTTTCTGTCCTTTGCCTTACTGCCCCTGCAGTCAGCTGCTTGATATCTGTAATGAAAGAAAGATCTGTTTCGTAACACTACTCCCAAACACACATCCTCTTCCCATTCATCCGCTCGTTCAGTCAGCTCTCATAGTGCTGTCACGAAGTGCCCACTCTTGGGCTGGACACTAGCAACATAAAGATGGGCAGTGAGTTTTGCCTTCTGTTGTTCCAGTATGGGGACTCAGACACATACATAAGTAAGCCACAACCTCTGAGGTGAGTAGTCAGGATGCAGGTAAGTTTCAGGAGCTCAGAAGAGGCAGCAGCCTCTGCTTTGGTCATTTCTCTTCCCTAACAAGCCCTTCCTTCCTTTCCCTCCAGACCAAGTCCTTTCCTTCCCTCCTTCCTTCCTTCCTTCCTTCCTTCCTTCCTTCCTTCCTTCCTTCCTTCCTTCAGCTCCTATCTGAAGCCTTTTGCAATTATGAAAACTAGCAATGGCCACTGTACTCACCTGGATTAGTCATCTGACACATTCTGTTTCCTATCTGGCAGAGTCCACCTTCTTACTAGCTTGTTACTCTCTGAGACAGGGCCTGGATGTCCCAGGCTATGACTTAAGTTAGGACATGGAGCCCACCTCATATGGTGTTCTTCCACTGCTTGCTACAGAGCAGAGGCCTAGAAGCTACTTGCTGATGGAGAGCAGAGGAAGAACACTCGCTCTGATCCTGGGCTGGCAGGGAAAGTTTCGTAGAATGGACTTAACATATGATGAGCACAGACTCATAAGATGAGTCTCATGAGTCTCCTTCATGAGTGGGACACTGGGCAAGTCATTCTGCTTCTCTGAGCTGCTCTTCAGGAAAGAGACTCATCTGTGTTAGCCCTGGCCTGGCGAGGCCAGAGGGGCCCTCCACCAGAGGGAAGGCTGCTGCTGGGAGAGTCAGCAGCCAAATGGGCATGGGCTCCCCATCTGTGCATGCAGTGCACTGTGACCACCCAGACTGTCCAGGCAGGACCCTGAGTGTTAGTTAGACTCTACCTTTCTACCCTTCTTCCTCATTCCTGTACAGCAGAAACCAACAGTGTTAAGTCCCTTTTTTAGTGTTTTGGTAGGAAAATGAATATCATTTATAATTTAGGACACTGAAAAAAATGGGTCATCTCAAATTCTCTCAGATGTAGGATTTTAAGAAGCCTGGTACATGGATAGATAGTAATTATTGGGATTTATCTAGGCTCTTGCACATGCCCCTTCCTGGACAGCACCCTTTTGAGATACCACAGCCTCCAAACAGTAACGGAGATCAGTGTGGAAGTGGTTGTCAACATGCAGAGGGTATGGATTAGAATCTTAGGGTGTAAAAAAAGAGCAAAAAAGTTCCCTAAATGATTCTGATGCCCCCTTCAGCAGAGCATGCCCTCTCCAATCCCTGTCTCCACCCTAGGAGTTGATGGTCATTGCTCTCATTGCAAGGATGTATGGTTCCAGAGTTCTTTTGCCCACTTCTGTGGGAAGAAATGGAGATTCAGGAAGCAGTCTGGAGGCCACTTGTAGATTATAGCAGAACATTCATTTTCTTTCCTTTGTGCTCATGTATTGTTCTTGTGTGACTTAACCCCCGTTTCTAACACAGGGGCCGCTCTCCTCAGCCTCCTGCTGAAGAGGATGAAGATGACTTTGATGATACCCTTGTTGCTATTGACACCTGTAAGTCTTTGGAGTGCCCATCTAATTCTGCCTTATAGTCAGTATGGGGAAATTGTGTCTTGACCTTCACCAGAATCCCTGCCTGGCACCGTCCAAAGACATTGTTAGTCCACATGTGACACACAGCTTAGCTCTGGAGCAAGAGTCCTGGTTTGGAGGCAGAAGACCTACTCCCAACTCTAGCAGTGGGACCCTGGGCAAGTCATTCTACTTCTCTGAGCTTCCCTTCAGTTAATTCTGCCGTAATAACCTCAGAGGACTTTCAGGGAGACTCCTCAGTGGATACAGGAGCAATTTGGAAAACCCTGAACTGCCCTGTACACACAGAGGTTGTCATCTAATCAGGAAGGGAATCTGAGTGCTGCTGGGGAAACTTAACTCTTTTGACAACTAGTTCCCGTTTCCATCAGCTGCTCACGTTCTTGGTGAAACCAATGTCACTGTGTCCTCTGAGGCACAAACCTGGCCCACCCTGCTGTCTGTCCTCCACTTCAGCTTTCTTTCCACTGGATAAGTGGCTTTCACCTTTGCTGCGCATCTGAGCATTTGGAGGATTTCTTATAAAGGTCCTTTTCCTCAGACCTCCTAGTCAGAGTCTAATGAAGAGCCTGTGAATCTAAATTTTTATATGCACCCAGAAGCCCAGTCAGGTCTGAGAACACTGCACTTCTCAACAGAGCAGAAGATAAGCAGCAATTTATTCATCTATTTCTACAGAAGCTTATGTTTATAAAGCACTGGCTACATGCTTTTGTAAGAGATAAAGATATATACGGTCTCTAATATCGCAAGCTCTCAAAGACAAAATCTACCCAGAGTAGAGGTAAACATTGTTTAAAAAGTGTTGGGGGGCAGTGGTTCATGAGGCAGTGTCTGATGAAATGGAAATGTACCGACCACAGTGGTCAGCCTTCAGAGAAAGGAGAGTGCCTCATGGGAGGGATGGTCAGGAAAGGCTTTCTTGGAGGCATGACTGGTTGCTTGAATATTGAGAAGGGTAAGAGCAACAGTAGGAAAATCCTAGGCCTATGAGAGGAATTAGGAGCCTATGGGGCACCTGGGCATTGGTTCCTGGGTGGCAGGTGTGGATCAGGGTCAGATCCCTGTATAGCTGTTGGAAACAGAAGTCTGGTTCCCAACTTGATAGAATTAGCACAGAGGGCGGAATATATGGTGGTGGTGATCAACCTTTTTGTATTCTAAAATCTAGTTTGAGTCTGGGCAACATGGCAAAACCCTGTCTACGAAGAATATAAAAATCACCCGGGCATGGTGGCATATCCCTGTAGTCCCAGCTACTCAGGAGGCTGCAGTGGGAGGATGGCTTAAGCCCCCAAGATGTGTTCACTTGTGTACTCCTGGTCAGCACTTGGGGAACTTCCCTCTGCCTGTTTCTTAGGACTTTTAAAACATCAACCAGGTCGGGCATGGTGGCTCACGCCTGTAATCCCAGCATTTTGGGAGGCTGAGGCGGGCAGATCACCTGAGGTCAGGAGTTCGAGACCAGCCTGGCCAACATGGAGAAACCCTGTCTTTACTAAAAAATACAAAATTAGTCAGGTGTGGTGGTACATGCCTGTAATCCCAGCTACTCAGGAGGCTGAGGCAAGAGAATCGCTTGAACCTGGGAGGCAGAGGTTGGGGTGAGCCAAGATCACATCATTGCACTCCAGCCTGGGCAAAAAGAGCGAAACTCCGTCTCAACAAAACAAAAACATGAACCAACTGGGCTTTTTCCTTCACAGATAACTGCGACCTCCACTTCAAAGTGGCCCGAGATCGGAGTAGTGGCTATCCGCTCACAATTGAGGGCTTTGCCTACCTGTGGTCAGGAGCCCGTGCCAGCTATGGGGTCAGAAGGGGCCGTGTGTGCTTCGAGATGAAGGTGAGTAGGAACAAGAGAAGGGGAAGGTCAGAGAGGTCCGTCCATTGTAATATCCTGACACCAGCCACCTTGGTCAGAGCTACAACTGGAAAAGAGACTGGATCGTGCAATACTGTGTCCAAGCAGACAAAACTGTGATGAACTCAAGAGAACTACATCATTGCTAAATATCATATCAGAAAAGCAGGCCAACCATACATTGCTTCATCAAGCAGATATTTCCTTGGTGAGAGTTGACCCAGGTATTGTATAGTCAACCAGTGTAGTGATGACATGTTTGTAGAACTGAGAAAATACGTTGTTTGGAAGAAAAGTGATCTAGAAAGAATAGACTCAGGTGTCACTTAGTAAAGGGAGGCCAGAGGGAAAACAGGACAAAGAACTGCCAGCTTAGGCCAGCATCTGCTGTGATCTCTGCACCGTTCCATGTCAAGTTATGTTTATGAAAATAATACATGCTCATGTTTAACAAAAGTTTAGACAGCACAGAAGAGTACAGGATAAAACAGGTTATTCTCGCCGGGTGCGGTGGCTTACGCCTGTAATCCCAGCGCTTTGGGAGGCTGAGGCAGGTGAATCACGAGGTCAGGAGTTCAATACCAACCTGGCCAAGATGGTGAAACCCCGTCTCTACTAAAAATACAAAAAATTAGCCGGGCGTGGTGGTGGGCACCTGCAATCCTAGCTATTCGGGAGGCTGAGGCAGAGAATTGCTTGAACCCAAGAGGTGGAAGTTGCAGTGAGCCGAGATCATGCCGCTGCACTCCAGCCTGGGCGACAGAGTGAGACTGTCTAAAAACAAAAAAAAGCCCAGGTTATTCTCATGTCCTCTCAGTCTCCATCCTACTCCCTGGAGGGAACTTCTGTGTTAACAATTTCTTATCTATTTGTGTATCCATACTTACAGATGATAGCTAATACTATAGAGCTCTTTGCATGCACAAGATACAGCACCAGGCTCTTTACATGGATTATCTCCATTAATCCTCATAGTACCGTCTGAAAACAGGTACTGTTAGCCCCAGTTTTTAGAGGTAGAAGCTGAAACACAGAGGGTTATATTTTATTGACCACGACATCACTGATGTAAGTTGCACATTATTTTATGTCCCTCTCATAGAGAAACACTGCCAACTAAATAAACTACACAGTGTTTTCTTTTCTTTTTTTTTTTTTTTTTTTTTTTGAGATGGAGTTTCACTCTTGTTTCCCAGGCTGGAGTGCGGTGGCATGATCTTGGCTCACTGCAACTTCTGCCTCCCAGGTTGAAGCAGTTCTCCTGCCTCAGCCTCCCCAGTAGCTGGGATTACAGGCATGTGCCACCATGCCCAGCTAATTTTTGTATTTTTAGTAGAGATGGAGTTTCTCCATGTTGGTCAGGCTGGGCTTGAACTCCTGACCTCAGGTGATCTGCCCGCCTCGGCCTCCCAAAGTGCTGGGATTACAGGCGTGAGCCACCGCACCTAGCCTACACAGTGCTTTCTCATCACATTTATTTTGAGATGGATCCTGATTTCAAAGATGTTGAAATGTGTATCTGAAAAGCCAGTGAGGCCATAGGTAGACACGGATATTCGGCAGTCTAGTAGTCTCTTAATACGAAATTAAGTCAGAAGGCTTTTTTTTTTTTTTATTTTTTAACTTGATACTGTATCTTGGACATTTTTTCAATGGCAGTACATTAGCCCAACGTACTGCTTTGCTCCCTTATTTATTTATTTATTTATTTTTTTAGATGGAGTTTCACTTGTTACCCAGGCTAGAATACAGTGGCGCAATCTCTGCTCACTGCAACCTCTGCCTCCCGGGTTCAAATGATTCTCCTGCCTCAACCTCCTGAGTAGCTGGGATTACAGGTGCACGACACCACGCATGGCTAATTTTTTGTATTTTTAGTAAACACAGGGTTTCGCCATGTTGGCCAGGCTGGCCTCGAACTCCTGACCTCAGGTGTTCACCCACCTCAGCCTCCCAACATGCTGGGATTACAGACGTGAGCCACCATGCCTGGCCTGCTTCACTCTTCTTAACTGTTGCATCATATTTTGTGGCATGGATATACCATAATCGGTGCCTTATTGATATTTTTCTAATGTTAAAATATATACACACACATATACACACACATCTAATGCTGCACAGAATGTTGCATACACAAATATATTCACATATACATAGACATACTTGTACACATATTAGCGTTTCTGTAGGATACTGAGTTATAGAGCATGTGCATTTACAGGGTTTTGTTGTTGTTGTATAGATGGGGTCTTGCTATGTTGGCCAGGCTGATTCCTAACTCTTGGCCTCAAGCCATCCTCCTGCCTTGGCCTCCCAAAGTGTTGGGATTACAGGTGTGAGTCACCATCCCCAGCCATTTACAGTTTTGACAGACTTCTAGATTGCCCTCTAAAGACACTGTACCAGTTTATCTTTCTATCAGATGTTACGAGAGTCTCTTACACTAAAAGATAACTGTATTTTGAAATGCCTGTCTCTGTGGCCCTGTACTCTGCTGATCCCTTTGGAGGCCCTGGCTTCTGTTCAGTAGGCTCTTCAGAGCTGCTTAAATGCTTCTCCAGCAAGAAAAGCCATTACTTTCTTTTAATGCCTGATGTGCTTCCTTCTTATATTGCCTCATAACCTACAGCCTCCAGAGAAGCAACCCTGAGCCCTTTTGTCCTCTTTCCTTAGATCAATGAGGAAATCTCTGTGAAGCACCTTCCGTCTACAGAGCCTGACCCCCATGTGGTCCGTATCGGCTGGTCCCTGGACTCCTGCAGCACCCAGCTAGGTAAGGAGGGGTCAGCTATGCAGTCCAGAGAAGAGAGTGACTGTCCCTACCCTTGGATTCTCAAGCCTCCTAAGCTTCCCTTTCTAGTGTCAGACTTAGAATAGAACTAGAGTGAAGTGGAACAGGTACAAGGATTAGGTATATGCCACTCTCTCTGTCATGCTGTATTCAACTCAGAGGACTATGGTCATGAAACAACTTTTCTGTGAAGAATCAATTCTTATCCTTCATCTTTTAGGGGAGGGTCCAAAGTTCTCTTTAGGAATCTATTCCCTTTCTGTAAAAAGGATCAGTGTCTCCTGCCCTTAAACCAAGCTGCAAATAAATTCCCAAGCTCCATTAAGTTCTGTGTGTATTTTCTGTCCAGAGCCTAACCTAGAGGAAAAAGGGGAGCAGAGACCAGTATTAAGTTAAAAAATAAAACAGAGACCAGGGCTAGTTGGGAGAGGGGTAGGGGCTGCCTATTGAAAGATTTTGAATTTTGTGGGTCCCCATCCTCAGACTTCAGTGACCTTCTGGTCCTAAGTAACTGATTATTCTGACCAATTCTGACACCTTCTGCCTTCCGTTTATGATCATACAAATGTTTCAATTATGAAAATAATATGTGTTGCTTATAAGAATTCAGGCCATACAGAAAGGGAAAAATGAAAATCCTTCCTAAACTTGTGAGATAAATTAACCAATGTTAACATTCCATTTGTAGTCTTCTGGACATTTTTTTTTTGTACATATCCAAACTGGATCACACTAGGACTACCTTGTATAGCCTTGTTTTAATATATGATGGGCATATTTTTGTAAATAAATACAACTTTTTGACTACTGCATAATTTTCCATTTTATAATTGCATTATTAAACCAGTCCCCTTCTGTAGCTCATTTAAATTCATTGCAAATTTTTGCTGTTTTAACACTTGAGCCATTATCCTGGTCCGTAATTGCCTGACCGCTTAAGACTAATCTTTAAAAGTAGATATATTCGCACTCATAAGTGTTTGTTTAAAAAATGTGTTCACATGAACTTAGAGAGTGGATTAATAGATGATGGAGACTCAGAAGTGTTAGGGGGTAGCAAGGGGGAGGAGGATGAGGAATTGGTTAATGGGTACAATGTACGTTTTTTAGGTGATGAATACCCTAAAAGCTTGACCACTATGCAATCTGTGCATGTAACAAAATTGCACATGTACCCCACAAATTGGTACCTCCTCAAAAAGGTAGATATATTACCACAAAAAAAAAAAAGACTCATAGGTCATCTCATTTTATCTCTGTCTCCATTTTGAGATGTAGGTGGTGGCAGTTGATAGGGATGGGAAACAGCCCAGAAGGGTCAAGCACCATATCCAGGGTCACACAGCTGGTTCATAGGAGAACCAGGCCTGGTATTCATGCTTGTCGGCCCCTGCTTTTCTAGCAGCATATTCTTTGGGTTCTGCCCAGGAATCTCTAGGTCAGGTGTCAGCCAGAGCCCTTGGAATCTCTCAGTTATATCACATCAGCACCCAATTCTGTAACCTGAGGAAATACAGTACCTTTCCTAGGGGTCAGTCCTCATGGTCTCGAGGAGCAAAATCCAGCCCCTTCACTGATTTCTACCACGAGTAGACTGGACTGAATATTGGGTGTCACAAGGAAGGGTTGCATCTCAGCATACAATTCTCCTCCATCCCAGCTCCTGTCTTCCTTTCCTCCCTTTCTTTTCAAATTTCCCTTCTGTGCAGAGTAATTCAGTTGAGCTACTCCCAGACTGGACAACGAAACCCATCAAGCCCTCCAAAGTTCATCATTAAGGGCTTCCTTTCACCCTTCCCCATCCCTATATTAAAAAGGCATCTGATTAATAAAACCAGTAAAGAAAATTATTTTTTTCTTCAAAAATAAAAGTATGTGGCAGCCATTGAGGCTGTTATGACCATCGCAGGTTTAACCTGCCTTTGCCTATTTCTTCCGTCAGGCGAAGAGCCTTTCTCCTATGGCTATGGAGGCACTGGGAAGAAGTCCACCAATAGCCGGTTTGAAAACTACGGAGACAAGTTTGCAGAGAACGATGTGATTGGCTGCTTTGCGGTGAGTGCTAGCAGCCTGTGGGAGTTGGCAGAACCAGATGTTGGGCTACAGACTTCTTTTTCAGGATACCTCTATCCATTGTCTGCCCCATATCCAGCCACTCTCGCCATACTTCTTTGTCTCTGCTTGACAGACTGGAATGTTTACTGTCATTTTGTGGGAAATTCTGTCATTCCATCTCCTCTGGTCTCGTGTGCAAAGTTTTCGGATGACACTCTGAAGAGGTTTGCAGACTTCAGGTGTGCATAGCCTTCCTCCATTCCTAGGTACCAGAGTGACATTTTCTAAACAAACCTAGGAATTTCTTATCTTTCATTGCTAGGAAATAGCCTGTCTGCTCTTGAAGGCAGTGGTATTGGCTCTTGCCCCATGTTGGCATCATCTTATCCCAAAACTTCTCCCTTTCTTCATCTCACATTGGTTGAGCCAGGTTTCCTACAATGGACTGCCTTCTGGAAGAGTAGAGATGATGCAAAACAGAACAGCTGCTGCTGCCATACTTCAGTCTTTGAGAGCAGTGAACAGCAGTCACCATGCTTTGCAATATGGCTGTCAGCTCTGGGCTGGATTCCCTGGACCCAGTTCTGTTCTTCCACTCAAGCCCTGGGCAATTTACACTCCTTGTTTTTCAGTTCCCTCTAAATGAGAATCTTTGCCCCTACCTCAGAATTTCGTATGGAGTCATTAAGTTAATCCTTTAAAAGCACTTATAATAATGCCTGACACACAGTAAGTGCTCAGTAAATATGACTTAATACTGTTAACATTAGGAGTTATAAGAGATGTTTGTAAAATGTGCTATGAGGCCCCAGAGGAAGTGACTACCCAGACGGATTCATCCTCTGAGGCTTGTTCTTTTGCCTTCCTTCATATTTGTACACACATACTCTTTTTTTTTTTTTTTTTTTTTTTTTGAGATGAAGTTTTGCTCTTGTTGCCCAGGCTGTAGAGCAATGGTGCGATCTCGGCTCACTAGTATCTCCGCCTCCTGGGTTCAAGCTATTCTCCTGCCTCACCCTCCTAAGTAGCTGGGATTACAGGCTTGCACCACCATGCCCGACTAATTTTGTAGTTTTGGTAGAGACGGGGTTTCTCCATATTGGTCAGGCTGGTCTTGAACTCCCGACCTCAGATGATCTGCCCGCCTTAGCCTCCCAAAGTTCTGGGATTACAGGTGTGAGCCACAACTCTGGGGCCCTTCTTCTTTTTTTAACTTTGAGATAAATTCAAACTCAGAGAAAAGCTTGAGAATAAAGAATTCTTATAGGGCCTTATCCAGATTCTAACATTTGCCACATTTGCTTTACCATTTTCATGTTTATGGTGTACATACACATAGAGTTAACTCTTCAACAACATGTGTTTGAATTTCTCTGGTTCACTTATGTGCAGATTTTTTTCAATAAATATATTGGAAACTTCTTTGGAGATCTGCAACAATTTGAAAAAACAGACAAATCATATAGCCTAGAAATATCAGTAAGATTAAGAAAAAGTTAAGCATGTCATGAATGCATAAAATATAAGTAGATACTAGTCTATTTCATCATTTACTAGCATAAAATATCCACAAATCTATTACAAAAAGTTAAAACTTATCAAAACTTGTGCACACAAACACAGACTACATGGTACCATTCACAGTTGAGAGAAATGTAAACAAACATAATAGCACAGTATTAAATCATAATTGCTTTTCCTTTGTTTTTTGTTTTGTGTTTTTTGAGACAGATTCTTTCTCTGTCACCCAGCCTGGAGTCTCGTGGCACGATCTCAACTCACTGCAACCTCCAACTCCAGGGTTCAAGTGATTCTTGTGCCTCAGCCACCCGAGTAGCTGGGATTTTTTGTTTTGTTTTGAGACGGAGTCTTACTTTGTTGCCTAGGCTGTATAGCACAGTGGTGCAATCTCGGCTCACTGCAACCTCTGCCTCCCGGGTTTAGGAGATTCTCCTGCCTCAGCCTCCTGAGTAGCTAGGATTACAGATGCCTGCATTTTTAGTAGAGATGAGGTTTCACCATGTAGGCTAGGCTGGTCTTGAACTTCTGACCTTAGGCGATCCACCCGCCTCGGCCTCCCAAAGTGCTGGGATTACCAAGTATGAGCCACTGCACCTGGCCTAATTTTTGTATTTTTAGTAGAAATGGGGTTTTACCATGTTGGCCAAGCTGGCACTGTGTGTTGTACATCTTCATGTGAGCAGTTCTTTTCAGTAAATTGTGTATCACAGTAAAAAGTGATCTCTCGCAATTCTTGTGTATTTTTTAATTATGTTTACTGCAATATTGTAAGCCTTGAGTAACACCATGGGATCCAAACAAAGTGCCACTAGTGATGCTGCAAGTGTTTCTCAGAAACAGAAAAAAGTTATGACATTACAAGAAAAACTTGAATTGCTTGATAATGCACTGTAGGTTGAGGTCTACAGCTGTAGTTGCCTGCCATTTCAAGATTAATCCAGCATAAGGACCACTGTAAAAAAAAAAAAAAGAAAACATTCCCGAAGCCATCACTACTGCTATGCTAGCAGGCGCTAAAACCTTGCACTTTTTATCATATATTGAGAATGCAGGGCGGACACTGTGACTCACACTTGTAGTCCCAGCACTTTGGGAGGCCAAGGTGGGCAGATCGCTTGAGCCCAGGAGTTGAAGACCAGCTTGGGCATCATGGCGAAAACAAACTTTTAGTATTTTATAAACATAAAAATTAATTGGGTGTGGTGGTGCACACCTGTAGTCCCAGATACTCAGGAGGCTGAGGATCGCTTGAGCCCAGGAGGTTGAGGCTGCAGTGGGGTATGATTGTCCCACTGCACTCCAACCTGGATGACAGAATGAGACCCTGCCTCAAAAATAAATAAATAAATAAATAAATACTGCAGTTTTGTGTAGGTACAGGGTGGCTATAAGAAAGGCATACCTGCCAGGTGCAGTGGCTTACACCTGTAATCCCAACACTTTGGGAGGCTGAGGCAGGCGGATCACGAGGTCAGGAGATCTAGACCATCTTGGCTAACACAGTGCAATCCCATCTCTACTAAAAATACAAAAAATTAGCCGGGCGTGGTGGCAGTCGCCTGTAGTCCCAGCTATTAAGGAGGCTGAGGCAGGAGAATGGCGTGAACCCAGGAGGCGGAGCTTGCAGTGAGCCGAGGTCGCGCCACTTCCCTCCCTCCTAGGCAACAGAGCGATACTCTTTCTCAAAAAAGAAAAAAAAGAAAGGCATACCTATAGGCTATAATTCAAGAAAAGTGAAGTCATTATATGACAACATAAAGCAAAAGAAAGGTGAAAGATCTAAAGCTGCTGAATTTAATGCCAGCAAAGGATGGTTTAATAACTTTAGAAAGAGGTGTGGCTTAAAAATTGTTAACAGGAAAGGCAGCTTCTGCCAATCAAGAGGCAAGAAACAAGTTCCCAGGCATCATTAAGATATAATTGAAGAGAAAGGACATCTGCCTGAACAGATTTTTAATGCGGAGTGCAGTGGTATGATCTCAGCTCACTGCAACCTCTGCCTCCCCAGTTCATGCTATTCTACCTCAGCAACCCAAGTAGCTGGGATTACACATGTGCACCACCACACCCAGCTAATATTTGTATTTTTTGTAGAGATGGGGTTTCACCAAATTCCTGAGCTCAAGCAGTCTGCTCTCCTTGACCTTCCAAAGTTCTGGGATTGTAGGCCGGAGACACCACGCCCAGCAAATTCTGTCAGATTTACGATCAGGACTGTTGTTACTTGTAAAGCTGGTAACTCTCAAGCCCTGAATCCTCAACACCAGTTGCCAGTCTTTTGGTTGTACTACAAGAAGGTGTGGACAATGAAAATACTTTTTCTAGATTGGTTCCATTGATGCTTTGTTTCTGAAGTTAGGAAATACCTTTCCAATATGTGGTTCCCTTTTAAAGTTCTTTTGATGTTGGAGAATGCCACCAAGAACCCCATGAGTTTAGTACAGAAGGGGTCAAAGTGGTTTACTTGTCCCTAAACAATGGGCTAACCCTTGAACTTTGCAGGGGTTGGGGCACCAACCCCCATGTAATCAAAAATCCACGTATAGTTTTTGACTCCCCAAAACTTAACTACTGGCTGAGTGCAGTGGCTCACACCTGTAATCCCAGTACTTTGGGAGGCTAAGCTGGGCGGTTCACTTGGGCCCAGGAGTTCAAGACCAGCCTGGGCAACGCAAGGAAACCCTGTCTTTACCAAAAATGGAAATAAAAATTAGCTGGGCCTGGTGGCACATGCCTGTGGTTCCAGCTACTCAGGAGACTGAGGTGGGGGGGGGGAAAGCAAACTAATAGCCTACTGATAACATAAACAGTCAATTAACACGTAGACTAGTGTCTACAATTTTTTTTTTTTTTTTTTTTTTTAGACGGAGTCTCGCTCTGTCACCCAGGCTGGAGTGCAGTGGCCGGATCTCAGCTCGCTGCAAGCTCCGCCTCCCGGGTTTTACGCCATTCTCCTGCCTCAGCCTCCCGAGTAGCTGGGACTACAGGCGCCCGCCACCTCGCCTGGCTAGTTTTTTTTTGTATTTTTTAGTAGAGACGGGGTTTCACCATGTTCGCCAGGATGGTCTCGATTTCCTGACCTCGTGATCCGCCCGTCTCGGCCTCCCAAAGTGCTGGGATTACAGGCTTGACCCACCGTGCCAGACCCTAGTGTCTACAATTTTTATGCACTCGTGACATACCTAACTTTTCCTTATTTTTTTTTTTCGGTATTTCTAGTCATAGGAATCAGAGTTTTTTCAAATTGTTGCGAGTGTCCAAAAAATATTTTCAGTATATTTATTGAATGAAAAAAGTGTGCATGTAAGTGGACCTGCCCAGCTTGAAGCCAGTGTTGTTCAGAGTCAGCTGTGTTTTCATCTGACCCATTTGAGAGGAGGTTGCATATATCGTGTCTTCATTACTTCGGTCTGTATTCCTTGTATTCCTTCCTCCTTTTTTTTTTAATAAATGAGACAGGGTCTTGCAGCATTTTCACAGGCAGTGATCCCTCTTCTAATCAGCATGAGAATTTTGACTTGCTTTGTTTCCTGCCTTGGCTAGTTCACCCCTCCTTAGGCAACCTGATGGTCCCTGACTCTCAGGAGGTCACCATATCAATGCCAAACTTAGCCGATCGACATAGTGCACTATAGCCCAGAACTGGGCTCAAGCCATCCATCCCAACTTAGTAGCTGGGACTGCAGGTGCACGGCACTGTGCCAGGCTTGGTGTCTGCTCTTTTTTTTTTTTTTTTTTTTTTTTTTTGAGAGAAGTCTTGCTCTTGTCTCCCAGGTTTGAGTGCAATGGCTTTATCTCGGCTCACTGCAACCTCCGCCTCCTGGGTTCAAACGATTCTCCTGCCTCTGCCTCCCAAGTAGCTGGGATTAAGGCGCCTGTCACCACGCCTGGCTAATTTTTGTATTTTTTAGTAGAGACGGGGTTTCACCATGTTGGCCAGGCTGGTCTCCAACTCCTGAGCTCAGATGATCTGCCCGCCTCGGCCTCCCAAAGTGCTGGGATTACAGGCATGAGCCACCATTCCTGGTTGGTGTGTATTCTTTTTTTGAGACGGAGTCTTGCTCTGTCGCCTAAGCTGGAGTGCAGTGGCGTGATCTCGGTTCACTGCAGCTTCTGCCTCCCAGGTTCAAGTGATTATTTTACCTCAGTCTCCCAAGTAGCTGGGATCACAGGTGCACACCACCATACCTAGCTAATTTTTGTATATTTAGTAGACACGGGGTTTCACCACATTGGTCAGGCTGGTCTCAAACTCCTGACTTTGTGATCCGCCCGCCTCGGCCTCCCAAAGTGCTAGGATTACAGGCGTGAGCCACCACACCCAGCTGATTCTTAAGAGTAAAGATATTAATGACAGTAAAGTTATTACATTTAAAACTTGATATAATGCTATTATCTACTATACATTCAAATTTTGTCACTTGTCCCAACAATATTCTTTCGTCCAGCTGATTTTCTAGTTCAGGATCTGATCTGATTGGGGATCACATTGCATTCTCTTGCCATGTGTCTTTAGTGTCATTTAGCCTGAAACAGTTTCTCAGCCTTTCTTTGCGTTGCAGGATCTCAATATCTTTTTTTTGTTTTGTTTTTGAGACAGAGTTTCGCTCTGTCACCCAGTCTGGAGTGCAGTGGCGCAATCTCAGCTCACCACAACCTCTACCTCCCAGGTTCAAACGATTCTTCTGCCTCAGCCACCCGAGTAGCGGGGACTACAGGTGCGCACCACCACACCTGGCTAATTTCTGCATTTTTAGTAGAGACAGGGTTTCACTGTGTTGGCCAGGCTGGTCTCGAACTCCTGACCTCAGGTGATCCACCTGCCTTAGCCTCCCAAAGTGCTGGGATTATAGGTGTCAGCCACTGCGCCTGGCCCTCAATATGTTTTTAATAAAACATTTTAAAAATGAAAACTGTGTTTATACTCTACAGATTGTTCGGTTTTAAACCTTGGATTTTTTTCCCATGTAACAGTAAATCTTGGCCATCTTTCCCTGTCCACATAGACAATATATAGATCTAGCTTAGTCAAAATTGTTTCTTAATAGTTAATCATTGTGAATTGATTTTTTCAAGAATAGGGTTTCCAAAAAAAAAAAATCAAGGAATGTAAAAGGGGATACAGTGTAAAGTCTTCTTTAGACACCCACCCCCGCACCCCACCCACCCATTTTTCACATACACCCTCCCCACTCTTTTTTTTCATCTCTCTCTTTTTTCTTTTTTAAACTTATATGTCTTGGGGATCTTTTTATTTAATTAATTTTTTTTGAGATGGAGTTTTGCTCTTGTTGCCCAGGTTGGAGTGCAATGGCACGATCTCAGCTCACAGCAACCTCTGCCTCCCAGATTCAAGTGATTCTGCCTCAGCCTCCCACATAGCTGGGATTATGGGGATGTGCCATCCCACCCGGCTAATTTTGTATTTTAGTTTCACCATTTTGGTCAGACTGGTCTCAAACTCCCGACCTCAGGTGATCTGCCCTCCTTGGCCTGCCAAAGTGCTGGGATTATAAGCATGAGCCACTGTGCCCAGCCTTGGTGGGGATCTTTTTATGGCACTACCAAGAGAGCTTCTTTGTACTTTTATATTGTCTGTAGTCATTGTGTAACTACCATAATTGATTTAACCTAGTCCCTTCCTTTAGTGGACATGTCATTACTTTTGCAGCTTTGTATTTAGTGACTGTTTAATGGCTGTCTAGTATTCTGATGCAGGGGTCTGGGTACCCTGCTTTAATTTAGCCCGTCTTCCTGTTAGTGGCTCTGAAAGTTGTTTCCTGGAACAGATAATGCTGCTCATCTTTTTTCCATTTACTGGAGTAACTTGGAGATCTTTTTGTAGCCCCACATATGGATCTCCTGTGCAATTTAGCCACTCCTACTTCCCCATTGGAGCACATTTTGCTGTGCTGGCATGAGCATTTGGCACATACAATTTTGCATTCTTGGGGAATGTATTTCTTCTTGAAAGTTAGATTCTGAGTCAAAGGTATATTTTTAAATTTTGATAGCTACCACCAAGACTACACTCCAAACACGTTGCAGTAATTTAACTTGTCACTGTGTGACAGTGTTTGCCAAAGTCTTTTCTATCAGAGTATGAGGTTCTTTGGGTATGTGGCAGTATGGAACCTAGGCCTTGACTCTTGCTTCAACCAGAACATCTCTTCATCCAGTCTTAAGATTCCTTGTATAGTTTTCTTTGTTCAGAAGCTACCACAACTTTAAAAAGGCTCAGAGTGAGGAGTTGGTGGCAGTGTAAAAATCATTGGTCTCCTGGAACAAGACGGGAGGACATTGGTGTCAAATCTCAAGTTCTCAATTTGCAAAACAAAAAGGCAAAACAGCCTTCCAAGTGAAGAACAGAATAACCCATTTCAGCAAACCATAAAGAGTATGATACTTAGAGCCTCGGGATAACAGAAAGAGGTGTGAGACGCCAGACTGTAAAAATTGCAGGCTCTGAATTATGCCAGACTTCAGGAGTTTGAGTCTTTAGGCCTGAGACTGACACAGAAGTGTTTTAGCAGGAACAACACAACTCCGCTTGCCTCTTGGTCAGATGGCTCTGTTGGTGGTAGATTAGTTGGTTGAGGGCGCTGGTTTTGTGCATTATGGTAAGTTCATATAGTGAAGCTGGTGGCCATAAGGAAGGCTAACACCTTTACACAGTCATATCTGCTCTCCATGGTCTTTTTTTTTTTTTTTTTTTTTTGAGAAGGAGTCTAGCTGTTGCCAGGCTGGAGTGCTGTGGCGCGATCTTGGCTCACTGCAACCTCCAACTCCCTGGTTCAAGCGATTCTCCTGCCTCAGCCTCCTGAGTAGCTGGGATTACAGGCACTCGCCACCATGACTGGCTAATTTTTGTATGTTTAGTGGAGGTGGAGTTTCACCATGTTGGCCAAGATGGTCTTGATCTCTTGACCTCATGATCCGCCCGCCTCGGCCTCCCAAAGTGATGGGATTACAGGCGTGAGCCACTATACCCAGCCGCTCTCCATGGTCTTGACGTGGGCGCATGCTTAGAGATGAACAAGCATGAGGGTGTCTGACACAGAGCTGCGCCCTGTGAGCACTGAGGAGGTTAATGGGGGAGCTGGTCAAGGGAGGGTGCTTCTGTCGATTCTTGAAGGGCAATTCCCAAGGTGGTCACCTGAATAGAGAAAGAAATTGTACTTTTATATCAGAGACTGAACCTTGTATTTTGCTTCTGTCTGCTATCTAATCTCACATTTTGAGTCTTTTCTTCTCTGAGATGGGCATTTAGAAAAATATTTACCAAAAGTTTTAAAAATATAAATTTTAAAGAGGACAAAAACACTAAGAAAAAAAAAGAGCCTCTCATATCCTGCAGCCAAAGCGATGTTTCCAAAACACAGTTTTGAGCAGGCTGCTCCACTATTCAAAATAAGTCAGGGACTCTGCTCTGCCACCAGCATCAAGTTCAAATTCCTGTGGTAACTTAGAATCCCTCACGTGCCAAGGTAGGCCATGTCCCCTCCCAGCACTTCAGTCCCAGCCCCTAATTTCTAGCACAGTGCCTGGCATCTTGCAGTGATAGCTAACATTCCTTGTGTGCTCACTGTGTATTAAATGTATTAGCCCATTTAGCAGAATAAACATAGGCTGTATAAAATATTATTACCTCCCCCCTTTTTTGATAAAGAAACAAGATGAAGTAACAAAGGCCACAAGTTAGTAAATGGTAGAACTGAAGCCATCCACCTTCTAAAATGGGCTGGGCGCAGTGACTCACACCTGTAATCCCAGCACTTTGGGAGACTGAGGCAGGTGGATCACCTGAGGTCAGGAGTTCGAGACCAGACTGATCAACATGGAGAAACCCCATCTCTACTAAAAATACAAAATTAGCTGGACATGGTGGCACATGCCTGTAATCCCAGCTACTTGGGAGGCTGAGGCAGGAGAATCACTTGAACCTGGGAGGTGGAGGTTGTGGTGAGCTGAGATTGTGCCATTGCACTCCAGCCTGGGCAATAAGAGCGAAACTCTGTCTCAACAAAAAGAGGGGAATCTTAATTACTAACTTTAGCAATTCAATAAGTAGTTGTTACAGAATAAATGAATGTGGTCCCTGCATGGCTCTTCAGCGGTTCCTGAATTACTTCCCCCTCATCTTTTATGCCTCAGCCAACCTGACGTTATGTTCTGTCACTGCTAGGCTTATATACAAGCAACTAAGAAATCTCCTCAGAAACTTGCTTCTAGGTAGGTCATCTTACTGAATTATGATAGAGTGTCCTTGTCTCATTCCCCACTGGTCCCTAAGCTCTGTCGGTCCCAGATTACGCAGACATACGTATCAGAAAGAGTATGAACTCAGGGAACATGTTGAACAAGCTGAACTCAGTTCAAAAAGGCCCTGCTATGGCTTTTCTTCCACTGTTATACTCATAGACTGCCCTTTTTGGGTTTCTTTTGTTTGTTTTTGTAGAGATGGGGTCTCTCTGTTACCCAGGCTGTACTTGAACTCCTGGCTTCAAGTGATCCTCCTGCCTTGGCCTCCCAAAGTGATGGGATTATAGGCGTGAGCCACTGCACCTGGCTCTTCATCAGTTTTCAGGACAGGACTGGATCACGTTTTCCTTCGTCTTCATCTCAGTCTAGGCACAAGACTCAAATACTTAAAGCTTCTTTTTTTTTTGAGATGGAGTCTCGCTGTGTCGCCCAGGCTGGAGTGCAGTGGTTGGATCTCAGCTCACTGCAAGCTCCACCTCCTGGGGTTTACGCCATTCTCCTGCATCAGCCTCCCGAGTATCTGGGACTACAGGCGCCCGCCACCTCACCCGGCTAGTTTTTTGTATTTTTTAGTAGAGACGGGGTTTCACCGTGTTAGTCAGGATAGTCTCAATCTCCTGACCTCGTGATTCACCTGTTTCGGCCTCCCAAAGTGCTGCGATTACAGGCTTGGGCCACCATGCCCGGCCAGAGCTTCATAAAATTACCTGCTTTAGGATGGGTACAGTGGCTCAAGCCTATAATTCCAACAGTTTGGTAGGCCAAGGTGGGAAGATCACTTGAGTCCAGGATTTCAAGACCAGCTTGGGCAACATAACAAGACCCCGTCTCTACAAAAAGCTTAAAAATTAGCCAGGTGTTGTGGAACATGCCTGTAGTCCCAGCTACTCAGGAGGCTGAGGTGGGAGGATTGCTTGAACCTGGAAGTTTGAGGTTGCAGTGAGCCCTAGCTAGCTATGCCACTGCACTCAGCCTGGGGGACAGGGTGAGACCCTGTCTCAAAAAAACTCTTGTTTACTCGCTTCATATCCACCAACTTTGGGGTCTTAGGCAAGGAGGACTTTGGGCTGGACATTCTCTGAGATGTTCACTGATGCTGCCCAGCTTACCTGTATGTTGGGGAAGGATACACTTCAATCTGGAAAGCTCTCCATATTCTACTCCCTGCATCTACTGTCTCCCACGTGTGACTCCCAGTGCCTACGGCAAGAGTTGGCAATCATATTCCTTTGGCTTTTTCTGCTAGGACTTTGAATGTGGAAATGACGTGGAACTGTCCTTTACCAAGAATGGAAAGTGGATGGGCATTGCCTTCCGAATCCAGAAAGAAGCCTTGGGGGGTCAGGCCCTCTATCCTCATGTCCTGGTGAAGAATTGCGCAGTGGAGTTCAACTTTGGACAGAGGGCAGAGCCCTACTGTTCTGTCCTCCCGGGGTTTACCTTCATCCAGCATCTTCCCCTTAGTGAGCGGATCCGGGGCACCGTTGGACCAAAGAGCAAAGCAGAATGTGAGGTGAGTGGGGCCAGAATGTATTGGTGGCCACCTTGCTCCAAGACAGAGGAGACACACACACACAGACTTACTGCGTGAGTAGCCTTGGGGCAAGAGGCCGCTTTGTCCAGCTCCTTAGGGTTGGACTCAGAGCTGAAAAACTGCTCTGAGTGTGAGGTGAGGGTTGTTGGTGTGATCTAAGTTGAAGTCAGAGAGGCTACCTAAATCTCAGAAAGATTCCCTCTTCTTCTTAAGCGAGGCCAGAATATGGGAAAAGGAAGGTTTTCTTACAGCAGAAAAGGACACTAGGCGCTTCTTGGGGAGTGCACTGTGCCACCAAGTGTTCTTTTTTTTTCTTTAGAGACAGGGTCTTGCTCTGTCACCCAGGCTGGAGTGCAGTGGTGCGATCACGGCTTACTGCAGCCTTGACCTCCCAGGCTCAAGTGATCCTCCCACCTCAGCTTCTCGAGTAGCTGGGACCACAGGTACATGCCACCATGCCCGGCTAACTTTTTTAGCCACTGAGCCTGGCCCACCGAGTGTTCTTGAAGGAGGTTGAGTAAGTTCCACCTCTCACCCAGAGCTATCATAAGAGATAAATGGCCTTTGGGATGATTTGATTCCAAGAGCTATACTAGTGTCTTTTTTCTTAAAACAATATTTTTCTTGTATGTGTAAGTTATTTATGCTTGTTCTAGAAAATGAAGAAGTAAAAAAATTTAAATTTTCATAATGCCATCATCTACAAAGAAGTTTACTTGCAGAGTTTTGGAGGCCATCCGTTCTTTTTAATGTGCTAAGTGCCTGTTTTATGCTCACAAACATTTATCATTGAGATTTCATGGTATAAGCATTATGATGCCCTGCCCTTTTCACTTCACATTATTTTGTGAGCTTTATCCCATCACATGAAAACCCCTCTTTGAACATCATTCTTTTTTTCTTCTTTAAAGATCCTTCAAGGAAATGAACGTCTTTCTTAATGGCCTTACAAACTACTCACCGTTCCCCTCTAGTCGGGCATTTAAGATGCATCTGCGTTTACCAAATTCTAAATGTACTGATTAGATGCAATTCATGTCCTAGTGTGTGCAGCTCTGTTCCTATTTCATACTTCAAGAAAGTTGTACCACTTCTACCCACTCCATGGGGCCAGTCCCAGTACGCAGCCCTGGGCTGTTGGCGGGGAGGGGTCACGTAATCCTGTAAATGGGCTGGGTTTGGTGGCAAACGCCTATAATTCCAGCACTTTGGGAGGCCAAGGAGGGAGGAGGATCCCTTGAGTATAGGAGTTTGAGACCAGTCTGGGCAATATAGGGAGACCCTCATTTCTACCAAAAAAAAAGAGAGAAAAAGATTAGCTGGGTGTGATGGTTTGTGCCTGTAGTTCTAGCTACTCTGGAGGCTGATGTAGAAGGATTGCTTGAGCCTGGGAGTTCAAGGCTGCAGTGAGCTGTGATTGGGCCATTACACGCCAGCCTGGGCAGTAGAGTGAGACCCTGTCTCAAAAAAACAAAATCCTATAAATGTTAATGATGACAGCACTTGGTTTTTTGTTTTTGTTTTTGTTTTTCCCCAAAGTCCTGGGATTATAGGCGTGAGCCACCGTGCCTGGCCAGCACTTGACTTAATGCTCACCCTGTCCCAGGCACTGTGCTCAGAGTCTCACAAGCCCGATCTTTTCGAATCCCAAAACCAGTACTGTGAGGTAGATGCTATTATTGCTTCCACTTTGCAGAGGCAGCCACAGCTCAGAGGTCCAGAGTCACACTCAAAACAGTCACCAACAAGGTGAGTGGTGCCACACCACCACGCCGCAACACCTTCTCTGTCTTGATCTTGTAGATTCTGATGATGGTGGGCCTGCCTGCTGCTGGCAAGACCACATGGGCCATCAAACACGCAGCCTCCAACCCTTCCAAGAAGTACAACATCCTGGGTACCAATGCCATCATGGATAAGATGCGGGTAAGGACAGCCACTGGACTCTCCTTACTTACCTCCCACCTACTGAGTGCTGCCGTGCAACTAAAACCACTCACCCCTCACCAATTCCTGCCTGCAGGTGATGGGCCTACGCCGGCAGCGGAACTATGCTGGCCGCTGGGACGTCCTGATCCAGCAGGCCACCCAGTGCCTCAACCGCCTCATCCAGATTGCTGCCCGCAAGAAACGCAACTATATCCTAGATCAGGTACTTAATGATAACCATTGTGTCCTCAGGAAAAGGGAGGGGACCCCTTGCATGCCTGGGAATCTCCCTCGGGTCCCTTTCTTTTTTCCCCATAATGATGATGGACTGCTGTGCTAGTCGGGGGGTCAGACCTTGTCATACATGATGACATGGTCCTGCACACAGCTGAGCCCAGACTAGGATCATGATCTAGGCCTACTTACTACTCAGACTCATCAGCAGCCCCAAAGAACATCACGTAAATACTGTTTAGCAAAATGGAAGGAGTATGGATTTCCGAGCCTGACAGACTGGGGCTTAAATCCCAGCTTGGCTACTACCTAGCTCTGTGCCTTTGGGCAGCTGACTTTATCCTCTGAATCTCCATCTCTTGGTTTATAAAACAGGGATCTCAATAGCATCTGTACACCTAACACAGGACCTGGCACTTAGTAGCTGGTGATTATTGTTAAATACTCTACAGAATAGGTAGAGTAGCTTTCATGCCAACAGCAGTGCTGTAAGGTAAATGCTATTATTGCTTCCATCATATTCTCTTCACAAATACGCATGACTGGCAGGTACATACCTAAGTCATATTTTCTACCTACATTTCAGTTAATGGTGGAGTTCTTAACATCAGGGACCTTGGAAGCTTTGCAATTGAACATAAATATTGTACGCAGGTGCAGGTGTATCCTTTTTACAAAAAAGAAGAAAAAAAAAACCTTAGACAATGTTTTTGTCCCTATCTTTCAGCATTCTCAAAAGGATGAGTGACCCAAAACTCATTAGAGATTCCTGTCTCAGAGTAATGAGTTCGACATGGTTATTTCCTATTCAACGTCATACTTAACATTTGTCCTGAAGGCTTTCACAAGTAACAAAGGGTGTTTCCTTATTTTCTGTATTTGGGGATCTGTGAATGAGCCTCTGTTCCCTTTAGCCTTGCATTTGTGCTTTCTTAAGAACCTATGAGTGAGTAAATATGTAAACTAAGTCACATCCTGCCCTTGTAGCCTTCCTGAAGTGCCTTCCATACGTGTAGGCCTAGGTGCTTGGTGACCATAAGTTTTTTTTTTTTTTTTTTTTTTGAGACGGAGTCTTGCTCTGTCACCCAGGCTGGAGTGCAGTGGCCGGATCTCAGCTCACTGCAAGCTCCGCCTCCCGGGTTTACGCCGTTCTCCTGCCTCAGCCTCCCGAGTAGCTGGGACTGCAGGCGCCCGCCACCTCGCCCGGCTAGTTTTTTTGTATTTTTTAGTAGAGACGGGGTTTCACCGTGTTAGCCGGGATCGTCTCTCGATCTCCTGGCCTCGTGATCCGCCCGTCTCGGCCTCCCAAAGTGCTGGGATTACAGGCTTGAGCCACCGCGCCCGGCCTGGTGACCATAAGTTTAAAGGGCTCCTGATAAGAGTGGAGGTGGTGACAGTGTTTGGCTTTGTCAGAATTGTAGTGGGCTTGTTAGAAGGAAATCACCAGGGACCAAGTTGCCTTCACATAGGAATGAGGATCCTGCACAAAACAGTTGAGCACAGGATAGTCTAAAAGCCATCCATGGTTATCCCCCCAGCTCGGCCCCATCAGTATTGTATACAATCAGTGTTCTCTCCGCTTTGAAGATTTGTCTTTTAAACCCTTGGCCTCGCTTTGCCTGATCCTCCTTGTCAGGGCATTTTAGAATTTTAGTCTGAATTGACCCCATTTGGACTCATTGTCGTGAAAGGGAGAGCAGTAATACCATTTTAATACTCTGAGGATACATACCTCTTTTGGATACCCCAGCCAGTATTCCTGCCTGTCTTTTTCTTGGTTTGCTGGTTAAATCAGCTATGAAACCCATTTCAAATACGTGGCCCAGGGTAGAATGATTATAGTCTAGAGTGGATCGTCTAACATCTCTGTCCAGGATGCTGAAGTGGGTTTTCTCTGGAAGCCAGGCCCATGACAGCTTTGCACTCTGAAGACCTACTGTCAGCCTTCTTGGCTGCTGCCGGCTTGTTCAGGGACAGGGTCTAGGGCTGTACCGGGTATGCCTGTGGTCTTTGGGGCTACCAGCCTCCTGCTTAAGGGACATGTGGGTCAGGCCAAGTGATCTGGGCCAACAGTGAGACAGAGAACCTAAACTCTGAAGGCTGGGGAGGAGAGTTCTCTGGTTAACCACAGATTGGAGGATTGACTCGGGGCCTGAAGCCATAGGCTACTCAGGCTGAGGGAGGGAGTATAAAGCCAGTGGTTTCACCTGTTTTGGCTTAAACCCGAAAAGTGGGTTCCAGAAAACTCTGGGTATGAGAAAGAGGGAGAGGGAAGTTGTGTGTTTGTGTATAGAAGGTTCAGAGCAGGCCCCTGGCCAATCCTGGCACTTCCATTCCACTAGCTTTGGCAGTGACAGGTAAGTTGATGATGCATAGCTGTCTCCTGGGCTAGGTGGAATTTCCAAAGGGGAAACCCATACTACAGGCAAAGTCCCTGCAGTTCCTGGATCTCAGCCCAGAACCATCTTTTGCCTCCACTAGTTTTTCCTGAGTGGTCAGACCTCCCCACATTTGGCTCTTCCAGCCTCATGTTATGTAGGTTGGCCTCAGAAATGCTCATCCTTGAGAGGGAAGGAGAGGTTGTCCGCAGAAACCAGGTGGGCCCCGTGTAAGCCAGGATTCTGCGTTTGTCTGGCCAGGACTCTAACGCCTACCCTGGGATGTATGTTATTGGGCACAAACTCTCAGGTATATGGGGGCTTTGACCTACATTCTATGATAACCTGAGTAGCCTCTTCAGGTCATGTGGGCATCACAGCTGTGGAACATCAGAGGAGAAAAAAGAGGTGGACCAGAGAGGAAACTGAGGCCTCTACAGAGGACTGTAGGACTGCTAAGTCACACACTCAGTATGCTGATAGATCACAGCCCTGCTGACTTCCCAAACAGCCATAGTCTAGAATGGTTGGGGCCATGGTGGGAATTTGGGGAAGCTTTCTGGAGGTGGAATGTCTGGGTCAGGGCACAGAGGATGATTAAAAGAGTTGGGGCTTTGTTCTGAGGAGAGTGGGGAGTCATGGTTAGGTTTTCATCCGGAGGAATATGGATAAATTTGCCTGGCTAGTAAAAGGCTGCAGAGGAGAGAGAAAGGGGGAAGGCCACATTACTTCAGGTGGCTCTTTGGGGTCCTCTGTTGGAGGTGGGAAGCCTCTGGAATGAGATGCTTTCTGGCCTTGTCCCAGAGGGCCTCAAAATGGAGTACAGAACAGGAACTGACTGGCCTGCTGTGAGGCAAACAAGTTGCCCTTCTGGAGGCTTCTGGGGAGCCTCCGCAGGGCCATGTTGCCCAAACCCACCCCAGAGTAGGGCACTGTTGCCTAGGAGTTCCATTAGAGGGCTCTAGCAGCCCAGAGCCAGGCCAGGCATCAGTTAGAATCAGGGCCGGATGGGTTGACATCACAGTCAGAACATGTCATTCTAGTCCTCATTTGCATCCTGGTCAGCAGGTGCCATACTTTTGCCTGAAACAGAAACCCAGGGCTAGAACAGTATCCCACAGTAACCTGCGTCTTATTTGCAGGCCTTGGAAAAGGGATGTTTCTTTCCTTCACCCCTGACCAATCATCCCTAGAGCCTGAAGCCCATTCTATTTTTCATACTCTAGCCAGTTCTTTTCCTATAAATGTGGTTCTTTTGACTGGAATTCACCTCACTCGAGTCCAAAGCAAATCTTTACTCATCATGGCCTTCACTTTGCTCCTCAGATCTAGCTAGGTTTCTCCTGCTGCCAGTATGACCCTGGTGAGCTGTGACAAGTGAGAGTAGACAGGGACAGTGGGGCTTGAGAGAGCCTGGGCTGTTACGTCATCACTCGTACCTGCTGTGTTCCCTCCTCTCTCCCTCAGACTGTTACACACCAAAACTCCCCATATAGTTTCTCTGAGAAACCTGTTGTCCCTTAGTCTGTGTCACAGGGGCCAGGGAACACAGCCAGCCACATTTTCTCTCAGAATCAACATCTTCAAGCAGGGTGGGACTGGGAGAAGCAGGAGCTAGGCAGAGGGAACGAAAGCAACTGGAAAAGCTGACCTAGCTGTTGTGCTGGTCTCATAGCAACAGCCGCCAGCAGCCCCCAGCGACCACAGAAGTGCTGGGCTGGTCCAGGGGCTGTGACCTCACTGTGTTTGCTGTGGCAACAGCCACCAGCAGCTAATTCCCTTTCCTCCAGGAAAGCCAAGTATTTGCATTTCTGCTGGTGTGGTTTAGATACTCTTCTTCCCTTCCCTAAGCCAAGGAGTAAGTGGAGGGAGGCGCAGTCTTAAAAATCATTGCTGAGGATTCTCAGCATCTCAATTCCGAAGTGCCTGAGAAGCCATCTCTCAGAGTCTGCCCACTTCCAAGGACAAAGGCCAGCTATTTATGAGTCCAATCTGCTCCGCCTCCATTCCTCCCATCCCATGAAGCTGCAGGGACTAGCCGTCTTGGCAGAATTGCTTCTCTTCTCTGTCTCCTCATCAGTGCATTGACAGGGCGGTTGTACCACATGGAAGACCTCAGGACGTGTCACTCCATGCCCTGGCAGTTCAGAGGAATCAAAGTAGGATCACTTAGGAGCAAACAAAACAAAACAAAACAAAACAAAAGGCAGAATGGTCTGGGGTCATATTCACCCTGGCACCTACCTATGGTGGGCTTTTGTGTCAGAAGAAAATTATATTTAGCTGAGGAAGCCAAACTCTTTCTTCCTGTGACCAGATGCCACGTTCTGCTTTGCTTTTAGGAATGGAGTCAAAGAAGAGTAGCGGGGAAGGGGGACTTAACTTTTCCTCTGTAACATGATGTTCCTTTTCAAACCATTTGTGGCCCAAGGGCTCTTTGTGGGCCAGTGTCCAAGACCCCAAGAACAAGTATGTGTGTGCCTGTCACCCACATGACTGCCCACAGCCTCCTTCATGGGGGTAGGGACACTTTGCCTGGGGGACAGGGAAGAACATTTTTTCCTGGCGCATGGTTCAGGGCCAGAGGATCTGGTTAGTTTAAGCAGCTGCACCCGTGGCCCAGAACTTCCAACAGATCTGTGCTGGAGTCCCTGGCCCCTGGCTAATCCACATCTAGCACCCTGTTCCTATGTCTTAGAAGAGGATCTCTTGTAACCTTGTTTTTTCCTCAAGCTTCAATTTTCCTTGGTACTTTCCACTGAGAAGCCTCTCCTGGATAGTCAGTCCTATAGGCCTTATTTTCAGATCCACTCTGGGTGTTGACTTGTTTCACTGCCCACCCCCCTTGGCACTTGCCAGAGATTTTTACATCTGCAAATCCTCTCCAGAGCCAGGACGAGGGTGATGATCCTTGTCTTTCAGACGAGGAAATTTGAGACTCAGGCTACTTGAGGCCTTGTCTGGAGTCTCACAAATAGTAAAGGGCACAGCGGGGATTTCAAGCCCAAGTTTCTTCCCCAAAGCCTGCGTTCTTTCCACCCTGTCTCACTGTCCCTGTCTTTCTGCTTGGGAGATCACTATAAGCGTAACCTTTTCTTTGGTCTGAGTTGCTTCAAGTCAACATGACAGTATAAATATCTACCCAGTGATGACTACATCAGTGGCAGCTCACAGTTGTGGAGTGTTGGCTGTGAGCCAGGGCCTGGGCTTAGATGAGGTCTTTTACTCACATGGACTCATTCAGTCTTCACAGCAACCATAAGACATCCATGCCGTTTTCCCTTTTCAGAGCTTGATTTTACAGAGGCTGAGGCTGGGCCATCCCAGTGCACTGCCTTCCTCCCCATCAAGGTGTCTCCCGCCCTGGAGGCCACCTGTGTCCCCCTACTTGGGTAGTTTCTTGCACTTTGTCAGTTGCTTTATGGACATTCTCTTACTCAGTTCTTGCCAGCCCAGGAAGGGAGGCTTTTCAACACCGTATTACAGATGAGGCAACCGTAAGGACTGGCCAAGGTGCGTTAGTAGCCACACCAGGACTTGACCCTAGACTCTTTGCACCCAACTAGGCCGTATCTTCAGAATACATTTCTTTTGTTGTTCATTTGTACGTGCCCCTTTACAGACTGTTTTCCCCATCTGTAGCTTCTTTCTTGGGTGTCTGTTAGAGCCACTAAAAAATTGTCTAAATGCAGTTAAAAACTCCTTACTCCGTTTCTGCTGAGTTCCCGAGTTTCCATAGGGAGGGTACCTGTATAGATGCCTGGGTCTCACTTCTAGAGGTTCAGGCTCAGGAAGTCTCAAATGAAGTTTGGGCTGCTCACTTTTTAAGTAGTGTCCACATGATTCAAGTATACAGGCTGAGTCTATGGAACCCTGAGTCCAACAGAGGTAGACCCCATTCCCAAAGGGCCCAACATGAAGGAGGTATTCAGTAAATGGAAGCTGATGTTGTTACTGCTCTCAACCACATATGTGCTAGAGCACCGCTCTGCCAGCACCAGCCCAGGACACACCTGCCATCACTTAGAGGAAGAGAAGGAAACATTAGGAGCAAAACTGCACTTGTGAGAAGCAGAGACTCCTGACCTGTCGAGCTTGCTGGTTAGAAGCTTGTGGGTGAGGCTGATGTTTCAGAGAAGGACTGAGGGAATAAAAGTACCAATGTTAACGAGAACAAATGTCCAAAGGAGCTGGTTAATTAGCAGCATAGCTAATCTATAGGTATTATACAGCCATTAAAAAAGAATACTGCACAGAAAAGCTTTAGAGAAAGTTTCATGTTACATGAAAAAGAGCCTTAGGAGGATGTGCATAATACAATTCTTTTTGTGTAAAATCACACAGATACTTCTAAAAGCGCACAGAAGAAATTCATTCTTCATTCTGTCTGGGAAGTAGGGCTGGCACTAAGGGAATGCAGGGGTTTTTCCTCTAAACTTTATGCCTTATACTGTGAATTTTTTACCAAGAGTATGTATTAACTTTTAGAATAGGGGAAAGAAATTGTAAGGCCCAGTACCAAGAACAAATAGGATTAAAAAGCAAAGTCCCAACCATTAGGAGTCCTTTGCCCTGTGCCTGTCTGCAGCCACTTACCTAAGTCAATTCATTTGCTGAGGGTGACTCAGGAATCTTCAAAGTAAAGAAGAGCTGTTTCCTGAGTTTCTCTGCTTACAAGGAGCACTAATATCCTTTTCTCAGTCCCTGGCCTACATAATACCCCTCAGAGGAAAAAACCAACTCTTAATGTACCATCTCTTGCCTCTTCTGTTACCTTACCTTAGACAAATGTTTATGGGTCAGCCCAGAGACGAAAAATGAGACCATTTGAAGGCTTCCAGCGCAAAGCCATTGTGATTTGTCCCACTGACGAGGACCTGAAAGACCGAACAATAAAGCGAACCGACGAGGAAGGGAAGGATGTCCCAGATCATGCGGTCTTAGAAATGAAAGGTAGGAAATGAGTGCTTCCCAGAGGAACATCACTGCAGGGTCCTGGAGAGAAGAAGCTCTTTACTCAGTTTGCCCTTCCCTGGCTCCCTAATGATTTCTTTTTTGATCTTATTCTTTCTTTGCTTCTACTTTGTCCCTTCCTTGTCTACCACAGCTGTGAATGGAAAAGCTACCCATTTCTCTTGTGTGGGGGTTTTGTTTTGTTTGGTTTGGTTTGGTTTTTTTTTTTTGAGACGGAGTCTTGCTCTGTCGCCCAGACTGGAGTGCAGTGGCGCGATCTCGGCTCACTGCAACCTCCACCTCCTGGGTTCACGCCATTCTCCTGCCTCAGCCTCCCAAGTAGCTGGGACTACAGGCTCCTGCCACCTCGCCCGGCTAATTTTTTGTATTGATGGGACGGGGTTTCACCATGTTAGCCAGGATGGTCTCGATCTCCTGACCTCATGATCCGCCCACCTCGGCCTCCCAAAGTGCTGGGATTACAGGCTTGAGCCACCGCGCCCGGCCTTGTGTCGGGGTTTTCAGGTGGGATGGGACTGGGGGCAGCATGAGGGAAAGGATGTATGCGAGCTAAAGCTGAAAGTCCTGCATGCTCACCGTGCCTCTGGCCCCAGATGGGCTGACTGTGGGCAAGCCTCAGTTTGTTTCTCAGTAAAAATAGGGATGGTGATGCCATCCATCTGACCCATTCCCTGGGGTGAGGCCTGAGGGAGCTGAGCACTGTGGCTAGGTGGGTCTTAGCCACCTCTTCAGAAAAGGGAGGAGTCTTTGTTAGCCCCTGACAGCAGGCTGAGGAGTTGGGGCTTTTTCTACCTCTTTCTCTCTCTCTTTTCTCTCTCTCTCTCTTTTTTTTTTTTGGAGATGGAGTCTTGCCCTGTCACCTAGCCTGGAGTGTAGTGGTACGATCTTGGCTCACTGCAATCTCCGCCTCCGGAGTTCAACCAATTCTCCTGCCTCAGCCTCCCGAGTAGCTGGGACTACAGGTGCCCGCCACCATGCCTGGCTAATTTTTGTATTTGTTTAGTAGAGACAGGGTTTTGCCCTGTTGGCCAGGCTGGTCTCGAACTCCTCACCTCAGGTGATCCACCCGCCTCGGCCTCCCAAAGTGCTGGGATTACAGGCGTGAGCCACCGCGCCGGCCCTTCTGTCTGCCTCTTTCTTATTCACTACTCCAGTTTTCTTCACCTTCTCCCTTCTGGAAGGCCATTCTTCTGGGTGGAGGGGACCAGACTTCAGAAGGTACTGACCTCTTCTTCTTGTTCCCTCTGGGGCTCTCCCTTCCTCCTAGCCAACTTCACGTTGCCAGATGTTGGGGACTTCCTGGATGAGGTTCTATTCATTGAGCTGCAGCGGGAGGAAGCAGACAAGCTCGTGAGGCAGTACAACGAGGAAGGCCGCAAGGCTGGGCCACCCCCTGAAAAGCGCTTTGACAACCGAGGTGGTGGTGGCTTCCGGGGCCGCGGGGGTGGCGGTGGCTTCCAGCGCTATGACAACCGAGGACCCCCTGGAGGCAACCGTGGCGGCTTCCAGAACCGAGGGGGAGGCAGCGGTGGAGGAGGCAACTACCGAGGAGGTGAGACATCTCACACACAGCACTCTCCACTTTCTGTTCCCAGGTTGGGGCTGGGCTTCGACTGCTTATTGAATCAGCAACTGAAGTTTTCTGAGTTCCAGCTGTGAGTTAAACTCTGGTAGAAAACTGAAACAAGTCAGACACGGAGACCTCAGAAATGCTCCCACTGTCCCACTCCCCGGACATTGCTTATGAAGCCCTTTGCCCATTTGTGTATCACAGTGCACATTCTGTCACGTTGCTGTCATTTTTGTGAACCTTCCCCCATCTGACCATGAGCTCCTTGGAAATAGGGTCTAGATCAAAATCTATTAGAAATGGGGGCTACATCTTTGGCCAAGTCTGAAAAGGACTAGATGTGACTCGTTCATGGATGTCCCCAGTGCTTAGCTTCCTCTCTTTTTTTCTTTTTTTTGAGACGGAGTTTTGCTCTTGTTGCCCAGGCTGGAGTGCAATGGCGTGATCTCGGCTCAGTGCAACCTCTGCTTCCCGGGTTCAAGCAATTCTCCCACCTCAGCCTCCCGAGTAACTGGGATTATCGACAAGCACCGCCATGCCCGGCTACTTTTGTATTTTTAGTAGAGATGGAGTTTCTCCGTGTTGGTCAGGCTGGTCTTGAACTCCTGACCTCAGGTGATCCACCCGTCTCAGCCTCCCAGAGTGCTGGGATTACAGGCCTGAGCCACTGCGCCCTGCCAGCTTCATCTCCTTGAGCATCTCCTTCCTGCATATTCAACAGCTATTGAGATGCTGGGATACAGAAACCCAAGACTGCCCTGGTCCCTGCCTCACCAATCCCGCAGTCCAGTGGATGAGACAAACCTGTCTTAAGGGCTGGGACGGGAGTATGCCCGGGGGTCTAGAGAATCCCAGAGGACATGCTTTGTTTGTTCACCTTGAGTTCTTGGCTCTGCGCCTGGCCATGCCAGCTCATAGTAGTCACCAAGACAGCCCAGTTCCCTGGGGTTGCAATTTGGGAATGATGGCGCCTTTCATCTGGATTTCTCCAATGCAGGTTTCAACCGCAGCGGAGGTGGTGGCTATAGCCAGAACCGCTGGGGTAACAACAACCGGGATAACAACAACTCCAACAACAGAGGCAGCTACAACCGGGCTCCCCAGCAACAACCGCCACCACAGCAGCCTCCGCCACCACAGCCGCCACCCCAGCAGCCACCACCACCACCCAGCTACAGCCCTGCTCGGAACCCCCCAGGGGCCAGCACCTACAACAAGAACAGCAACATCCCTGGCTCAAGCGCCAATACCAGCACCCCCACCGTCAGCAGCTACAGCCCTCCACAGGTGAGAGAACGGGTGTATGTTTGTATGTAGGAATCACATGTGTGCTCTTGAACCTGAGCAAGTTAAGTGGAGGCGGATCTGGGGAAATCAACACATGCCTCAGCTACTGGTCTTCAGTCTTACCTCTAGCCTGCCCTTCTTTCTCCCTGGCCGTGATCTTGACTCAGATGGACGCTACACATTCCCAGATCCCCTCCAAACCCAGGAGTAAATGGAGACCTTCCCAGAACCTGTTCTTCTCCCACCACCACCCTCAAGGGGATGGGTTATAAGCACTGATCCCTCCAGCAAGTACATTATTCTTGGCTGTGTCAGTAACCTCACTGAATCCCCAAGAAAGCACTTGACTGGAGTCACCCTTGCCCAGGCTGGCTGACCTCTTTGTCTTTTGGACATAATAACCAGGGCTCTAAGGTTGCTGAGGACTTGCCCTCTGCACAGAGAGCTTCAGTCCTGAGCAGCTCCAGGTTCAGTTCCCGTTCTTGGAAAGCCAGTGCCCTGGCTCTGGTATGCACAGCCTCCTGTAAACCAGAAAGGTCTTCAGTTATTTCACAGCCATTTCCTGAGCACTTTCCTCATGCCAGGCCTGGAATCAGCTGCCCGGAGACCAATGGATGGTTCCCAGGCCCAGTCTAACTAGAATATTCTAACTAGAATATTTCCTAGAACAAGTTGGGTGGGCACAGATCCAAACCCCAGCCTCACAACATCCTGTTTCTGTGAGCTTAGACATATAGCTTCCCGTCTCTGGGCCTCGTTTTCCTCATAAAGGTGTTAGTAAAACTCACTTCCGGCCGGGCGCGGTGGCTCATGCCTGTAATCCCAGCACTTTGGGAGGCCGAGACGGGCGGATCACGAGGTCAGGAGATGGAGACCATCCTGGCTAACACGGTGAAACCCCGTCTCTACTAAAAAATACAAAAAAAAAAACTAGCCGGGCAAGGTGGCGGGCGCCTGTAGTCCCAGCTACTTGGGAGGCTGAGGCAGGAGAATGGCGTGAACCCGGGAGGCGGAGCTTGCAGTGAGCTGAGATCCGGCCACTGCACTCCAGCCTGGGCAACAGAGCGAGACTCCGTCTCAAAAAAAAAAAAAAAAAAAAAAACAACTCACTTCCAAGGTTTGTTGTGAGGAATGGGTGGCACTCTAGCTTTGGGACTAGGCAAACCTGGGGTCAGGTCCTTTTTGCTGTGTGACCTTCGCCCAGAAATTTCATCATCTTGAGCCTCAGTTTCTTTCTCTTTAAAACAGGGCTAGTGGGATCTACCCCCAGATTCTATATGGAGATCAAACGACTTAATGATCCAACCTGTACTTGGGAAGCACTTAGTAAATTGCCATTACTATTTCTCAGCAGATCTTCCAGTAACAACTACCGCCACCTGTTGAGTGCCCAGTGGTTTATACACACAAGCTTATTGGATACTCAGGGCAAGCTGAAGGGGTTGTTCTTGTTCTATTGTGATTCTCATTTTATAAAAAAGAAAACTGGGATTTCAAGAAGTGCCGTGTACCTTGCTCCCTGGGGGTCTCAGAGCTGGGGTTAGAGTCCAGATCACAGCCCTGGGGCTTGCCCTTCATCCTGCCCTGCCGTGGCATGGAGCTGACTCTCCTCCTTCTCAGCCCCACAAACAATGTCCACCAGGCAAGGGAAGGGCCCCTGTGGGCCAACCACTTACAAAGGCCCTTTTTCCATCCCAGCATTTCACATCTGCAGATTTCCTCTATTTCACAGAGCTTTGGCTTTTTTCCCTCCACTTTCCAGCCGAGTTACAGCCAGCCACCCTACAACCAGGGAGGTTACAGCCAGGGCTACACAGCCCCACCGCCTCCACCTCCTCCACCACCTGCCTACAACTATGGGAGCTACGGCGGTTACAACCCAGCTCCCTATACCCCACCGCCACCCCCCACTGCACAGACCTACCCTCAGCCCAGCTATAACCAGTATCAGCAGGTAGGTGCCAGACCGGGGGCCAACTGGATGGAGAGGCTTCCATGGGCCCCTCCTGGGTGTGTATTCCCAGACTCAAGTGCCTGGTTATCCCTAAAAAGACAGCCTGCTGGCCTTGGCCTGGCATTCATTTGGTGCAGCCATTCCATTTGGTCAACACTTCTGCACTGGTTGCTAGGTAATTGGTATCCTAGCCCCCTCCGCAGTCCAGCGAGCAAAGGGGAAGGGCTGGCCTAAGTAGCAGTGGCCTCAGAGTCCTCTTTCAGCACCATAGCCAGGGGGCTCCAAATCCTGCTGCAGGTTGGTGCCCAGGCCCCCATACCTGTTACTAAATCTTTTGACTATGATATCTAGCTATACCCAAAAGGCACTGGGTTGATAAGCTGAGACCTGGGCTTCAGTCCCTAACTGCCTACCTGTGTGGCATCAGGTCTTCCCGAGGTGCCTTGATTTCTCTGCCAGGGGACCCGTGTTCAACTGTTGTCACTGCACCTGTCTCTGCCCTAGAGGAGAGTGGGCTGGTGGGGAGGCTAAATGTGGGTTAGATGCAGGACAACTTGGTGTTCTTGGTTTCTTTCCCCAGTATGCCCAGCAGTGGAACCAGTACTATCAGAACCAGGGCCAGTGGCCGCCATACTACGGGAACTACGACTATGGGAGCTACTCCGGGAACACACAGGGTGGCACAAGCACACAGTAGCCAGTGTGACCCAGAGGCTCCCAGAGGCCCCTGCCGGCTTCCTCCACCAGCGCCTGCCTCTGCCCCTCCTCTGCCCCCGCCAGATCCCGTGGTGCTGGGGATGGGGTCATCCCAGGGCTGCCTCCCTCCAGCCCACTGCCTCCCCTCCGAGGGGCTTCCTTCGCCTCCATAGGGCCAGGCATTTTTCTCTGGATTCAAACAGGCAACAATGACCTTTTATTTTCTGTTTGTCCCCACCTCCCCAACCTTCCACTTCCTGTTCTTCCTACCTTCTTCCTTTTTGACTAAATAATCCCCGCCTCCCTTGGTCATACAGTGAGGCTACAGTGACTGAGGGGAGAATCCCTTCCTGTTCACTCTCCCAACCCTGCTCCAACCCCTCAGCTTCCCAGACCCTCATGCAGTTGGTTGTAAATTCTCCCAGGAGCTGTTTTACTGTCTACTTTTCAGGATTAAAAAAAAAAATCAAAACTTTAAAAAAAAAAAAAAAGTTTAAAAAGCAAAATGGGGAGGGAGGAAGCAGTGACATATTTTTTTGGTAATTATGCGCTTTTTTTTAATTTTTAGAATTTGTCTGTTTTTACTGTGGGTCGGCTGTTGATATTTCATCAAGATAAGCATTTCTTTCCTGAGTTCAGGTGACTGAGGAAGAGCCACAAAACAAAACACAACAAAACCAAACCACAGAATCATCTTTAACCCGACTTTTTATACGATGCCCCAGTTCCCCATAACTTTGCACACAAGCTTCTGTGTTCAGTTGAATTGTAACTGCTTTTTGTATTTGGAGAGAGTGTGACTATTGAACTTGAAACCTTTTATTCCGGGCGTCTTGGTAGTTTCTGGTGGGATTCAGTGGGTGAGAGGGAAGGAGGGGAGGTTGGGGGGCTCCTTCCCTTCAGAACTTGAAGTTTCTCCCACTGCCTCCTCTCCAGTGGTCTCCCAGGTGCCAGACCCAAAAGCTTTTCCTACAGTGATACCCTTTATTTTTACTTCCCCTTGACTCATATGTTTTAACATGATTTTAACAAACTGCACTTATTAAGAAATGTGTTTGCCCTGTTTTGTTTGGTTTCATTTTGTTTTCTTTGAATAAATGACATAGCACCTCCTAGCAGGAAGGAAGCAGGGTTAAAACCCTGAAGTGTTAACTGCAGTTGGCCATTAATTGGGGTGGGGGCCTTTTAAAGGGAAATTATTTACTCATTCATTAAACCAACTTACTGAGGGATTCATATGCTTGGCCCCAATTTTGGTGCCAAAAATGCACACTTAAACAAGGGTCCCTGGTTTACAATCATCTGGTTCATTTTTAAAGTGCTTTTCTGGTTCTCTACTTCTCACGGTCTAAAATCCCTCCAGGAGTTTTTGAGTAAAGGACGTGGAACAGGCCTGTAGGTGGAGGGATGGGTGGGACTGATGGGGCAGAGACCAGGGCTGGTTTGTTCAGGATCATCACTGGGCATCCACAGACCACCTGCCTCAGACCTGGCCTGTGTGCAGCACGGAGGACAGTTACTGCCTGTTCTGTGGTTGGGGCTCATGAGGATTCCAGGAGCTTCATGTTTCAGGCAGTGTGTGTGAGCCACCTGCTGTGTTCTTCAGCTGCCCTGGACAGTGCTGGGGACACAGTATGGCCACGGCAGTCCTGGACCCTGTTCTCACAGAGCTCCCACTCCAGAGAGAACAAAGACCTGCCAGCACGAAGTGGTCAGCTGTGAGAGCCTGGGCTGGTGTGCAGGGAGGGCTTCCTGGAGCAGTGAGCCAGGGTAAAAGACTCCAGATTGCATCCCTATGGCCCATCGTCCTCCTCCCTTAGCAACCTTACGTCTTCATTCCCTCAGTACATGCTGTGTTCCTGGCTCCTTGTGGGAGACAATGCTGGGCCACAGGAGAAGCCAATTCAGCCCCAATCTTCCCTGGTGGGAGCTCAGAGCCTTGTGAAGGGGAGATGGACAACAAAAACAAGGGAGGGAAGCTGACTAGTCTCAGAATCTCGGGTAGGGCATCAGAACGAGAGAAGGAACCAAGGTTGGTGGCTAAAAGGACCCTAGAGTGCCCCAGAGAGGAGGTGGCGGGGAGAGGCTAGGGCCTTTAGTCTGGGAAGCCTTTCCCTGCATGTCCATGTGCTGGGCTACAGCGCCCTCTGCTGGTCTCTCCTGGTAATGCCTAGGCACCGTGCCTAGGTATCTGGGGTGGTAAATAGGGACCTCCTTGGCTTTCTTCCACATCGCCAGACCTTAAGGGAATGCAAATGAGGAAGCTCTTCCTCTGTTCACAGCCACAGTCGTCCTCACACACATCTCATCTCCAGTCCCTTGATCCCCTTGCCCACTCCCTTCAGAATATAGAAGTCAAGCCACTTACTATGGCTTATGCAGGTCCTGCATGGCCTAGCACCTGGTAACCTCGCTGGCTCCATCTTCTTCTGCTCCCCCTTTGAATATCAAATCAGTGGTTATTTAGTTCTGAGGAGCCATAAATCCTTTTTGGAACCCACAAATGATGCCATGAACCACTGCATTGGAGAATACAGAGGCACATGGAATTGCATAAAAATTCATGAGGTTCTCAAAACCTCCACAGCCCAATCATGGCTTTCAAGTTAGAGCTCGTTTCCTACGCCCTGACGGTACTGAAGTGCTTGTAGCAACCAGAACTGTCCGTACCTGCCATCCTCCTCAAGACTCTTCCTTACCTTCCTCTTACCCAGCTCCTACTCGTTCTTCAGGTCTTAGCTTGAGGGTCCCCTCCCAGAAAGAAGCCTTCCTTGACCCTCCAGCCTGGGGTGGGCAGCTCCCTCAGCCCTCTGGATCCATCAAAGCCCTGGCCACTGAATGGTTATTGGTGACATGTCTGTCTACTATGCTGGTAACACCTAAATAGAGCCCCACCCATCCCACAGGGAAATAAGGACCACAGTTGTCTTGTTTCACACCTGCGGATTTCCTCCAGGTCCTGGGAACACAAAATGGGAAGTTCTATCTCATCACCCATCTCATGCCAGCCAGAGACAGGGTATGATGATGGAAGTAAGCCAGGCTGGTGGCTCACGTATGTAATCCCAGCACTTTGAGAGGCTGAAGCAGGAGGACTGCTTGAGGCCAGGAGTTGGAGACCAGCCTGGTCAACGAAGTGGGACCCTGACTCTGCAAAATAATTTAAAAATTAGCCAGGCGCGGTGGTGCGCGCCTGTAGTCCCCAACTACTCCAAAGGCTGAGGCAGGAGGATCACTTGAGCACAAAAATGTGAGATTACAGTGAACTGTGATGGCGCCACTGCACTCGTCTGGGCGACAAAGCGAGACCCTGTCTCAAAAAAAAAAAAAAAGAGTCAAGGCTTAGTAAATATTCCTGAATTCCTGAAGGGGTGAAGAAAGGAAAAGGGTAGGCGGGGGTCTAAACCAGAGCACGAACCCTCAGAGAATGTCAGCTCCAGGCTCCGGGGGACAGTCCTTTAACCATCCCAAAATTAAGCACGCTGGGAGCTGGAGTCACATCAGTGAACAAACGAACAACGGTTCTGGTTCCTACTGACTGATAGCAGAGTCAAGGGCCTCTCACTCTCCGGGGAGCCCCTTTCCTTCCTGGCTGCGGAGGGCGGAGCCCGAGAGAGACACGCATGAGCAATGCAACGTCTGCCTTAGGCCCGGAACTTTGGTGCCTGGGCGCAGCGGCGCACCCGGACCCGGAACATTCTCAGGCGAAAATGTCTCTTGCGTGCGTGGGCCGGAAGTTGGTGTGCGGGGCCCGCCCGGCGGTTGACAAGTCCGAGAGAATCAGGATGGAGGCCGTGGCGACTGCGGCGGCGGCGAAGGAACCCGATAAGGGTGAGATCTTGGTCACGCGGAGGCGGCGGGTGGGTGCGGCTGCGGTGTCTCTAGGAAATGATTCCCCCAGGAACGCAAGGAGGACTCGCTTTAGGAGGACGCCCGGCCCCCTCAGCCTTACCGGTCCTCTTCACCACTTTGCCCGGATTATCCCCTCCCTTGTCGGGGGCTGACCTCCATTCCTTCCTCCCTAAATTAACCTCTTCCCAGTTCCAGACCAATCCTTTCCATGTCCCTGACTAACTCGTTTCCTTACCAGGCAGTGAGTTAACAGAAACCTCTCTATCCCGGCCTAATTTCCGCACTGCCTCAGACCAGCCCTTCTCAAATTACCTCCTTCCCTATACCACGCTGAGCCTTCCCTCGCTCTAGACGAATCCTCCGACTTTTCCAGGCTAAACTTCTACCTGCCTCATGCAAACTTAACTTATCCCAATCTAACGATTCCCTCATTTCTTTGTAACTCGCCTTTCCCCCAAAGCCCGAAATCCAGCCAGGCTCCTTTCAAAGTCCTTAGTCAATTTCTGTGCTTCCCCACAACCTTCAAAGTAATCCGATGTCGGGTGAGATGTGGTTGGAAGGGTGGCTCAACCACCACTGGCCAAGAATTGGTTATTGTGGAAACCACATGGAGATGATCGGTATATGGAGGTAGGGGGAGAGGTGTCGTTGTACTTTCTACGTTTGTGTGCGTTTGAAATTTTTTTTTTTTTTTTTTTTTTTTTTTTTTTTTTGAGACGGAGTCTCGCTCTGTCGCCCAGGCTGGAGTGCAGTGGCGCGATCTCGGCTCACTGCAAGCTCCGCCTCCCGGGTTCACGCCATTCTCCTGCCTCAGCCTCCCGAGTAGCTGGGACTACAGGCGCCCACAACCGCGCCCGGCTAATTTTTTGTATTTTTAGTAGAGACGGGGTTTCACCGTGTTCTCGATCTCCTGACCTTGTGATCCGCCCGCCTCGGCCTCCCAAAGTGCTGGGATTACAGGCGTGAGCCACCGCGCCCGGCTGAAATTTTCTAAAGATAAAAAATTTAACCTAAATAAAAAGTCTTAAGGCCTGGTGCAGTGGCTCCCACTTGTAGTCCCAGCACTTTGGGAGGCCAAGGCAGAAGGGTTGCTTGAGCCCAGGAGTTTGAGATCAGCCTGGGCAACAGAGAGAAACCTGATCTCTACAAACATTTAAAAATTAGCCAGGCCTGGTGGCTAGGGAGTAGCTAGGACAAGCTACTCCAGAGACTAAGGTGGGGAGTGTCACTCGAACCCTTTGAGATTGCAGTGAGCTAAGATTATTACACCACTGCACTCCAACCTCTGCAACAGAGTGAGACTTGAGCCCAGGAGTTTGAGACCAGCACTGGCAGCATAGCCAGGCCCCATCTCTGCAAAAAAATTTAAAAATTAAGGCCAGGCCCGGTGGCTCACACCTGTAATCACAGTACTTTGGAAGGCCGAGGCAGGAAAATCACCTCAGGTCAGGAGTTGGAGACCAGCCTAGCCAACATATCGCAACCCCATCTCTACTAAAAACACAAAAATTAGCCAGGCGTCGTGGTGTGTGCCTGTAATCCCAGCTACTTAGGAGGCTGAGGCACCAACCGGAATCACTTGAACCGAAGAGGCAGAGGTTGCAGTAAGCAGAGATCGCACCACTGTACTCCAGCCTGGGTAACAACAGAGCAAAACTCTGTCTCAAAAAAAAAAAAATTAGCCAGGTTTGGTGGTGCATTCCTGTGGTCCCAGCTACGCAGGAGGCTGAGGCAGGAGGATCACTTGAGCCCAGGAGGTCGAAGCTGCAGTGAGCTTTGTTTGCACTATCGCACTGCAGTCTGGGCAACAGCGCAAGACCCTGTTTCAAAAAAAGAAAAAGAAAAAATCTGTTTCTTGGCCCCATCTGTCTCCTTCAGAGAGTCATGTACACTTGGTCTCCATTTCCTCTTCTCCTGCTCATGACTGTCTGACTTTTCTCCTAAGAAACTGCTCTGATTAGGGTCCCCACTGACTTCCTCCATGTTGTTCAATCCAGTCACCTCATTCAGGTTGGGTTTTTTTTTTTTGGAGAGAGTCTCACTCTGTTGCCCAGGCTGGAGTGCAGTGGCATGATCTCAGCTCACTGTAACCTCCGCCTTCCAGGTTCAAGTGATTCCTGTGCCTCAGCCTCCCAAGTAGCTGGGATCACAGGCGCCTGCCACCATGCCTAGCTAATTTTTTGTATTTTTAGTAGAGATGGGGTTTCACCGTGTTGGCCAGGCTGGTCTCGAACTTCTGACCTCAAGAGATCCTGCTGCCTCAGCCTCCCAAAGTGCTGGGATTACAGGTGTGAGCCACCACACCCGGCCCATTCAGGTTTTTTTCTTACTAGACTGGACTAGAATTAAATGCTGTTGACCCTTCCATCCTTCTTGCATGTTTTCCTTTGATTTCTGCAACACCACAGTGCCTGATTTCCTGCCTGTCTCTTGGGCTGCTCCTTCTCAGCCTGACTTTGTTTCCCAGGGGTGCTGTAACAAAGTACCACAAACTGCATGGCTTCAAACAACAGAACTTTATTCTCTCATAGTTCTCAAGGCCAGAAGACTGAAGTCAGTGTTGCTAAACTGAAATCCAGGTGTCTGCAGGGTCGTGCTCCCCCACAGGCTCTGGGAGAAAACCCATTTCTTGCCTCTTCCAGCCAGTGGTGGCTTCTGGAATTCCGTGGGTTTTGGCTACATCACTCCAATCTCTACTTCCCCTTTTGACATTGCCTTCTTTTTTTCTTTAAGACAGAGTCTCGCTCTGTTGCCCAGGCTGGAGTACATGATCTCGGCTTACTGTAACCTCTGCCTCCGGAGTTCAAGCAATTCTCCTACCTCAGCCTCCTGAGTACCTGGGACTACAGGCGTGCGCCACCCCACCTGGCTAATTTTTTTGTGTTTTTGGTAGAGCGCTATGCCATGTTGGCCAGGCTGGTCTTGAGCTCCTAACCTCAAGTGATCTGCCCACCTCGGTCTCCCAAAGTGCTGGGATTACAGGGGTGAGCCATTGCAACTGGCCTCTTTTTTTTTAAGGTAACAGTAATGGGCTCCAGGGATTAAGATGTAGCTATCTTTAGCACAGCCAGTTTTTAGCTTCAGAGGCATGTCCTCCACGCATCCGTGCAGTGCTTTTTCCTGGACCCTCTTATCCCTCTTCCACTCCCCCATCCCTACCTCTCATTTCTCTTGGCTTTGGTTCTTGTCTTGACTCTGATGCCAACCACAGCTCTGTCTCCAGCCCAGCATTTCTCTCCTGAGGAGTCTGGAGGCCCGTGTGGCAGCAGTCGGACCATTCCCCTGGATGCCTCCCTTACCTCCCAGCACGTCAGCCCCGTGGCTCCTCCACTCAGCCTCCTGACATCTTTCCAGTTCGCTCACTCATGATCCTGTTCCTTCTTCCACAGCCCCTGCCCTTGTCCAGCTCAGTCTTCAGCTGCATCAGTGATTTAAATCCTCCCTGATACACACTACACATGTAACGTCACCCGTGACTTCTCTCCTTCCCAACCCAGCCACGCTGCCTAAAGGAGTTGTCTCTATATTCTGTCTTCACGTATTTCCTGCTTGCCACAGGCTTGCTCCCTCCACTCTTGGGAAACAGCTCTCACTAAGGTTTGCCCAGCGCTCCGCTTTCCTGTTTTCCTTCCATTTTTTTGAGACAGAGTCTTAACTCTGTCACCCAGGCTGGAGTGCAATGGCTGATCTCGGCTCACTGCAACCTCTACCTCCTGGGTTCAAGCGATTCTTGTACCTCTGCCTCCTGAGTAGCAGGGATTGCAGACGCCCGCCACCATGCCCAGCTGATTTTTGTATTTTTAGTAGAGACAGGGTTTCACCACGTTGGCCAGGCTGGTCTCGAATTTGTGGCCTCAAGTGATCTGCCCACCTCGGCCTCCCAAAGTGCTGGGTTACAGGCGTGAGCCACAGTACCCAGCCACCTTTCCTGTTTTCTTTGCCTGTATTATCGTTGATCCTGACTATCTCCCATATCAGACTGGGTGCTCCCTGAGGGCAGGAGTCGGACTGGATTCATCCTATGGATCCTCAGCATTGCCTGACTTAGGGTCTCTCAGAGATTTACAGTTTTTTGTTTGTTTGTTTGGCTTTGTTTTATTAGACAGAGTTTTGCTCTTGTTGCCCAGGCTGGAGTGCAATGGCACAATCTTGACTCACTGCAACCTCTGCCTCCCGGGTTCAAGCTATTCTCCTGCCTCAGCCTCCTGAGTAGCTGGGATTAGACATGTGCCACCACGCCTGGCTAATTTTGTATTCTTAGTAGAGACGCGGTTTGTCCAAGTTGGTCAGGCTGGTCTCGAACTCCTGACCTCAGGTGATCCAGCTGCCACAGCCTCCCAAAGTGCTGGGATTACAGGCGTGAGCCACCGCGCCCGGCCTAAGATTTAGAGTTACTAAAGAGTGGTTGGGTGAATGCATGAATACGTGAGATAGTGAATTAATGATTTAAAGAATTGAGTGGATCAATAAGTCAGGCCTCAGGGCCTTTGCAGTAATTGTTCTCTCTGCCTGGAATTCTCTTTTTCAGGAGATCTCATGGCGTAATCCCTCACCACCTGAGGTCTCTAATCAAATGTCAGGTTTTTTGTTTTTTTTTTTTGGCAAAGCCTTCTCTGAGCCTTCCATTTAAAATTGCAGCCTTGGCCAGGCATGGTGGTTTACACTGTAATCTCGGCACTTTGGAAGGCTGAGGCAGGAGGATCACTTGAGGCCAGGAGTTCAAGACCAGCCTGGGCAACACAGCAAGACCCTGTCTCTACCAAAAAAAATTAAACTTAGGCCGGGTCCAGTGGTGCACGCCTGTAATTCCAGCACTTCGGAAGGTCGAGGTGGGAGGATCGCCTGAGCTTAAGAGATGGAGACCATCCTGGGCAACCTAGTGAGACCCTATCTCTACTGAAACTTTTTTTTTTTTTTTTTTAATTTAAAGATTGGCAGGGTGTAGGCTGGGTGCAGTGGCTCACGCCTGTAATCTCACCACTTTAGGAGGCCAAGGCGGGTGGATCACAAAGTCAGGAGTTCGAGACTGGCACAGCCAAGATGGTGAAACCCCGTCTCTACTAAAAATATAAAAATTAGCCAGGCATGATGGCAGGCACCTGTAATCCCAGCTGCTTGGGAGGCTGAGGCAGAGAACTGCTTGAACCTGGGAGGTGGTGGTTACAGTGAGTCGTGATTGCACCCTATACTCCAGCCTGGGTGACAGAGCAAGACCCTGTCTGGAAAATAAAATTGCAGCCTCCTCCACCTCCTTCCCTCTATTTTTCCGCATAACTCCCGGAAACACCTACCACATTATGCTTTCGGTAATTATGTTGCTAATTGTTTGTGTCCCCTACTAAAATGTCAACTTTTGCTCACTGTGGTTTCTCTAGTGCCCAGAACAGTGCCCAGAATATAGTCAGTGCCCAGTAAATGTGAGCTGAGTGAGTGACTAAGCCCCCAGTCCCTTCCCACACTCCCACCTCTGAACTAACAAATCTCTCCTTTCCTCAGGCTGCACAGAGCCTGGACCTGGGCACTGGGGTGAGCTGAGCCGGACACCAGTCCCATCTAAACCCCAGGACAAAGTGGAAGCAGCTGAGGCAACACCAGTGGCCCTGGACAGTGACACCTCCGGTGCTGAAAATGCAGCAGTGAGTGCCATGCTGCACGCTGTAGCCGCCAGCCGCCTGCCTGTTTGCAGCCAGCAGCAGGGTGAACCTGATCTGACAGAGCGTGAGAAAGTGGCCATCCTGGCCCAGCTGTACCATGAGAAGCCACTGGTGTTCCTGGAGCGCTTCCGCACAGGCCTCCGTGAGGAGCACCTGGCCTGCTTTGGCCACGTGCGTGGCGACCACCGTGCAGATTTCTACTGTGCTGAGGTGGCCCGGCAGGGCACTGCCCGGCCCCGCACCCTGCGTACCCGCCTGCGTAACCGGCGCTATGCTGCCCTGCGAGAGCTGATCCAAGGTGTGGGGGCCAGATGGGTGAGAGTGGGTACAGATGGGGAGGGAGGGGAGACTGAGGCAGAGGGAATTAGAGAAAAGAATACAAAAGCAGAGGCAGGGGTCTTGAGAGAGAAGTTTTGAGACAGAGATAGGGACACAGGAAGAGACTGAAGCAGAAATGTAAAGTAAGGTAGAGAGATAGGGGTCCAGGGAAGAGAATAGGACAGACAATGAGAGTAGATCAGAATTTAGTGGATGACAGAAGCGGCATTTCAGATTGGTAGGCTGAGGACACAGTATACAGTGCTGTGATAATTGGTCATACCTAAGGAACAAAACATGAGATCCCTACCTCGTACCATATACAAAGGCATCAGGGGAAACCAAAAGGAGTATGTGCATGACCTTGGGGACACAGAAGCCTTCTGAACAAGACACACTGTGAAAGCCATGAACGGAAAAAAAAGATAGCTTTTTGACCATGGCATAATTAAAGCATCCTTGTGACCACAACACCAGAACCAAAGTTAAAAGATGAGAGTGAATGAAGCAGAGAGTGAGTTAAGTTGTCATTAGGGAGAAGGCACAAATTATAGAGAGGTTCATAAAGAGAGTGAGAGGCTGGGCACGGTGGCTTATGCCTGTAATCCCAGCACTTTGGGAGGCCAAGGCGGTCAGATTACTTGAGCTCATGAGTTCAAGACCAGCCTGGGCAACATGGCGAAATGCTGTCTCTACAAAAAATACAAAAATTACTGGCCGGGCGCGGTGACTCAAGCCTGTAATCCCAGCACTTTGGGAGGCCGAGACGGGTGGATCACGAGGTCAGGAGATCAAGACCATCCTGGGGGAACACGGTGAAACCCTGTCTCTAAAAAAAAAAATACAAAAAACTAGCTGGGCGAGGTGGCAGGCGCCTCTAGTCCCAGCTACTCGGGAGGCTGAGGCAGGAGAATGGCGTGAACCCAGGAGGCGGAGCTTGCAGTGAGCTGAGATCCGGCCACGGCACCCCAGCCTGGGTAGAGCGAGACTCCCTCTCAAAAAAAAAAAAAAAAAAAAATTACCTGGGTGTGGTGGTGCCCTAGCTACTCTACAGGCTGAGATGGGAGAATTGCTTGAACCTGGGAGGTGGAAGTTGTGTGAGCTGAGATCCCGCCACTAAGCTCTATCCTGGGCAATAAAGCCAGACTTTGTCTCAAAAAAAAAAAAAAAAAAAAAAATGAAACACAGATGTGGAAATGAGGATGAAGAAAGAAGGAAGATGGGCCAGGGGCACGGTCGCTCAAGCCTGTAATCCCAGCTCTTTGGGAGGGCGAGGTGGGGGTGGACCTGAGGTCAGGAGTTCCAGAGCAGCCTGGCCAACATGGTGAAACCCCATCTCTACTGAAAATACAAAAAAATTAGCCAGGCGTGGTGGCAGGCACCTGTAATCCCAGTTACTTGGGAGGCTGAGGCAGGAGAATCACATGAATCTGGGTGGTGGTGGTTGCCAAAAAAAAAAAAAAAAAAAAAAAAAAAGAAGGAAGATGAATGAGGTGGGGGTAGGTGACAGAAACTGAGAAAAGCAGGAAAGATAGAAAGATGGAGATAAGAGAAGGAGAGGGATCCAGAGCCAGGGTGGGTGATAATCCAAGTTGGGGAGAAGGAGGGATAGAAACTGAATCTGCTAGAGGCTGGGCGCTGTGGTCACGCCTGTAATCCCAGCACTTTGGGAGGCCGAGGCGGGCGGATCACTTGAGATAAGGAGTTCAAGACCAGCCTGGCCAACATAGTGAAACCCCGTCTCTACTAAAAATACAAAAAAAAAGTAGCCGGGCACTGTGGCAGGTGCCTGTAATCCCAGCTACTCAGGAGGCTAAGGCAGAAGAATCACTCCAACCCAGGAGGCAAAGGTTGCAGTTAGCGGAGATCATGCCAGCTACACTCCAGCCTGGGCATCAGAGTGAGACTCCATCTCAAAAAACTGAATCTGCTAGAGGATGCCAGAAACAGCTGAGGGTAAGAGAGCTGGCAGGAGTTGGGAAGCTGAGCAGGACAGGGACAGTCACAGCCTACAGTGCTGCAGAGGCCAGGAGTCTGAGCAGTTTTTTTGCCCTGGGCTCTGAAGACAGGGCTAGGACCAGTGGAGGGCAGGGACCAGGGCAAGTTTAACTGTTATCTGAGGGACAGAGTCGCTCCTGCAGGAACAGGCAGCCAGGGGTGATGCAAGGAACCCAGGTTTTGGGGCAGTGGGGAAGCCAGGCCCACCAACGGGTTGCTGCAGAGAGGAGCACTTGAGAGGATGGATCTGAGGCCTTCCACCACCAGGACGACCTGGCTTTCTCAGGGATACTCACATGGGCAGATGCCCCACCTGACCTGATCCCTTGTACATACATGCCAGATCCATGTGGATGTATGCACACACACGCTTCACAGTGCAGGCATGTCCACTGCCAGCCAGACTGGGGCCCTACAAACAGGCGCGCAACCTAGAGACACACAACCTCTGCTGCATTGTCCTGCATGCTGACACCCAGACAGACAGGTGTCCATGGGCATATGCTAGGCCTGACGGGAGATGTGTGTGTACATGGGCCATGCACACATCATGGGCAGGAGCTTGCGCATCGTGCCTTGACATGGTTGTACATGAGCTCCGGACCATCAGAGCCTCAGAGGCCAGGATGTAGCCAGGTCTGCCTGTGCACACACATGCTTGGATGCATGGATACACAGGAAGATACAGGCCAGGCCACACACACACTCAGGCGCCTGCACGAGTAATCATGTGCACATGACCTCAGGTGCCTGCATGAGTACTCGCGCACACCTCAGGTGCCTGCATATTTGCCTGTGTTTTTGGGTGTGTGCACATCATCCCACAAGCATGATCACACGCATACCTACCTGGACACGTCTGCTCAGTTGCTCACCCCATGCCCACCCTGTCTTTCCTCTGCAGGGGGCGAGTACTTCAGTGACGAGCAGATGCGTTTCCGGGCCCCCCTGCTATACGAGCAGTACATCGGACAGTACCTCACCCAGGAGGAGCTCAGTGCCCGCACCCCAACCCACCAGCCCCCTAAGCCCGGGTCCCCCGGGAGACCTGCCTGCCCACTCTCCAACTTGCTGCTTCAGTCCTACGAGGAGCGGGAGCTTCAGCAGCGTCTGCTCCAACAGCAGGAGGAGGAGGAGGCCTGCTTGGAGGAAGAAGAGGAGGAGGAGGACAGTGATGAGGAAGGTGAGGGCCAGTAGCAGGGAGACCCCAGATTCCAGACACCCCAGCCCCAGGCTTGTCTGTCTCCACCTCATGGCAGCAGGCTGGGCCCCCAACCTGCAAAAGCCGACATTGTGTCCCTCTCCTGCCTGGCCTGACTCTCCCTGTGTGCCATTCCAACCGCTGCAACATCCCCATCCCCCACTCCAAGACACCAAATGACCCCTCGCCTCCAGGTCTGCTCAGGCTGTTCCCTCTGCCAGGAATGCCTCTCCTCCCACCCTTTAGGTCTCAGATCCTGACCTGAGGATACGGTCACTGTATGGTCATGTGTTTTATGTGTGTCCCTGGAGGACAGGGACCCGGGCCATCTCTGTCACTGCTGTGTTCCCACAGCCACCCAGCACAAGGCTGGCGCAGGAGCAGCAGCTCTCTGTGGACTCTGTTCAGTGCCTGCCCGAGTGCACCCGCATTCACACCCCCTCTGCTCTCCCTCTGCAGACCAGAGGTCAGGCAAGGACTCGGAGGCCTGGGTCCCCGACTCGGAGGAGAGGCTGATCCTGCGAGAGGAGTTCACCAGCCGCATGCACCAGCGCTTCCTAGATGGCAAGGATGGGGACTTTGACTACAGGTGCTCCTGTGCCCCCACCTTCCCATCCCCTATCCCAGCATCCCACGGCCTTTGGCCACATGCAGAACCCTTAACCAAACTATGGGGGCCTCCCTTCGTGGAGCTAGAAGGCCCCAAAACAGTTCCAGGATGTGTGGTTGAACAGCCAAAGGAAGTGACGGGGTGACCTTGGACTAGCCTGGTCTATCTCAGACCCTCAGTCTCCTCACCTCTAAGGCAGGGGGTGGGCAGGGATGACATATAGCTCAGTATCAATGAAACCCTGAAACACTTCCCTCCTGACAAGTGGCAGAGGCTACTACCCCAAGTCTACCTAGGAAGCCCAGCCTCTTCCGCTTGACCTTGGACCTCCTCGTGCTGCAGGAAGTAACCCCTGGCAGGGTTCATGCCCAGCGTGGAGGGGCCTGTGCTGGCAGCCCCCACAGTTACAGTTGTCCATTTCTCCAGTAGCACCCCAGGGCTGAGACATGTGAGCCACCTGCTTTGGAAAAGGACCCAGAAGAGTGATGTGTCAGTCAAAGATTGGTTTTGTCATTTAAGGTAGTTTTGCCTTGTGGTCCCCAACACTGGGCCCAGCAGCAGAGCACCCTCCTTGGTTTCACATCCAGCCCTGATGACATGTGAAATGTGTGACCACACGTAGGCAGACCCTACGTCCGTCCTGAGGGGGGCTCATCAGGAAAGTGGGAATTGTGATTGCCACTGCCATGAGGCCCAGCCATGGTCACTGGAGCCGCCTCCCGTTCTGGGATCCCCAGCTCTTGAATGGAATCTGGCTGCTCCACTTCCAGCCAGGCAGGCCTGCTCAGAGCCCCAGTTCCTGCATGCAAAGTGGTGAGCAGAGGGCCTGGACCACAGGGACCCTCAGTCAGCAGGCATCACTGCTGTTCCCAAGCCAGGGGCCCAGGAGGAAATTGGGGGTGGCAGGGACCACAGTGTATCGCCTCGGGAGGGCAGCAGTGGTTCCGACATGTCCCCCATCTGTGCATTCAGTTGGCATGTGCTGAGCGTCTGTGATGTCCACAGGCTCTGGGGATAAGGCGGGAACCAAAACCAGTGAGAGGCTTCCTGCCTGGAAAGGGGTCCCACTCTAGTGAGGAAGATCTAGAATCTTCTAGCACTTCATAGTGATTGGGCCATGAGGAAAAGTGAAGCAACAGGCGGGGAGTGACAGGGTGGCTAGGGAAGGCCTCTCTAAGTGGGTAACAGCAAAGGCCTGCAGGAAGTGGGGGGAGGAGCATTCCTGGCAGAGGCCACCGTAGGTGCCAGAGCCCCCCACAGCATCGAGGGGCAGAAGGGGCTGGAGCAGTCGCAAGGGGTCACGGGGGTAGGAGATCTCTGCGTGGCCAGATCAAGCTAGGCTTGGTGACCCAAGTGAGTGCTACTGGGTTTACTTGCTGCCTTAGGGCATGGGCAGCTGTCCTGCCTGTGGTCAGCTCTGGCTGATCCCCAGCCTCTGTCCACTGGAGGGCAGTAGCAAGCCCCCAGTGATGATGTCAAAATGTCAAAATGCCATGGGGGCAAAATCACCCCCAGGTGGTTCTCTGTTGAGAGCCACTGCCTGCTTGAGAATGTAAGCCCGTGTGTCGCCACATTTTACAGCTTTTTAAGAAAAACTAGAGCTTTGGGGTTTTTTTTAGACAGGGTCTCCTTTGTCACCCAGGCTGGAATGTGGTGGTTTGATCATGGCTCACCGCAGCCTTGACCTCCTGGCCTGAAGTAAGCCTCCTGCCTCAGCCAACTGAGTAAGCTGGGACTACAGGTGCTTGCCACCACGCCTGGCTACTTTTTCAGTTTTTTTTGTAGAGTCAGGGTCTCCCTATGTTGCCCAGGGCTCCAACTGCTGGGCTCAAGCCATCTTCCTGCCTTGTCCTCCTGTAGTGCTGGGATTGCAGGCATGAGCCACCATGCCCAGCCCAGAGTTTTTGTGCAGACTCTGATTTGGAAAATGTTTCCTTGAGTTTTAAACCCTGAGAATTATAAACACCATCCCCCTTGGGAAGGTCAGCTCTGATGGCTGCCAGCACATGGCCTTTGACATCAGGGTGCTCCAGGCCTTTGACCTGGGCATCCTAGGGTCCCAGAAAGACCCAGTCCTTGACAGCCTCCTCCCCCTGCAGCACAGTAGACGACAACCCCGACTTTGACAACCTGGACATTGTGGCACGGGATGAGGAGGAGAGGTACTTCGATGAGGAAGAACCTGAGGACGCGCCCAGCCCAGAGCTGGATGGGGACTGATGGCTGCCACCCTTCCCACCGCCTGCCCTATCCCTGACCCCAGCAAGGCAGCTGATTCCAGGCCGGCTCAGTGACCCTTTCTCTAGGGGGACACCAGGGCAGCGTCCCACAACCCACGCACACCACCTTCTCACTGGGTCTAGTCTCATCTCAGACAACCCCCACCCCTTCTGTTTCTGGAGTTCCCTATCTTTCTCCTGTCTCCCACCCTGTCTCCTGCCTCTGTCTTTGTTGGTGTCTGTCTGGCCTTCTTTCTGTCTCTCTCCCTACCCCCGCTCCCTCTTTCCAGTGCTCTGGCTGGCTGTCTCTCCCTTTCTCCCCCTCTCTCTCTGCCTTAGGCTCTGTCTCCACCGCAGGGCCCAAGGTGAAAGTCCTCCCCTTGCCGGAGGCCAGCTGGCAGGGCCTTTCGTGGCTGGAAGTGGCCAGTTTGGTTCCGGTGCTGACCCCTGGGCCCCAGCGCGGCTGCCTCCCATGCTGTCTGTCTCCCCCTCTCTGTTTATGTCTGCCTTGTGTCTCACACTCAGAGCCTCCTTGCTTCTGTTAGGTTCCCATGTCTCCTGCCTCACTCTGGGCCTCTTCTTCTTTCTGCTTGTACATTTCCACCTCTCTAGGCCTCTGCTGTCACTGTCCCTCTCTATCTGTCTCTCAGCCTTTATCTCTGGGTTTTGATCCCCTGCTCCAGGCTCTGCGCCCCTTCTTCCCCCTTCCCTCAAACCTGGCTGCTATAGGCAGCAGAACCCTGACCACTGAGTAATGCAGCCCCAGGGGAGGGAGGAGACCCCAGGCAGGGAGGCTAGGGGCAGCTTTCTTCTCTCCCCAGGACCCAGGCTGGGAGTCACGGGGCCTGCCAGCTTGAGTGTAGAGGGAGAGGGACTCTACCCCTCTCAGCCCCACCAGCCCCCCTCTGCCCAACCACAATTTTCCCTTCATCCGCCTTCCTCTCCCTCTGCTGTTTACACTCCCCAAATGCGCACAGGCTGTTATCATGGGTCCTGAGTCATCCCACACACAGCCTGCCCCAGCGTCCCTGCCCCCAGCTGGCCGCAGGGCCCGCCCCATGGAGCCCCCTGCCGCCCTGGGCTAATGGGAGCCAGATGGCCGCCTGGTGACTCAGCCACCGTGCCTGTGGGAACCCAGGCGTCCCGCCTTCCCATGCCCCCACACCCAGCTCCTGCTCCCCCAGCAGACACACATACAGAAGGGCCTGGCCACTGTTGAGGGGGCGCACAGGCCAAGGGTCAGCAAGATGGGGCCTAGGGACTCCTCATGCCTCTGAGATGGAATGGTGGTATCCTGCCGTGGCTGAGCCTGAAGGACCCTCAGAACTGCCTCCTGGAGCCCACGGTTCCTGACCTCTGAGCCTCAGCTATGTCCTCTGGGTCAACCAGAATTAGAGCCAGACAGGGAAAGTGAGAGCTGGACGGAGGCAGACAAGATGTTCAGAGCAACTATTAAAGAATGAAAGCCTCTGCTACCGAGCACTTCTGTCCTCTGCCAGGCCCGAGCTAAGTGCCTGACACCAGGTTGGATTCTCAGCCCTGTGAACTAGTGAAATGGGTCAAGGGAGGCCCAGAAAGATGTTGCTTCCTCAAGGGCACTCGGCTATCAGAGGCAGAAATGAAACAGGAACCCAGGCCTGGAATCACGAAGGTCCTAGAAACCACCCAGCTGTCTGGCCTGTCAGGTGTCAGGGCCATCCAGAGTGGGACAGCATTGGAGGGACAAGTGTGCACGCAGATGTCCTCAGACAGGAAGGTTTGAGAAGGGTCAGATGGCGGGCAGGCCTAACAAACGTTCCGTGCTAGCCACTGTCCCGCACACAGACGGGATCCGGTCATCTTGATTCAGAGATCGATCCCCGAATCACTGCGTTGTCTCAGCAGTGCTATGCGCTAGGCACTATCGATGTCACTCCTCTATTTCCCAGAGGAGGAAGCGGCAGCTAGACTCCAGGACCTTGGCGAGATGAGAGCTGTGTGTCTCTTACCTGCCTGTATTTGTGCCCCATTTGTAAGAGCAGAGGGCCTGGGCCACGGGAAAGGGGTCAATCCTTGGTGATAGGCACATTTTTGACCAGTGTATCACTTGGTCATTAAATGTGTTTACGATATACTTTGCAATACGTAAATTTGTTGTGTAGGTTTTTAAAAAGCAATGAGAGACACAGAAATTGAGTCAGAATTAGGGTTAGTCAGATGGTCAAGACGTGAGCGTCTAGCTGACAGACAGAGGTGGAGCCGGTCCCAGGGACAGGGATTAGATGGGGAGACAGGAAGAGAGGTGGAGACAGAGTGGGGCAGGGATGGCGGGAGACACACCCCCTGGTCACAGCCTCTGAGACCTGGGGGTGGTGGGCCCCCAGGGCGGGCGCCTCCCATCCCCCTCCCAGTTCTCCTGGGGTCGGGATAGGCGGAAAGGCTGAGTCAGGGAGGGCGGGCCCCGCTGGGAGAGAGCCCCTAGGTGGGCATCCGGCCTCCACCCCCGTGTCTCCTGTCCGTCTGACAGGCCCTGGCCTCCTTCGCTGGCCTGGCCGCCACCCCGCCCCCCACGTCTGACACCTCCATGCGTCCTGCCAAAGTGAGCTGCCTCCCTGCACAGTCCCCCTCCAGCTCCAGTCACTCCATCCCTCTGTCCCTAGTCCCTTCTCCCTGCTTCTCTGCATTTCTTTCCAGCCTTCTGCCTTCCTCCCTTGCCGCCACTACTCTCTCTTCTCATTCTGTCTCCGCACCTCTGGCTGTCGGTGTCTCCCCGTGACTTTCCGTCTCTCCTCCCTCTCCTCCGTTGTTTTTCCCATGCCTCTCCCTCCCCTCCCTCCCTCCCTCCCTCCCTCTCCTCCCCACCTTTTCCACTCCGTGTCCCCAGCCATTCTCCATCTCATTCTCAGCTCCTGTCACTTCGTTTCCCCGTCCCTTTCTCTGCTGGAGCCTCCCTCTGGGGGGCTCTGTCCTCCCCTCACTTTGCCCTTTCTCTCTCCCTGCTGTGTGTCTTGGCCTGCCCCCCCCCCCCCCGTGCCCCTTATCTCCTCTGTCTCCCACACTCTGGAAAGCCCAGCTGGGATATCCAGGTCGGAGCCTCACTGGCAGCCCCTGGAAGTCCAGAATGAGGGGTCACTGCCTCTCGCCCACCCAGAAAGGGCGCAGGAGGGGGCAGCAAGATTGCGGGGCCTGTCTGGCCAGAAGGAAATGTCTGTGCTGTGGCCTGGTCACCCCCGCCCCCAGGACCTGCTGGGCTGCTGCCGCCCCTGGGCCGGGGCTGAGGCCGAGTAAACACAGCAAACACAGCCGCCGGCAGCCTGGGATATTTATACCGAGGCTGGGCGTGGGTCCAGTGCCCACCACAGCCCCTGCCCTGCCCTGCTTTGCCTGCTGCCACAGCCAGCTCCGAGCCAGCGTGGCACCAGCCGGCAAGGGGACGCGCCACAGACACAGCCTGCGCTGGGTATGGAGGCCAACAGGCACTGGGCGCTCACGACGCAGGCGGCTTCATGGATGTACCCTGTTCCCCTCCCCTGAAAACACCAGCACACAATGTGGACCCACACTCACAGCCACTTGGGAACACACATCCACCCCTGCTGAGAACCTGAGAATGTGAAATGCCCTCAACGGTGATGCAAAACAGACCCACACAACTCCACATACTGCAGTCACCAGCCTGCATGTGGGAACACAGCACGCAGACACCACTTAGCACCTGCTCACAGCACTCACAGCTGGGAACACCAGTCCCTGAGACGAACACACACAGCCCCGAAGTACAGCCCTCCCTCACACACACACACCCAGAACCACAGGAAGCATGCTGGATGCACACCACGTAGACAAGCATGCTCAGAATACCAGCCACACATGCACTGATCACAGTGCAACCCAGTAACAACTCACAACTCACCCACCTCATATGTAAGAAACACACACACGGCTGGGCGCGATGGCTTACGCCTGTGTCTCAGCACTTTGGGAGGCCGAGGTGGGCGAATTACGAAGTCGGGAGTTTGAGACCAGCCCAGTCAACATGGTAAAACCCGATCTCTACTAAAAATACAAAAATTAGCCAGGCATGGTGGTGGGTGCCTGTAATCACATCTACTCGGGAGGCTGAGGCAGGAGAATCCCTTGAGCCTGGGAGGCAGAGCTTGCAGTGAGCCAAGATTGTGCCATTGCACTCCTGCCTGGGCGACAGAGCAAGACCCCGTCTTACACACACTCTTACACACACACACACTCCCCTCTCCTGGAAAAAACATCACTCACAGATCGATTAACATATGCAGAAAACACCACATTTCAAGTCAAACTTACACTAAAAAATGCACAAATTTACACCCAGAAGAACAGTGAAGATGTTGAGAAAAATATCAGACACACAATATGCCCCAGATAGATGGCCGACTTGGAGAATCAAACAGTGCCAGAGCATAAAACCCACAGAAAATACAACAGCTTGCCCAGCAGAAATACAAAACGCAGACGCACACCCCAGAAATGCAGCGCAGCCACAAACACACGGAGCGAACACGTGCTGGGGACACACACAGACAAGACCATCCATACCAAACAGCACACAGGCCCCCAGAACACCCATGCCAGATGCAACTCACACCACAAAGCTTGGAATCGCACACACACAATAAGGTCCTGAACACACACAAATCCACACTGGAACCTCAAACACTGCATATCCAGAGATTGAGGAGGAAGGGGCTTTCTTTCACCCCCCAACCTTCCCACTCCCCCTCGGGGACCCGGGTCCCAGGCCCGTCTTGGGGGCCGGGGGGAGGGGGCAGGAAGGCCTAAGCTGGCCTCCCCCAGCGGCTTCCTGCCCCACGGGGACTGCACAGGAAGCTGGGGCTCCAGCCGGAACCCAGGCTTCCCCCACGACTTCCCTCCGTGGCCCCGGCTGCCTGCAGAGGCAGGGGCGGGGCGGGGGGAGGGAGCGGGGAGCCCCAAACCCCCTGCCCTGCCCCTGCGGTCGGCCACGGGTGGGGGCAGACTTGTCCCGATGGGGCTAAGCCACCCATCGGGCCTGGGTGCCAGGGTGGCAGGGCAGGGGCAGTGCGCACGCGGCCAGGGGAAGGTGCTGAGCCCACAGTTTCCCCTCCCCACCCTGTGGGGCTCTGCCAGCTCACCCGGCAGCCCGGGGCAGGTGGGCGGGGTGTGTCACGAGGGCGTGTCGGGCAGGCCGACCACACCGCGAGTGTGCAGCCAGCACTTGTCCTCAGGCCGAGGCACGAGCTGGGGCTGGGCGTGTGAGGGCCGCGTCTGCCACCCTGGGGGTGTGTCTGCTCCGTCTGGGACCCTGGGTGTGACAGTGTGTCTGGGCGTGACGGGGTCGCTGCAGTCTATGGGGCCCTGTGGGACTCCCCAGGCTGGAGTTGTGCGTGTGTGGTGGAGGGTGTGGGATGTCAGACTGAGTGGGTAAGACCGACCTGCCGTCTGTGCGGTTGTGACGTGTCAGACCTCCGTGTGGGGTGTGTCTGGTGGGACTGTGACAGGTCCGACCGTGGACATGCACCCTGGACCTGTTTGTGACTGTGACCCCGTGGGGGAGGAGGTAACTGTTGGGGGATCCATTTCCTGTCCGGGCTCTGATGCCGTGATGCGTGTGCGTGCATGACACTGAATCAGTGTCTGGTGTGCGGTGGTTGCGACCATGACCCTATGGAATATATTTGTATATGACTGTGTTGTGCCAGGTCCCTATTGAAGTCTCTGCTCCTGTTGTGTCCCAGTGAGGCTCCGAGGCTGGGTGGTGTTTATGTGATGGGCTGACACTTTCTCTGTTTGTATCTGTGTATATGTGGGCTGTAGCTGCTGCCAAATGACACAGCCCATGTGTTATGGGCCCTGCAGGAGTCTCTGTGTGTCCGCGGCGGCTTTGAGAGGTGAATGTTTGTGTAGTGTGGGGCACCGTCCGTGTTTTCCCCCTTGTGAGTGTGTCTGCGTGTGTACACACACCACATCCTCGCAGGGCTGCAGCGATCACAGCCAAGTCACTGTGTCCTAGCTTGTGACTCTGCCTCTTGGGCCAGGCCTCAGCATCTCTATAGCGATCCATTTGTTGGCATGTCCTTGTATAGTGAACTCCTGCCTCCCCACTCCTCCCTCAGCCCTCTGTGCTTTTGGACCTGAGGCCAGAGGAGTAACCACATTTCTACCCCTACCCTGAGCTGGGAGGGCCTCAGGTCCCTGGCACCCAGACCCAGTGCTACCAACAGCTCTCATGCCCCAGGCAAAGGAACGGCAGCACTCACACTGTCCTCCCTCCCAGGACAATCACTGGGTGTGGGGAAGTGAAACCTGGGAGAAAGAGCAGAAACTGAGAGCCAGGAGAAGGAGGAAGCGGGAGGGAATTAATTCACGAGCAGGACCATAGCAGATGGGAAGAAACAGAGACTGCAGAGGCAGACCCACCCATGGCTGCTGCCGTTTCTTGCCTGGACAGCTGGTCTCTCTGTGCTCACCCTCACCCTGACACTTCTGTCCACTCCCAACCATGAGCCAGACGGCGAACCCTCTGAGCACCTAGGTCAAACCCTGCCATGGCTCCTGTCTTCCTCAAGTACAAGTTCTTTGTTTGTTTGTTTGTTTTTTGAGATGCTGTCTCACTCTGTTGCCCAGGCTGGGGTGCAGTGGCGCGACCTTGGCTCACTGCAACCTCTGCCTCCCCTGTTCACGTGGTTCTCCTGCCTCAGCCTCCTGGGTAGCTGGGACTACAGGTGTGCACCACAATGCCAGACTAATTTTTTTTTTGTATTTTGCATTTTTATTTATTTATTTGAGATAGAGTCTCGCTCTGTCACCTAGGCTGGAGTGAAGTGGCACGGTCTTGGCTCACTGCAACCTCCACCCCTTGGGTTCAAGTGATTCTCCTGCCTCAGCCTCCTGAGTAGCTGAGATTACAGGCGTGCACCACCATGGCTAATTTTTGTATTTTTAGTAGAGACTGGGTTTCACCATGTTGGTCAGGCTGGTCTTGAACTCCTGACCTTGTGATCTGCCCGCCTCTGCCTCCCAAAGTGCTGGGATTATAGGCATGAGCCACCACGCCCAGCCTTTTTTTGTATTTTTATTAGAGGCGGGTTTTCACCATGTGGTCCAGGCTGATCTCAAACTCCTGACCTCAAGTGATCCCCCTGCCTCAGCCTCCCAAAGTGCTGGGATTGCAGGTGTGAGCCACCATGCCCAGCCTTTTTTTGTTTGTTTTTGTTTTTGTTTTTTAAGATGCGGTCTTGGCTGGGGCACTGGCTCATGCTTGTAATCTCAGCACTTTGGGAGGCCGAGGAGGAGGGCGGATCACCTGAGGTCAGAAGTTTGAGACCGGCCTGAACAATATGGTGAAACCTCGTCTGTACTAAAAAAAATACAAAATTAGCCAAGCGTGGTGGCGCATGCCTGTAATCCCAGCTACTCGGGAGGCTGAGGCAGGATAATCGTTTGAACCCAAGAGGCAGAGGTTGCAGTGAGCCAGGATCTCGACATTGCACTCCAGCCTGGGCAACAAGAGTGAAACTGTCTCAAAAAAAGAAAAAAGGTGGGGTCTTGCTTTGTCACCCAGGCTGGCATACAGTGGCACAGTCAGGGCTCACTGCAACCTTGACCTCCCAAAAAGTGCTAGGATTACAGGCGTGAGCCACCCTGCCTGGCCTGAACTACCATCTTTTACTGTCTTCCTCACCATCCCCCGCTAAAGCAGGTTCCTAGTGGGCAGGAACTCCTCCCTTAACCTCTCTGGGCTTGTTTCCTCACCTTTAGAATGGGTGTTATCAGAGTCCCTGCATCTCAGAGTGTTGCTAAGGTGACTGAATGAGTTCATTAATGTAAGGCACTTCAACAGTGCCCAAGGTGCTCAATAAATAGATCTAACTACAGTAGTGTTCTCCACTGGTTCCCTGTGCCCTGATGCTGGGCAAAGGAATAGTGCAGACAGGCAGGAGGAGGCAGAGAGGGACAGAGATGGGGTGGGAGTAGGGGAACGTCAGGGAAGGAGACCCCAGGCAGGCGCCCAATGACACAGAGATCCGCAGTCCTCTCTCCATCTTTAATGGGGCCCCAGGTGGGCTTGGGGCACGGGTGTCCTTAAATACAGCCCCCAAGGGCAAGGCAGCGGGGGCGGGGCGGGGCGGGGCCGGGCCTGCCGGGGTGGGGCGGGGCGGGACGGGGCCTCAGCTGCATTTGCAGGAGCGCACGATCATGTTGGACAGCTGCTCCACCTTGGGCTTGCGGCCCACGTAGTACACGATGGGCAGCGGCTCCAGCGCCTGCGGCACGCAGCACGGCGCCGCCGAGGCGCCCGGGTTATGCTGGTTGTACAGGGCCAGGACCTGCGGGTGGCGGGCGGGGTCAGGGCTCAGGGATAGTGGAGGGAGGAAGATGGCCCTCCACTGCCCCATCCCCCACCCCCTACCGGGCCAGCCTCTCCCCGCATCCCTGTCCCCCTCTTCCCATCTCCAATTCGGTCTCTCTTATCTTCTAACATCCTATCATATTCTGTCTCTCCCCATCTGTCTGATTTTCTTTTTGTGTTGAGACTGGGTCTCGCTCTGCCACCCAGGCTGGAGTATAGGGGCGCGATCAAGGCTTGCTACAGCCTCAACCTCCTGAGCTTAAGTCATCCTCCCGCCTCAGCCTCCGGAGTAGCTCGAATCACAGGCAAGCGCCACCACTCCTGGCTTTTTTCTTTTCTTTCTTTTTTTTTTTTTTGGTAGAGATGGGATCTCACTCAGCTGCCCGGGCTATTTTCGAACTCCTGGGCCCAAGCGATCCTTCTGCTTCAGTGTCCCAGAGTGCTGGTATTACCAGCGTGAGCCGCCGTGCCCGCCTGATTTTCTTTCTCAGTCTCTACCCTTCCTCGTCGTCGCCTCTTGCCTTGTTGTATGTCTTTGTCTCTCCTTGCTCTAACTCTGTGTTTGTATCTGCCTCTCTCATTTTGTCTCTCCATTTCTCTCTGCCTTTTTCCTTCCATCTCCCTGTCTTCTCCCCTTTACCCCCACCCCTCTGTTACTTCAGTTCTGTGGGCCTTCATATCTCATCTCCCTCTGCCCCCTGCTCAGAGCCCTTCTCTAGCTTCCTGCCTCTCTCCCCATCTCTTTATCCATTCCCTTTCCCACCCCATCCCTCTTTCTCCCCATCCTGCCAACTCACCTCTCTGACTTGACTTCTCTTTCTCTCTCCTCTTCCTCTGTCCTGGCTCCCCCCAAGCGCACCTCCTAGCCCGGTGGGCCAGACGTACCTTGCTGTACTGTGTGTCCAGGCTCCAAATGTAGGGGCAGGGTCCCAGGCAGAAGTTGGCATGGTAGCCCTTGGGCTCGTGGATCCACTTCCAGCCGAGGTCCTTGCGGAAGTCAATATACAGCTGCCGCACGCAGCAGTTCTTCTCCGTGGAGCTGCAGGCAGGAGAGACGCGTCAGGGGTAGGGAGGGGCTACCACCACAGGAGCGGTGCGCCCCTCCACCACAGGAGCGGTGCGCCCCTCCACCACAGGAGCGGTGCGCCCCTCCACCACAGGAGCGGTGCGCCCCTCCACCACAGGAGCGGTGTGCCCCTCCTCCCCAGGTGTGTGTCACCCTAAGTTGCCCCCCCAGCCCTATCTCCATCTGGGTCTCCCTTGCACCCCATGTTAATAACAACACAAATAGTCATGATAATCACTAACACAGATTAAGCACTTTCTCCAGTCAAGCACTGTGCTAAGAGCGATGTAATAATCTCATGCAATGCTTAAGACAAGCCTGTAAGAAGCCAGATGACCATCCCCCGGGGGGCTAAATAAATCATGGCATGCCCACACCCTGGAACATACAAAATAACACGGCTCCATGTAAACTGATCTGCTCTGTTTGTGCAACAAATGTTTATTGAGCTACTACTGTGTGCTGGGCTGGGATCTACTGGGGGCTGAGGACAAATGAAATAGATAGAAATAGGCTAGGCATGGTGGCTCAGGCCTTTAATCCCAGCACTTTGGGAGGATGAGGTGGGAGGATCGCTGGAGTCCAGGAGTTCGAGGTTGCAGTGAACTGGGATCACACCACTGCATGCCAGTCTGGACAACAAAGAGCAACACCCTGTCTCTAAAAAATTGTTTTTCAATTTTTTAAAAAGAGACAGAAATCTCTGCCCTCCAGGGTCATGCTATAAATTGTCATGTCACTCCTCTGCTCTGAACCTGGCTCCACCTCACGGCAAATGCCCAAGTCCTCACCGTGAGCCACAAGGTGCTAGCAAATCTGGCTGATCTCAACTCCCTCTCTCACGCCTACTCCACTCCAGCCACACTGGCATCCTGTCTGTTCCTCAGACAGTCTTATCTCAGGGCTCCTGCATCTGCTGTTCCCTCTCCATCTTGCTAGTCCCACAGATACCCACTCCAGCTTGTTCCTTCACTTCTTTTTTTTTTCTTTTTTTTTTTTTCGAGACAGAATCTCACTCTGTCTCCCAGGCTGGAGTACAGTGGCACGATCCCGGCTCACTGCAACTCCGCCTCCCAGGTTCAAGCGATTCTCCTGCCTCAGCCTCCCGAGTAGCTGGGACTACAGGCGTGTGCCACCACACCTGGCTAATTTTTTGTGTGTTTTTAGTAGAAACAGGGTTTCACCATGTTGGCCAGGCTGGTCTCAAACTCCTGACCTCGTGATCCGCCCACCTCGGCCTCCCAAAGTGCTGGGATTACAGACCTGAGCCACCGCATCCGGCCCATTTATTCTTTTTAATTTGTTGTTCTTTTTAGAGACATGGTCTCACTATGTTGCTCAGGCTGGTGTCGAACTCGGGCTCACGCGATCTGCACGCCTTGGCCTCCCAAAGTGTTGGGATTACTGGCATGAGCCACCGCACCTGGCCCCTTCACGTCATTTAAACCTTAGCTCAAATATCCTTCACTCAAGGACCCTTAACTCCTAAAGCGGTGCCTGGAATGCAGTAGGTACTCAGTAAATATCAGTTACATGACTGAACATCACCTCCTCGGAGATACCATTCTGAGCCATCCTTTCCAAAATATCCAAGTGACTGTTAGTTCCATTTAGTGCAATATGGTATTGCAGTTATGTAAGAAAATATAAAAATGCATACATTTGAAATGGGGCAAAATCTTAATCACCGATGACGCTGGATGAGAGTTTACAGGCGTTCATTATCTTCATTGGTTTTGTATACATTTGAAATTTTCCATAATAAAGCAATTTAAATCAGAATAGGAAAAATAATAGTTCCCAATATCTATTACTCTCTGTCTGCCTTCTTCTGATTTGTTTTACTACTTAGAACTGTCAAAGAGGCTGGGCGCGGTGGCTCACGCCTATAATCCCAGCACTTTGGGAGGCCAAGGCGGGTGGATCACCTGAGGTCAGGAGATTGAGAACAACATGGCGAAACCCCGTCTCTACTAAAAATACAAAAATTAGCTGGGCGTGGCAGTGCTTGTCTGTAATCCCAGCTACTCAGGAAGCTGAGGCACAAGAATCGCCTGATCCCAAGAAGCAGAGTTTGCAGTGAGCCAAGATCACACCACTGCACTCCACCCAGGGCAACAGGGTGAGACTCTGTCTCGAAAACAAAAGAAAAAAAGAAAAGAAAAGAGAAAATGAAAGAAAAAGTTGACAGTGCTTTTTTTTTTTTGTGAGACAGAGTCTCGCTCGGTCACCCATGTTGGAGTGCAGTGGCGCGATATTGGCTCACTGCAACCTCCACTCATAGATTAGTGGGGCCAGCCAGGTGCGGTGGCTCACACCTGTCATCCCGGCACTTTGGGAGGCTAGGGCAGGCTGACTTGAGGACCCTGTCTCTACTAAAAATTCAAAAATTAGCTGGACATGGTGGCGGGCACCTGTAATCCCAGCTACTCGGGAGGCTGAGGTAGCAGAATTGCTTGAACCCAACTTCAAGTGGCATCGGATAACCTGGAGGCAAGATAAAGCCTTTCCAAGAGCCACAGAAGCCTGAGAAGGAAGTCAAGAAACTGAGATCCCTGTGAACTCAGCCTGTACCACCCAGTTTGGTTGGACCTCAGTTTCCTCATCTGTTCAGAGGTAGGTGCTACCAGATCAAATACGGTGTTAACCTGAGGGCCAAGGGACCATCATGGGCAGGCTTGAGGAGGGTCCTGAGTGCCTGAGATCATATGCACATGCGTGTATGTGTGCATGTATTTCTGGGGAAAAGGTTCCTGGTTTTCACTTTCTCACAGGAGGTTCTGAACTCACGAAAGGGGAAGAACTAGTGTCCAGAATCATCTTTTTTTTTTTTTTTTTGAGATGGAGTTTCACTTCTGTTGCCCAGGCTGGAGTGCAATGGTGTGATCTTGGCTCACTGCAACCTCCGCCTCCCGGGTTCAAGCAATTCTCCTGCCTCAGCCTCTCAAGTACCTGGGATTACAGGCATGCGCCACCATGCCCAGCTAATTTTTTGTATTTTTAGTAGAGGCTGGGTTTCATCATGTTGGCCAGGCTGGTCTCGAACTCTTGACTTCAGGTGATCCACCCACCTCGGCCTCCCAAAGTGCTGGGATTACAGGTATAAGCCACTGCGCCCGGCTCAGAATCATCTTTAATGCCTAGTTCAACCCTAGCTGGCGTTCTGAGGTCCTAGGATTTGAACAGTCTGTGATACTGTTATCCAAGTCAGCAGCTCTCCACATGGGCTCCCAGGACCAGCGGCAGCATCACCTGGGAACTGTGGGAAATGCAGATTCTCAGGCGGCACCCCAGGCCACTGAAATCAGAAACTGTGTGTGGGACTGGGAACAACAGTCTGTGTTGAACAAGCCCTCTAGGTGATCCTCTGACTTATTTTCTCAGGACGCATTCGGGGCCTACCCTGCACTGGGCCTTGGGATACGCACAGCCCTTGCCCTTGCCAAGCCTCTTCCGTCCAGTCGCACAAGACCTAGGCTGGGTGCAGTGGCTCATGCCTGTCATCTCAGCACTTTGGGAGGCCAAGACCGGTGAATTGCTTGAGCCCAAGGAGTTTAAGACCAGCCTGGGGAGCATAATGAGCCCTGTCTCTACAAAACTTTTTTAAAATAAAAGTCCCAACAGAGACTGTTGAGTAAAAGATCTACTTAGGGCCCCAGGGGAGGCCCAGAGGCCTCACATTCACCTTGGATGTTGGAGAAAGGGGTTAGGAAGGAGGTAGTGTTCGAGCTGCCTTAAGAACAAATTTTCCTCTGAAAGTTTTTTTTTTTTTTTTTGAGATGGAGTCTTGGTCTGTTGCCCAGGCTGGAGTGCAGTGGTGCAATCTTGGCTCACTGCAACCTCCACATCCCAAGTTCAAGCAATTCTCCTGGCTCAGCCTCCCGAGTAGCTGGGATTACAGGCACGCACCACCATGCCCAGCTACTTTTTTTGTATTTTTAGTAGAGACCGGGTTTCACCATGTTGGCCAGGCTGGTCTCGAACTCCTGACCTCATGTGATCCACCCGCCTCGGCCTTCCAAAGTGTTGGGATTACAGGTGTAAGCTACCACACCAGGCTGGAAAGTTTCAAATGCACACAAAAGCAGCTTCAACAAAAAATATCAACTCATGGCCAATTTCCATTGCATCTCTACCCCTATCCACTATCTCTTTTTTTTTTTTTTTTTTTGAGACAGGATCTCACTCTGTCACCCAGGCTGGAGTGCAGTGGTGCAATCACAGCTCACTGTAGCCTCCACCTCCTGGGGTTCAAGCCAACCTCCCACATCAGCCTCCTGAGTAGCTGGGACTACAGGTACACACCACCAGGCCCATCATATAGAGAGATATATATATTGTTTTGGGGAGATGGGGTTTCACCATGTTGCCCAGGCTGGTCTCCAACTCTTAGGCTCAAATAATCCTCCTGCCTTGGCCTCCCAAAGTGGTGGGATTATAGCTGTGAGCCGCTGCACCCAGCCGACATTGGTTTATCTCAAAGCACATGCAATCCACCAATGTTGCTTCATCCATAAATATTTCAAATGTATCTCTAATTAAGACTACTTTAAAACACAGTCACAATACCATGTAAGAAAATTAACAATTCATTGATATCATCAAATGTCTAGACAGAGTTCATGTTTACCCAACTGTCTCATAAATATCTATTTCTTTAAAAGCCTCTGTAAATAAAGATTCAAGTAAGGTCTACACATTGCAATTGGTTGATATCTCTTTTAGGAATTTTTTTTTTTTTTTTTTTTGAGATGGAGTCTCACTCTGTCACCCAGGATGGAGTGAAGTGGTGCAATCTCGGCTCACTGCAACCTCTGATTCCCAGGTTCAAGTGATTCTCCTGCCTCAGTCTCCCAAGTAGCTGAGACTACAGGTGCCTGCCACCATACCTGGCTACTTTTTGTATTTTTATTTTATTTTTTTGTTTGTTTTGTTTTTTTTTGTTTGTTTGTTTGTTTTTTTGTTTTTTGAGACGGAGTCTCGCTCTGTCGCCCAGGCTGGAGTGCAGTGGCGCGATCTCGGCTCACTGCAAGCTCCGCCTCCTGGGTTTACGCCATTCTCCTGCCTCAGCCTCCTGAGTAGCTGGGACTACAGGCGCCCGCCACCGCGCCCGGCTAATTTTTTGTATTTTTAGTAGAGACGGGGTTTCACCGTGGTCTCGATCTCCTGACCTTGTGATCTGCCCGCCTCGGCCTCCCAAAGTGCTGGGATTACAGGCGTGAGCCACCGCGCCCGGCCTATTTTATTTATTTATTTATTGAGATGGAGCCTCACTCTTGTTGCCCAGGTGGGAGTGCAGGGCCTTGATCTCAGCTCACCTCAACCTCTGCCTCCTGTGTTCAAGCGATTTTCCTGCCTCAGCCTTCCTAGTAGCTGGAATTACAGGTCCCCGCCACCACGCCCAGCTCATTTTTGTATTTTTAGTAGAGACGAGGTTTCACCACATTGGCCAGACTGGTCTTGAACTCCTGACCTCAGGTGATCTATCCACTTCGGCCTCCCAAAGTGCTGGGATTACAGGTGTGAGCCACCACACCCGGCCTAATTTTTGTATATTTAGTACAGACAGGGTTTCACCATGTTGGCCAGGCTGGTCTCCAACTCCTGACTTCAAGTGATCCACCTGCCTCAGCCTCCCAAAGTGCTGCGATTATGGCCATGAGTCACCAGGCCTGGCCTCTCTTAGAACTTTTTTCAAAATCTACAGAATCATCTCTCTCTCTCTTTCTATATATATTCAGGGTCAACTATATATAGACTGACCCTTGGACATCATGGGTCCAATTACACAATTCACCACTGACAGGTGAATTATTCTTCCACCTCTGCCACCCGTGAGATAGCAAGACCAACACCTCTTCTTCCTCGTCCTCAGCCTACTCAACGTGACAACCTTTATAAGCCACTTCCACTCAATGAATGGAAAATATACTTCCTCCTCCTCATGATTTTCTTAAGAACATTTTCTTTCCTCTCTTATTTTATTTAAAAAATACAGGCATAGGCCGGGAGCAGTGGCTCAAGCCTATAATGCCAGAACTTTGGGAGGCCAAGGCTAATGAATCACCTGGGGAGTTGGAGACCAGCCTGGCCAACATGGTGAAACCCTGTCTCTACTAAAAATACAAAAATTACCTGGGTGTGGTGGCATGCGCCTGAAATCCCAGCTACTTGGGAGACTGAGGCAGGAGAATTGCTTGAACCTGGAAGGCGGAGGTTGCAGTGAGCCGAGATCACTTCACTACACTCCAACCTGAGCAACACAGCTAGGCTCTGTCTCAAAAACAAAAAAAAAAACAAAAAAAAACAAAACAAAGAATACGGCCAGGCACGGTGGCTCACTCTGCAATCCCAGCACTTTGGGAGGCCGAGGAGGGTAGATCATTTGAGGTCAGGAGTTCCAGAGCAGCCTGGCCAACATGGTGAAACCTCACCTCTACTAAAAATACAAAAGTTAGCCAGGCATGGTGGCAGGTGCCTGTAATCCCAGCTACTCAGGAGACTGAGGCAGGAGAATTGAACCCCTGGGAGGTGGAGATTACAGTGAGCCGAGATTGTGCCATGACACTCTGGCCTGAGTGACAGCAGCAAAACTCCGTCTCAAAAAAAAAAAAAAAAAGGATATAGGACATAATACATAAAATATGCAAAATATGTATTATTCAGCCGGGCGCAGTGGTTCATGCCTGTAATCCTAGCACTTTGGGAGGCTGAGGCAGGCGGATTGCCTGGGCTCAGGAGTTCGAGAACAGCCTGGGCAACACGGTGAAAACCTGTCTCTACTAAAATACAAAAAATTAGCCGGGCATGGCGGTGGTCACCTGTGGTCCCAGCTACTCAGGAGGCTGAAGCAAGAGAATCACTTAAACCCGGGAGGCAGAAGTTGCAGTGAGCCAAGGTGGCGCCACTGCACTCCAGCCTGAATGACAGAGTGAGACTCCATCTCCAAAAATTTTTTTAAAAAGTATTAATCAACTGTTTATGTTATGGATAAAGCAGAATTCCGGTCCACACTAGGCTATTAGTAGTTAAGTTTTTGAGGAGTCGAAAGTTGAATTTTGGCCAGGCGCGGTGGCTCACGCCTGTAATCCCAGCACTTTGGGAGGCCGAGGCGGGCGGATCACGAGGTCAGGAGATCGAGACCATCTAAAAATACAAAAAATTAGCTGGCCATGGTGGTGCGCGCCTGTAGTCCCAGCTACTCGGAGGCTGAGGCAGGAGAATGGCGTGAACCCAGGAGGCGGAGCTTGCAGTGAGCCAAGATCGCGCCACTGCACTCCAGCCTGGGAGACAAAGCGAGACTCCGTCTCAAAAAAAAAAAAAAGGTGAATTTTGGCTGCATGGGGGGTCAGCACTCCAAACCCCTATTGTTCCAGGGTCACTGTGTGTGTGTGTGTGTGTGTGTGCACGCTTTCCCCTTATTTGCATTGTATTTGATGAAGAAACTGGGTCAGGTTTCTCGCAGTCTGAGTTTTGCTGACCATTTCCTCTGTTCTTGTCTTTCTAGGAAACTGTTAGCATCTACAGTCCTGATCAGATTCAGGTTTGATTTTGATTTTGTGTGTGTGTGTGTGAGACAGGGTCCTGCTCTGTCCTGAAGTGTAGTGGCGTGATCCTGGCTCACTGCAATCACAGCCTCCTGGGCTCAAGCACTCCTGCCTCAGCCTCCCAAGTAGCTAGGACTACAGGCACACACCACCCAGCCCAGCTAGTTTTTTGTATTTCTTTTTTTTTTTTTTTTTTTTTTTTTTTTGAGACGGAGTCTTGCTGTGTCACCCAGGCTGGAGTGCGGTGGCGCGATCTCGGCTCACTGCAAGCTCCGCCTCCCGGGTTTACGCCATTCTCCTGCCTCAGCCTCCGAGTAGCTGGGACTACAGGCGCCCGCCACCACGCCCGGCTAGTTTTTTTTGTATTTTTAGTAGAGACGGGGTTTCACCATGTTAGCCAGGATGGTCTCGATCTCCTGACCTCGTGATCCACCCGCCTCGGCCTCCCAAAGTGCTGGGATTACAGGGTTGAGCCACCGCGCCCGGCCTTTTTTGTATTTCTTGTAGAGAGACGGGGTTTACCATGTTGCACAGGCTGGTCTTGAACTCCTAAGCTCAAGCAATCTGCCTGCCTTGCCCTCCCAAAGTGCTGGGCTTACAGGCATGAGCCACTGCACCCGGCCTTCAGTTTTGATTTTTCGGCAAGACTTCCCAGGCGATGTTGGGTTCCTCCCTACAGAGGCTCACATGGCTGGCTGTCTCCCTTTGTAATGTCAGCTGCTGTTGGCACTCAAGACCTCAATTTGTGGCAGGGTGCAGTGGTTCATGCCTGTAATCGCAGCACTTTGGGAGGCCGAGGTGGGCGGATCACGAGGTCAGGAGTTCGAGACAGCCTGACCAACATGGTGAAACCCAGTCTCTACTGAAAAAAAACAGAAATTAGCCGGCTGTGGTGGCACGTGTCTGTAATCCCAGCTACTCAGGAGGCTGAGGCAGGAGAATCGCTTGAACCTGGGAGGCAGAGGTTGCAGTGAGCCAAGATCACACCACTGCACTCCAGCCTAGGCAACAGAGCGAGACTCCGTCTCAAAAAAGACCTCAATTTGTTCATTCACAGGGTTGCTGGGCTGATGGCGGTAAGATCTGGTGGTGAAGGAGCCTGGAAGCAGGGCTGATTTTCTGGCAGGGAAACAGCAGGTAACAAAGCCCAGAGACACCACCAAAATATTTTAAGCAGGGGAGGAATAAAGTCAGATGATCACTCTAAATTTACAACATACTAACTCTCCATTTCAACTTTCTAGGAATCCAACATTTCAGCTTTCTTTTTTTTTTTTTTTTTTTTTTTTTTGAGACGGAGTCTTGCTCTGTCGCCAGGCTGGAGTGCAGTGGCCGGATCTCAGCTCACTGCAAGCTCCGCCTCCCGGGTTTACGCCATTCTCCTGCCTCAGCCTCCCGAGTAGCTGGGACTACAGGCGCCCGCCACCTCGCCCGGCTAGTTTTTTGTACTTTTTAGTAGAGACGGGGTTTCACCGTGTTAGCCAGGATGGTCTTGATCTCCTGACCTCGTGATCCGCCCGTCTCGGCCTCCCAAAGTGCTGGGATTACAGGCTTGAGCCACCGCGCCCGACCACATTTCAGCTTTCTTAGATTGCAGTATTAGCATTCCAGCATCTTATGATTCTAACATTCTGACAGCATCTTCAACTCTCTAGGATTCATACTTTTCAACCTTTGAGGATCTTGGCATTCCTGAATTCCAGTATGCCAATATTGCATCCCAACATTCCAAAGTTCCGAGCCATCACTCAAGAGGTTCAAGCTGCCACTTTCTTTTTTTTTTTTTTTTTTTGAGATAGAGTCTCGCACTGTTGCCCAGGCTGGAGTGCAGTGGTGTGATCTCAGTTCACTGCAACCTCCGCCCCCCAGGTTCCAGGGATTCTCCTGCCCCACCCTGGGTACCTGCAGAGCTACTCAGCTGGGATTACAGGTGCTCACCACCACACCCGGCTAATTTTTGTATTTTTAATAGAGATGAGGTTTCACCATGTTGACCAGGTTGGTCTTGAACTCCTGACCTCAGGTGATGCACCCACCTCAGCCTCCCAAAGTGCTGGGATTATAGGCGTGAGCCACCGCGCCCAGCCTGCTGCCACTTTCTATTAATAAAATCCCGGCATACTAATATTCTAATATTCCAACATTGAGTTCCAGCATGCTGGGATACCAATATTCTGCTTTCTCCAATTCCAACATTTGTGGATGTGAATGTTTCAAAACAGAATTCTACCGCTGTGAGCCCAATATTCCAGGACTCCAACCCGCCAACACTGGTATCCACAATCGGCCAGCGGTGCAGAATTCCACATGGGCCATCTTCCCATTCCGAATTCCCAAATTCTAGGATCCCAATATTTCAGCTTCCCTTGAGTCCGACATTCTCCATTTCCGTAATTAACACCAAATTCTAGCATTCTAGAACCTCAACCTGCCAACAGTTTAGGGATTCACGATGGTGACCTTCCAACTTTGAATTCCAACAATCTCAGGGTTCAACTTTCTAACATTCTGTGATTCCAACACTCCAAAAAGAAAGCAAGGCTGGGCATGGTGGCTCACACCTGTAATCCCAGCACTTCGGGAGGCTGAGGCAGGTGGATCACAAGGTCAGGAGATCAAGACCATCCTGGCTAACACGGTGAAACCCTGTCTCTACTAAAGATACAAAAAATTAGCTGGGCATGGTGGCACATGCCTGTAGTCCTAGCTACTCGGGAGGCTGAGACAGAAGAATCGCTTGAACCCGGGAGGCAAAGGTTGCAGTGAGCCAAGATTGCACCACTGTACTCCAGCCCAGGTGACAGAGCAAGACTCTGTCTCAAATGAAAAAAAAAAAAAAAAAAGCAACCTGATCCCAACCTTACAAGACTCCCAGTTCTTTTTTTTTTTTTTTTTTTTTTTTTGGGGGGGTGGGGCTTTTTGTTTTTTGTAGCTGGGATTATAGGCGCCCACCTCCACACCTGGCTAATTTTTGGATTTTTAGTAGAGACGGGTTTCACCATGTTGGCCAGGCTGGTCTCCAACTCCCGACCTCAGGTGATCCACCTGCCTCGGCCTCCCAAAGTGCTGGGATTACAGGCGTGAGCCACCGCACCCAGCACAAGACTCTCGGTTCTTACACCCAGACCTCATCCCCTGAGCCCTCCAAGCTAAAGGAGACAGACGCCCAGTCCAAGCACGGCACCAGCCAGGTGTCCAACCTGGAGCACCTGGTCAGCAGATGGCAGTCATGCCCCCAGCCTGGAAGGTCTCCATTCAAGGATACAAGGCTCACCTGAAGCAGTAGTTGGTGTCCAGGGCTCGGCGGTGCCGGGAGCTTTGCAGATGTTGGGCCCTCTCCAGCGGGGTGGCCATGAGAAGCAGGAAAGGCCGGTTCATGCCATGAATGGTGGCCAGGTCACCTCGGCGGCCGGTAGTGAACCCTGCTTTGGTGTGGGAGTCAGGGGATAGAGGACATACACACACACTCTCAGAGGGATAGATAAGTGGGGCGTGGGGCAGATGGGGACACACACATGCACACACGTCACAGCTGGGCACGGCCAGGGAAGCAAGCCTCACCGTTGATGTCCACTTGCAGTGTGTTATCTTTGCTGTCACAGGAGCAGTGGGCGCTAAGGCGAAAGCCCTCAATTTCCCCTGTAGGAGTGGGGAGAGGGAAGCCAGTCTGAGAGTGCAGCTTACCCAGCCCCTGGAGGAAGAGGAAGGAAGGAGCAAAGCCCAAGGGGTTCCTTCCTGCCTCCCCCACCCACCCCACTCTGCCCACTCGCTGCAGCTCTTTTTTTTTTTGAGACAAGGTCTTACAGCCTCAACCTCCCAGGCCAAAGCAATCCTCCCATCTCAGCCTCCCGAGTAGCTGGGACCACAGGCGCGTGTTATCATGCATGGCTAATTTTTTTTTTTTTTTTTTTGAGATGGAGTCTGGCTGTGTTGCCCAGGCTGGAGTGCAGTGGCATGATATCAGCTCACTGCAACCTCTGCCTCCCAGGTTCAAGCCATTCTCCTGCCTCAGCCTCCCAAGTAGCTGGAATAACAAGCGTGCACCACCACGCCCGGCTAATTTTTTGTATTTTTAGTAGAGATGGGGTTTCACCATGTTGGCCAGGCTGGTCTTGAACTCCTGACCTCAGGTGATCCACTGGCCTCAGCCTCCAAAAGTGCTGGGATTACAGGCATGAGCCACTGCACCTAGCCTACACGGCTACTTTTTAAATTTTCTGTAGAGACAGAGGTCTCGCTATGTTGCTCAGGCTGGGCTCAAGCAATCCTCCCGCCTTGGCCTTCCAAAGTACCAGGATTACAGACATGAGCCACTGCACCCAGCCAGCATCAATCTCTTGAATGAATGAGTGAATGATATTTTCTAAGCTCCCACGATGTGCCGAAGCCTATGCTGTGTGCTTGGGACTCAGCATTGACCAAGACAGATGAAATCCTTCTAGGCCTTTATCGAACAGCCCAGGACACTCCTCTCGGTGCCCACCTGCTCCCTAATCCCTATTTTTTGTTTCTCATTTCTTTTTTTTTCTTTTTTTTTGAGACGGAGTTTTGCTCCTGTTGCCTAGGCTGGAGCACAATGGCGCGATCTTGGCTCACTGCAATCTCCGCCTCCTGGGTTCAAGCAATTCTCCTGCCTCAGCCTCCCAAGTAGCTGGGATTACAGGCATGTGCCATCACGCCCAGCTAATGTATTTTTAGTAGAGACAGGATTTCTCCATGTTGGTCAGGCTGGTCTTGAACTCCCGACCTCAGGTGATCCACTCACCTTGGCCTCTCAAAGTGCTGGGATTACAGGCGTGAGCCACTGTGCTTGGCCCACTAATCCTTATTTTTTCTTTCTTTTTTTTTTTTTGAGACTGAGTCTTGCTCTGTTGCCCAGGCTGGAGTGCAGTGGTGCGATCTTGGCTCACTGCAAGCTCCGCCTCCTGGGTTCACACCATTCTGCCTCAGCCTCCCAAGTAGCTGGGACTACAGGCGCCCACCACCATGCCCGGTTAACTTTTTCTTTTTTTGGATTTTTAGTAGAGACAGAGCTTCACCTTGTCAGCCAAGATGATTTCGATCTCCTGACCTTGTGATCCACCCTCCTTGGCCTCCCAAAGTGCTGGGATTACAGGCGTGAGTCACCGTGCCCCCAATCCCTATTTTTTCATGTGGCCAAACTACTATTTATCCTGTGAGTCTCCACATAATCACGCTCACCCAGCAAGCCCTCCTAGACTCCCCAGATGGGTCTGGGAGCCTTCTCTGGGCTCCCAACAGCGCTTAGGGCATCCCCCATCCTGCATGCCTCTCTGTCCCAGCCTTGTCCTCTCTGCCCGTGCCTCCCCGTCCCATCCTCAATCATTCTAGGTCATTCCTGCCTGGTGGGGCAAGATCTCTTCGGTGTCCAGAAGTGACTGTGGGCCCCATGAGGGCAGAACTGAGGGCTGTCTTGGTTACCACTGTGTCCCCCACACCACCCAGCACAGGGCCAGACACACAGCAGGAACCTGTGGGCAATGATTGAATAAAAGCATGAATGAGAGGGAGGTGAGGGAGAGAGATACGGGCACCATGGCCCCTGCCAGGAACTGGACAGAGACAGTCATCTCTGGGACAGATCAAATGAGTTAGGCTCCCTGGCCTCTGGGCCTTTGCACAGACTGTTCCCCTTGCCTGGAACACTTGTTTTTCTTTTTTTTTTTGAGATGGGATCTCACTCTTTCGTGTAGGCTGGATTGCAGTACTGTGATTATGGCTCACTGCAGCCTCGACCTCCCAGGCGCAGGTGATTCTCCCACCTCAGTCTCCCAAGCAGCTGGGACTATAGGCGCGCACCAGCATGCATGGCTAATTTTTGTATTTTTTTGTAGACACCGGGTTTTGCCATGTTACCCAGGCTGCTCTCAAACTCCTGAACTCCAGCGATCCATCCTCCTTAGTCTTCCAAAGTGCTGGGATTATAGGTGTAAGCCACCGTGCCCAGCCCCAGAATACTCTTACACCTCTCCTTTTCCTGACCATTCTACTCATCCCTTCAACATCAGCTATGGTGCCCCTCCTCCAGGAAGCCCTCCCTGATTCTGGGCTGGGTCAGGTACCTTCTTTGGGCTCCCCATCCCGGTCCCACCCACTCTGGGTCATCACTGCCTTACAGATCTGTTCCCCAGCTACCCACCCAATGAACTATATGAGCTCTATGAGGGCAAGGATGGGGCTGATTTGGTCATTGCTCTGTCCTTAGCATCACCCATCACAGGGCAGGGCAGAGAGGTGCTCAGGAAACAGATTAGCCAATCACTCGGGTTTCCAGGCCACAGAGGGGAGCCAGGTCTCAGTACTTTCACACCAGTATGGGGCGGAGAGGGATCCTAGGTAAAGTGACCCCAAGACAACACAATGGGGTGCACCCCACTGAGAAACAGGGGTGGGACACACAAGTGATCCTCACCTCCGCGGCTCAACCACTGCCGCACAACTCCGGTGACATCAAAAGACAACCACTCCGGCGAGTCGCTGGGCGCCAGCAGCCGGTTGCTGAGGTATCGCCAGGAATTGTTGCTGTATTTCTAGAGGATGATGAAGTTGGGAGAGAGACAGTGGGTATATGCTGCCACGCCCCCTCATATACTAACTCAACCCTTCACCCCATCTGCTTCCAGAAAGTTCCCACGCACTACCTTCTCAGACAGCCACGCTGTGTGGTCCTGTGGCACCCATCCACCCCCACAGCACCCGTGAGAGGAAGGGTGGAGAAAACGCCCAGGCTGCGGTCAAGACACCTTCACACAGCTCAGTCGAACGTGTTTTCTTCTCCGGCCTGTTTCCTCACTGGTGAAATGCTAAGCCCCACTCAGCGTGGACAGCCCACAATGCTAAAATTCCGCTGCTAACATTCTGGGCCGGGCACAGTGGCTCACGCCTGTAATTCCAGCACTTTGGGAGCCCAAGGCGGTGGATCACTTGAGGTCAGGAGTTCAAGACCAGCCTGGCCAACATGGTGAAACCCCATCTCTACTAAAAATACAAAAATTAGCCAGGCATGGTGGCGTGCGCCTGTAGTCCCCACTATTTGGGAGCCTGAGGCAGGAGAATTGCTTGAGCCCGGAAGATAGAGATTGCAGTGAGCCAAGATCCCGCCACTGCACTCCAGCCTGGGTGGCAGGATGGACTTCGTCTCAAAATAATATTAATAAATAAATAAATAAATAACAAATACAATAAAATTCTGCTGCAAACATTCTGAGGTTTGCTGAGCATGCAGTTCTGCAAATGTGACACCCTGAATTCTAAGTCAGTAACTTAGAAGTCATTTTGTGATTCAAATGTTTGATAATATCCCAAGATTTGCACATTTAATGAGCCTGAGAAGCTTTAGAAGACTAATGTTCTATAAACCCAAGAGTCTGCCAAGCCGCACCTAGATGCTGGAGGCACCCAACATCTGTGTAGTATAATTTTCTGGGCTGGGCGCAGTGGCTCACGCCTGTAATCCCAGCACTTTGGGAGGCCGAGGCAGGCAGATCACCCGAGGTCAGAAGTTCGAGACCACCCTGACCAATATGGAGAAACCCTGTCTCTACTAAAAATACAGAATTAGCCGGGCGTGGTGGCGCACGCCTGTCATCCTAGCTACTCGGGAGGCTGAGGCAGGAGAATCGCTTGAACCCGGGAGGCAGAGGTTGCAGTGAGCTGAGATCGTGCCATTGCACTCCAGCCTGGGCAACAGCAGCAAAACTCCACCACAAAAAAAAAAAGAATTTTCTGGGGCTGGATAGACCACTCCAGGGCCTGCAGAATAAAGCTGAATTCCCCAGACTCCAAGAGGCCAAGCTAACATAGGACAAAGTTCTCTCACTATGAAAGTCTGAAATCTACCATCGTATGAGTTTAACATTCCCTCTGATGTGGATTCTAGCTCATAGAAACTGCTAGAGCCTCCAGCCCTTCCAGATGCCCCAGTCCTCTTGGAAGCTCCCTATCTTCTAGAGCAGTGCTGTCCTAAAGAACTTTCTGGAAATGTTCTTTTTCTGCAACATCCAAAATAGTAGCTGCTAACCACATGTGACTATAGAGCACTAGAAATACAACCAGTGAGAATGAGGATTTGTTTTTCATTTTTATTTTTTGAGATAGAGTCTCGCTCTGTTGCCCAGGCTGGAATGCATGGTATGATCTCCGCTCACTGCAGTCTCCACCTCCCAGGGTCAAGCGATTCTCCCGTCTCAGCCTCCTGAGTAGCTGGGATTACAGGTGCCCGCCACCACACCTGGCTAATTTTTGTATTTTTAGTAGAGATGGAGTTTCGCCATGTTGGCCAGGCTGGTCTTGAACTCTTGACCTCAAGTGATCCACCCACTTGGCCTCCCAAAGTGCTGGGATTACAGGCATGAGCCACCACACCTGGCCTATATATATATTTTTTGAGACAGGGTCTCGCTCCATCACCCAGGCTGGAGTGCAGTGGTGCAATCACAGTTCACTATAGCCTCGACCTCCTGGGCTCAATCAATCCTCCCACCTCAGACTACTGAGTAGCTGGGACTAGAGGCACACATCACCGTTAACAGGCTAATTTTAGTATTTTTTGTAGAGACCAAGTTTCAAAATGTTTCCCAGACTGGTCTCGGACTCCCGGGCTCAAGCAATCTGCCTGCCTCGGCTCCCCAAAGTGCTGGGATTAGAGATGTGAGCCACTATGCCTGGCCCTAAATTTTTAATTTAATTTTAAATACTTTAAATTTTAATAAAATTAAATGTGACTAGCGGCTGTCACATTGGACAGCATGATTCTAGAGTCCCCAACCTTTTCAGAGATCCCAACTTTCAAGAATCCTGTGTCCTTAAAGAGTCCAACTCCTAAGATTCCAGCCTTCTAAGTGTTTAACGTCCTAGGATGCAAAGAGTCTGAATGTTTAAAAGTGCTCTAGATTCCTGGTGCGGAGGCTCACGCCTGTAATCCCAGCACTCTGGGAGCCTCAGGTAGGAGAATCACTTGAGGGCAGGAGTTCGAGACAAGCCTGGCCAACATGATAAAACTTTATCTCTACTAACAATACAAAAATTAGCCCAGTGTGTTGGTGCATGCCTGTAATCCCAGCTACTCAGGTGGCTGAGGCAGGAGAATCACTTGAAGCCAGGAGGCGGAGGCTGCAGTGAGCCGAGATCAAGTCATTATACTCCAGCCTGGGCGACATAGCAAGACTCCATCTCAAAAAAAAAAAAAAAAAAAAAGGCAAGGCGCAGTGGCTCACGCCTGTAATCTGAGCACTTTGGGAGACCAAGGCACGTGGATCACGAGGTCAGGAGTTCAAGACCATCCTGGCCAACATGGTAAAACCCCGTCTCTACTAAAAATACAAAAATTAGCTGGGTATGGTGGTGCACGCCTGTAATCCCAGCTGCTTGGGAGGCTGAGGCAGGAGAATCACTTGAACCTAGGAGGCGGAGACTGCAGTGAGCTGAGGTCGTACCACTGCACTCCAGCTTGGCAACAGAGCGAGACTCTGTCTCAAAAAAGAAAAAAAAAAAAAAAGAGTCCTAGGACTGTATGGTCTGTATTCCTCTATCCTTCAGGGACCATCTAGGTGGACCTTGTAGCCAGCACACCCACAGCCACCCCGCTGGTCACAGCTCACCCTCTCCAGCCCATGCCCTGACCTTCCTTCTGGCTCATGTCCTCACCTGGTACAGCTCCACATGCTGCTCCACTTTTAACTTGAGCCTCAGCAGACGCAGCTCTGCCCGGGAGAGCAACACAGGTTCAGGTACTGCTTCTCGGAGCTCTGATGTGTTGAAGAACATATATATGCTGTGTGTGCTCTGCTTGAACTTGTCATAGATTTCTAGCAGGGAGAAATGAAGGGAGGTGATCAGGGGTTTGGCAGAGGTGAGGGGAGCTGGTGCTCCCAAGTCTAGGAGTTTTGGAGCTGACAACTCTGGGGTGGAGTCAGTCACTGATACCTTTTATTTATTTATTTATTCTTTATTTTTTTTTTTTTTTTGAGATAGAGTCTCGCTCTGTCACCCAGGCTTGGAGTGCAGTGGCGTGATCTCTGCTCATTGCAACCTCTGCCTCTCCGGTTCAAGCAATTCTCCTGCCTCAGCCTCCCAAGCAGCTGGGACTAAAGGCGCATGCCACCACGCCCAGCTAATTTTTGTATTTTTAGTAGAGATGGGATTTCACCATGTTGGCCAAGATGGTCTCGATCTCCTGACCTGGTGATCCACCTGCCTTGGCCTCCCAAAGTGCTGGGATTACAGGCGTGAGCCACCGCGCCCAGCCCTGACTGTGATACTTTTTAGCTGTGTGACCTTGAGGAAGTGGTTTCTCCCCCTGGGGGTTTGTTTCCTCCTCTGTAAAATGGGTCCTAACCACACTCCTCTCTCATGTAGCATCATCTGTCAAGTCGACTAAGGCTGGCACTAAGGGGAACCACTCTGTTTGCTCTGGCCTTCCTTGCCCCAAATGCAAGAGCCCCTAAAATGCAGAGTAAGGATCAAGGGCACAGGCTTTGGACTCAGATAGTACCTCTGCTCCCTCTCGGCTGTCTGACCATGGGCAGTTAACACCCTCTTTCTGAAGTCAGTTTCCTGTTATTCTTTGAAAACCAGCAATAACATTAAGCTCCCTGCACTCCCACCCAGACTCTGTGTAACCTTGGGCAAATGAATTCCTCTCTGAGCCAGGTGCTCATCTGTAACGCAAGACAGAGCGACTCTAGAACCCATTCCAGGATTATAGTGGGAAATTAGATGACCCAGGTCAAGCCATGTGGCACCAATTCTGTATACACTGGTCACTCAATCATGTATACATTTAAGAGCACTGGCTGGGCACGGAGGCTCACACCTGTAATCCCAGCACTTTGGGAAGCCGAGGTGGATGGATTACCTGAGGTCGGGAGTTCGAGACCAGCCTGGCCAATATGATGAAGCCCTATTTCTATTAAAATACAAAAATTAGCCAGGCATGGTGGCGGGCACCTGTAATCCCAGCTACTTGGGAGGTTGAGGCATGAGAATCGCTTGAACCTGAGAGGCAGAGGTTATAGTGTGCCGAGATTGAGTCACTGTACTCCAGCCTGGGTGACAGAGTAAGACTCTGTCTCAAAAAAAAAAGCAACAACAATTAAAAAAAAACCACAAACAGCGCTATTTACCAGATGCTATTTAAAGCACTTTACAAAGATGAAGACATTTAACCTCACAACCTTATACTATTATTATACCCATTTAATAGATGGAGAAACTGAGGCACCAAGATTAAGATTTGCCCCAAGGTCACATAGCTGCAGACTGGGATTCAAACTCAAGCTGTCTAGTTCCAGAGACTGTGCTTTTTTTTCCCATCCCCCCCACCAAGAGACAGGGTCTCACTCTGTCCCCCAAACTGAAGTGCAGTAGCACAACCATGGCTCACTGCAGGCTGGAACTCCCGGGCTCAAGGGATCCTCCCACCTCAGTCTCCCAATATGTTGAGATCACAGGCATGAGCCACCGCACCCACCCAGCTAGAGACTGTGCTCTTATCCCCTAAGTGATTGTTCTACTTTTTATTATTCGTTTTCCACCCTTAACTCCCTTCCCCAGCTGGTTAGGGAAAGTGAAGTTCATTCTGGGTAGGAACGGCTGTAGTGGGGACAAAAGGAATTAAGGTGTTTTCTTTTCTTTTCTTTTTTGAGAGGGAGTCTCTGTCGCCCAGGCTGGAGTGCAGTGGCACAACCTCCGCTTCCCAGGTTCAAGTGATTCTCCTGTCTCAGACTCCCAAGTAGCTGGGATTACAGGCGCCGCCCGCCACCCCGCCCAGCTAATCTTTGTATTTTTAGTAGAGACGGGGTTTCCCCATGTTGGCCAGGCTGGTCTGGAACTCCTGACCTCAGGTGATCCACCCGCCTTGGCCTCTCAAAGTGCTGGGATTACAGGCGTGAGCCACGGCGCCCAGCCAAGTTATTTTCTAGTTTAGGAAAAGTTTGGGGTTGAGGATGAGGGAATAGGCCATGAACTCCTGGATCAACTGGGGCAACTGCTTCCAGCCTCCTATAGTGGGGGTGTGAAAAGAGACTGGTGAGAAAGCCAGAGGAAACCGCTTCCTAGGGCGCCCTTAGATCCTCCTCCTCTTCCCCAGTCTCCCTCCCCACCCAGCCCCAATAAGCCCTATTCTTGGCCCGGAGGTTACTCAGCAAACCCCAAAGGAAAGGCAGAGCCTTGGCTGGGGAAGACAGATAGGGAGGAAGAGAAAGAGGAGGGAAAGGAAGGGTTGGAGGGTGCTGCGAGAGGGAGAGGCGGTCAGATGCTAGAGACAGAGAGGACCGTGGAAGAGAAAAATAGAAAGGGAGAGAAAATAGTCGCAGAGACAAAAACCATGCGTGGACAGAGAGACTAACGGAGACGAAAAGAAAGAGGCAGATGGGGACACACGTGCGAGAAGAGACACATGTGCATTTGTTGGGGAGAAGAGGATTGGAGGTGCCAGTGTTAAAGGAGCCTCTACAACGAAGGTGAAGCACGGAAGATAAGGCAAGGCTGAGACTTGGGTGCAGTGTGCGCGTCATTGGGCTGGAGCCGTAAACTGGCGCAAGAATGGGCCGGCGACCGGCAAGCCCACACCGCCCAAAAGTCAGTGAAACCTAAGGGATCTTTCCCAAAGCTCTGAACCACGCAGGACGCCTGGGTCCTCGCATGGATGGACGGGGCCGGCTCAGTGGGAGCCCCGCCCGTAGCTGGGGTGAGGAGGGCGGGAGGCGCCGCAGCCAGGAGGGCGGGGACCAGACCTGCCCCGTCTCGCCCCGGGCTCCGCGCGCGATCCCCGCCCCCGCCGGGGGCATGGGAAGGAAAGGGAAGGGAGGAGAGTGAGGCGGCCGGACGCTGGGGTTTCCCCAGCCACCTCGAGAGGAACTGGGGCTTTGGGGTCCAGACTGCCAGCATTTAGCGCAGCGGGGTCCTCCTGCCCCTTGGTGGAAGCGCAGGCTCCTCCCCCCGCGCGTGGCACCCACGTGGGGCTTTCTCACTCCTCCCAGCTTGGTTTTCTCACCTCGGTCTCGTAGAGTCACTCCCCACCCAGCACTTCCCCTGCGGCTGGACTCCGCTCAGCCCATTCCCCTGCATCCTGCGGCGAGTGGCGGGACGGGCGGGGGGCGCTCAGTGCTCGCGGCGTGGATGGCGCTGGGTATCTCTCCTCCGCCCCGCTCACACCACCTTTCCCACGCTTGTCTCCCCTCTCGGTAAAGCTCTTCCCATGACCCAGGATTCTAGGTCTTCTGGAAGCTCAATTCCTCCTCTGGGCTCCCCACTCTGTCCCTCACATCCCCGTGTGAAACACCGAGGACACTTCTGCATCCCGGGCACACTCCTGGGTCTCCGCTCCTCTCCCGCTTGCCTCCTCCTTCCAATAACCTCCCGTCCCTTTCTCCCCACATTTATCACACCCACCTCTGTTTCTCTTTCTACGACTCTCCCCCACCCCCGCATCCCGCGTGTTCCTCGCAGCCTCTGGAAATGGGTCCGCTCTCACTTTTCTCGCACCCCCTAGGGTTGCCTTCATCCAGCTTTTCTGTCCTTGAATCTTTCCACCTCAGGACCCCCAAGCTCTGGGTCAACTTGCCCCAGTGCCTCTCCTTTCCCAAATGCTGAGGTCTTCGCTTCTCCCACACCGGGCTCCCCTCTCCCCCCTCTCCTACCCCACGACCCCCTCCCCAATTCAACGCGTCCTGGAGGAGGGAGCCTTCTACCGTCCCCCTATTGCTTCTATCCCTCTAGGGCACTACCCCCACGACCCCGCATGTTTCTGTCGCCCTCTAGAAGCGGTCCACTTCGCTATCTCCTCCTCTCCAAGACCAGATACCTGGGGGGTAGGGGACTCAGTGCCATCCTCTTTCGGACACCCCCCTCCCACCATCCCACGTTCCCTTTGCCCCGGGGGGTCCTCTTCCTCCAGCCAGTTTCCTCTGCCAGTCACTTCCTACCCGGGGCCCCGGCACTCCGGCGCCCCCTGGGGGCCCCCCTCCCGGCTCCCCTGCCCCTCCGAGCTCACCGTTGTGGGTTTCCACCATTAGCACGCGGGTGACCTCCTTGGCGTAGTAGTCGGCCTCCGGTTCGGGTTCCGGCTCCGCACTCTCCCCGGCCACCCGGTCGCGGGTGCTGTTGTACAGGGCGAGCACGGCCTCGGGCAGCGGGCCGGGCGGCACCTCCCCCTGGCTCGGGGGGCTGGCGAGCCGCAGCTTGGACAGGATCTGGCCACGGATGGCCTCGATGCGCTTCCGCTTCACCAGCTCCATGTCGATAGTCTTGCAGGTGGATAGTCCCGCGGCCGGCCGGCCAGGCGTCAGCACCAGTAGCCACAGCAGCGGTAGCAGCAGCGGCAGCAGCCGCAGCCCGGAGGGCGGCATGGGGGAGGCGGCGCCCCCCGGCACTGCCGAGAGGGCGAACAGGGCTAGCGTGGTGGGGAGGCCCCGCCCCTGCAGGGGCTGGGGGTCTCCCGGGAAAAGGTAGGAGGGCCTCGAGGGAAAGTTGAGGTCCTCAGGGAGAAGGGCGCAGTGGTGGAGGGGAGGCTTGGACCGGGGGTGTCTCAGTATCCCACGGAAATAACCTAGATGGGCGAGATCTGGTACCAGAAGGTGGGTGGTCTTGAATAGGGGATCTGTGGCAGGTCGGAGAGAGATCCGTCTCCTGGAGGAGAAAAGGTCTAGGATGCGCGGGGGCTCAGGAGACAGGCCGGGGATGAAGGCGGCGTGCAGGGGGTGCGCCCGAGGTCTGGGGAAAAGTATTTGCGGGAGGCCGGGTCGGCGACTCCCGAGGGCTGGTCCGGAATGGGGGCGCCTGAGGGACGCCGTGTAGGGGGCAGGGAGGGAGCAAGCGTCCCCGGCGGCAAAGGGAGGCGGTCTGGGGTCCCCAAGTCCTGCCTCCTCGCGGGGCAGCGTCGCGCCAAGAGGTCCCCGCGCCTCCGGCTCCCAGCGGCAACGGAAAAGTCTCAAAAGTTTTTTTCCTCTTCTCCCGACCAGCTCGTCCCTCCTCCCGCTCCTCCTCCCCCTCCTCCCCGCAGTGGCGGGGGCGGCGGCGGCTCGTCTCAGACTCTGGGGCCTCAGGCTGCTCCTCGGCGACTCCTTCCTCCGCTCCGGGCCGAGGCCGGCCCCGCGGGCGGCTCAGAGCCGGGGGGGTGCCCCGGACGGGGCGTCCCCCCTGCCCCCGGCCGGGGCCCTCGCAGTCTGGCTGATCCGCGGAGGGAGGTGGGAGGGAGATGGCCCAGGGCGCGAAGGGCGGCGGCGGCGGGGACCGGCTGGGTCGGCGGGGGGTTTTGAAGCCGCCCCAGCCCCACCCAGGAAGCGCACGGGGCGGGAGCGCGGGCGGCCCCCAGGGGGAGGGCATGGGGGGGCTGGGCCACAGTCCTCATCTCGCGTGGGCGGGCTCTGAGGGGGGTCCCTTCAGCCCTGGGGGAAAGGGGCGGGCACCCCGGCTCCGCCCCGCAAACAGGGTGCTGCCTCCTGGCGGCCAAGAGCCACCAAAGCAGGTGATCCAGATGCGCTGTGGCTTTGCGGGCGGTGTGGGTCACCAGAAAAAGAGGACCAGGCGAAGGCTTAATCCGCGGGATGAGACACAGGGGAGCCGACCAGAGGAGGGGGACCCAGAACGGGAGGACAGTGTGAGGCTGGCACACAGGGTAGGGGAAGAGGGTCTGTCAAGATGGGGGCATCCGGAGGGTGTCAGTGGGAGGAGGGGGCAACAGGACACCTGAGGGATGGAAGGGTCAGGAGGCAGACACCGGTAAGAATTGCTCTCCTTTACTGAGCACCTCCCATGTGGCTAAGCAGCCTCTTGTCATCCAACATCCTGCGACCCCATACATTTACTCTCCCCAATTTACAGGTAGGGAAACTGGGCCCAGAGGGACCCAGAGGTCCTAGCAAGGACAGGAGTCCTTAGCTGGGGTCCAGCTCTGATGGTCTCCAGAGTCCGTGCTCCTGACCACTGTGCCTCACTGGGTGTCCAGGGTGTGGATGGTGGTGGCGTTGGAGACAGGGTCCCTCAGCACTCAACGCCATAGCGGTCGAAGTTGCGGAGCAGCAGGCTGATCTCCAGGTGCACGGTGCCACCAGCAGCTGTGTGCAGGCGATAGCGGTCGGCCCCACTGTAGATGGTGTCCCCATGCAGCAGCTGTGGCCCACCACCCACGAAAGCCCGTGCCAGCTGCTCTCGCCAACTGCCCAGGGGCCGCCAGGTGGGGCAGGCCAGCTGGTGTGTGCCCGGGCTGCTGGGCACATGGCAAAATCCATAGCCTGCAAGCTGGCAGCGGCCAAAGCTGTCCTGGGACCACACCTGGAAATGGAGCCGGGGCCAGCCTGCAGGAAAGCAGGGAGAGGGGAAAGGAGGGATGGGTGGTGACCAGACTCCTGCTCCTGATTCCCCCCTCCCTGATACTCACCGGAGACCCCAGGCCCAGTCCTTTCCTTTCTGGGTTTCTGTCCCAGGGTTTCCAACCCAGCCTCCTTTCTAGACTCCCATCTTCTCATCTATCCCCACACAACTGCCAGAGATCTTTCCAAATCCATGTTACTCCCCTGCTAAGGATCCTTCCATAGCTCCCCAGTGCCCTCACTATAAAGTCCAACCTCTTCAACATTCAAGGCCCTTCTAATCAGACCTCTGCTGAATTTCCTCTCTGTGTTATCCTCCTCCATGACCCCATGTCAGGGCAGCCCATTGCTCCTCCAGTCCCCAGGTAACCATCGTGGGTCTTGTCAGGGTCACCTCCTGCCTTCCCTCCTCATGTTCCTGCCCTGCTCTCTTTGGGCCCAGGGCCTTCTTTCTTGCCCCTCTCTAATCCACCTTCCACCTGGCATCTGGAAACATCTTTCCTTCCATAGCTTTGCCCATGTCCTCAGAACACAGTTCAGCTCCTCAGTCTAGTAGTCAAAACCCTTGGAGATCCAGCTCCATCTCATCTCATCTCATGCTGACCCCTTCCCCTGTGCCAGGCCCTGTTCTAGCTAGCTGGGGACACGGCGGACATGAACATGGATGGCAGACAAAAATTCCTGCCCCCGTGAAGCTGATATCCTAGACAACAAATGTAGTAAATAAGCAAATTATACGTTAGATCGGATGGTGGTAATTGCTGTGGAGAAAAACAGAGCTGGGTAGGGTGAGGGTGGGGATATGGCTGTAGAAGGGGATCAAGGAAGCTTCACTAAGAAGGTGACATTTAAGCAAATGCTAAAAGGAAGGAAGGGAGTAGGCCATGTGGCCATCTAGAGGAAGAGTGTTCCCAGCCAGAGGGAACAGCAAGTGCCAGGGCCCTGAGAGGGGAGTGTCTGGTGGGGACGGCATGGCCGGAGCCCCGACAGAGTGTGCCTGGTGGGGATAGCATGGCTAGAGCAGAATGAGGTGAGGAGAAGGGAAGGAGGTGCCAGCCAGGTTGCGGAGAGCCTTGTGATGCATGCTAAGACTTTGGCTTTTACCCTGAGTGAGATGGGGACGACTGGAGGGTTCTGAGCAGAGCGGAGACAGGACCTTAGGTGTTCACAGGGTTCCAGCTGCATGTGGGGTGCAGATTAGCGGGGGTTGGGGAAGGGGGCCCCAGAGAAAAGATTACTGTCATAGTCCAGGTGAGAGATGAACTTGGACAGATCAAGATGCTGGGCGAGAAAAGGGTGAGAAGTGGGATTTAGGGTGTATTTCAAAAGTAGAGGCAGTAAGATTTCCTAATGGACAAAATGGGGGCTTGAGAAAAGAGAGAGCAAGGCTGGTGCCACCACTGGGGAACCGGAGGCCCCAAGAGCTGAAAGATTAGAGCTGCCCACCTTACCCGCACAGCACCGGAAAGTTTTTCTTTCCCCAGCTCCAGCTTAAAGGACAGAAAGATTATTTAAGAGTGAAATCTCGGCCAGGCGCGGTGGCTCACACCGATAATCCCAGCACTTTGGGAGGCCGAGGCAGGTGGATCACCTGAGGTCAGGAGTTCGAGACCAGCCTGACCACCATGGTGAAATGCCATCTCTACTTAAAAGAAAAAAAAAAAAAAAAGGCAAAAATTAGCCAGGTATGGTAGAACACAGCTGTAGTCCCAGCTACTCATGACGCTGAGGCAGGAGAATTGCTTGAACCCAGGAGGCGGAGGTTGCAGTGAGCTGAGATCTTGCCACTGCATTCCAGCCTGGGTAACAGAGCAACACTGTCTCAAAAAAAAAAAAAAAAAAAAAAGTGAAATCTCACTTGTCCATCACCTGCTCTGGCTCCCAAGTGCCTTCAGGAGATGGCCTCAGCTCCTCAGCCTGGCACTCAAGGTCCTGCATGAACTGTCCCCTGCTACCTTTCCCTGCTGCCGTCCCGCTCTCCCTCAGTGCGCTAGACACCCTTTGTTCACTCTCCCCTTTGAGTCTTCCACATGTAGCTCCCTCTGCCTAGAACCTTATTCTATCCCTCTGCCTTATTAGCTTCCACTGGCCCTTCACAGCAAAGCGCAGAAGCCCCCTCCTCCAGGAAGCCCTCTGTGACCTCCCTGACAGAGTCAGGCACTTCCTGTGGGCTCCCACGGCCTCTCCAAATTGCCTATCTTAGTCCTGCCCACTCAGGTGCCACTGTCTGGAGAGAGGCGTGTCCCCTCCATAGGATGGTGAACTCTGTGAGGAGAAGGCTAAGGGGCACTGCCTTGATCCCCAGTGTCTCCCTGGCATCACCCAACACAGGCTGGACACAGGGCAGGCACCAGGTAAACATTCTTTATATTGGTGAAATATACGGCACATTTACCTAGGCAATTTCTCAGAATCGACTCATCTTCAGGAACCCACATTTCCTACCAAAAGGTTTTCTGATGCCGCTCCTCCCCCAGTACTGATTTCCCCTTTGAGCAGTGGCTCTACTTTCAAGCCGAGGAGCCCCTTCCTGGAGAAACAGCCCTTGCCTCTCTCAGACCCTGCCTCCCGGCTTCCTCTTTATTGGAAACTCTCGGTTTGTCTCTTTACTTGAATGCCACCTTCCCTCCCACCCTGACCCCCACCTTCCCATCTCCCGCTCCACCCTGGACTCTGCCCTAATCCTACAAACTTGGGATCGCCTATTGAGCAGGCCTGGGAAAGTCTTAGCTCAGCCTCTCTAGGGCCAGACTTGCTGCAAAAGGGACCCACGTGGTATGGGGAGCAGGGACAGGTCTTGGTGTTCCCAGACCGAGGGGCCTCAGAGGCTACTCGTCCCCTCCCCTCAGCCTGGCCCCGGGACCAGGTGTGGTACCCACCTTGAAGACCTTTGGTGGCGAAGTGCAGATCGATGGGGTGGGACCAGTAGGCCATGTCCCCTATCTGGGGGGTGTCCACCTGCGTTTGGCCCTCCCGCACGCCTGACAGGAGCTTCCACGCCGCCCCTGCAGTGACAGCGGGGACATAGAGGGGTGGGAGGCAGCCACTGGGAAGGGAATGCCACTGTGGCTATAGGACTGTTGCTCTGTGGCATCTACTGGTAGGGGTTATGAAGCGTGGACTCTGGAACCAAGTATCTGGGTTCAAATCCTGGCACTACCTCTTCCTGCCTCTGCAACCTTGGGCAAGTCATCTATGACTTGGTCTCCCCATCTATAAAAAGGGCTAATAATGCATTCCCCATTGTCTTCATTTGTTTTCTGTTACTCTTAATATTCGAAACTGGGTAATTTACAAAGAAAAGGAATTTCTATCTCACAGTTAAGGGAGACTGACCAAGGTGGAGGGGCCCCATCTGGTAAGAGCCTTCTTGCTGGGGGAACTCTCTGAAGAGTCCCAAGGCTAGTGTGCTAACATGCCACTCACATCTCTCTCTCATTTTATAAGGCCATCAGTTCCTCTCCCGTGATAACCCACTAATCCATTAACCCATTAATCCATGAATGGATAATGAGCATAGTGAGCACGGGTAAGTCTTCAATATCATTTTATTACTATTCACACCCCACATTTACAAGCCTAGTCCAAGGATTAAGAGGAGGTCAAGGGTACCCTCCAGGAGCACATCCTGAAACACACATAACAATTTCGATCCTACTGTGATAATGATAGCTAAAATGCACTGAGTGGTCAGACACAGTGGCTCACACCTGTAATCCCAGCACTTTGGGAGGCCAAGGCAGGCAGATCGTTTGAGTCCAGGAGTTCAAGACCAGCCTGGCCAACATGGCAAAACAAATAATACACAAATTAAGGCTGAGCACGGTGAGCATGGTGGCTCATGCCTGTAATCCCAGCACTTTAGGAGGCTGAGGCGGACGGATCACCTAAGGTCAGGAGTTCAAGACCAGTCTGGCCAACATGGCAAAACCTCGTCTCTACTAAAAATACAAAAATTAGTCTGGAGTGGTGGCAGGTGCCGGTAATCCCAGGTACTCAGGAGGCTGAGGCACGAGAATTGCTTGAATCTGGGAGGGAAAAGTTGCAGTGAGCCGAGATTGCACCATTGCACTCCAGCTGGTGTGACACAGTAAGATTCCATCTCAAAAAATGAACAAACAAGCCGGGTGCAGTGACTCACGCCTGTAATCCCAGCACTTTGGGAGGTTGAGGCGGGCAGATCACCTGAGGTCAGGAGTTTGACACCAGCCTGGCCAACATGGCGAAACCCTGTCTCTACTGAAAATACAAAAATTAGGATGGGTGCAGTGGCTCATGCCTGTAATCCCAGTACTTTGGGAAGCCAGGGCAGGTGGATCACTTGAGGTCAGGGGTTCGAGACCAGCCTGGCCAAAATGGCGAAACTCCATCTCTACTAAAAACACACACACACACACACACAAACACACACACACACACACAAATTAGCCCCAGGTATGGTGGCGCACGCCTATAATCCCAGCTACTCGGGGCGCTGAGGTAGGAGAATCGCTTGAATCCAGGAGGTGGAGGTTGCAGTGAGCTGAGATCGCACCACTGCACTCCAGCCTGGGCAACAGAGAAAGACTCTGTCTCAGAAACTAACTAACAAACAAAAACCCAAGCCAAACCAAGCCAAGCAAAGAATATAAAAATTAGCCAGGTATGGTGGCTCATGCCTGTAGTACCAGCTACTTAGGAGGCCAACGTGGGAGGATCACCTGAGCCCAGGGAAGTTGAGGCTGCAGTGAGCCATGATTGTGCCACTGCACTCCAGCCTCAGCGACAGAGTGAGCCCCTGTCTCAAAAAAAAAAAAAAAAAATCAAAGAAAGAGAGAAGTTGTACTGAGTATGGCCGGGTGTGGTGGCTCATGCCTGTAATCCCAGCACTTTGGGAGGCCGAGGCAGGCAGATCATGAGGTCAAGAGATCGAGACCATCCTGGCCAACATTCTGAAACTCTGTCTCTACTAAAAAAAATAACAAAAATTAGCTGGGCATGGTGGCGCACGCCCGTAGTCCTAGCTACTCAAGAGGCTGAGGCAGGAGAATCGCTTGAACCCAGGAGGCGGAGGTTGCAGTGAGCCAAGATGTTCCCATTGCACTCCAGTGTGGGCAACAAGAGTGAAACTCCATCTCAGAAAAAAATAAGAAAATACACCGAGTACTTACTAAATCCCAGATGCTATGCTAAGCACTTTAGGCAATGCATTCATTTAATTCACCCTCTAGGACTCTTAATTCCCTCCTCACTCCCCAGTTTACACTCTCCACCATGGCCCACATGGCCTGGCTCTTGCTCCCGTCCCTGAGTTCATCTCCCATCACTCTCCCCATCCCTCATCACCCTCTGGCCTCACTGTCCCACTTCTGTCTTCCCACCTCAGGGCCTTTGCACTGGCTGTTCCCTCTGCCTAGAAAGCTCTGCTCCTGGATGTCCCCATCCCTAGCTTTTGTTTTCATCCTTCAGGGCCCAGCTCAAGTGCCACTTCCACAGAGGGGTTCTCCCTGACCCTCTTCTCCAAACACTAGTTTCTGTCACATCTTTTCTTTTCATCCTAGCACTTACCACTGTCTGTAATCACGGTGCTGCTTTCTTTTTTTTTTTTGAGGAGGAGGAGACAAGATCTCCCTCTGTCACCCAGGCTGGAGTGCAGTGGCACAATCACAGCTCACTGCAATCAACCTCCCAGGATCAAGCAATCCTCCCACCTCAACCTCCCGAGTAGTTGGAACCACAGGCACACATCACTATGCTCTGCTAATTTGTGATTTCTTTGTAGAGACGGGGGTCTCACTATGCTGCCCAGGCTGGTCTCAAACTCCTGGGCTCAAGTGATCCTCCTGCTCCGGTCTCCCAAAGTGCTGGCATTACAGGGGTGAGTCACCACACCCAACTGCACTCGTTTATCTGTTTCTTTTCTTTTCTTTTTTTTTTTTTTTCTGAGACAGAGTTTTGCTCCTGTTGCCCAAGCTGGAGTACAACGGCACCATCTCGGCTCACTGCAACTTCCACCTCCCGGGTTCAAGTGATTCTCCTGCCCCAGCCTCCCAAGTAGCTGGGATTACAGGCACATGCCACCATGCCCAGCTAATTCTTTGTATTTTTAGTAGAAATGGGGTTTCACCATGTTAGCCAGGCTGGTCTCAAACTCCTGACCTCAGGTGATCTGCCTTTCTCAGACTCCCAAAGTGCTGGGATTACAGGCATGAGCCACCGTGCCTGGCCTGCTTATTTATTTTCTGTCTCCCCTACCGTATGGCCCAGGAAAACAGGGACCTTGCACACTGCTGGATCTCCAAGACCACAAACCCAGCTCTTGGTATACAGAAGGTGCTCAATAAATGTTTCTTGGACAAATTAGTGATCCTAGGAGTTGGGAGCTAATATAATCCCCATTTAACAGGTAAAGACACAGGCTCTGAAAAGGTAAGTTCATGAACATTTATTGAGCACCTGCTGTGTGCCAAGCACTGTTTTCCATGCTGGTGACATAGCTGTGACTATAGCAGACCAAGGTCCCATCATGGAACTGGATTCAGACTCAGCTCTAACTGCAGAGCCCAAGCCGTTCATCCAACTGCCTCAGTATTCTTGGCTGGGTCAACACCCCCAGCAACTCCCTGAAGTAATAAAAATCAGGTTAGTCATTACTCCCTTCTGGGCTGAGTGAGGGAAGCACCAGGCCCTCAGTCAGGCTGCTTAAAAGCAAGATTTCCCAACAGCCCTATGAAGAACAGATGAGGAAACTGAGGTTCTAAGAGGGGATGGCATCTGCCCAGGGTCACAGAGAAGGTGAGTGGTGGCGTGGAACCTGGAAACCAAGTCTGACTCCAGAGTCTGCCTCTCTTCCATCAACTGGAGGGTCCTGATTTCCTGGGAATCTCAACTTCTACCTCACTTACCTGTAGAATCAAAAAGGACCAGAGGCCAGGGGCAGTGGCTCACACCTGTACTCCCAGCACTTTGGGAGATCTAGGCGGGCGGATCACTTAAGGCCAGGAGTTCGAGACCAGCCTGGCCAACATGATGAAACACCATCTCTACTAAAAATACAAAAATTAGCTGGGTGTGGTGGTGGACGCCTGTAATCCCAGCTACTCGGGAGGCTGAGGCAGGAGAATCACTTGAACCCAGGAGGCAGAGATTGCAGTAAGCCGAGATTGTGCCACTGCACTCCAGCCTGGCGACAGAGTGAGACTCTGTCTCAAAAAAAAAAAAACGGCCAGGCGCGGTGGCTCACGCCTGTACTCCCAGCACTTTGGGAGGCCGAGACAGGTGGATCACGAGATCAGAAGATCGAGACTATCCTGGCTAACACAGTGAAATCCTGTCTACTAAAAATACAAAAAAAACTAGCCGGGCATGGTGGCGGGTGCCTATAGTCCCAGCTACATGGGAGCCTGAGGCAGGAGAATGGCGTGAACCTGGGAGGTAGAGCTTGAAGTGAGCCAAGATTGCGCCACTGCACTCCAGTCTGGGCAACAGAGAGAGACTCCATCTCAAAAAAAAAAAAAAGGGACTAAGACTCAGGCCTGAAGACATGATAATGCCAAATGGCCACATCTGTTTCATGGACATTTATCTGTGCCAGGCAACCACATACCCCAGGCTTTACAAACAAGACCCCATCAAAGTCTTGTATGAGCCAGGCAAACACTGAATGGGCACTTCATATTCCAGCCCTATTCCTATTCTAAGTGCTGTTGATATTTGTTTAGTACTCATGACAACTTCAACAGGTAAATATTTCTATTACTCTCATTGTACAAACAGAGAAGTCGAGGTGAAGAGAAGTGCCCAAGGTCACATAATCAGCCCAAGAGTGCATTAACAAGCAATAACTAGTTTTGAACCCAGGCAGTCTGTGCTCTTAACCTCAAACCTGTGCTGCTTCTTGGCTGCTATTAGCTTCACTTTCAGACAAGGAAACTGAGGCTCAGAGAGGTCAAGTCCAAAGGTCTCCAATTAATAGAAGGGAGAGTTAGTATTTAAATCCAGATCTGGCAGCCCATGGCCCTAACCATTACACTATACCATGACTCTACAGGGCCTCAGTTGGGGAAGCATGAACAAAATTACTTTCCTGGGATGTGGTGGCTCATGTTTTTAATCCAAGCACTTTGAGAGGCTGAAGCGGATGGACTGCTTGAGCCCAGGAGTTTGAGACCAGCCTGGGCAACATAGCGAGACCCTGTCTCTACAAAAAGTTTAAAAATTAGCCACACTTGGTGGTGCGTGCCTGTAGGCCCAGCTTCTCAGGAGGCTGAGGTGGGAGGATCACTAGAGCCCAAGAGTTCGAGGCTGCAGTGAGCTATGATCACACCACCTTACTCCAGCCTGGGCGACAGAGAGAGACCCTGTCCGTAGCCCCTGCACAAACGAAAAAACAGATGGGAGCTTGAGACTCACGTGGACAGGGTGTGGGCTAAGCCTGGAGTACAGAGAGCTGATGGAAGATGAGGTTAAGGCGCTGCGTTAACAGGTCGAGGAAGGAGCATGCAGCCTCTAGGCTAGGGGTCTTGGTGTGGAAATTAACCAGGCCTGGGGGAATACCTGTGTGAATGCCCCACTTGCAGAACAGGCTACTTTCCGAGAAACCGCTGGCCCCCATGATCTGCCCGATCACGTGCACCTCAGCCATGGCCCTGGGATGGGAAAAAATATAATCACAACCCTGTGAGGTAAGTATATTATCTCCATTTGACAGGAGGGGAAACTGAGGCCCAGCAAGTAAAGGGTAGTACTAGGATTCCAAGCTAGCTTCCTCACACCCCTGAGGCTGAGGTCTTGACCACAGATCCTAATTGCCAACCCATGAAAGCCTGGAAAAAATGGGGGGACCCTTGTCTGGGGGGAACCAGCATTTAACTCTGCGAGGTCTAAAATACCTTCTTTGGGTTCAGGTCAGCGGAAAGCCCCGCCCACGAGCGAAAAGACCCGCCTTCCGCGTCATGTCAGCCACCCCGCTTCCCTCACCCAGCAAGCTCTATAAGGCGCATGCGTTGAGTTCCGGGCCGACTTAGCCACGCCTCCAAGCGCAGCGCATGCGTTATTCCTACCTTAGCGCACTTAACGGTTAGGAGGGGCGAAAGCGGCAACGGGGGTTGTAGTTCATGGGGTTGAGTTGACTCGTTTTTTTCTCCGCGGGCGCCTACCAGGCCTGGCTCGCGCCTTTCCCAGGACCTTCCCGGCTGCGAGAAATGGAATCCGCGATATTCCGCGTCCGCGCTCGCCTTGGGTTCCGTGGTTGTTGCTGGAGCAACAGCAGGCTCCTCCCCTGGCTTTGTACTCGCCCTCCGCGCCACTGATTGGTGTTAGCCGTCCCCGGGAGGCGGGGTGAAACTGTGATGGACATTTTCCTCCTCTCGCTCCATTTTGGGAAAATAGCGTCTCTCCAGCTACGGCAAAGGGTTCCGCCATTTTGGCCGTGGCTAGGAAGCTGCCATGTTGAGTGTGGCTGAGGAAGTTTGAGTGCAGTTTCTCCCAGATGTCCTCTTTACCAAAAAAAGCAAATCCGTAACTGCTCCGTGCTGCGTGAGGACCCCACCGAAGAGCTCTCTATGGTCCGGGATCACAAATCAGAGACTGAACTATGACCAAGGAGGAATTCCTTCCAGGACCTCATGTACATCCCCTACCTCATAACTGGAAAACAAAGCAAAAAAAATCACTCCTCATTCACAGAGAGTGGAGAAATTGGGGAGTGGGTTCTGCTTCCGTTTTAGAGTTCCCCTAGGTTTTTCAAGGACAAGGAAGGAAGTTGGACTTACCCAACTTCTACCAAGCTACTACCAAGTTCACTGTTAAACTGCTTGAGTCTGAGCAAGGAACCGTTGGGGTAGCGAAGAGAAATGAGGAACTGGGATCCCCTTATTTGCAGAAAATCCTCTTTTCTATTGATTGATTTCTCAATCAAGAAATGGAGATGTCCCTGGATGCCATCATAGATGCCATCATTTCCCACATCAAGCCAGTCATCAGGTCCCATCAAGACTCCATAAAAGGGTCGCACTGTGTAACCCAGGCTGGAGTACGGTGGCTTGATCACAGCTCACTGCAGCCTCTGAACTCCTGGGTTCAAGGGATCCTCCTACCTCAGCCTCCCATGTAGCTGGCATCACACACATGCGCCACCACGGCTGGCTAATTCTTTTTTTTTTTTTTTTTAAGAGATGGAGTCCTGCTGTGTTGCTGTGTTGCCCAGCCTTTGTCTTGACCTCCTGGGCTCTAGCTAGCCTCCCAGTTTGCTCTCCCATACTGCCGGGATTACAGACCTGAGCCACCCAGCCAGGCCAATAGACACGAGTATTTAAAAGCCACCCTTGGCTAGGCTCATGACTGTAATCCCAGCCCTTTGGAAGGCTGAGGCGGGAAGAGCTGTTGAGGCCAGAAGGTCGAGTATAGTGAGACCCCCATCTCTACAAAAATAACAAAATAATGCATATATCAACTAGTGAAATATTCCAGTGAATTGTTTAATATAAATGTTATCCTACTGAAATGTTGCCCCCTCCTTATAATTTTGGATTTTTGTTAGTTTTTTTTTTTCTTTTTTTTGAGATGGAACCTCGCCTTGTCGCCCAGGCTGGAGTGCAGTGGCGCGATCTCAGCTTACTGCAACCTCTGCCTCCCAGTTCAAGCAATTTTCCTGCCTCAGCCTTCCAAGTAGCTGGGACTACAGGCGCACACCACCACACCCAGCTAATTTTGTATTTTTAGTAGAGATGGGTTTTTTATATCTTTCTGGATGCTGTGTGGGTGAGGAAGACAGCTCTAACCTTTCAGCTCTTGGGGCCTCTGGTCCCCTAGTGGTGGCATCAGCCTTGCTCTCTCTTTTCTCAAGCCCTCATTTTGTCCATCAGGAAATCTTAACTGTCTCTACTTTTGAAATGCACCCTAAAATCCACTTCTCACCTCTTTGTCGCCCAACACCTTCATCTGTCCAAGTTCATCTATCACCTGGACTATGACAGGGACCTTGTCTCTGGGGTCTCCTTTCCCAACCCTCCTAGTCTGCAGCCCACATGCATCTGGAACCCTGTGAACACCTAAGTCAGGTCCCATCTGCTCAAACCCCTCTAGTGGTCCCCATTTCACTCAGGGTAAAAGCCAAAGTCTTACCATGCATGACAAGGCTCTCCACAACCTGGCTGGCACCTCCTGCCTCCATTTTGTATTTTTAGTAGAGACAGGATTTCGCCATGTTGGCCAGGCTGGTCTCAAACTCCTGACCTCAGGTGATCCACTCACCTTGGCCTCCCAAAGTGCTGAGATTACAGGCATGAGCCACTGCTCCCAGCTGGGGTCTTCATTCTGAAGGCTCCCATGTATACATGTTAAATAAGAGAAAAAAAAATTACTGTCAACCATAAATAACAAGATTCAGAAAATATCATTGAGGCCGGATTCAGTGGTTCATGCCCGTAATCCCAGCACTTCGGGAGGCCAAGGCGTGTGGATACCCTGAGGTCAGGAGTTCGAGACCTGCCTGGTCAACATATAGTGAAACCCCGTCTCTACTAAAGATATCAAAACTAGATGGGTGTGGTGGCACATGCCTGTAGTGTCAGCTACTTGGGAAGCTGAGGCAGAAGAATCACTTGAACCTGGGAGGCGGTAGTTGCAGTGAGCCGAGATCACACCACTGCACTTCAGCCTGGGCGACAGAGCAAGACTTCTACTCTCTAAAAAGAAAAAAAAGTCCGGGCGCAGTGGCTCACACCTGTAATCTCAGCACTTTGGGAGGCAGAGGCGGGTGGATCACCTGAGGTCAGGAGTTCGAGATCAGCCTGGGCAACACGGTGAAACCCCGTCTCTACTAAAAATACAAAATTAACTGGGTGTGGTGGCACATGCCTGTAATCCCAGCTACTCGGGAGACTGAGGCAGGAGAATGGCTTGAACCTGGGAGGCGGTGGATGCAGTGAGCCGAGATTGCGCCATTGCACTCCAGCCTGGGCAACAAGAGTAAATCTCCACCTCACCAAAAACAAACAAACAAATAAATAAGAAAGAAAAGAAAAAAAACAAGAAAAGGAAAGAAAATATGATTAACTATAGAGTTTATTCCAGGCTACAAGGCCAGTACATATGTTACAGCGATTTCATTAGTACATCTTGCTATGCTGCAGGGAAGATTGCGTTAACATTCTGTGAGGAGGAGTACTCTTTCTTTCTTCTTTCTTTTTTCTTGAGATAAGATCTTGCTCTGTTACCCAGGCTGGAGTGCAGTGGCACAATCACAGCTCACTGCAGCCTCGAACTCCCAGGCTCAAGCCTCCCACCTAAGCCTCCCCAGTAGCTGGGACTACAGGCATGTGCCACCATGACCAGCTAATTTCTTAATAAATTTTTCTGTAGAGACGTGGTCTCACCATGTTGCCTAGGCTTGTCTCAAACTCCTGGGCTCAGGTGATCCTCCCACCTCTGCTTCCCAAAGTGCTGGGGTTACAGATGTGAGGCCACAACGCCCGGCCTAGGAGTAATGTTCTGAGGCGATCTTATCTCTGGCACTGCTTGGTCATTCTTAATCATTTACAGGAAAAAGCAGAAGTTGTAACTGCATGCTACGTGACTCAGGCTACAGAGCAACATTCCTCTCAAGGCTCGGAATAATTTAAAGTTCCAGCAGCTTTAAGTTTGAATTATCTAACCACATTGTCGGAAGTTGGCCAGGCCTGGTGGTTCATGCCTGTCTGTAATCCCAAAACATTGAGAGGCCAAAGCAATAGGATCACTTGAGGCCAGGAGTTCTGGACCAGACTGGGCAACATATTGAGACTCCATTTCTACAAAAACATTTAAAATTAGAAAAATAAATAAATAAATAGCAGGGTGTGGTGACACATGCCTGTAGTCCCATCTACCTAGGAGGCTGACGCAGGAGGATCATTTGAGCCCAGGAGTTTGAGGCTGCAGTGAGCTGTGATCATGCCAAGGTACTTTAGCCTGGGTGACAGAGTGAAAACCTGTCACCTTTTTTTTTGTTGTTTTTTGGGTTTTTTTGAGAAAGAGTCTCGTTCTGTGGGTCAGGACAGAGTGCAGTGGTGGGATCTTGGCTCACAGCAGCCTCTGCCTCCTGGGCTCAAGCAATTCTTCTGCCTCAGCCTCCCAAAGTGCTGGGATTACAGGCGTGAGTCACCATGCCCGGCCTGAAGCTGTTTTAAAATATATCTACAGAGGCCGGGCGCGGTGGCTCACGCCTGTAATCCCAGCACTTTGGGAGGCTGAGACGGGCGGATCACGAGATCAGGAGATCGAGACCATCCTCGCTAACACGGTGAAACCCCGTCTCTACTAAAAATACAAAAAATTAGCTGGGCATGGTGGCAGGCACCTGTAGTCCCAGCTATTCAGGAGGCTGAGGCAGGAGAATGGTGTGAACCCAGGAGGCGGAGCTTGCAGAGAGCGGAGATCACGCCACTGCACTCCAGCCTGGGCGACAAAGCGAGACTCCGTCTCAAAAATATATATATATATATATGTATGTGTGTGTGTGTATGTGTATATGTGTGTGTATTTATATGTATATATATGTGTGTGTATATATATATCCACAGATTCTTGGGCAGCCCCCTTTTAGTAGGTGGAGCCCAATTCTCCTTCACTTCAGTGTGGCTAGTTTTCGTAATTTGCCTTTAACCAATAGAATATGGGGCTGGGCACAGTGGCTCACACCTATAATCCCAGCACTTTGTGAGGCCACGGCGGGCAGATTGCTTGAATCCAGGAGTTTGAGAGCAGCCTGGACAACGTGATGAAACCCCGTCACTACAAAAAATTAGCTGGGTGTGGTGGCATGCCCCTGTAGCCCCAGCTACTCTGGTGGGGGAGGTGGGAGGATCGCTTAGGCTGAGAGTTGGAGGCTACAGTGAGCTGTGATTGTGCCACTGCACTTCAGCCTGGGCAACTAACTGTGAGACCCTGTCGCAAAAACAAAATGCTTTTTTTTTTTTTTTTTGAGATGGAGTCTAGCTCTGTTGCCCAGGCTGGAGTGCAGTGGCCGGATCTCAGCTCACTGCAAGCCCCGCCTCCCGGGTTCACGCCATTCTCCTGCCTCAGCCTCCCGAGTAGCTGGGAGTACAGGCGCCCGCCACCTCGCCCGGCTAATTTTTTTTGTATTTTAGTAGAGACGGGGTTTCACCGTGTTAGCCAGGATGGTCTCGATCTCCTGAACTCGTGATCCGCCCGTCTCGGCCTCCCAAAGTGCTGGGATTACAGGCTTGAGCCACCGCTCCCGGCCAACAAAATGCTTTTAAGCCAAGTATGGCATACAGCTGGCAGTCCCAGCTACTTTGTTTTTTATTGTTGTTGTTGTTGTTTTGAGACAGAGTTTCACTCTTGTTGCCCAGGCTGGAGTGCAATGGTGCCATCTCTCCTCACCACAACCTCTGCCTCCTGGGTTCAAGTGATTCTCCTGCCTCGGCCTCCCAAATAACTGGGATTGAAGGTGTCTGCTGCCACGCCCAGCTAATTTTTGTATTTTTAGTAGAGATGGGGTTTCACCATGTATGGCTGCGCCTGGCCATCTCGGCTAGTTTGGAGGCTGAAGCGGGAGGATGACTTGAGTGCAGGAAGTCCAGGCTGTGGTGAGTTATGATGGCACCCTGCACTCCAGCCTGGGCAACAAAGTGAGAGGGCACCTCTAAAAAAAAAAAAAAAACCAACAGGCTGGGCGCAGTGGCTCACGCCTGTATTCCCAGCACTTTGGGAGGCCGAGGCAGGCGGATCACTTGAGGTCAGGAGTTCGAGAGAAGCCTAGCCAACATGGTGAAATCCCGTCTCTATTAAAAATACCAAAAAAAAATCAGCTGAGCATGGTGGTGAGCGCCTGTAGTCCCAGCTACTTGGGAGGCTGAGGCACGAGAATCACTTGAACCCAGGAGGTGGAGGTTGCAGTGAGCTGAGACTGCATCATTGCACTCCAGCCTGGGTGACAGAGTGAGACTCTGTCTCAAAAAATAAAAAAATAAAAAAATAAGCCTTTTAATTGTAGTAAAATATACATTTACCATCTTAACTGTTTAAAACTGTATTGTTCAATAGTGTTAAGTACATTTAAATTGTTGTGCAACCAATTTCCACAACCATTTTCATCTTGCAAAACTAAAATTTTTGCAAACTAAACACATTTTTGAAACAAAACAACTCCCCTATTCCCCCCTCTTCCCCAGTTCGTGGTAATCACCATCCTATTTTCTTTCAGTTTATTTATTTCACTTTATTTATTTATTTTTTGAGACGGAGTTTCGCTCTTCTTGCCCATGCTGGAGTGCAATGGCGTGATCTCGGCTCACCGCAACCTCTGCCTCCCAGGTTCAAGCAATTCTCCTGCCTCAGCTTCCCAAGTAACTGGTATTACAGGCATGTTCCTCCACGCCCGGCTAATTTTGTATTTTTAGTAGAGACGGGGTTTCTCCATGTTGGTCAGGCTGGTCTCGAACTCTTGACCTCAGGTGATCCGCCTGCTTCAGCCTCCCTAAGTGCTGGGATTATAGGTGTGAGCCACCGTACCCTGCCTATTTATTTATTTATTTTTAATTAATTAATTAATTAATTTATTTATTTATTTTGAGACGGAGTCTTGCTCTATTGCCCAGGCTGGAGTGCAGTGGCTCCATCTCAGCTCACTGCAACCTCTGCCTTCCGGGTTCAAACAATTCTGCTTCAGCCTCCTGAGAGCTGGGACTACAGGCGCATGCCACCTCATCCAGCTAATTTTTATATTTTTAGTAGAGATGGGGTTTCACCATATTGGCCAGGCTGGTCTCGAACTCCTGACCTTGTGATCTACCCGCCTCGGCCTCCCAAAGTGCTGGGATTACAAGCGTGAGCCACTGTGCCCGGCTGCGTATTTATTTTTTTGAGACGAAGTCTCATTCTGTTGCCCAGGCTGTAGTGTAGCGACGTGATCTCTGTTCACTGTAACCTCTGCCTCCTGGCTTCAAGCGATTCTCCTGCCTCAGCCTCGTAAGTAGCTGAGATTACAGGCATGTGTCACCACCCCTGGCTAATTTTTGTATTTTTAGTAGAGATAGGGTTTCACCATGTTGGCCAGGCTGTACTCGAACTCCTGACCTCAGGTGATCGGCCTGCCTTGGCCTCCCAAAGTGCTGGATTACAGGCATGAGCCAACGTGCCCAGCCTGTTTTTTATTGCTTTTTTAAGACAGGGTCTCGCTGTGTCACCCAGGCTAGAGTGTTGTGGTGAGATCTCAGCTCACCACAACCTCTGCCTCCCGGGTTCAAACAATTCTTGTGCCTCAGCCTCCTGAGTAGCTGGGATTACAGGCATGCACCACCATGCCCGGCTGACTTTTGTATTTTTAGTAGAGACAGAGTTTTGCCATGTTGGCCAGGCTGATTTCGAACTCCTGACCTCAGGTGATCTGCCCACCTTGGTTGGCTTCCCAAAGTACTGGGATTACAGGTGTGAACCACCACGCCTAGCCCACTATCCTATTTTCTTTCTTTCTTTTTCTTCCTTCCTTCCTTCCTTCCTTCCATCCTTCTCCTTCCTTCCTTCCTTCCTTCCTTCCTTCCTTCCTTCCTTCCTTCCTTCCTTTCTTCCTTCCTTCCTTCCTTCTTTCTTTCTTTCTTTCTTTCTTTTTTTCTCTCTTCTTTTTTCTTTCATTTTTTGAGATGGATTCTTGCTCTGTCTCCAGGCTGGAGTGCAGTGGCACAATCTTGGCTCACTGCAATCTCCACCTCCCGGGTTTCAGCAATTCTCCTGCCTCAGCCTCCCAAGTAGCTGGGACTACAGGCGTGCACCAGCAAGCCCAGCTAATTTTTGTATTTTTAGTAGAGACGGGGTTTCACCCTGTTGGCCAGAATGATCTCGATCTCTTGCCCTTGTGATCGGCTCGCCTCGGCCTCCCAAAGTGCTGAGATTACACGTGTGAGCCACCGCACCCGGCCACTATCCTATTCTCTATCTCTCTGAATGTGACTACTCTAAGTACGTCATGTAAGTGGAATCCTACGGTATTTGTCTTATGACAGGATTATTTCACTTAGTATAGTGTCCTCAAGGGTCATCCAGGTCATAGCATACAACAGGATTTTTTTCCTTCCTGGCCCCCCTTTTTTTGACTTGGAGTCCTGCTCTGTCACTCAGACTGTAGTGGAGTGGCCATCATAGCCACTCCTGGACTCAAGTGATCCTCCCACCTCAGCCTCCCAAGTAGCTAGGACTACAGGTGTGTGCCACCATGCTCGACTAATTTTTTTTTTTAAGTTTTGGAGAGACGGGGCGGGCTCAGTGGCTCCCACCTATAATCACAGCACTTTGGGAGGCTGAGGCAGTAGGGGTCGGAGGAGGGGATCACTTGAGGCTAGGAGTTCGAGACCAGCCTGGGCAACATGGTGAAAACCTGTCTCTACTAAAAATATAAATATTAGTCGGGCGTGGTTGTGTGTGCCTGTAATCCCAGCTACTCGGAGGCTGAGGGAGGAGAATCACTTGAACCTGGGAGAATTTGTAGTGAGCTGACATCGTGCCACTGCACTCCAGTCTGGGCGACAGAGTGAGACTTCCTTTCAAAAAAAAAAAAAAGTTTTGGAGAGATGGGGATCGATCTTACTTTGTTGCCCAGGCTTGTCTGGAAATCCTGGGCTCAGGCAATCCTCCTGCTTCGGCCTCTCAAAGTGCTGGGATTACAGGCACGAGCCACTGTACCTGACAAGCACTTTATTTTATTGTTATTATTATTATTACTTTGTTTTTTCATAACATTGATGTTTTGAAGGTTATAGGCCACCTCCTTTGTAGAGTGTCCCTCATTTTGGCTTTGTCTCATGTTTCTTATTATTAGATTTAAGTTATGCATTTTGGCAGGAAAACCAAAGAAATGATATGTGTCTCCCTCTTTGCTTCACGTCAGAGGCAACTAAGGTCAATTTGTCCTGTTAATGGTGATATTAACTTGTATCATCTGGTTAACGTGATGTTTGCCAATTTTCTCCATGAATACTTTTTTTTGTTATAATAAGTAATCTAGGGGAAGATACTTTGAGACTAAATAAATATCCTGTTCTTTATCAAATCAAATTAATAGTTTCAGTCTCTGTTGACAATCCTTGCTGGAATCTCGTGATTTTTTGTTTGTCTTTTTAGTTTTGAGACTGGGTTTCACTTTGTTGCCCAGGCTGGAGTGCAGTGGCACAATCATGGCTCACTGCAGCCTCTACCTCCTGGGCTCAACCAATCCTCCTATCTCAGTTTCCCGAGTAGCTTGGACCACAGGCATGCATCACCACACCCAGCTGATTTTATTTTTTGTAGAGACAAAATCTCACTTTGTTGCACTGGCTGGTCTTGAACTTTTGGGCTCAAGTAATCCTCCCACCTTGGCCTCCCAAAGTGCTGGGATTACAGGCTTGAGCCACTGTGCCCAGCTGGAATCTCATGTTTAATATTCCAGACCCACGGCAAACACTAAGAGGTGTAGCCTCTTAGACTGTACGAGGCTAACAGCAGCCAGAGAGCTCTAACTGGAAGTGAATTAATCTCCAGGATGGCCTAGAGGGATAAGAGGACCCAAAGCTCAATGATTTGGTGAAAAACTGAGGCTGGAGGCTGGTGGTAATTCATGCCCCCATCCCATACATATGTAATAAAGGCCCACTTTCTGCCAGGTACTGTTTTAGGCCCTGAGGCACAGTAGTGAAAAAAACAAGATCAAATCTCAGCCCTTGTTGTGTCGACACTGATGTGGCAGGATTCAAACTACAAACAAGAAAAATATGTGGTATGTTTCTTTTCTTTTCTTTTCTTTTCTTTTTTTTTTTTTGAGACAGAGTCTTGCTCTGTCCTTAGGCTGGAGTGCAGTGGCATGATCTTGGCTCACTGCAACCTCCGCCTCCCGGGTTCAAGTGATTCTCCCGCCTCAGCCTCCCGAGTGGCTGGGATTACAGGTGCGCACCACCACGCCTGGCTAATTTTTGTATTTTTAGCGGAAAGAGGGTTTCACCATGTTGGTCAGGGTGGTCTTGAACTCCTGACCTTATGATCCGCCCACTTCGGCCTCCCAAAGTGCTGGGATTATAGGCATGAGCCACCATGCCTGGCCGGTATGTTTCTTTCTTTTTTTTTTTTTAAATCGTTTTTGGTCAGGCGAGCTGGCTCATGCCTACAATCCCAGCACTTTGGGAGGCCAAGGCGGGCAGATCACTTGAGGTCAGGAGTTCAAGAGCAGCCTGGGCAACATGGTGAAACCCCATTTCTACTAGAAGTACAAAAATTAGCCGGGCATGGTGGCGAGTGCCTATAATCCCAGCTACTTGGGAGGCTGAGGTGGGAGAATGGCTTGAACCCAGGAGGCAGAGGTTGCAGTGACCTGAGATCATGCCACTGCACTCCAGCCTCGGTGACTGGGGTTTTGCTATGTTGCCCAGGCTGGTTTCGAACTCCTAGGCTCAAGCAGTCTTCCCTCCTCGGCCTCCCAAAGGGCTGGGATTACAGGCGTGGGCCACCACACCCGGCCTATAGTATACTTCATAGAAATATGAAAAGAATGAGAGCAAGGTTAAGATAGACAGTAACAGGGCATCCCTCCTGGGTGAAACAATCCTGCCCCCTCACGCTCTTGTCTACCCTCCCTGCTTCTGTCGTCTGCCAGAAACTGGCTGAGCCAAGTGCACTTGCAGACACCATCTGTTCTCCCCGGGAGTGGGGCCAGTGCCAGCGCCAGCATCTGGACTCTTGGCACCGAGCCCTGGAGCCCTGGAGCGAGGGAACTCCGGCCCCACAAAGGCCAGGGAATCCTCCAGTCTGGTGAGACGGAGGGCTTCTGGGAAGGGAGGCCTATACAAGGCTCCATGAAGAAGGTGGAAGCTTGCAAGACAGGGAGAGTCTTGTAATCAGTCCGATGGAGATGGATGTAAATAATAATATTAATAAACACCATCAAATGTGTTCAGAGTGCTTTCTTTGCCCGGCTTTGGATAAATGTTGGATATTCGTTCATTTTTTATTTTTCTATTTCCTAGGCAGCACCTGAACCAAAATAGGTTCAGAGAGGCTCCCAATGTTGGACATTTGTTGTTACAGCAACTCTAAGTACATAGAGTCTCACATAAGAGGCAAGGAGCATTATCCCCATTTTGCAGGTGAAGAAATCGGGGGTCAGAGAGGTAAAGGCACTGTCTAGAGGCCACACGCTCAGTGCCTTAAAGAGCCTGGAAGGCCGGGTGCGGTGGCTCAAGCCTGTAATCCCAGCACTTTGGGAGGCTGAGACGGGCGGATCACGAGGTCAGGAGATCGAGACCATCCTGGCTAACACGGTGAAACCCCGTCTCTACTAAAAAAATACAAAAAACTAGCCGGGCGAGGTGGCGGGCGCCTGTAGTCCCAGCTACTCGGGAGGCTGAGGCAGGAGAATGGCGTGAACCCGGGAGGCGGGGCTTGCAGTGAGCTGAGATCCGGCCACTGCACTCCAGCCTGGGCAACAGAGCCAGACTCCGTCTCAAAAAAAAAAAAAAAAAAAAAAAAGAGCCTGGAAAGGGGCCGGGAGCGATGGTTCACGCCTGCAATCCCAGCACTTTGGGAGGCTGAGGCTGGTGGGTTACATGAGGTCGGGAGTTCGAGACCAGCCTGACCAACATGGAGAAATCCTGTCTCTACTAAAAATACAAAATTAGCCAGGCGTGGTGGCACATGCCTGTAATCCTAACTACTCGGAAGGCTGACGCAGGAGAATCGCTTGAACCTGGGAGACGGAGGTTGAGGTGAGCACAGATCACGCCGTTGCACTCCAGCCTGGGCAACAAGAGCGAAACTCTGTCTCAAAACAACAACAACAAAAAGAGCCTGGAAAGGAAACCAGGTCTATGTGGGTCCAAATGTTGACTCATGAACATCACTGTACCACTTGACAATCGAAGCATCACCCCCTACTGGACCCCACTCCTCAGCCTTCTTTCCCTAGAAACTCCCACCCCACCTGTCTCTGCTTCCTCCTCGCCCATTGGCTTAGCAAGGGCCACAGGAACACAGCCCTGGGTTACAGTCTGCTGGGCTTGGTACCAGCTGTTTACTGTGGCCAAGTGAGCATACAGGTGAGTCTTTTTCTCTTTTTTTTGAGATGGAGTCTCACTGTCTCCCAGGCTGGAGTGCAGTGGCGCGATCTCGGCTCACTTCTAGCTCCGTCTCCTGGGTTCATGTCATTCTCCTGCCTCAGCCTCCAGAGTAGCTGGGACTACAGGCGCCCGCCACCACGCCCCGCTAATTTTTTATATTTTTAGTAGACACAGGGTTTCATCGTGTTAGCCAGGATGGTCTGGGTCTTCTGACCTCATGATCCGCCCGCCTTGGCCTCCCAGAGTGCTGGGATTACAGGCATGAGCCACCGGCCTGGCCCGTGAGCCTGTTTCTTTATCTGCAAAACAGGGACGAAAAACAAGCCAACACCCCCTCAGCACCCGCCCCCCCGGCAAAAAGACACACCAAAACAAAATAGGCCAGGCGCGGTGACTCACACCTGTAATCCCACCGCTTTGGGAGGCTGAGGCTACAGCGAGCAATGATCGTGCCACTGCATTCCTGGGCAACAGAGCAGGACCCCGTCTTTTAAAAAATAAAAGAAACCTGGCCGGGCGCAGCGGCTCATGCCTGTAATCCCAGCACGTTGGGAGGCTGAGGCGGGCGGATCACCTGAGGTCAGGAGTTCGAGACCAATCTGGCCAACATGGGGAAATCTCATCTCTACTAAAAATACAAAAATTAGCTGGGCGTGGTGGCTTGCCCCTGTACTCCCAGCTACTCGGGAGGCTGAGGCAGGAGAATCGCTTTAACCCAGGAAGCGGAGGTTGCGGTGAGCCGAGATCATGCCACTGCACTCCAGCATGGGCGACAGAGCAAGACTCCGTCTCAAAAACAAAACAAAACAAACAAACAAAAACCCCAAACTAAAATAGCAGCGACAACAACAACAACAACAACAAAACGCGGAGCTACTGAGAGGAGGAATGAATGCGATGATGAATGTAAAGCGTTTCACACAGGGCTTGGGTACAGTCTGCTCTCAATGAACCAATGATATGCCCTTAGGCAATTTACCTAACCTCGGCTTGCAGTTTACTCCCGCGTGAAACGGACAATAAACAATTATGCCTCTTAGGGTTTTGCTGAGGAATACATGTGTATGTAAGTTTATTTGCAAAGCACTTAGAACAGGGCGCACTGTCCTTGTTGCTGTTATTATTATTGGCTATTATTGCGCAAAGGGGAAGGGAGGCGGGGCCAAGCCGGGAAGGCCCTGGAGAATCAGGGGTGCCCTCTGCTCCGGCAGAGCTTGGGCCTGGACTCACGAGGAAGGGGCTACCGTTCTCCGAGGATTCCCGCCTGCTCCCAGACCCCCGGGAGTCGTAGGAACCCGCTCCTGGACGCTGAAGTCGGCTTTCAGGTCCCCCTCGCCGGACGCTGCGGAGGGACAGAGCCTGGGAGGCCGTCGCCCCGCCCCGTCCCCGCCCCCGCACGCAGCGGGACCGGGGCGCCGAGACCCGCGAAGAGCAAAGCGCCAGGTCCCCGCGCCCCTCGGACCCTCGGTGGCAGGGTCTGGGCGGGTGACATTGCGGGGGTTCAGGAGGCCCCCGGCCTCTTATCGTGAGCGGTGAGCGAGGGGCGTAGGTGGGTGGGGGTCACAGTCCCTCCCCTGGGTCCTGGCGTTGGGGATGAGAGGGCAAAGCTTTGGCGAGGAAATCGGCTCAGTCAAGGTTTGGAATGAGCGGGCAGGAGGCTTGGGGACCTCCCAGGGGGATCGTAGGACAAGAAGAATATTCTTTCTGGTTGTGTTGCGTGTGTACGTGTATGTGTGCTGGGGTTGAGGGTGTTTGTGGGGCCAGGTGTGCCAAGGATTCTGGAGAGCTGGTGCGTGTGTGGGAGTTGTGTGGAGTCATGGGTGTGTGGGTGGAGTAGGGCAGGGATGCCTGGGCCTGATGAGTGAGGCAGGCATGCAAGAGGTCATGAGAATAGGGGAAAGGGCCAGGGTGCGTGTGTGTGCACAGGTGTCTGTGGTTTGTGATGCAGTGGGGAGTAGGGTTGTGCATGGAGTCAATTGGGATAAATGTGTAAGGAGGTTGGGGGCCTGAAAGGGATGCTGACGTTTGGGGAAAATATGCAAGGAGTCCTTTGGGAGATGAATGTGTGGAGGTGGAGGCTGGGCTTGCCTAGATGGGGCTGTGTGGCAGGGGACTTCGGGGGGCAGGTCTAGGGGACAGAGGAGGGGGAATGTAGACTAGAGTGAAGTTCCAGGCAGCACTGGGGGCAGGGTATGGGTGTGTGCGTGACTGGGAGGGGTGCATGGACCTGGATAGGTGGTCACAGGGTATGAACCTGGGATGGGTGTTGGGGGTGTTCGTGGGGCAGGTAAGTGTGTAAGGCATGGTTCAACAGGTGCAACTTATTGGGTAAGTGTGATGGGTATGTGGCTTTTGCCTGAGAGAAATGCCCAGAATTTGGTTGGGTGCAGTGGCTTATGCCTGTAATCCCAGCACTTTGGGAGGCCGAGGCTGGTGGATCCCCTAAGGTCAGGAGTTCGAGACCAGCCTGGCTAACACAGTGAAACCCTGTCTCTACTAAAAATAATAATAATTTTAAAAAAATTAGGCGGGCATGGTGGTGGGTGCCTGTAATCCTAGCTACCTGGGAGGCTGAGGCAGGAGAATGGCTTGAACCCGTGAGGCAGAGGCTGCAGTGAGCTGAGATCGCACCACTGCACTCTAGTGGATCTGCAGTGGTGGATCTGCCTGGGCAACAGATCGAGACTTTGTCTCAAAAAAAAAAAAAAAAAAGAGAGAGAAATGCCCAAAATTGAATGTCCTAAGTTCTCTTTGTAACATGAGGCCAATCTTTTTTTCTCTCTGGGCCTCAGTTTCCCTATCTGTAAAATGGGTCTGAGGACCACTGCACTCACTGGTCTCTGCCTGGGTCTCTCTAAAGCAAGGGGTCAGAAGTTGAGTGAAGTGAGACTTTTACAACTTGTCTTTTTCTTCCCCCTACCCCTAGGAAACCCCTCTTGGAGTTTTCCCAAAGCCATGGACAGTCCTAGTCTTCGTGAGCTTCAACAGCCTCTGCTGGAGAGCACAGAATGTGAGACCCCTGCCCAGAAGCCTGGCAGGCATGAGCTGGGGTCCGCCTTAAGAGAGATAGCCTTTGCCGAGTCCCTGAGGGGTCTGCAGTTCCTGTCACCGCCTCTTCCCTCTGTGAGCGCTGGCCTGGGGGAACCAAGGCCCCCCGATGTTGAGGTAGGAACAGCAGACCTTAGTGGAAGGCATGGGAAGGGGCTGGAGTGAGCCCCACTACGGCCAGCATCTGGCAGGCTGACAGCTGTGCCGATCTGCCTTAGGCCTGGAGTCTCACTTCCCAGCTGTGCCTGGGCTTCTGAGATTTCCAGTTATGGTTCTTCTTGTTTTATGTCTCTCCTGGTTTCTTTACCTTTTTCTCTCCAGATTTGTCTCTCATCTTTGTTGCCTGGCCTTTGGCTTTGTCTTCCCTCTGATCTCTGACTCTGCTGCTTGGTGTCTTCAGAGTGCATGCACCTCTGGCTTTTGTCCACTCTGCTCTCTTTTTTTCTGTGTGTGTGTGTGTGTGTGTGTGTGTGTGTGTGAGAGAAGGTCTCGCTCTGCTGCCCAGGCTGGAGTGCAGTGGAGCGATCATAGTTTACTGCCACCTTGACCTCCTGGGCTCAAGTAATCCTCCCACCTCAGCCTCCTGAGTAGCTGGGACCACAGGCATGTGCCACCATGCCTGGCTAATTTTTTGGTATTTTTTGTAGAGAAGAGGTTTTGCCATGTTGCCCAGGCTGGTCTCAAACTCCTGAGCTCAAGCAATCTGCCTGCCGTGGCCTCCCAAAGTGCTGGGATTACAGGTGTAAGCCACCATGCCCAGCCTTCCCTTTTTTTTTTTTTTTTTTTTAAAGTTAATGTCACTTTTTATAATTTCTCATTCCAGGCCAGGCACAATGGTTCACACTGGTAATCCCAGCACTTTGGGAAGGCGAGGCAGGACTGCTTGGGCCCAGGAGTTCTAGACTAGCCTGGGCAACATAGCGAGACTCCATCTTTATTTTTATTTAATTTTTCATTTTGTCCTCTGAAAATTAGCAAGACCCCGTTTAAAAAAAAAAAATTAACCAGGTGTGGGGGCGCGTTCCTGTAGTCTCAGCTACTCGGGAGGCTGAGGTGGGAGGATCACTTGAGCCCAGGAGGTAGAGGCTGCAATGAGCTATGACCATACCACCTTACTCCAGCCTGGGCAACAGAGCGAGACAGACAGAAAGAAAGAAAGAGAGAGAGGGAGAGAGAGAGAGAAAGAGAAAGGGAGGGAGGGAGGAAGGAAAGAAAAGAGAGAAAGAGAGAAAGAAGGAAGGAAGAAGGAATGAAGGAAAGAAGGAAAGGAAAGAAGGAAAGGAAGGAAAGAAAGAAGGAAAGGAAGGAAGGAAAGAAGGAAAGGAAAGAAGGAAAGAAAGAAGGAAAGGAAGGAAGGAAAGAAGGAAAGAAGGGAAGGAAGGAAGGAGAAAGAAAGAAAGGAAGGAAAGAAAGAAAGAAGGAAAGAAGGGAAGGAAGAAAGGAGAGAAGGAAGAGAAGCAAGGCAGGCAGGCAGGCAACAATCACGATGAACTCTTATGGTTTCTGTTGGTCAGGAATTTGGGACTCAGTTGCATGGTTCTGCCTCTGGGTCTTTCATGAGGTTGCATTCAGCTGGTGGGTGGAACTAGAACAGTCAGGAGCTGGCTGGATACTTTTCTCTTTCTTCATGGTGTCTTAGGGCTTCCTTTTTTTTTGAGATGGAGTTTTGCCCTTGTTGCCCAGGTTGGAGTGCAATGGTGCAATCTCAGCTCACTGCAACCTCCGCCTCCTGGGTTCAAGCGAATTCCCCTGCCTCAGCCTCCCGAGTAGCTGGGATTACAGGCTTGTGTCACCATGCCCAGCTAATTTTGTATTTTTAGTAGAGACAGGGTTTCACTGTATTGCTCAGGTTGGTCTCAAACTCCTAACCTCAGGTGATCCATCCACCTCAGCCTCCCAAAGTGCTGGATTACAGGCGTGAGCCACTGTGCCCAGCCGAGTCTTAAGAGCTTCCATATGTGGTCCCTCCATATAAGCTGCTTTGGGATTCCTTACAGCATAACAGCTTCAGGGCAGTCAGGCTGCTTATGTACCTCCAGCCTGCAGCATGAATGTTGCAGCAAAGCAGAAGCTGCCTCACCTTTTCTGATTTCGCTTTGGAAGTCACGTAACATGACTTCCACCACATTCTATTAATTACAAGTGAGTCATGAGTCTGCTCAAATTCAAGGGGACGGGACACAGAACTCATCCCTTGATGGGAGGGATATCAAAGTCACATGGTAATAAAAGCATGTGGGACCAGGCGCTGTGGCTCATGCCTGTAATCCCAACACTTTGGGAGGCCAAGACAAATGAACTGCTTGAGGTCAGGAGTTCAAGACCAGCCTGACCAATGTAGTGAAAGCCCATCTCTACTAAAAATACAAAAATTAGGCTGGACTCGGTGGCTCACGCCTGTAATCCCAGCACTTTGAGAGGCTGAGGCGGGCGGATCACGAGGTCAGGAGTTCAAGACCAGCCTGGCCAACACGGTGAAACCCAGTCTCTACTAAATAAAAAAATACAAAAATTAGCCAGGTGTGGTGGTGCACACCTGTAATCCCAGCTACTCAGGAGGCTGAGGCAGGAGAATCACTTGAACCTGGGAGGTGGAGGTTGCAGTGAGCGGAGATCGAGCCACTGCACTCCAGCCTGGGCAAGAGCGAGACTCCCGTCTCAAAAAAAAAAAAAAGGTTTAAAAATCTAGACTGTACATTAGTTTCCAGCTGGCAGGTTTGCCCTAATCATTTAGGCCATTGGAGCATTTTATAATCTCAATCTTTTATTTATTTATTAGAGACAGGGTCTTGCTCCATTGCTCAGGCTGGAGGGCAGACATGTGATCATAGCTCACTGGAGTCTCAAACTTCTGGGCTCAAGCCATCCTCCTGCCTCAGCTTCCCAAGTAGCTGAGACTATAGGCACAAGACACCATGCCTAGCTCATTTTTTTTATGTTTTTTGAGATGGAGTCTCACTCTGTTGCCCAGGCTGGAGTGCAGTAGCGCAATCTCGGCTCACTGCAAGCTCTGCCTGCCAGGTTCATGCCATTCTTCTGCTTCAGCCTCCCGAGTAGCTGGGACTACAGGTGCGTGCCACCACACCCAGCTAATTTTGTTTTTGTATTTTTAGTAGAGGTGGGGTTTCACTGTGTTAGCCAGGATGGTCTCCATCTCCTGACCTCACGATCTGCCATCCTTGGCCTCACAAAGTGCTGGGATTACAAGCGTGAGCCACTGTACCCGGCCCATGCCTAGCTAATTTTTAAATTTTTTTGTAGAGATGGGGTCTGCTATATTGCCCAGGCTGGTCTCAAACTTCTGGCTTCAAATGATCCTCCTGCCTTGGCCTCCCTAAGTGTTGGGATGACCGGTGTGAGCCACTGTGCCTGGCCAATAATCTCCATCTTTTTGCAGTTTCCTTGTTTCAGTGGCGTTTGTCCCCATTCAGGGGCTTTTCTTTTTGACACAGAGTCTTGCTCTGTCGCCCATGCTGGAGTGCTGTGGCTCCATCTCAGCTCACTGCAACCTCCACCTCCTGGGTTCAAGTGATTCTCCTGCCTCAGCCTCCTGAGTAGCTGGGATTACAGGGGCACCCCACCATGCCCAGCTAATTTTTTTATTTTTAGTAGAGACGAGGTTTCACCATGTTGGCCAGGCTGGTCTCCAACTCCCGACCTCAGGTGATCCACGCACCTTGGTCTCCCAAAGTGCTGGGATTACAGGCATGAGCCACTGCGCCCGGTCATTCAGGGGCTTTTCACTCAGACATTATAAACAATTGTAGCATCCATGATTGGATCCGTGAACCCCTTGAAAATGAACTGAAAACTCTGGGTGTGGTTGGGGCTCTTCTCTGGAGACCTGAAGCTTCTCTGAAGCTTCCCTTTAGAGGGCTCCAGGAAACAAATGTCAAAAGTCCATCTCTGGCCAGGTGTGGTGGCTCATGCCTGTAATCCCAGCACTCTGGGAGGCCGAGACGGGTGCATCACCTGAGGTCAGGAGTTCAAGACCATCCTGGCCAACTTGGTGAAACACTGTCTCTACTAAAAATACAAAATTAGCCAGGTATGATGGCGCGTGCCTGTAATCCCAGTTACTCGGGAAGCTGAGGCAGGAGAATCATTTGGACCTGGGAGGCAGTGAGCTGAGACTGTGCCATTGTACTCCAGCTTGGGTGACAGAGCGAAACCCTATCTCAAACACCAAAAGCCCATCTCTGAACATTTTTTTCTCTTTGTATCTCTGGGGAAGCCCTGGGGGCAGGTATTGGCCTTTGAGGGCTATGGAGAGCAGAGCAATGGGGCAGGAAAGGTGGCTGGAGATGCCCACCTGGGCACTTTCCTGCCCATAGGACATGTCATCCAGTGACAGTGACTCGGACTGGGATGGCGGCAGCCGTCTTTCACCATTTCTACCCCACGACCACCTCGGCTTGGCTGTCTTCTCCATGCTGTGTTGTTTCTGGCCTGTGGGCATCGCTGCCTTCTGTCTAGCCCAGAAGGTCAGTCTGTGTGTGGGACTTGGAGGGGACTGGGCATAAAAGAGAAAAATGCCCCACACAAACAAAGAGCCATATACCTGAGGCGGGAAGGTGGAGGGCAGCCCAGAGTGTTAGTTAAGAACCTGAACTCAAATCCTGAGTCTGCCACTCTCTGCAATATATATATATTTTGAGTCTCACTTTGTTGCCCAGGCTGGAGTGCAGTGGTGCCATCTCGGCTCACTGCAACCTCCGCCTCCTGGGTTCAAGTGATTCTCTTGCCTCAGCCTCCTGAATAGCTGGGATTACAGACACGCGCCACCATGCCCGGCTAATTTTTGAATTTTTAGTAGAGACGGGGTTTCACCACGTTGGCCATGCTGGTCTTGAACTCCTGACCTCAAGTGATCCTCCCACCTTGGCCTCCCAAAGTGCTGGGATTACGGGCGTGAGCCACGGTGCCCAGATCTCTGCAAGATTTTGGGCAAGTCACTTAACTTCCCTGTGCCTCACTTTCCTCATCTGTAAAGTGGGAATAATTGCTACCTCTAGGCCAATGTGAGAATCAAATGAGTTAGAACAGTGGCATATACCATTTTAATGTTTTTATTAATCACTCAGCATCCCCAGTGCCTGACCTATAGTAGGTGCTACGTATCTGCTTTTGGAATACATGCATGAATGAATGAATGGGTATGTTGGGTGGGGAGACCAGGGGAAGGGTCTGGGACTGAGGGGATGCCTGGGTCACTGCTGCCCACTGCCTCTACAGACCAACAAGGCTTGGGCCAAGGGGGACATCCAGGGGGCAGGGGCCGCCTCCCGCCGTGCCTTCCTGCTGGGGGTCCTCGCCGTCGGGCTGGGCGTGTGCACGTATGCGGCTGCCCTGGTGACCCTGGCCGCCTACCTTGCCTCCCGAGACCCGCCCTAGTTGCCCCTACAGCCCTCACTGTGAACCCTGAGGCCGGCAGCCCAGCAAATCTGTGGGCAGAGAGTGGAGAATCTTGGCGGATGAGGCTGCAGCGGCGGCAGGAGCATCTAGAAACGGGAGCGAGCTGGACTGGAACCCCTCCCCTTCCTGGCCACCGCTCATCGGGCGGCAGCAACGTGAGATTAAACACCAGACACTCTTGCAGCAAACCAGAGTCTGTTCATGTGTGTGAGAGGATGGAAGGGGTTGGGAGTGCTTGAGACCAACAGGGGACTGACTGGTCAGGGTGACGGGCTGTGGTGGGCATCCCCAGGGTGCTTGCCCCCTGAGACCTGAGCTGGAAAAGGGGAAGAGGACTTTTTTTTTTTTTTTTTGAGAGATGGTCTCCCTGTTGTCCAGGCTGGAGTGCTGTGGCACAATCACGGCTCACTGCAGCCTTGAACCCCTGGGCTCAAGCAATCTTCCTGATTGAGCCCAGGAACCTCCCAAGTAGCCAGGACTACAGGCACCTGCCACCACACCCAGCTGATTATTAAAAAAAAAAATTTTTTTTTTTTGTAAAGACAAGGCATCATCGCTACATTGCCCAGGCTGGTCTGAAACTCCTGGGCTCAACTGATCCTCCCGCCTTGGCCTCCCAAAGCTGAGATTACAGGCATGAGCGGCCATGCCTGCCGGTTTCTAAACAGCAGGATGTTCTCATTCCAATATTGGTGGTTAGCAGAGAACTGGAGAGAGCTGAGTTCCAAGCCCTTACTCCTCTACCTGTTAGCTATGTAAGCTTGGCCCAAGTGACTTCTCTTGAAGCCTCATTTTTTCTCCTCTGTAAAATGGGACTTTCTGCACATCTCGGGCTGTAGTGAGGATTAAAGGCATCATATATGGAAATGACTGCTGTTGCTGTCTCCCTCTGAGCTTTTTTTTTTTTATTTTTTTGAGACAGGATCTCCCTCTGTCACCCAGATTGGAGTGCAGTGGCACGATCTTGGCTCACTGCAGCCTCAACCTTCCAGGCTCAAGTGATCCTCCCACCTCAGCCTCCCAAGGAGCTGGGACCACAGGCGTGTGCCACAATGCCTGGCTAATTTTTTGTATTTTTAATTTTTTTTTGGGACGGAGTCTTGCTCTGTTGCCAGGCTGGAGTGTAATGGCGCAATCTTGGCTCACTGCAACCTCCGCCTTCTGGTTTAAGCGATTCTCCTGCCTCAGCCTCCTGAGTAGCTGGGATTACAGGCGCGCACCACCGCACCTGGCTGATTTTTGTATTTTTTAGTAGAGATGGATTTTCACCATGTTGGTCAGGTTGGTCTCGAACTCCTGACCTCAGGTGATCCACCAACCTCAGCCTCCCAAAGTGCTGGGATTACAGGCGTGAGCCACCGAGCCTGACCTTTGTTGCTTGATAATATCTAGCCCCTCTTAGTGTGCTTAGTGAGCACTTCCTATGTGCCTTTGCTAAGTGCTTGTGGCAGATGTGTTTTCCCTGTCCAGGTGCCAACACTTCCATGTTTCCTTAAGGATGCATCCATTTCCCTATCGCAGGCCATTTGGTTTGAATGGGACTGCCTCCAACTCCAGGCAGGGTTTGGCCCCGTCTCTACTAAAAATACAAAAATTAGGCTGGGCAGAGTGGCTCACATCTGTAATCCCAGCACTTTGGGCAGCCCAGGCAGGCAAATCACCTGAGGTCAGGATTTCGAGACCAGCCTGGCAAACATGGTGAAACCACATCTCTACTAAAAATACAAAAATTAGGCCAGGCACGACGGCTCATGCCTGTAATCCCAGCACTTTGGGAGGCAGAGGTGGGCAGATCACCTGAGGTCGGGAGTTAGAGATCAGCCTGACCAACATGGAGAAACCCCGTCTCTACTAAAAATACAAAAATGAGCCGGGTGTGGTGGCATGCGCCTGTAATCCCAGCTACTCAGGAGGCTGAGGCAGGAGAATCACTTGAACCTGGGAGGCGGAGGTTGCAGTGAGCCGAGATCACCCCACTGCACTCTAGCCTGGGCAACAGAACGAGATTCCGTCGCAAAACAAAACAAAACAAGACAGAGACTGTAACAACAGCCCCATCTCACAGGGTTAGTGGGTGAGATTCCCCCCATGGCTTACAAGGTCCCACCTGCATGCTTGCCCGTTCCCCGCAGCCCCATCTGCTCTCCTGCTCTTGCTCACTGGCTCTGGCCACCCTGTTCACCAAGCTGGTCCCCAGTCCCTGGGGGCTCCTTCCCCACGTTAACCAAGAGCTCATGCCCTTTCCTCCTTCAGGGCCCCTCTGAGGTGCCCTGCTCTGTGGAGGCACTGATGCCTGAGGTACTGAATTTGCCCTCCATAAAGGGACTCTCCCAAACTCCTGTTCCCTGCTTTTTACTTTGTTATAGATTTACTACCATCTGACAAATTCCAGTTTAGCTCCCTGCTCCTCTGGGATCTCACTAGCAGGGCCTGCACACAATGGGTGCTCAACAGACATTTGTTAAAGTGAATTAATTTATTGACTCATCTATTCCATAAATGTGAGCTCCTCTGAATGTTATCCTTGCTGGGGGCTGTCACAGGCCAAGGCCTCCCCACAGGAGCCCTGTGGTTACAGAGCTGCAGGCTCACAGGAGCCCACAGGACAGAGAGGCAAGGCTGGGCTGCTGGTTTGCTTCAGGCTACAGGGGGTGAGTGGGTGGAGGCAGTGGGAGCGGCCCTTTGCCCCAGCTTGCCTCAGCTCTTGGAGTAACGCCTCTGCAGCGATTCCCGGTAGAAGCGGAAGACGTGTTGCGAAGCGGCCTGGGCCGCAGCCAGGCACTGCTGGAGCTGTGCGGGAGAGACCGGTCAGTGCTGGGGGCTGAGCCCTGCATGCACACGTGACTTAGTTGACCCAGGAGTTTCTGCTGACCCCACCTGACTCCCTTAACCTCCCATCACTCCCCCGCCCCCAAGTGAGGCAGGTGGTGAGGGATTATTTCCCATTTCATGAGCTGTTTTTTAGAGATCAGGAAAAGGGCGAAGGGCTTTAAGATCAGATTCTGACAGCAACAGGACTCAGACCAATCAGGTATCCTCAGACCTTGGAGGCCCCAGCTTCGCAGAGCTATGGAATTGGAGAGTGCACAGAATTGGAGTGGTCTTGGGATTTTACAGCCATGGGCCCCTTGAGCCTAAATAATCTAAGAGCCACGGAATCAAGAGACTCCCAGTCTTCACTGCCATGTATTCCTAGATTCCTGAAGTCCAGGTTGGACATGCTTTTGCAGACAGTCTGGTCCAAGAGTTTCCAGGCTCTGTCTCTTAGCCTGAGACCCAGAATTCCCGTGGCTCACCACTCTGAGCTGGGAGCTGGGGGACCATCACAGGCCCTCTTCTGACTTCAAACAGAGCTCATCCTCTTTTTGCCTGTCTCATAAATTGGGCTTCCCTTAAACATTTCCGCAAAGGTTTCTGGGACCATGAAGTTTGAAAACTCCCTCTTTTTTACAAGAAGAAATGTAAGAGGCTCTCCTGAGGCCTCTCAGAATCCAGGGCAGAGTTGGGACAAGACCGTATATCAGTGGGAAGGAAGGTTCTGGCTTTTCGCCTCATCCCCATGCTGGTACCTCAGAGTCCGAGTAGAGCCCCTTGGTGCTGGACATCAGCAGCTTCCGTTCCACGCTGTCCAGGGCAAAGGTCAGGACTGCCCGGGCCTCCTAGGTACAAGGGGTAGAAGGTGGAGGGGGACCTAGGACCTTCCCCCCAGATAAAATCTCAGCCAGTGCTTTGGCCAGGCACAGTGGCTCATGACAATACTCTCAGCACTTTGGAAGGCCGAGGCAGGACACTGATTGAGGCCAGGAATTCAAGACTAGTATGGGCAAAAGAGGAAGACCCCATCTCTTAAAAAACAAAACAAAACAAAAAACAAAAACACAAACAAAAACAAAGAAAACAAAAAAAAAAAGTAGCTGGACATGGGGGTGCATGTCTGAGTTCCCAGCTACTCAGGAGGCAGAGGTGGGAGGACTGCTTGAGCCCAGGAGTTTGAAGCTTCAGTGAGCTGTGATCGTACTACACTCCAGCATGGGCGACAGTGAGACCCTGTCTCAACACCCCGCTTCCCACCACACACCTGCAGCCAGTCCCACTGAGGGGACTCCGGACCCTTGGCCTCCAGGCCTCTCCCTTTCCACAGCCAGGTGCTCACCTATCAAGCATGAAGCGCAGTCATTTTTTGTCTACACCACTCCTTCCCTATTTCCCCGGGTATAGCCCTCTGCCTTTCCTTTGTAGAACTGTACTCCATGCCCCTTATTCCAACCACGCGGTTCTGACAGGGGCTTTCAAGCTTAGTATTCCTGCCCCAAGGGGCTAGCCACAGTGCCACTCACTTATCTGGTGCCTCTCGGCCTCCCAGTCACCCTTCCATGCTCTGCCCCACAGGGGCTGGAAGCCAGCAAGCTGTATGTCCCAGACTCCCTTACCAGCTAGTTTCCAGCAGTAATGAGGTGGGAGAATGGAAGAAGAGCAGCACCCTGGTCCTCACTGACAATGGCAGGCGCTGATGGCCGTGGCTGTGTGACAGCCATGGAGGTGGGGTGGGTTCTGGACCTCAGTGGCCAGGGCAGAGGCAGGACATGCTATGTGCATGCAGAACCAATTGAGATGATGTCTCCAACATGACAGAGCAGGAGCTGGCTCGCAGGTTCAGCCCAGGTCTGGGAGGGGTTTCTCATCTTTGGGTGTCACTCCTGGTTCCTTTTTCCTCCTCTAGCTCCTCCAACACTGTTGTTACAAAGTCCCTGCATTTAACTCCCTCCATCTGAAACTCTCCAAGTGGTTTCTGTCTTCTTGACTGGAGGGGACCATTATAGCACTGGGCAGAAAACTCAGAATAACCTGAGCTTAGGACACTGCACCTGAGCCGACGAGGAAAGCTCTCTTGTCTTCTTGTTTGCTTTTGAGCCTCTTAAGATGGAAATGGAACGTAAGGGGTCAGTCCCAGCCTCAGGAGAGATGCTGGCCGAGAGAATGAAGCTGACGTGGAGAGAAAGGCAGGGATGAGAAGTGAAGCAAGGACATCCTGATGCTGTTTAATGTCCTGGTTTTATTTTTTTTTTGAGATGGAGTTTCACTCTTTCACCCAGGCTGGAGTGAAGTGGCGCGATCTTAGCTCACTGCAACCTCCACCCTTTGGGTTCAAGTGATTCTCATGCCTCAGCCTCCCGAGTAGCTGGGATTACAGGCACGTGCCACCATGCCAAGCCAACCTTTGTATTTTTAGTAGAGATGGGGTTTCGCCATGTCGGCCAGGCTGGTCTCGAACTCCTGGCCTCAGGTGATCTCCCGCCTCAGACTCCCAAAATGCTGGGATTACAGGTGTAAGCCACCACACCCGGACATACATTTCCTTTCTAGTTTATTTATTTATATTTTGAGATGGAGTTTCACTCTTGTTGCCCAGGCCGGAGTGCAATGGCGCGATCTTGGCTCACCACAACCTCCACCTCCCGGATGCAGGTGATTCTCCTGCCTCAGACTCCTGAGTAGCTGAGATTACAGGCATGCACCACCACACCACACCTGGCTAATTTTGTATTTTTAGTAGAGACGGGGTTTCTCCATGTTGGTCAGGCTGGTCTTGAACTCCTGATCTCAGATGATCTGCCCACCTCGGCCTTCCAAAGTGCTGGGATTACAGGTGTGAGCCACCGCACCCGGCCCCACATTTCCTTTCTAATTAAGCAAGTTTGAGCTGGGTTTCTAGCACTTGCTGCTAAATGAACCACGACGATAAGAGCAGCCCTTGCTAAGTGGGATCGAGGTGGCATGAGCCTATTATCTGCAGAGAAGTGAGGCCTGGAGGAAGGGAGGGGGAGCTGTCTGGCCTCTGCCCTTCAGCCACCCCAATCTTCACACCTACCTTTTCTTGCTTGGATGTAGGATCCAGTACGAGAGTCCCATCAGAGTCTAGGGCGCAGGTGACCCCACAGAAGAGAGCCCGCATGGGCACACCTGCATCCACCAATGCCATGCAGGCGGCATTCAGACAACAGGCCAGGAGCTGAGCACCACAGGCAATGGTTAAGTTTCTTTTTTTTTTTTTTTTTTTTGGAGATGGAGTTTTGCTCTTGTTGCCCAGCCTGCAGTGCAATGGTGTGATCTCAGCTCACTGCAATCTCCACCTCCCGGGTTCAAGCGATTCTTCTGCCTCAGCCCCCTGAGTAGCTGGGATTACAGGCATGTACCACCACACCCGGCTAATCTTTGTATTCTTAGTAGAGACGGGGTATCACCATGTTGGCCAGGCTGGTCTCAAACTCCTGACCTCAGGTGATCCACCTGCCTCGGCCTCCCAAAGTGCTGGGATTACAGGCATGAGCCACTGTGCCCAGCCTAAGAAGTTTCTACTGTAGGCCTGGCCAGCAGAGCAGATCCATGCCTCCCCCGACCAGGCTGATGCCTGTGGCAGACATCACTAATCGGTCACAGAAGGGCAGTATGGCAAGAGTGCTTAAAAGTGGTCTGGGGATCAAGTAGCCCTGGGTTCCAGACCCAGTTTTGCTCTCTCAGCTGTGTGACTTTGAACAAATGACTTAGAGTCTCAATCTCCTCATCTGTTAGACGGGGAATATAATATTCAACAGGTATGTACTGAAGTACGTACCACACATTTGTTGGCAAGTAGGGTCAGAGAAGGGAAGAAACCTTCCAAAGTCACGTGGGGGAGGCACTGGCAAAGCCAGGCTCAAAACTTGGGTAGCAGCCACTCTGCGGTGACAGAGCTGGCAGGGCAATGGAGGAAGAGCCATCGCGCTGCTGCCTGCAGGGAGCTCAAAGTGGAAAGACAGCACAGGTTGGGAGTCAGCTGGCTCTGCCTCAGTTTCCATGTGTGTCTTCTCCAGGCGGAGCAGGCCACACAAAGGCCACAGCTTTAGAGTCAGCCGGTTCCAGTTCTGCTGCTGATCCTCCACCACTTCCTCTGGGCTTTACTTTCCCCTTCTGTAAAATGGGGTCACAATACTTTCTCTCTCTGCCCATCCATAAAATGTCTATCCAGTTCAGGGTCATGTTCCAGTAAAGCCTTCTACAGTGCCTAATTCTGGTCCTCAACCTCAACCTCCCTCACCTCAGACAGGGAGATCTTTCAAGGCCAAGCTTCTGACTCAGCCGCTGTCTGCTCAGGGCGCCCCCAGCACTGAGGGCCTGAAATCCACTGAGGTGCCGAGTAGAAGTGATTGCCAGCCGGGCACAGTAGCTCACGCCTGTAATCCCAGCACTTTGGACGGCCAAGGTGGGCTGATCACTTGAGGTCAGGAGTTCGAGACCAGGCTGGTCAACACGGCAAAACCCCATCTCTACTAAAAATACAAAAATTAGCCTGCTGTGATGGCGGGCACCTGTAACTCCAGCTACTCAGGAGGCTAAAGCATGGGAATCGCTTGAGCCCGGGAGGCAGAGGTTGCAGTAAGCTGACACTGCACCACTGCACTCCAGCCTGGGCGACAGAGTGAGCCTGTCTCAAAAACAAACAAACAAAGAAAAAACCAAAAACACAAAAGTGATTGGCACAGGCTCTGGAGTCAGACGGGCCTGGGCTTGAGTCCCGCCTGTGCGGCCTTCCAGCTGTGTGACCTTGGGCAAGCCCCTTCCCCTCTCTGGGCCTCAGTTTTGTCACCTAAAACATGCGAACATAAGAACACTCATCTGCCAGGGTCCTTGGGCTCTAGAACTAGACGGTCTGGGTCTAAGTCTTGGCTTTGCCACTTCCATGGGGATCATTAAGGGCATGTGCTATATTAAATGAGTTAATGTGTGTAAGGCACACAGAACAGTGCCTGCCACATAAGTAAGCACCCAGGGTGTTTGCTCTCCTTCTTCAGTGAGCTGGTACCTGTTAAGTGTTTGAAGTTTTTCTGGCTAGCAGACAGCATATATATAGCCACCAGAAGGGAAGCAATCAGGAGACTTCCTGGAGGAGGAGGCCTGGGAGAAAGGATACAGAGCCAGCATCGCTGACAACCTGCAGCACCACAGTGATGGAGGTGCGGGGGTGCAATGTGCCCAGGACCACCGCCTCGCACGTGTTCCTGATCAGCCGCTCCCGGCTCTTCTCTGCAACACCTGGGGAAATTGAAGAGCGGTTGTCAGGGTCTTCCCCTTCATGTGGCTCACCTTCCTCCATACGCCCCACCCAAACCCCTGGAAAGGGCCCACAGTCTCAGCCTGGGATGGTGCAGGTACCTGGGATGATGGAAGATTCCAGTAGGAAGAAGGCAAGGCCTGACTGCTGTCCACCGACCCCTGCTACCTCCAGCATCCACCAAAGGAACCATCCAGGGGAAGAAGACCTGGGAGTTCCATGTCTATGCTGCTACCCACGCCCACTCCCACCCTAGTAGGCCCAGCCAGTGGGGATTGAAGGATATGAGGGTAAAAGGGTGGAAAAACAGGTTAATGGGCCAGGCACAGGGGCTCATGTCTGTAATCCCAACACTTTGGGAGGATGAGGCGGGTGGATCACTTGAGGTCAGGAGTTTGACACCACCCTGACCAACATGGTGAAACGTTGTCTCTACTAAAAATACAAAAATTAGCCAGGCGTGACGGCTAACGCCTGTAATTCCAGCTACTCGGGAGGCTGAGACAGGAGAATTGCTTGAACCTGGGAGGCGGAGGTTGCAGTGAGCCGAGATCAAGCCACTGCACTCCAGCCTGGGCAACAGAGGGAGACTCCGTCTTAAAAATATGAAATTAAAATTTTTAAAAAATGGCTAAGCGCAGTGGCTTATGCCTGTAATCCCAGCACTTTGGGAGGCCAAGGTGGGCGGATCACGAGGTCAGAAGATCAAGACCATCCTAGCCAACATGGTGAAACCCCATCTCTATTAAAAAAATACAAAAAATTAGTGGGCATGGTGGCGTGCCCACCTCAACTCGAGAGGTTGAGGCAGGGGAATTGCTTGAACCCAGGAGGCAGAGGTTGCGGTTAGCCAAGATCGCGCCACTGCACTCCAGCCTGGGTGACAGAGTGAGACACCATCTCAAAATAAATAAATAAATAAATAAATAAATGAAAAGAAAAACAGGTTAATGGAATGAATGAGTGGAGGCAGAGAGAGGGAGAAAGAAGGAGGGAGAAATTAGAGGCAGAGAGAGAAGCAACAGAAGATGAGATACAGGGCAGAGAGTTAAAGACAGAAACAGCTGAGTGGGGACCAAAGCGGGGAGTGGAGACTCGGGGCAGCTGGTAGGGAAGAGCTGGGGGCCGGTTATGACAAACTGGGCACTATTCAGAGGTTCAGCAGGGCCCAATTACCAGGCAGCCCGATCTTCGGCCTCAGGATCACTTCGAGTGTGGCCTTGTTGAAGATCTCTTTGCTGACCTTCACCTCGGCCGGACCGTACACACCCGCCAGGACAGAGGTGTCACCTGAGGAGACAGCAGGGCGGGAGGGCCTCACTCACAGCTTCCCTGCTCCTGGGGCCCCATTCGTGGCACTGAGCATGATGGCCAGGGCTCCCCATGTCACCCCCGCCATTTGTTGGCAGTGATTCTTTGAGTACTCACTTCATTTCTCTGCCTGCGTATCCTCATTTGTAATATGGGGAAAATAGCAGTCGCTCCCCGCTAGCGTCTTGTGAGGATCAAAGGACACAATTCAAAGAGAACACTTAGAACACTGCGGGGCTCATGCTGAGTGCGCAACAGACTTTAGCTGATATTATTAACATTCATCCATTCATCCATTCAGGCATTCAGGCAGGGTCTCACTCTCATTGCCCAGGCTGGAGTGCAGTGGTGCCATCACAGCTCATTGCAGCCTCAACCTTCTGGGCTCAAGCGATCCTCCTGCCTCAGCCTCTCAAGTAGCTGGAACTCCAGGCACGTGCCACCATGCCTGGGTAATTTTTGTATTTTTAGTGAAGAGGGGATTTTGCCATGTTGCTCAGGCAGGTTGCGAACTCCTGGGCAACTGTAATCCCAAGGTGCTAGGATTACAGGTGTGAGCCACCATGCCTAGCCCTGATATTAGTAACTTTCTTTTTTTTTGAGATGGAGTCTCGCTCTGTTGCTCAGGCTGGAGTGCAGTGGCGTGATCTCGGCTCACTGCAACCTCTGCCTCCCGGGTTCAAGCAGTTCTCCTGCCTCAGCCTACTGAGTAGCTGGGATTACAGGTTCAAGTCACCATGCCCAGTTAATTTTTTTATTTTTAGCAGAGACTGGGTTTCACCATGTTGGTTAGGCTGGTCTCGAACTCCTGACCTCATGATCTGCCCGCCTCGGCCTCCCAAAGTGCTGGGATTACAGACATGAGCCACCATGCCCGGCCACTATTAGTAACTTTTAACAGGAAGTTCTTCCTGAAAGCTAACCATCCTCCCTCTTACTGTCACTGCTCTCAACTTCTCTTTGCAAAGGTTCCCCAGCCCAGCTCTTCCCTTAGGCACTGGTCCCCAAATTCTGCACCAGTCCAGTCTGGACACCTGAGAAAGGAATAATATCTGGAATGAATCCTGATTCCTGCTTATTTCCCCAGAAGCTATAAATGGGGTACAGGAGGTAAGACCGAAGAAATAAATAGCCTGGCTTCTAGTACTGTCTGCTGTAATCCCAGCACTTTGGGAGGCTGAGGTGGGTGGATCACCTGCGGTCAGGAGTTTGAGACCATCCTGGCCAACATGGTGAAACCCCATCTCTACTAAAAATACAAAAATTGGCTGGGCATGGTGGTGGGTGCCTGTAATCTCAGCTACTCGGGAGGCCGAGGCAGAATTGCTGGAACCGGGGAGGCGGAGGTTGCAGTGAGCCGAGATGGCACCATTCCACTCCAGCCTGGACAATAACAGCGAGACTCCGTCTCAAAAAAAAAAAAAAAAAAAAAAAAAAACCCAAAACATTTGAGGCCAGACATGGTGCCTCACACCTGTAATCCCAGCACTCTGGAGGCCCAGGTGGGAGGACTGCTCGAGGCCAGGAGTTTGAGACCTGCCTGAGCAACATAGCAAGACTCCTGTCTCTATTTTCTTTTTTGAGACAAAGTTTCCCTCTGTCACCCAGGAGGCTGGAGTGCAGTTGTGCAATCTCAGCTCACTGCAACCTCCGCCTCCCAGGCTCAAGTGATTCTCGTGCCTCAGCCTCCAGAGTAGCTGAGATTATAGGTGCGTGCCACCTTGTCCGACTAATTTTTGTATTTTTAGTAGAGACGGGTTTTCACCATGTTGGCCAGGCTGGTCTCAGAACTCCTGACCTCGACTGGGCGAGGTGGCTCACGCCTGTAATCCCAGCAATTTGGGAGGCCGAGGCGGGTGGATCACGAGGTCAGGAGTTCAAGATCAGTCTGGCCAACATGGTGAAACCCCGTCTCTACTAAAAACTACAAAAATTAGCTGGGCGTGGGAGCACACGCCTGTGGTCCTGGCTACTCGGGAGGCTGAGGCAGAAGAATCGCTGGAACCTGGGAGGTGGAGGTTGCAGTGAGCCACGATCGCTTCACTGCACTCTAGCCTGGGTGACAGGGCGAGACTCTGTGTCAAAAAAAAAAAAAGAATTACTGACCTCAGGTGATCTACCCTCATCGGCCTCCCAAGGTGCTTGGATTACCGGTGTGAGCAACCCATGTGAGCAACTGCGCCCGGCCCCTTCTTAATTCTTAGGTTCGAAGAAACTTGAGGTATCTCAATTCAGCATAAGTGCTAAGCCTGAGGGAGGGTCCGGGAAGGTCCCTGGTTAAGGCGGTATTTCCTGGGATGCCCAATTTGCCCTTACACGGAAGGTGTGCTTAGTTCCAGGAAAAACTGCCCTGAGGACTGGAGAAACCAAAATAGAACTCGCCTCTGGCTCCAGATGAACTGCCTGTGTTTCGCCTGAGCACAAGAGTCCCTCCCCTCTCACCTTCTTCAAGACGTGGCTCCAGCAATTCTCTCCCCTGTTGACCCCACAACCATCTTCAATTCCTGCCCCACTTATCTGATCCTCTTACAGCAAAACTCCTGAACAGCTGTCTATTCTTCCTTTCCTGTGACCCCACCACTCCACTGCGGCAGCTCAACATCGTCACCACTGACCTCCAAATGATCAACCCTCCATTGACCCGGCTGTCAGTAAGGCCGAAACAGCTGTCAGCCCTCACATCTCAGACACGCTCTTCTCTTGGCCCCAGGTCACCACCCTCTCCCGGTTTCCCCCTAAGTCTCTGGGCGTTCCTTCTGAGTCTCCTTTAGCTTGCTTGTCACAAGTCCCTGACTGCTCAAGTTGGAAGGCCTAGGGCTTGGTCCTGGGACCTCTTTTCCATCTACACTGACTTCGTTCAGTCAATAGGCTGAAATACCATATATACAGCCAGAGAGTTCCAAATTGCCTATGTCCAGCTTGGGTCTCTCTCCTGATTTCCAGACTTGTACAGATCTGGGCAGAAACCTTAGTTATGCCTGACTCTTTTTCCTCGCACTCAAACCAAACTATAGGTAAGTTTTGTCCGTTTTACTTTCAAACTACATCCAGAATCTCATCACCTCCACTACTCCTGTTCTGGCTGGAGCCACCATCACCTCCCTGTTTTCCCCCATACTCCCCACAATCAACACAGCAGCCAGATTTTGTTAAAATGTATTGGGGCTGGGCGTGGTGGCTGGTACCTATATGAGCACTTTGGGAGGAGGACTGCTTGAGTCCAGGAGTTCAAGACCAACCTGGGCAACATCGTGAGACCCTGTCTCAAAATTTTTTTTTTTTTTTTGAGACATTATCTTGTTTTGTCGTGCACACTGGAGTACAATGGCACAATCTTGGCTCACTGCAACTTCTGCCTCCTGGGTTCAAGAGATTCTCCTGCCTCAGCCTCCCCAGTAGCTGGGATTACAGGCGCCCACCACCATGCCTGGCTAATTTTTGTACTTTTAGTAGAGTCGGGGTTTCGCCATGTTGGCCAGGCTGGTCTCGAACTCCTGACCTCAGGTGATCCACCCGCCTTGGCCTCCCAAAGTGTGGGGATTACAGGCGTGAGCCACTGTGCCCAGCCTCCTGTCTCAAACGTTAAAGAGAAATATTCTTGGAGTTAATCTGGTTCTGAGAGTTATTTAGCTAGGGGAAGGGGATATTTGCCCTATAGGTAAGACTTGCCCTAATCTTAGGGATATTTACTCCTGTGGAGAGATGCAGTGAGGTAGCGGTGGGGATGTATTTTTCAACCCAGGGCAGTGACATTATCTTCAATTTGAGGAGTATTTACGTGGGTGAAAGATCCGCCACAGTCCAGAGTATGCAAATTGACAGGTTTGCGTCAGTCCGGGATGCAAGGACCTAGCGGGCGTGTGTGTGGGGCGGGCGGGGGCGGGGGTGAGGAGGAGGAACCTAGTTAAGGGCGATATTTACCCTGGTGAGGTGATTTTCCCTATTCTGAAATATCAATTCTTGCGGGGACGGTCTGCCCCGCCTGTCATTCTCAGACATATTTACAAAGATGGAGCTATCTTCTCCTTTCTAGTCGTGAGGGAGAGATGTATGTATCCCTGCGTATGTAGTAGTATTCAATCGGACAAGAAATCATGTATCAACGCAGGAGTGACATTTACCAGCTGGTATCATGGGGAGATGGGCACTCCGTTGCACGGTACATGGTAGTCCCTCTCCAAAAGACCTGGGTAAGTTCTTACCTTGCAGGAAGGAAGCAGAGCCATCTGGCCGCGACAGCAGGTTCTGTTCGCAGGCAAAGTGCCGGAGGCTGCAGCCGGGACCCCGAGGGCTGCACCCTGTTCCAATTTCAGCGCGGATTTTGGCGTCAGTATGCATCTCCTCCTCCATCGCGCCGACCCCACGTGCGGCTGCGATTATCACTTCCGCCCGGCAGCGCGCGCTGCGAACACTCTGCGTAACCATTGCGCACGCGCTGGGCTCGGCCGTCAGTCCTGGCGTCCGCACGTGGCTTAGCGTTTACCAACAATCTGGCTCCGCCCAGTCCCACCTCCTAACTCTGGCAACGCCATTGGACAGTTGAGAACAGGAGGCAGGCCTTGGCAGTGACCTGTTTTACTCTGGGCCCCCGGGCCCTAAATCCCTGAGGCCGTGGTCAGGTTGCCCTCTTCTTTGCCTGTTACAGGAGTAACTACAATGAGGCGACTGGGGAAAATTTTGGGTAGATAGGTTTTCTTCTCCAAATCTCTGTGCATTCTATCTACAACAGAATGGGAAGAAGGTGATTTTCTTGTCAGATGGTGCTGGAGTTTGTGTCAGGCACATAAAGGGGCAGCCCCGAATCTAGCCTACGTGAGTGCCCTACCGCTGAGTGGTTGCTAGCCAAGATGGCGGTAGCGATCGCTGCGGCGAGGGTCTGGCGGCCAAACCGAGGCCTGAGCCAGGCTGCCCTCTTGCTGCTGTGGCGGCCTGGGGCTCGGGGACTGGCTAGATCTGTGAGTACCTGGGCCCCAGGGGGTTTTCCCAAAGGGGATTAGGGATGTAAAGGCTATCTTCAGAGTGTGGGGTCCCTGAAGGATATGAAGGAAGGGCTGTCACAGAAGGGAAAAAGAGTGGGAGACCCCTTGGAGAAGACACCGAAGGGAAGATCTGCCACTTCCTTAGAAGAAAAGAACTTCCACTTCTTCAGGAGAGGACAAAACCCGTTTGCAACTTCTTTGTGGGCCCTGAGGAAGGGAGACGACTTGAAGAGAGGGATGGGAGTTCCTTATTTATTTATTTAGTTAGTTTTTGAGGCGGAGTCTGGAGTGCAGTGGCCGGATCTCAGCTCACTGCAAGCTCTGCCTCCCGGATTCACGCCGTTCTCCTGCCTCAGCCTCCCGAGTAGCTGGGACTACAGGCGCCCGCCGCCACCCCCGGCTAATTTTTTTTTTTTGCATTTTTAGTAGAGACGGGGTTTCACTGTGTTAGCCAGGATGGTCTCGATCTCCTGACCTCGTGATCCGCCCACCTCGGCCTCCCAAAGTGCTGGAATTACAGGCGTGAGCCAGCGCGCCCGGCCGGGGGTTCCTTATTAACTGCCACTCGTATTCAGGGGAGGTTCCTTGGAGGGACAGGGGAAGACCGCGAGACCTTTTCCCTCAGGCTTTGGAGAATGAAACTGACTTTATAAAGGAGAGACTTTCTTCTGGGCAAAGATCCCTCTTCAAGAAGAAGAAAGAAGAGAGCAAGTCCCCTTATCGCAGGCTGCATAGGGCCTTGTATTTCTTTGCTCCTTTGCCACAATTCTGATTTTAAAATGAATTGTGTAAAAATTTTGTTTGGTTCCTGTGTCTCCTGATCGAATATCAAGACAGGGAACTCGTGTGTTCTGGACACTGTACAGAGGAGATGATTAATATTTGTTGAGTTAATGAGGGGAAAAACGGAGGGACAGAGGTACAGATAGGGCACTTTGCCCACATTTCTTAGAAACACTTGAGAAGGCTTTGTTTCTTGTCAAAAGGGTCACAATCCCTTCAGGTGGATGCTGTCAAAATTACACTGCAAAAAACCTGGGTGGAAGCCTCTCTTTAGAGGGGGAGAGGCAAGGGGTTGCAGAAGAGCTTTGAACTACATTTGACAGATAGGAGAGTAGTGGTTACATGGGTGGGTTCATGTCCTTGCTCTGCCACTTTCCACTTGTGTATTGGGCAACGGACTGCACCTCTCTGGATCTATGGACCTAATTTCCCTCTCTAAAATATTAACAGTGGCCACCTCATAGGACTGTGAAAAATTAATATGTAAAATGCTAAGGACTGGACCTGGCACATCATAAGGGCAATAGGAATGTTGGTCATTGTTGATAGTGAGGGTAGAGGGAAAGGACAGAAACTGACGTTGGAGATGGGGAGAAGAAAAGGGTGACCTTGGGAAGGCCTGGACTGGTGAGGCCCTGCGGAAAAAAATCTTAAAAGATCTTGTGAGGTTGAGTCTGATCCTCTGATCCCCAATCCATAAGGAGGAGAAGATGGAATCTGTAGAAAGAAGCTCTGGGTAGGGGGACAAACGGGAGGAGGGTGAAGAGGATGGGCCAGGAGTAGGACGTAGTAGGTATCTAGGAATGGAGTCACTTGAAACAGGTAAATGCAGAAGGGCTGCAGGAGCAAGATGTGGGTAGGGCAGTCTCCTGCCTTTGGGCTGGAGACCTTTTCACTTTTTTTTTTTTGGAGCAGTTCATATCCTCCACCGCTGATCTCAGTCCCAGGAGCCTATTGGCTGGGCAACTGGGGCGGGAAGTGGGCAGGACTGGGGCAGGGTAGGGAAAGGTCATTTAAGGCTGATTAAATCTTTCTCTCCTGTCTCAATCTCCTGATTACCTTTCCTCTTGCTTCCCCTCCTTCATTTGTGGTGAGGAATGGGGAGGGAAGAAGTCCCTACTTTTAATTTTTTAATATATCTTTAAATTTGTATTATCTTAGAGTTATTGTTTTTTCCCCTTTATTTCTCCCACCTGTTCTTTCTCTCTTCTTTCTTTCCTCTCCTTCTCTTCTCCTCTCCTCCTCCCCTCCCCTCTCCTTTTTCTTTTCTTGTCTTGTCTCGTCTTGTCTCTTCTCTTTTGTTGCTCTCTTTCTTTCTGTACCTCTTTCTCTCTTTTCTTTTTCTTTTTTTTTTTTTTTCTTTTTCTTTTCCTTTTTTTTGAGACAGAGTTTCGCTCTCTTGCCCAGGCTGGAGTGCAGTGGTGTAATCTTGGCTTACTGCAACCTCTGCCCACTGGGTTCAAGCAATTCTCCTGCCTCAGCCTCCCTAGTAGCTGGGATTACAGGCGTGCACTATCACGCCTGGCTAATTTTTGTATTTTTGGTAGAGATGGGGTTTCACTATGTTGTCCAGGCTGGTCTCGAACTTCTGGCCTCAAGTGATCCACCTGTCGGCCTTGAAAGTCATGAGCCACTGCACCCAGCCTTTTCTTTCTTTTTTTGAGACAAGGTCTCACTCTGTTGCCTAGGCTGGAGTGAGTGCAGTGGTATGATCATGGCTCACTGCAGCCTCAACCTCCTGGGCTCAAGCAATCCCCCCACCTCAGCCTCCTAAGTAGCTGGGACCACAGGCACATGCTACCATGCCTGGCTGATTTTTAATTTTTTTTTTTTTTTTTTTTTTTGAGATGGAGTCTTGCTCTGTTGCCGAGGCTGGAGTGCATTGGCACAATCTTGGCTCACTGCAACCTCCACCTCCCAGGTTCAAGTGATTCTCCTGCCTCAGCCTCCTGAGTAGCTGGGACTACTGGCGTGCACCACTGTACCCAGTTAATTTTTGTATTTTTAGTAGGGATGGAGTTTCACCATGTTGACCAGGCTGGTCTTGAACTCCTGACCTCAGATGATCTGCCCGCCTTGGCCTCCCAAAGTGCTGGGATTACAGGCATGAGCCATCGCGCCCGGCCGCGCCCAGCTAATTTTTAAATCTTTGTAGAGATGGAGTTTTGCCATGTTGTCCAGGCTGATCTCGAACTCCTGGACTCAGGCAATCTTCCTGCCTCAGCCTCCCAAAATGCAGGATGACAAGGGTGAGCCACCTTGTCTGGGCATATTATTCAATTATGAGTTTAAGTAGCCACAAGTGGGCTGGGCGCGGTGGTTCACGCCTGTAATCCCAGCATTTTGAGAGGTCAAGGTGGGCAGGTTGCGTGAGGTCAGGAGTTCGAGACCAGCCTGGCCAACATGGTGAAACCCTGTCTCTACTAAAAATACAAAAAAATTAGCCTGGCATGGTGGCGTGTGCCTGTAATCCCAGCTACTTGGTAGGCCAAGGCAGAAGAATTGCTTGAACCTGGGAGGTGGAGGTTGCAGTGAGCTGAGATCGCGCCACTATTCCCCAGCCTAGGTGACAGAGCAGCCCTTTGTCTCAAAAATAAAATTAATAGCCCAAGTGGTTGGTGGCTGCCATATTAGATGGTGCAGGGTTTTTTGTTTTGTTTTGTTTTTTGTTTTTTTTTTGCGATGGAGTTTTGCTCTTACTGCCTAGACTGGAGTGCAATGGCAGGGTCTTGGCTCACTACAACCTCCTCTTCCTGGGTTCAAGCGATTCTCCTGCCTTATCCTCCCGAGTAGCTAGGATTACAGGCAAGCACCACTATGCCTGGCTAATTTTGTATTTTTAGTAGAGATGTGGTTTCTCCATGTTGGTCAGGCTGGTCCCGACCTCAGGTGATCCACCCACCTCGGCCTCCCAGAGTGCTGGGATTACAGGTGTGAGCCACTGCGCCTGGTTAAGATCATGCAGTTTTTTCCAGGTGGAGATGAAGAAATAGTCAGGGAAAGGTTGAGAGGCTGTATAGTTGTGGACAGATTGGATTGAATTACTGGGTTCACTGAGGAAGGTCGGATTAGAAGGAGGGGTGGGGCTGCTTTACTTGTCCCTGACTTCTTGCCCCTCCTCTGCCCACTCCTTCATTGAATACCATGCTGCCCTGCAGATGTGTTTGCCTGATTTTCACCTCCCTTCCTGTCTCTGTTATCATAGCAGATGTTTTAGTGCTCAGGGAAAGGAGGAGGAAGGAAACTCAGATTGTCAAGGAATCGTGAGTCAGTTTCTCAGCCACTACCCCAGGCCTGGGCTTGGCTAAGTCATTTCACCTCTCTGACCCTGGCTAGTGCGGTGAGTAGAGTCCCTATCCTGTTGGAAGTCAGGAAGCACCTGGAGCTCGGCCTGTGCTAATTATCAGTGACTTTATTTCTGTGACCCAGCTCATCAGGGGCAGCCTATCTGGGGGTTCCAGTGCCCTGTGCAGTATCTCTAAGTGGTAGGTACTCAATTTGTGTATTAGTCCGTTCTCAGGCTGCTAATAAAAACACACCCAAGACTGGGTAATTTATAAAGAAAAAGAGGTTTATTGGACTCACAGTTCCACATGGCTGGGGAAGCCTCACAAGCATGGTGGAAGGCGAATGAGGAGCAAAGTCACATCTTACATGGTGGCAGGCAGACAGAGTGTTTGCAGGGGAACTCCCCTTTATAAAACAATCAGATCTTGGGAGACTTATTCACTATCACGACAACAGCACATGAAAGATCCACCCCCGCCGGGCGCGGTGGCTCAAGCCTGTAATCCCAGCACTTTGGGAGGCCGAGACGGGCGGATTATGAGGTCGGGAGATCGAGACCATCCTGGCTAACACGGTGAAACCCTGTCTCTACTAAAAAATACAAAAAACTAGCCAGGCGAGGTGGCGGGTGCCTGTAGTCCCAGCTACTCAGGAGGCTGAGGCAGGAGAATGGCATAAACCCGGGAGGCGGAGCTTGCAGTGAGCTGAGATCCGGCCACTGCTCTCTAGTCTAGGCGACAGAGCGAGACTCTGTCTCAAAAAAAAAAAGGATCCACCCCCATGATTCAGTTACCTCCCACTGGCTCCCTCCCACGACATGTGGGAATTATGGGAGCTACAATTCAAGATGAGATTTGAGTGGGGACACAGCCAAACCATATCAGTGTGTATTGTGGGATGAATGAAGATGGTCATTACGGTCTTCTAAGTGTATGATGGGTCCATCTCTTACTTGGTAGTGTGTTAAGAAACCTGGCCTCCTTTTTCACATCTTGAAGTGCTGTATGGTTTACAATGCCAACTCTAATTTTTTATTATGTTTAATACACCAATAGTGCAAGGCCTTTATTGGTAGTACTCGCCTATTACAGGTGGAGAGACTGAGGCTCAGAGGTGAGGTCTGAACTTGGAGCTCTGGACTCCAAAGCCCATTTTCTTTTCATGGTACCAGGCTGCTAGGAGGAGAAAGGATGGAGCGTAGATTCAAGTCTTGTAGCATCCTTCTTAGTCCAGTATTGGCTTATTTTATTTTATGTTTTTTTGAGATGGAGTCTTGCTCTGTCACCCAGGCTGAGTGTGGTGGCGTAATTTCTGTTCACTGCAACCTCCACCTCCTGGGTTCAAGCGATTGTCCTGCCTCAGCCTCTCGAGTAGCTGGGACTACAGGTACATGCCAGCATGTCCAGCTAAATTTTATATTTTTAATAGAGACACGGTTTCACCACGTTGGCCAGGCTGGTCTCGAACTCCTGGCCTCAACTGATCCACCCGCCTTGGCCTCCCAAAGTGCTGGGGTTACAGGTGTGAGCCACCACATGTGGCCAGGCAGGTGATTTTTCTTGTCTTTCCCTCTTTCCACTTCAGTCCCCCTGGCCATCTTTCCCTTCCTTGAATGTGCCTCCTCCCGCCTGGAGGCCTTTGTAGGTATGAGGTCCTTCAGATGATGGCTGACATGACAATTCCTCAGGGAAGCGTTCCAGACCCCAAACACCAGGTCTCTGTCTGTGAAACAGGGACAGTGGTACCTGCCTAATCTGCACGCCTTTCCCTTCTCATGAGATATCCTGGGAAGGGGGGCTCAACTCTTTACTCTGTTTTAGGGCAGAGTGCCTTTGAGCTCTGGAGAGAGTGGGTTTGGATGGCCTTAGCTACCCTCGATACAGAGGACTTGGAGTTAACTGGCACCATCCACAAAGCCTTGCATGCACTGGACCTGAACAAGTCGCTTAGCCCTTCGGAGCCTCACCTACCACCTGTCTTTGATGGAGTTGTGATAACAGTGCCTGTCCTGCCTGGATACCTTATGGGTTCAGTGAGCACATAGGCGTAAATAAAGTGTTGAGTGGCACCTCGGCATGTAGTTATTCTCTGATTGACCTCTAGCAGCCGCGTCAGTCTTCAGGGTCCCAGGCTGCCAGGCTTTCTTCTCTTGTCTTGGAGCGTTTGTTGTTCCCTAGGACTGAAATGTTCTGACCCCTCGGTTCAACTCCCCCTTCTCTAGGAAGCTTTCCCAGGTGTGCCATCTGATGCTGGTGCTTGCTGGAGGGGTACTATCTGATGCTAGCTGGTGAGGCATTCCTGCCAGAGCTGCGGCAGATACTTTCCCCACCTCTCCACCAGCCTGTGAGGTGGATGCCATCTCCACGAGGGCACGCAGGTCCACAGAGACTGGCTCCTGTCCAAGGCCACGTGACTGGAAAGAGACAGAACCCAATTCAACAACTGTCAGTTTAGCCCTGGAGGCCCTCATCCTACCTCCCACATGGGTAACCACTATACATCTTGCCTCCTCTGAAATCTCCGTTTTTTTTTTTTTTTTTAATTTTAAAATTTTGTGTGTATGTATGTATTTACTTATTTATTTGCTGCTGTTGTTATTGTTTTGAGACAGAGTCTTGCTTTGTTGTCGCCCAGGCTGGAGTGCAGTGGGGCGATCTTGGCTCACTGCAACCTCTGCCACCTCAGCTCAAGCGATTCTCGTGCCTCAGTCTCCCGAGTAGCTGGGACTACAGACATGCATCACCATGCCTGGCTAATATTTGTGTCTTTAGTAGAGATAGGGTTTCGCCATGTTGACCAGGCTGATCTTGAACTCCTGGCTTCGAGCGAACTGCCTGCCCTGGCCTCCCAAAGTGTTGAGATTAATGTGAGCCACTGTGCCTGGCCAAAATTTCATTATTTATTTATTTATGTGTGTATGTATTTATTTATTTATTTGAGATGGAGTCTCACTCTGTCACCCAGGCTGGAGTGCAGTGGCACCATCTTGGCTCACTGCAACCTCCACCTCCCAGGTCCAAGCGATTCTCCTGCCTCAGCCTCCTGAGTAGCTGGAACTACAGGTGCATGCCACCACACCTGGCTAATTTTTGTATTTTTAGTAGAGATGGGGTTTCACCATCGTGATCAGTCTGATAGGCTGGTCACGAACTCCTGACCTTAAGTGATCCACCTGCCTCAGCCTCCCAAAGTGCTGGGATTAAAGGCGTGAGCCACCGCGCCCAGCCATATTATTTCTTTATTTTCATTTGGCTTATCTGTCAGCTTGACACTTACTTATTTTTTTAGGCTACTCAGGTGAAGCAATGTGAGTAAGATCACCTCTTGATTGTAACTTGTGTGTTCAGTGTTTGTCATTCATCCCTCCCTGTCTCCAGCCCTCAATTCAGGGCATGATTTGGAGCAAATGTTCAGTATCTGTTTAACAAGAACAATCATGAGAAATACATATTCGCTACTCGTGTTTATGAAACACTCATTATGTGCCAGGCACTGGGCTGAGCAGTCCACACAGGTCACCTCAGTTAATCCTCATGACAACCCATGAGGTAAGTACTTATACCACCCTCGGTGTACACAGGAGGAAACTGAGGCTCGGAGTTTTTCTTTAAAAAAAGTTTTCTTTTTTTTTTTTTCCTTGAGACAGGTCTTACCTTGTCACCCAGGCTGGAGTGCAGTGGCGTGATCTTGGCTCACTGCAGCCTCTTGGGCTTCAGGGATCCTCCCACCTTAGCCCCTCGAGTAGTTGGGGAGTGCAGGTGTGCACCACCATGCCCAGCTAATTTTTTGTAGGGCCCCCTTGGCCTCCCAAAGTGCTGGTATTACAAGCGTGAACCACCACACCCGGCCTTAAATTTTATTTATTTATTTATTTATTTATTTAATTGTTTTGTAGAGATGAGGTCTCACTATGTTTCTCAGGCTGGCCTCGAACTCCTGGACTCAAGTGATCCTCTTGCCTCAGCCTCCACAGTAGCTAGAATTACAGGCGTCTGCCACTGCTCTTGGCTCAGGGAGTGTATGTCACACAATCAGTCAGCGGTCTGCTCAGTTAGAGTCCATGCGCTTAGCCATGGTGCCTTCAAATGACTCCACCAGGGCCACCCCAGTACTTCCTGGGCAGACCAGACCATCCAGGGTGGGCAGGTTGTGCTTTCCTGCGTGGTGGGAGAGGACATGGCATGAAGCTTTGTGTAAATCTGTGCAGCCTCTGCCGTTGTAAATCACTGGGCCACCAGGACAGACTACCCCCATCCCCTACCAAAAACTAGAAGAACGGATGGGTGGAGTCGCATCCTTCCTCTGTAGGCATCTGACCACCCACTCCCATTATGGAGCATTTCCTCAGGACCAGGGCGGTGCGGAGCCCTTTGCATAGCTCACTGAATTGGTGCAACCCTGGGGCTGGGGACTACCGTCATCTCCACCAGCCCAGCAAAAAGGGGAGGAGGGTACAGCCAAGGTCCAGCTCCAGTATATGGAGCACACTGGGGTGCCATGAAGATAGCCGTCCAGCCTCTAGAGGCTGACAGTCCTGCCCTGACACCCTGGTTTGTTTTCAGACTCTGGCCTCCCCTCTTAGTGCCCATCTGAAGACTTCAGCCTTTGGTCTTCTTCCATCAGCATGCCGTCTCCCCTGTGCCTCAGTCTCCCTCTCTGGAGTATCTGCTGGTGCCATAGTTTGGTTTTATTGTTCTCTGAGACAGGGTATCACTTTGTTGCCCAGGCTGGAATGCACTGGTGCAGTCATGGCTCACTGCAGCCTTGACCTTCTGGGCTCAAGCCATCCTCTCACCTCAGGCTCCTGCAACTCCAGTATCTGGACTACACGTACATGCCACCATTTCCAGCTAATTTTATTTTATTTATTGTTTATTTATTTATTTATTTAATTTATTTTTAGATAGAGTCTCACTCTTGTCACCCAGGCTGGAGTGCAATGGCACCATCTCGGATCACTGTAACCTCTGCCTCTCAGGTTCAAGCCATTCTCCTGCCTCAGCCTCCCAAGTAGCTGGGATTACAGGTACCTACCATCATGCACGGCTATTTTTTGTATTTTTAGTAGAGACAGGGTTTCACCACGTTGGCCAGGCTGGTCTCGACCTCCTGACCTCAGGTGATCCGCCCTCCTTGGCCTCCCAAGGTGCTGGGATTATAGGCGTGAGCCACTATGCCCAGCCTTCCTGGCTGATTTTACAATTTTTCAGAGACAGGGGTTTTGCCTAGGCTGGTCTCGAACCCCTGGCCTTAAGTAATCCTCCTACCTCAGCCTCCCAAAGTACTGGGATTACAGGCATGAGCCGCTGCACATTGCCACAGTTTGATTTTAAAATCCACTTTAAGGTACAATTAGTTCTCCCCAGCTCCTCTTTTCCCCATCCTCATAAAGCGTAGTCACTTCCCTTTCTCCCACTTCTCACCTTCCTAGGTTTTGTTTTTCTCTCTTACCAAGTTTTGAGTATGTAATACATCCCAGATCAGTGCTGGAACCGCTTGTGTGAGTTAACAGCTTTTCATGTGGCGTTCTGCAGCCTTCTTACAGATAAGGAAATTCAGAGAGATGAAGTGTTTTTGCAGAGAGCCACACGATGAGCTAAGAAATTGGAACCCAGGGCATTTGAACTCCAGAGCCAGGGAACTTAACCGCCCATTCATGCATTCACTCAGGAATTCCCTCTTGAGTGCCTGTTGTGAAGGCAACCTGGACGCTGTCTCTGCCTTCCTGGGATTGTGGTGTGTGTAGGAGAGAGACAAGAAACAAAAGAATCTTCTAAGTCAGTTTCTGGCTTGCTGGGTACTCAGAAGGGGGAAGCGATGTGCTGCAAGAGGCCGGCTGCTTCCTCCTCACAAGGGGAGGCCTATGGTGACATTGCCAGGCCTGAATCTGCCCTGCCATTGGGAGTGTAATTTCCTCACGACTACAAATGCAAATAAACACACACACTGAACATGCTACCCCGCTGGAACTGTTGACGGCTTGTTCACTGCAGTTAAAGGAAGATGGAGGAACACATTTGAGCACCCATGTGTGAGATCCAGCTCGTGGCAAACCCCGCCCTTCTTTAACGTCTGTGGGAAGTGAAGCCACCATTACTGACCTCGGAGGAATCCCGGAAGTAGTGGGAAGAAAAGTCGCAGATATTTGAAAATCAGGCTGCAGGGGTAGTTGGGGTGAGGAGCATGGACGTCTATGAGCCTGAATCTCAGCCTCGCCCAGGTTAGAAGCCCAGTCCTGATGTAATTTTTTTTTTTTTTGAGACAGGGTCTCACTTTGTCCCCTAGGCTGGAGTGTGGTGGCACACTCTCAGCTCACTACAGCCTCGTCCTTCCAGGTTCAAGCATTCCTCCTGCCTCAGCCTCCCAAGTAGCTGGGACCACAGGTGTGTGTCACCATACCTTTCTAATGTTTGTATTTTTTTGTAGAGACCAGGTTTCTCACTGTTGCCCAGGCTGGTCTCAAACTCCTGAGCTCATGTGATCCTCCTGCCTTGGCCTTCCAAAGTGCCAGGATTACAGGCGTAAGCCACTGTGCCCAGCCCAATTTTTTTTTTTTTTTTTTTTAAATTTGTGGTCTGGTACAGGTTATTTTACCTACCCAGGCCTCAGTTTCCTCATCTACTCAAGGGCAATGGTAGATAATCCCCCTCACAAATTCCCCGGGGAGTCAGTAGGCTTGTGCATGCCAGACACAGCTGGCTTACAACAGGTGCTTCATAAGGGGGAGCTGTTGCAACGTCTTGGCAAGTTCTAGGCTGCCTAGCTCCAGAGCTAAGAGTCCCAGTGAGTTCATATCCCTTTGAGCATTTATAGGCTTCTCACAGGTCCCCTGGACTTTTTCAGCCACTCCTCATCTGACCTGAGGAGGTGTGATGTCCTTGCAGGACTCCTCCAGCCCCTCTGAACTTTTCTTTTGTTTGAGACAGCATCTTGCTCTGTTGCCCAGGCTGGAGTGCAGTGGTGTGATCAAGGCTTACTGCAACCTCCACCTCCTGGGCTCAAGCGAGTCTTCCACCTCAGCCTTCCAAGCAGCTGGAACTACAGGTGTATGTTACCATGCCTGGATAATGTTTAAAATTTTTTGTAGAGATATGATCTCAGGCCGGTCTTGAACTCCTGGGCTCAAGTAATTGTTGAGCCCAAAGTGTTGGGATTACAGATGTGAGCCACCTTGCCAGGCGCTGAGCTCCTTCTGTCTTCCATGAAGGATACACTGTTCCTCGCCTTTTGTCTTTTTTTGTGTGTATGTCGCAGGGTCTCTGTTGCCCAGGCTGGGATGTGGTGGTGCGATCTGGGCTTACTGCAACCTCTGCCTCCCAGATTCAAGTGATTCTCCTGCCTCAACCTCTTGAGTAGTTGGGATTACAGGTGTGCGCAAGCCCGCCCAGCTAATTTTTGTATTATTGGTAGACGTGGGGTTTCACCATGTTGACCAGGCTGGTCTCGGCCTCTTGAAGTGTTAGGGTTACAGGCGTGAGCCACTGTGCCTGGCCACTTTTGTCTTTTGCATGTTCTGATCCCCTTGCCTGGAATGCGCTTTCGCTGCCTCCTGGTTATCCCTCAGGTTTCAGCTCTAACATCACTTCCCCAGGGAAGCCTTACCCTCCCTCTTCTGCTGTAGGATAATATGAACCACTGTCATCATTACTTGTTCAGCGTCCGCCCTCCCTGTTAGGCAGCAAGGACAGATATCTTGCCTGTCTTAGGCCCCCAGAACCCAGCACACGGCTTGGAACATGTCAGGTGCTCCAACATTTGTTGAATGAGTCAGTCTGGGCTCGCAGAGGGAGCTGGGACCAGAGTAGAGTGGACACTGAAGCGTGTGTAGCAGTTTGCCAGGCAATAGGGAAAGAGACCTTCTCGTGAAGCAAGCAGAGATGAGAGGGAGAAATGAGAATAGCTAAGATTGTTTTGAGCATTTGTTATGTGGCTTACAGATACTTTGCTGAACATTTTATTCACATGATCTTGTTGAAGCCTCTCATTTCCATGAGGGGTTCTCAATTTTTATAGACAAGGAAGAGGACACATGAAGAGGGAAGTTATTTTGCCATATCACCCACTAAGGGATTTTTTTTTTTTTTTTTGAGATGGAGTCTCACTGTCATCAGGCTAGAGTGCTGTGGCGCAATCTCGGCTCACTGCAACTCCCCGCCTCCCGGGTTCAAGTGATTCTCCTGCCTCAGCCTCTTGAGTAGCTGGGACTACAGGCATGTGCCACCACATCCGGCTAATTTTTCTATTTTTAGTGGGTACAGGGTTTCGCCATGTTAGCCATGTTGATCTCGAACTCCTGACCTCAAGTGATTCACCTGCCTCGGCCTCCCAAAGCCAGTAAGGGATTTGAACCTAGGCAGTCTGACTCTTAAGAGCTCAAAGACTTAAGCTCTGTCCTGAGTAGCTTCGCTGGTGTATGGTATAGGGGTCAGAAGAGAGCCTGTCTGGATCCCTAGAGGGCATCCTGCAGTGGGCGTGTGTGTCTGTGATCACAGTGGGAGAGAGAGAGGAGGGGGCATCTGTGGCCAGAATGGGGAGGCCTTGAATACCAGGATGAAGAGTTTGGGCCTATGATAATGAGAATAGAAGTAGCTGCCAGTATGAAGAGTTTGGGCCTATGGTAATGAGAATAGTAATAGGTACCAGTTCTTGACTTTCCGGCCACTTTATTGAGTCATTTAATCTCACAACAGTTCTATGGGATAGGTGTTACTGTTTTCATCCCGGTTTTTCAGATGGGGAAACTGAGACACAGAAGTTGTAGTCTGTTGCCCAAGGTGTCGCAGTGAGAAAGTACTGGAGTTGGGCCTCAGACCCTGCGAGTCAGGCTCCAGCGTTCACTGGGGCCATGTGCTCAACCACCATGCCGCCTGCCTGCCGCCGGGGTTGAGCCAGCTGAAACCTGGGTGCTGCTTCTGATGTGGGTGTTCTCCTTTGCTCTCTCCCCCAGCACCCGCACAGGCAGCAGCAGCAGTTCTCATCTCTGGATGACAAGCCCCAGTTCCCAGGGGCCTCGGCTGAGTTTATAGACAAGTTGGAATTCATCCAGCCCAATGTTATCTCTGGAATCCCCATCTACCGTGTCATGGACCGGCAAGGCCAGATCATCAACCCCAGCGAGGACCCCCACGTGAGAGGCGACCTTCCCCACTTCCCATGCCCCCCATGCCCAGGCCCCTTGCCTGTCTCCTCTCTGGTCCCAACCGCCCCACGTCTGTCTGCCTCCACCCGCAGCTGCCAAAGGAGAAGGTGCTGAAGCTCTACAAGAGCATGACACTGCTTAACACCATGGACCGCATCCTCTATGAGTCTCAGCGGCAGGTGCGTGGGGACAGGCCTGGGGGCAGGGGGCTGGAATTACCTGAGGTCCCCTACCTGTGTTTGGGCCAAAGGATGGCTCTCAAGGAGGAGAGATTCTTTTTTGGGGGGGGTTCCATAGAGTTCGGAGGGTTCTCTCGGGACTCTGGAGGAAAAGTGTGAGAGCAGTCCTGCCCTAGGGCAGAAGGATGGACCTGATCACTAAAAACACCTACTGTGTGCCTGGCTGGGGGCTTGCCTGTGCTGGGAGAGGGCAGGGAGAAGGCCTGACAGCCCTTCCTCTTGGAAACACACGGTCCTGAGAAACAGGGTGGGTCCCCATTGCTTCCTGGAGTGCTCCAGGGGACCACCCTAGGCCCATGTGGAATGTGCTATGATCCCCTGATAAATCCTAGTATCAGGGGACAAGGATCCAGTCAAGCCAGTGTCAACAAAGAGGGAAGTTATTGACTCAAATTACCATACCTCCAGAGGGTCCTCTTTTGGGGCACAGCTGGATCCAGGGGGCTCAAAAGCTGTCATTAGACCTTCTCTCGCTCTGTTCTCCTTTGCCTTGGCTTTCTTCCTCTCCAGGTGGTGGTAGGCTCTGGCAGCTCCTGGCTCATGCAGAGTAGGTAGGCAGAGAGAAAGGGTGTAGGGTACAGGCTCTGAAGCAAGTCTGTAAGACTGAAGTCCTAGTTCTGCCCCTTTCTAGCTCTGTGGTCTTGGGAAAGTTGTTTAGAACTTCAGTGCTTCAGTTTTCTATTTTATTTTATTTTATTTTTAAAATTGTATTTATTTCTTATTTTATTTATTTAATTTTATTTTGTTTATTTTTATTTATTTTATTTTATTTTATTTTATTTTTTGAGGCAGAGTCTAGCTGTGTTGCCCAGGCTGGAGTGCAGTGGCACGATCTTGGCTCACTGCAACCCCTGCCTCCTGGGTTGATTCTCCCGCCTCAGCCTCTTGAGTAGCTGGCACCCACCACCACACCCAGCTAATTTTTGAATTTTTAGTAGAGATGGGGTTTCGCCATGTTGGCCAGGCTGGCCTCAAACTCCTGACCTCAGGTGATCTGCCTGCCTCAGCCTTCCAAAGTACTGGGATTACAGGCATAAGCCACTGCACCCGGCCTAGTTTATTTTATTTATTTCATTTTATTTTATTAGTTTATACGGGGTCTCACTCTGTCTCCCAGACTGTTGTGTGGTGGTGCACTTGTAGCTCACTGTAGCCGTGACCTCCTGGTCTCAAGCGATCCTCCTGCCTTGGCCTCCCTAACAGCTGAAACTATAGTCATGGACCACCATTCCCGGCTAATGTTTTTAATTTTTTGTAGAGATGGGATCTTGCGTTGTTGCCCAGGCTGGTCTTGAACTCCTGGGCTCAAGTGAGCCTCCCACCTTGGCACCTCCCAAAGTGCCATCACGCCCAGCCAGTGCTTTGGTTTTCTTATCTGCACCTGCCTCATGAGGTTGGCATGAGGGTTGATGGTGGAATATGGCCTTAGGAACAGCAAAACTGGCATTTAGCTACCACTTAATATTAGCTTCTTCTTATTTACGATGATCCTATCCATCTTGCAATTATTATCCTTTCCACTTAGCAGTGGAAAGAGAATCGTCTTTGACAGTTCAGCACAAGGCCCAGAACTGGCACTCATTGGCCAAGCTTTGGTTGTAGACCCTGTCATGAACCAATAACTGTGACTGATTGGCCAAGCCCAGGCTATGTGCCCCGCCAGGAACTGAGGGAGAAGAGGAGTAGAGTCCATCTCCCAGGCCACAGAGATGGAGGGCGGGGCTGGGGGTTCCTCTGAGAAAAGTGGGAAGCTTGTTGGGCAGGCAGGCCCTTGGATGTCCGCCATTCTCGTGGGGTCAGGACCTCTCCAGGGCTTGGGAATTTGCATTTGTGTCAAGTGCCCAGGTGACCCTGTTGTGGACACTGCGTGGATTCGGGCAGGCAGCCCACTCCCAGACTTTCTCATTCACAGGAATCCTATGCATGGGTTCGCCGAGTTAGGGTAGTGTCTTCACCCTGCCCAGAAACTTCCCTGGGCGTCCAGCGGCCACAGGAGCAAGTCCAGCCCTTCCTGGCCACCCTGCCTGCCTGTTCTCCTGTGGCTTGGTGCTCTCTGCTCCTCTCTCCACAGCCTCAGTGCCAGGCCATACCACCCCTGCACGCATAGGCTCCCTCCTGCCCCGCTGTGAGTTGCACACACGGGCTTTGGAGTCCAGTGGGCTTGGGTCCAGTCACACCTGTGGCTTCGGACAGGTGATTTTTCTTGTCTTTGCCTCAGTTTCCTCATTGTTTTAAAGAATGAGGCTAACGATAAAACCACCCTAAAGGGCAGGGGTAGAAATTCTGTGAGACATAGCAAGTAGGGTTCGTGCCTATTGGCTGACACAGAGGAAGCTCTCAGTAAGGTCACCTCACCCGTCACCGTGCGGCCTGCTTCTGTTAGGACTGTGTTCAGCTGTGAGTTACAGACCTCTTTCCTGCTCCAAAAACAAAACAAAACAAAACAAAAAATGAAACAAAACAAAAAAACACACACACACACACAAAACCCCAAACCCTAACAAATAAAAACAAAAGCAGTAGCCTATACAGATGAGTAATTTCTTCTTTTGAATGAAAGAAACCTGGGCCGGGCCCAGTGGCTCATAGTAATGCCAGCATTTTGGGAGGCCAAGGTGGGTGGATCACCTGAGGTCAGGAGTTTGAGATCAGTCTGGCCAACATGGCAAAACCCCATCTTTACTAAAAACACATAAAATAGCCGGGCATGGTGGTGCATGCCTGTAGTCCCAGCTACTCAGGAGGCTGAGGTGGGAGAATCACTTAAGCCTGGGAGGCAGAGGTTGCAGTGAGCCAAGATCACACCACTGTATTCCGGCCTGGGCTAAAGAGTGAGCCTTTGTCTCAAAAAAAAAAAAAAAATTCTGGAAACAGGTGGTCTGGGGCAGGTCTGGTGGCACCATGATGTCATTGGACACCCAGTTTTCTTTCATTGCTTAGATCTGCCACTCATAGCATTGGCTTCTACCTTCTCTGAGGTCCCCTCATGAGCCAAAATGGTTGCTGAAGCTCTCTCCATCACGCCTCATTCTAGGCAGGAAGTAGAGGGAAGGTGGAAGGCCAGACATGGCACATCCCAGCCATCACACCCCCCTACCTTTTTAGAGCTTTCTGGGTAGTCCCACCTAGTAACATCTGCATACATTTCATGGGCCACTCGTAGCTGCAGGGGAGACTGAGAAATGTATTAATAATCCTTTAGTCCAGGCAGTTGCTGCCTGCGGGAGATTGAGACCTCTGTTAACAGAGGAGGGGAATAGGATACTGGGAAGGCAAGCAGGAGCCTCTGCCAGTAGCCCGGAGTCCTGATCCTCAGTGGGCTGGTTGCAGGCTCCTCCCCACGCTAACCTGGACAGTCCTGCCAGGCCCTCAGTACTCAGCGCCACCCACTCACTTGGCACTGGAATGTGCATTAACTTTTAATTGGCTCCCCACTTGGATGAAAGCACACATTCATCAGTTTCCCCCACAGCAACGGGAAAGCCAGGCCTGGGAACACACGGAGGAGGGCACTGCCGAGCCGTGAGGTGCACTGACCCCGGGGTGTCCCTAAGGTGCTGTCCAGGCTGCCTTTGTTGCGCTTTACACATGGCCCTGTGTGATCTCATGTGCATCCGTATGCCAGGGCTGCCCAGAGCCCTGTCCAGACTGCTTGTCAGAGCCCTGCTTGGCTTCTCGCCCTGGATGTCCCACAGCAAACTAATCCTGTCTGAACTTGACCTCGACATCTTCCTCCCAGGCGTGCTCCTTTGCCTCACCTAGTCCGTTTCTCAGTGAAGGGCACCACCATCCACCCGCTCGCCCACACCAGAAACCTCATCTCATCCCTGTCTCCTCCCTTCCCCTTGCTATCCCTTTCTCCCCTCTCATTCCCTCTGTAGATATTTCTTTTTTTTTTTTTATTTTCGAGACGCAGTTTTGCTCTTGTTGCCCAGTGCAATGGCAGAATCTCGGCTCACCGCCTCCCTGGTTCAAGCGAGTCTCCTGTCTCAGTCTTCTGAGTAGCTGGGATTACAGGCATGCCCCAGCACACCTGGCTAATTTTGTATTTTTAGTGGAGATGGGGTTTCTCCATGTTGGTCAGGCTGGTCTCAAACTCCCAACCTCAGGTGATCTGCCCGCCTCGGCCTCCCAAAATGCTAGGATTATAGATATGAGCTACCGCACCAAGCTATAGATACTTCCTTTCTTTTATGTTATTTTTGTTTATTTATTTAGAGACGGAATCTCCCTCTTTCGCCCAGGCTGGAATGCAATGGCGCAATCTCGGCCCACTGCAACCTCTACTTCCCAGGTTCAAGAGATTCTCCTGCCTCAGTCCCCCAAATAGCTGGGATTACAGGCGCCCATCACCACACCTGGCTAATTTTTGTATTTTTAGTAGAGATGGGGTTTCACCATGTTGGCCAGGCTACTCTCGAACTCCTGACCTCAAGTGATCCACCTGCCGTGACCTCCCAAAGTACTAGGATTACAGGCGTGAGCCACCACGCCTAGCCTGTCTGTAGATAACTTCCTTAGGAACTGCTCAGCTGCTCAGCAGCACACTTTGGGACCCAGCCCCGTCCTCTCTCTGCTTCACTGTTGTTGGTGAGCTGGTCTTCGTGCTCTGCTTGTGGCCTTGTGTTCTCAGCATGGCTGCTGCATGTCCAGGCTTCTTGGCTGTCTGCAAGGCAGGAAGAAGTTGGGAGTGGATGGGGCTGGCACCAGCAGCAGTGGTCTCTTCTATCCAGAAAGCAAAAGCAGACTTCCACTGAAATCTCTGGCTAAAACTGTGTCGCACGGCCACCTCTGGCTGCAAGGGAGGCCAGTAACCTGAGCGCATGTCTTTTCGAGGCTCAGAATAGGGGATTTGGGAGAAGGAAGCTGGGCACTGATGTGGCCAGCTGACAGGGTCTGCTGCCCCCTAGCACAGCCAACTCAGCTTCCTCAGACACATCCACCTGCTCCTCTCCCGCCTCCCCCTGCTACCAAGCTGGGCCTCTGTCCCCTCTCTCCTGGCTCACTGCAGTCAGCCTTGATGGTTCCATCCATTTCCCTCACTGCAGCCTGAGAGCAATTCTGAAACACAGGTCTGACCACATTGCTCCCTTGAGAAGACCTGTTGGCAGGTTACCACCATTCCCAGAGTAAAATCAATGTATCGTTCCCTTTGTTATCTGGGTACCACCTTCCTCTCCCTCCTCATCTTTCCCCACCCCTACCACTATACATCCCAGCCCTTCGGTCCTCACGGTCTAGCATTCCCTCTGCCTGGAACCCTCCACCCACCCCATCTTTGTTCATTGGTCCTTGCTGATGCCCTTCCCTGGTGGAAAAGGTGCTTCCTTTGGGCTCCTATCACAGCACCTCGATCCCTCTGGCAGTTCTAAGCAGTCTGGCAGCATCTCCATAAAGGCAGGAACCCTAGCATGGCCTGGCCCAGGACTGGCCTTCAGGCAGGCTGCAAATTCACGGAGGTGTCAGAAGCTGGGTAGGGTTTGGATGGCTCTCTGTCATTGCCCAGCATAACCAAGTGTGGGCCCCCGGTCCCCCCTCCACCCCCAGGGCCGGATCTCCTTCTACATGACCAACTATGGCGAGGAGGGCACGCACGTGGGGAGTGCCGCCGCCCTGGACAACACAGACCTGGTGTTTGGCCAGTACCGGGAGGCAGGTACGTCTGTCTGTGGTTTGGCCCTGTGGTCCCCATTGAGGTGTACAAGTTAGTCTGAGTGTTCTTCCAGGAGCAGCACAGTGCCAGGAAGGTCTAAGGAGCTGGAAGAAGAGCTTTCCAAGCCAGAAAGAGACAAGCCAGGGTCAGGACTCTGGAGGGGGGCGGTCTTCCCACTCTGAAGGCTGGAAAGTGTAGTGGCTCAGGGTCTGTGCTCTTAACCCTTTGTTACCAGTTGTCAGGTTTCGGGCACATCACTTCCCTTCTCTGAGCCTCAGTTTTCTAATCTCCAGAAGAGCGATTATGATGGTGCCTGCATCCAAGGGTCGCTGGGAGGATGCAGTGAGGTCGGCGCTCGCTGTGGGTATGGTCTGTGCTGGAGACCCTGTCTGCCTGGTTCAGGGATCCTCTGGCCCCTCCTCAGGTGCTGTATCCTTCAGGGAGCAGGAGCAGGTGGAAGAACCTTGACGGACCTGAGTGCGGTGCAAGATCAGAGGGGCCCGGCAGGCCTGGATGAGTGAAAGGAAGGAAGGGTCAAAGACCAGGAATGAAGAAAATCATTGAGCAGGAATGAGTGCCTGGGAGCGAAGGAGTGAGCCCAGGGAGCAGTGAGTGGGGTGTTCCAGGGAGCTTGTTGGTGTGGGGCCCTGCAAGGGGACTACCCTCTGAGTGTCAGCGAGCACTGATAGGGCTAGGAAGGCACATCTTAACCCTTTGTCTTAGATGCTGCACAGCCTGGGGCAAGTTGCTTAACTGCCCGGTGCCTCTGTTTCCTCATTCATAAGGGGGATGGTAGCCCTTCCCAAGACAGCTGTTGAGGGGAGTCTTGGGGCAGTTGGCACAGTGCCCTCAGCACAGAGTGAGCGCTCAGGGGCAGGGGTTGGTGTCATGATTGGGGCCTCACCCTGGGACAGCCCTTCCGCCAGGCCAGACCACGTGGCTGTCCAGAGCCCCCATGGACCAGCATGACTTGCAGCCTGCTCCTGGACTGTCTACTGCTCACAGCTGGACCAGGCCCCTGGCCCCACATGCTCTAGGAGGGCAAACGCCCTGTGATGTTTGTCAGGTTGAGTGTCATCCATGCGGAAAATGAGATTTCCAGACGCCGGGCAGCAAGCTGGGGCCCCACCAGCTGTGCTGAGCGCTGCACCTGTTTTTGCTGAAGGGGTCTCTTTTGTGAGGGCACCAGGCAGGACTGAGCAAGCCTCATGGGAATCATGGGAGCCACTGAGCTCTCCACACAGGAGAGAGTGACTGTCCAGCACTGAGGGTCAGCAGAAGTGTCTGGGCAGCTGCAAATGGGACTCGTGCAGAGGCAGCATGGTGCAGGCTAAGGAGTTGAGTCAGACCCACTCTAGGCTTCACTTGGCAGGCCGCTTGCCTTGGTGACGCTGTCTGTCATCTGTGAAGTGAGAAGAGTGGTCTTCATCATGATAGGTAGCGTTTCCCTGGGCTCTTGACACCAGAGTGCTGTTCTTTTATTCTTCTCCTTTATTTTTATTTTATTTTTTTTGAGATGGAGTCTTGCTCTGTCGCCCAGGCTGGAGTGCAGTGGTGTGATCTCGGCTCACTGCAAGCTCCGCCTCCTGGGTTCACGCCATTCTCCTGCCTCAGCCTCCCGAGTAGCTGGGACTACAGGTGCCCGCCACCACACCTGGCTAACTTTTTTGTAATTTTAGTAGAGATGGGGTTTCACTGTGTTAGCCAGGATGGTCTTGATCTCCTGACCTCGTGATCCACCCTGCTTGGCCTCCCAAAGTGCTGGGATTACAGGCATGAGCCACTGTGCCTGGCGGTTTTTTTTTTTTTTTGAGGTGGAGTCTCACTCTGTCACCCAGGCTGGAGTGCGATGGCGCAGTCTTGGCTCACTGCAGCCTCTTGTCTCCCAGGTTCAGGTGGTTCTTCTGTCTCAGCCTCCTGAGTAGCTGGAATTACAGGCATGCACCACGATGCCTGGCTAATTTTTGTATTTTCAGTAGAGACGGGGTTTCACCACGTTGGTCAGGCTGGTTTCAAACTCCTAACCTCGAGTGATTCATTTGCCTTGGCCTCCCAAAGTGCTGGGGATTACAGGCGTTAGCCACCATGCCCAGCCAGCCAAGGTGCTGTTATAAGTGCTCTTTAGCCTTGGAGATTGTCATTTCCCCTCACCACACTGCAGAGCAAGGGCACACTGGGTGAGGTTAGGGCAGGCCCCGATGGTGTTGCCTCATTGAGGCACCTCCCGCATCCATGTGAGGCAGGAGAGGCAGGCATTACCGTCAACTCTAAAAGCCAGGTAAGAACCTGAGTCAACAGAGGTTAGGTCACGGGCTCAGGCCATGTTCTCCTAAGGAGTGGAGCTGAGTCCTTGCATGGCTGTCTGACCCAGAGATAGCTCTTGGCTGTCCTCCCAGAGCTATACGTGGTGTGTCAGTGGTGGCACCGGCAGGGAGTGGCACCCAGTGAAAAGGAGTGTTAAGAGGAAGCAGGTGCCAGGTGTGGTGGCTCACGCCTGTAATCCCAGCACTTTGGGTTGCCGAGGTGAGAGGATTGCTTGAGCCCAGGAATTTGATACCAGCCTGGGCAACATGGCGAGACCCCCATCGCTGAAAAATTCAAAAATTAGCCAGGCATGGTGGTGCACACCTGTAGTCCCAGCTACTCAGGAGGCTGAGTGGGAGGATTGCTTGAGCCCGGGAGTTCAAGACTGCAGTGATCTATGTTTCCACCACCGAACTCCAGTTTGGGTGACAGAGTGAGATCCTGTCTCTGAGACCAACAAGAAAAGAGGTGGCAGGTGTCAAGCAAGAGCAGCAGTTCCCACTGGACTTGGAGTTTCCTGGTGCAAATCAGCCTGTGAGTCTGTATTTTCTTTTTCTTTGAGACGGGGTCTCACTCTGTCACCCAGGTTGAAGTGCGGTGGCATGATCTCGGCTCATGCAACCTCTGCCTCTTAGGATCAAGTGATCCTCCCACCTCAGCCTCCTAAATAGCTGGGACCACAGGTGCACACCACCACACCTGGCTAATTGTTTTTTTTTTTATTTATTTTTCGTAGAGATGGGGTTTCACCGTGTTGCCCAGGCTGGTCTCAAACTCCTGAGCTCAAGTGATCCACTGCCTCACCCTTCCAAAGTGCTGGGATTACAGGCATGAGCCACTGCACCTGGCAAGTTTGTACTTTTAGCACCTTCCTCGCCCCTACCCAGTCCTTCTCATGTGGGTGGACCCAGTACCACATTCTGAGAAAGCCTGATTCCAAGATCCTGTATCAGTGCCTTGGACCTTCTTTGGCCCTCTACAAGGCCTTTCTTTCCCTCTTTAACCAGAGCAACTCCTGTTTCCATCTGTTACATATGCACCACAGCCACATGTTATGTGGATTTGTGTTATGTCCATTCAAAAGCATGTGTGAGAAAATACCAATAGGCCAGGCGCGGTGGCTCAAGCCTGTAATCCCAGCACTTTGGGAGGCCAAGACGGGCGAATCACGAGGTCAGGAGATCGAGACCATCCTGGCTAACACGGTGAAACCCCGTCTCTACTAAAAAATACAAAAAAAACTAGCCGGGCGAGGTGGTGGGCGCCTGTAGTCCCAGCTACTCGGGAGGCTGAGGCAGGAGAATGGCATAAACCCGGGAGGCGGAGCTTGCAGTGAGCTGAGATCCGGCCACTGCACTCCAGCCTGGGCGACAGAGCGAGACTCTGTCTCAAAAAAAAAAAAAAAAAAAAAAAAAAAAAGAAAATACCAATAAACCTGTATTAAAGTTGAAGTAATGCTAATCACCCTCAACTCTAACTAAAATATTAACAAGTGGGCCGGGCGCGGTGGCCCATGTCTGTAATTGCAGCACTTTGGGAGGCTGAGGCGGGTGGATCACCTGAGGTCGGGAGTTTGAGACCAGCCTGACCAACATGGAGAAACCCCGTCTCTACTGAAAATACAAAAATTAGCTGGATGTGGTGGCGCATGCCTGTAATCCCAGCTACTCAGGAGGCTGTGGCAGGAGAATCGCTTGAACCCGGGAGGCAGAAGTTGCAGTGAGCCAAGATTGTGCCATTGCATTCCGGGCAACAAGAACAAAACTCCACCTCAAAAAAAAAAAAAAAAAAAAAAAAGCCAGGTGTAGTGGTGCACACCTGGAATCCCAGCTATTTGAGAGGCTGAGGCACAAGAATTGCTTGAACTAGAAGGCGGAGGTTGCAGTGAGCTCAGGTTGCACCACTGCACTCCAGCCTGGGTGGCCGAGCCAGACTCTGTCTCAAAAAAAAAAAAAAAAAAAAAAACCGGTAACTGCTGTGTGTAATGTGATCACCATTAAATTTGTATCTAAAGACGGGGTTCTGCAGTAAAGAAAGGGTTTGGAAAGCACTGTACTAGAGAGCTCCCTCTGAATAATGTTCCTGGTCTGAGTGCTTGCAGCATTGATCCACAGCGCTGCCCCTAAGGTGTGGATGTGAAGATTGTCTCACTATCCAGGTGGGGCAAAGAGCTTGTCCGAGGGCAATCCCAAACCCCCTTCTGTCTTCTAACTCAGGAGGAAGGGCCGCCTTCACCTGGAGCGGTTCCCTTTGATGGGCAGGTGGGCGTTCACCAGAGGTTTTGTTTGAAGAAAGGGTTTTACTGCCGTACGTGGGTTAGAGTACTTCTTCTGTAGTCTAGAAGTTGTAAATTAGTGGTCTATGCTGTTATTTGGTTCATAACGATGATGTTTTTCTTTTTTTTTTTTTCGAGATAGGGTCTTGCTTTGTAGCTCGGATTGGAGTGCAGTGGCACAATCTCAGCTGCCTGCAGCCTTGAACTTCTGGGCTGAAGCAGTCCTCTGTCTCAGCCTCCCAAGTAGCTGGAACCACAGGCGCACATCACCATGCCTGGCCAATGTTTTGATTTTTTTTTTTTTTTTTTTTTTTGTAGAAGCAAGGCCTCACTATGTTGCCCAGGCTGGTCTCCAACCCCTGGGCTGAAGCGATCCTTCAACGTCAGTCTCCCAAAGTGCTGGGATTACAGGCATGAGCCACCATGCCTGGCCATAGTGATGATTTATGGTTAGAATATTTCTTAAAGGTAATTGAATTAGTTGAAAGCACTTAAAGACCAGACAGTGTCTCACTAAGAGGAAGAAAGAAAAAGGCTAGATTTCTGCTTTCTTTTGAAAAATCAGATTGGCCTTGCTGGGCAGTCAGTCAGTCTGAACATCAGTCTCCCTCTTAAAAACAAGGCCGAGCTTTCCTGTCTGTCTGCCGGCATGCTGCGGGTCACCCACGGGCCGATCTGACCCCCTGCACTGCCCACTCAGCTAACCATTGCCTCCTCCCCTCCTAGGTGTGCTGATGTATCGCGACTACCCCCTGGAACTATTCATGGCCCAGTGCTATGGCAACATCAGTGACTTGGGCAAGGGGCGGCAGATGCCTGTCCACTACGGCTGCAAGGAACGCCACTTCGTCACTATCTCCTCTCCACTGGCCACACAGATCCCTCAGGGTGAGGATGCATGCCCTGGACCTTGCACACATGCAGACCAGTGTCACACCCCTGTCCAGGCCTCAGCTCTTCTGCCTCCCTTCTGGGTGGAATTCTGGGTTGGTGACACCACCAGAGCCCTGGTCTGTGCTCCAGACTTACTACTTTTTTTTTCTTTTTTTGAGACGGAGTCTTGCTCTGTTGCCCAGGCTAGAGTGCAGTGGTGCGATTGCAGCTCACTGCAGCCTCCTTCTCCCGGGTTCAAGCAATTCTCCTGCCTCAGCCTCCCAAGTAGCTGAGACTATAGGTGTGCACCATCACGCCCAGCTAAGTTTTGTATTTTTAATAGAGACAGGGTTTCACCATGTTGGCCGGGCTGGTCTCAAACACCTTGCCTCAGCTAGTGCTAGGATTACATGCATGATTCACTGTGCCCAGCCCACTTTTTTTTTTTTTTGTCTGAGACAGGGTTTCACTCTCATCAGCCAGGTTGGAGTGCAATGGTGTGATCTTGGCTCACTGTAACCTCCACCTCCCAGGCTCAAGTGATTCTCCTGCCTTAATCTCCTGAGTAGCTGGGATTATGGGCATATGCCACTCCACCTGGCTAATTTTTTGTATTTTTTGTAGAGATAAGGTTTCACCGTGTTGGCCAGGCTGGTCTTGAACCTGAGCTCAAGTGACCTACCTGCCTTGGCCTGTCAAAGTGCTGGGATTACAGATGTGAGCTACTGTACCCGGCCTGTGTTCCAGGCTTGGAATGCACCTCTTGTCTGGGACCCTTCAGAAGAGGGCTCTGTTGCTGTCCCCACCCCATTCAGGGGCCTGAAGCCTGTGCGACCACACTCTGGATTTCCCAACCACATGCCCACTGCGTTTGTCTGCTCACAAACACAGCCAACATGTGCACCAGGTTCCACTGTGCCAGTGCTTCACATTCATCGTCCAATAGGACCCTCATTGTGGCCATGGGGACAGAGGTTATTATTTGCTCTTGTTCCTGTTTTCAAGAGCAGGAGGCCCATGTTTTGTGTGTGAGAGAGAGAGAGCAAGCGAGTGGGAAAAAAAAGTGCAGGAAGCCTGGCTAACATGGCAAAGCCCTGTCCCTACTAAACATACACAAATTAGCTTGGTGTGGTGATGCACACCTGTGATCCTAGCTACTTGGGAGGCTGAAGCAGGAGGATCGCTTGAACCTGGGAGGCAGAGGTTGCAGTGAGCTGAGATTGTGCCGTTGCACTCTAGCCAAAGTGAGATCCTGTCTCAAAACAAAAAAAAAAAAAAAAAGGAAATTGAAGTCAAAGAGGGAAGTCACTCACTAACGGTCGTATAGCACAGAGGGAGAGGAGCAGGGACTCAAGTCATGGACTGTGTACCTCCAGAGCCTGGGTTCTTGGCCCTGACCTTTGTCTTCCTCAGTCCTTAGAGTCAAGCAAGCTTCCCCAAAGCTTACTGTAGGTGCCCTGAAGCCCCTTCCCTTATAAAAGGCTTGTTTGGGAAGCAAACCCACCGGGTGCCAGGCCTGCACCCTCATAGCGTGGAGAACAAGGAAGCCCCTTTCTGCCCTCTGGGGCCTGTAGCCTGATCTAGGGTTGGTCTGGGCTCTGGCTTCTTTGCCCTAGGGCAGCTGAGATGCATGAGTTTGTGTCTCTCCAGGCCTCAGCACTGTGCCCGGCACAGTAGAAGGCTCCACACCCCTTAGCTCATACTGTTCTTCTGTTGGGAAACAAGAAGCAGTTTGAGCCTTTTAGGTGGGACGTGGGCAGGGAAGCTTTCTCAGACGAGGAGGCATTTAGGGGGCATTTGAACTAAAGGTAATAGGGTTTCCACAAGGCTGGCACCTGCCCCTAACCTTCCCTCTGGGTCCCTGCTAAGTCACTTCAAATGTAAGAAGTTCCTGCCATGTGCTGGTGCCACTCCAAGTACAGGGAACAAAAGCAACGCAAACCTCAGCCTTCCAGGTGCTGCCATCGTGGTGGGGGAGATGGACAGTAACAAAGATGGAGAGGGAATGCCTGGAGTATATGAGGGTGGGGGTTCTGTAGGGAGCAGCCAAGCCAGTGGGGCGTGGTACACTGTGGGGGTAGCTGGGGGCCATCACTACACTGAAGTATGGACCAGAGGAAGTGAGGGAGGGAGCTGTGTGGTGTCTTGAGGCAGGTGTGAGCCTGGTGTGTTTGAAGAGCAGGGAGGAGCCCAGAGGGGCAGGTGTGGAGTGAGCGGGTATGGGGTGAGCAGGTGTGGGGTGGTTGGAGGTAAAGTCCAGAGGTGGTGGGAGGGGTGCAGATGGTGCAGGTTGGGTGGGGCCTCAAGGCCTTTGCCTTTTGCAGGGATGTTGACTTTTACTTACACTGGGACAGGAGCCGTGGGTGGGGAGGAGTCTGCTCCTCCTTGGCCTGGCTCACCTCTTCATGGAATCCGCAGGCCTCCCTGTGGGTAACAGATTGGGCAGTGTGTGAAGGGCTAGTAAGGAGGCTGCTCGGTAACTTGGGCTTGACAAGGGTGGTGCTGAGGAGGAGGTGAGAGGGGTCAGGTTCTGAAGGTGGAGCAGATGTGGGGGATGGTGGGAAGTCTTGTTGGAGATGATGCTGGAGTCTTCAGCCTGAGCAGTTGGAAGGGTGGAGCTGCTCTCAGCTGAGCGGGAGGAGACCTGGATGGGCAGATGCTGGGGGCATCAGGAGCTCAGGTGTTTTCTTTCCCCTTGAAGCCTGGTGACCGCTGGCCTGAGCCTCAGAGCCCTGGGTCGTGTGAGTGTGAATGAGTGTGAGTGAGTGCGTGTAAGTCTTCGCCCCTGCTCACCACCCTCTCATCCCCTGCAGCGGTGGGGGCAGCCTACGCAGCCAAGCGGGCCAATGCCAACAGGGTCGTCATCTGTTACTTCGGTGAGGGGGCGGCCAGCGAGGGGGATGCCCACGCCGGCTTCAACTTCGCGGCCACACTTGAGTGCCCCATCATCTTCTTCTGCCGGAACAATGGCTACGCCATCTCCACGCCCACCTCCGAGCAGTATCGCGGCGATGGCATTGGTATGGACGCTACTGGCTGCTCCCCACCCCGCCGGGATCATCTCCTTCCCTCTCCCATCCCCCCACCTTCCTGCCACCCCTGCCCTCCTTCCTGGTCCTTCCTGTGTCCTGTGGTGTCTGGCACTTGGTCAGCCACAGGAGTCGAGGTCCTGAGCACTCAGCCTTGCTCTCTCTGTCCTCTCCCTGCTCGTCCCCTTGGCCTTGTGCATGTTCCTCATCTCAGCCCTGGCCTGACCCGCCTTCTCTGTGTCCCCACAGCGGCACGAGGCCCCGGGTATGGCATCATGTCAATCCGCGTGGATGGTAATGATGTGTTTGCTGTGTACAATGCCACAAGGGAGGCCCGACGGCGCGCTGTGGCAGAGAACCAGCCCTTCCTCATCGAGGCCATGACCTACAGGTACCCGCCGCTCCCCCATCAGCACCCCCACAGCGCTGACAGCCACTGTAGCACCTTCCTCATATCGATCACTGTCTCCAAAACATGGCCTTATCACCTGATGTTGCATTTCCCCCTTGCCTTTATTCCGTTTCCACTCCTCCTTCCCTAGTCCATCCCCCATCCTCCCTCCTGACCCCCACTCCAGGGAGCCCCACACTGACCTGGGGCCCTTTGCCCCTATGCAGGATCGGGCACCACAGCACCAGTGACGACAGTTCGGCGTACCGCTCGGTGGACGAGGTCAATTACTGGGACAAGCAGGACCACCCCATCTCCCGGCTGCGGCACTACCTGCTGAGCCAAGGCTGGTGGGATGAGGAGCAAGAGAAGGCCTGGAGGAAGCAGTCCCGCAAGAAGGTGAGGGCACCCCGCCCAGGAGGGTGTGGTGGGGGCTGCTGTGGCCTGCAGAGCTCGGGAAGGATTTGCGGGACACTGAACTGGGAGGCTCAGGGATAACCCCAGTGATGTCTCAGATGTGGCCTGTGGAGCCAGGCTGCTGGGGCCATGTGTGTCCTGGCTCTGTGTCCTCGGCACGTTGCCCTCCACTTCCTTGTCTTTGAAGGGGGATGCTGGTGGTGCCCATTTCAGAAACTGGTTTGAGGCTGGGCCTGGTAGCTCACGCCTGTAATCCCAGCACTTTGGGAGGCCGAGGTGGCAGATCACTTAAGGTCAGGAGCTCGAGAACAGCCTGGCCAACATGGTCAAACCCTGTCTCTACTAAAAATACAAAAATTAGGGCTGGGCGCGGTGGCTCATGCGTTTAATCTCAGCACTTTGGGAGGCCAAGGCGGACGGATCACCTGAAGTCAGGAGTCTGAGACCAGCCTGGCCAAGATGGTGAAACCTTGTCTCTAATAAAAATACAAAAATGAGCCGGGCATGGTGGCGGGTGCCTGTAATCCCAGCTACTCGGGAGGCTGAGGCAGGAGAATTGCTTGAACCTGGGCGGCAGAGGTTGCAGTTAGCTGAAATCGTACCATTGCACTCCAACCTGGGCAACAACAGTGAGACTCCATCTCAAAAAAAAAAAAAAAAATTAGCCAGGTGTGGTGATGTGCACCTGTAGTCCCAGCTACTTGGGAAGGTGAAGCAGGAGAATCGCTTGAACCTGGGAGGCAGAACTTGCAGTGATCCGAGATGGCGCCACTGCACTCCAGCCTGGGCAACAGAGTGAGACTATCTCTTAAAAAAAAAAAAAAAAAAAAGAAGAAGCTGGTTTGAGGAGTAGGTGGCGAACCGTGTGCAGTGTATGTGCCCTGCCCAGAATCAGTGTGCCACCCTCCCTGGCCTGGTCATTAGGAGCCAGGAGCCTTGCAACCCAGCGGTGAGGGCAGCACCCAGCATAGGGCAGCACTGTGCGTCCAGTCCCTGCCTTTCTCTGTGCCTCAGTTTCCTCATTGCTCAGCTGCCTACCTCTTAGGGCTGCTGAAAGCCTTAAATGAATCCACACACTTGCATAGCACCTGATCCCTGCTAGGATTTGGGGTTTTTCGTTACACCTCTGCTAGGATGATCATTTCCATTGTCCAGGTGGGAACACAAAGGCTTGGAGTGGTTAACTCCTTGCCGAGGCCCCGCAGGAGGAGGCAGGGCCCTGCATGGGAGGCCGGCTGCCTGCCCACTGCCCCATGTCCCCACAGGTGATGGAGGCCTTTGAGCAGGCAGAGCGGAAGCCCAAACCCAACCCCAACCTGCTCTTCTCAGACGTGTATCAGGAGATGCCCGCCCAGCTCCGCAAGCAGCAGGAGTCCCTGGCCCGCCACCTGCAGACCTACGGGGAGCACTACCCACTGGAGCACTTTGATAAGTGAGGCCTGCTCAGCCCACCCCCACCCGCCTTCAGCTACCCCGAGAGGTAGCCCACTCTAAGGGGAGCAGGGGGACCTGGCAGCACACTACCCTCTTCCCCAGTCAGCTCCCTCTAAAACACTCGGCGGCCCGGGCGGCTGCCGCTCTTCACCCCTGCTCCTCCAGGCTGTTACATTGTCGGGGGATAGGATCTGCTGCAGTTGCTGGGGCTCCGTCAGCCCCCTTTTCACCTGTTGTTACAGTGCCTTCTCCCAGGGGCTGGGTGAGGGGGTGTACAGGACTAGAAGCCCCTCTGGGTATGGGGTGGACATGGCAGGTCAGCCTGTGGAACTTGCGCAGGTGCGAGTGGCCAGCAGAGGTCACGAATAAACTGCATCTCTGCGCCTGGCTCTCTACCACCTCTGGTCTCTGTTTCCTGGAGTTTGGGGGTGATTTGAGGCCACCCCCAGCTTCTCCACCTTAGATAAATAAGGTCAAGGCCCTTGAGATACCTACTTCCCCCGGAAGCTTTCGCAAGCTGGAAGGTTAGCTCCAGCAGACAGGATGGGGGTGGGGGGATCCTCCAGAGATGGTCTCCTGCTCTCTCACAGAATGGGGCAAGTCTGCTGTCCAGCAGAGTGACGGGGAGCCCAGCAGAGCTAGCCCTGCCCAGCAAGGGTGCAGGGGAGCGTCCAGGATGAAGGTCAGGGTGTGGCCAAGCCCTGCTCCCCACCACTCCAGGGCCCCACAGTGAAAAAACAACCCCAGGCCTCAGAGTGGGGAGTGCATGTTTTTCAAAAACAAAAGTAGGCAAAAACAGCCCACCAGCCCATCTTTCCCGCCCAGGCCCCTGGCTGGGGAGGCCAAGGAGTGGCTTAAGTTGTCCAGCTTCTAGGCCCTCCTCCCTCCCATCAAGACCTGGAAGGAGGGGCTGAGCCAGGGGCAGGCCCCAGAGGCCCAGGCCAGGGCCCGGGCCAGGTCAGCACCTCCGCCCTCCCCACCGAGAGTCAGCACTGGAGCCTTGGGTCTTGCAGTTGTTTCCAGAGCCGAATGCTGGCCTGAGGGCCCAGGGGCCGTACTAGCAGCAGGTTGCGGAAAGCGCAGTGGTCCGCAGTGCGGTCTGCTGGCCAGGCTGTGAGGAAGCCTGGGTGGGCCTGGGGCACCAGGCCCAGGGCTCGGATGCAAAGGCCAGTGTAGACGTCCTCAATGGGGAAGGGTGCCACACGGGCTGCCGCCCGCAGCAGCCAGGGTGCCAGGCGCCCGGCAATGACGTAGCCACCCCCGCTTGCATAGGCTGGGTAGCCACCTTCGAAGAAGGACTCGGGCACGTAAAAGGGTCCTCCTGGCTTCCGGAGAGGCATGGCCTGCGTAAAGACCTCACCCAGGTAGAGGTTTCGGGCCGAGGCAGGTGGCAGGGCCCGCAGGTGAGCCAGCAGGGCAGGGGTGTGCACAAAGGCATCATCCTGGGCTCGCAGGACAAAACTCACGGCGGGGCAGTGGTGGCCCAGCCAGGCCAGCAGCAGCAGGTCTTTGAGCGTCTGGTTGAATGGGACGTCGAGGAAGTCCCAGAGCAGCAGGTCACTGTAGCGACGGCTCTCCCAGGCCACTAGTGAGTCTAGGTCAGGCCCTGCCTCACCCACCGGAGACCCTAGCAGGAAGAGCAGCCGGATCCCTGGAGCTGGACTGCCCCACGTCTCCCTCACGGCCTGTCGTTCTGCAAAGCGCCCTGGTTCTGACTTGACGGCCAACAGCAGGTAGGGGACATCAGTATCCGAGCAGCTGGAGACTTGGCCGCCACCACCTCCAGGCAGCCACTGTGGGAAGCTCCGGCAGGCTGCTGACAGCAGGAAACGACGGAGGTCCTTGGGGTAGGAGGTGAAGTCAGGGATCTCGGCGGCGGCGGCGGCCCCCCAAGCCTGGCAGCCCCCCGTTTCAGTGCTGTCCCCACTGGGCAGGGACCCCAGCCGCCACTGCTGCTGGTTCCAGTAAGCGAAGGGCAGCGGGCCAGTCTGGCCCAGGCGGGCGGAGAGGTTGGCAGGTAGGGTGGGCTCGGGGTTGGCTGGCGTGGGGCCTGGCGGGGTGCCCCGAGGGCTGGGGTAGGCCTTGCTGAGCCAGGACTCGGATGTCCACTCGATGTACACTTTGAGGCCCAGGAGTGTGAGCAGTGCTGACAGGCAGAGAAGGCACTTGGGGCAGCGCATGACCTGGCCCAGGGAAGGGGCGGCCGCGGGAGCTACAAGGGAGCCACAGGGGAGCCACGGAGGCCATTGGGGTGTGGGGATGGGCCTCCAGAGAGGGCCCAGCCAGGGCCCAGGCAGACAGCTTCACAATCTCCCATAGTCCCTGCCAACCCCCGTAACAGCTTCTCTCAGTCCCAGATCCTAAACAGCTCCCCTGACCCAGGGACCCCGTTGGTCCTTATTCCTAGACCTAGGAATCCCCCATTCCAATCCCATTCCAGCACCCTGTTCTTCCCACTCCGTCCAAATGTTTCCACCTTCCTAAGAGCCCAAGGGTCTACCTCTTCCCTGTCTCCATCCAGGACAAGGGACCCTGCCGTCTATCTCCTCCCTCTCCCTCCATTTATCGCCCTCACCAGGAAATCAGGAGCACGATTCCTAGCTCCCTGGGGTTAGAAACCCAGCGTGCCTCCCGCAACATCCCCACCCCAGGGACAGGGGAACCAGGGATCCCACGCCTTTTTACCTCTGGGTCTGGCTCCCACCAGCTCCGGGTGCTGGCCTCAGGTCAGGCCTCAGCTCCCTCTGATCTGCCTGCCCCAGCCCCTGCGTTGTCGACCGGCCAGGCCCAGCCCTGCCCAGCCAGTCCAGAGGGGCGGGGAGGGGAGCGGAGCGGGAGCAGGGAGGGCCCCAGGGGCCGGGGCGGGGCTGAGGCAGAAGGGAGGGAGGGAGGGAGGAGGGCAGGAGGCCGACCTGAGAGATGGAGCTCTGGCGTGTTAGGGCTGGTTTCTGGTAAGACAGCTGGGAAGGGTGCAGGGGGCAGCCACAGAAACAAGACGGGGGCGTTGCGAGGCCTAGGAGGGGAGAACCAGGGCCTGGGGAGGGAGGGGGTACCAGGGAGGGTGAGACTGAGGGCTGGGCCTGGGCTGGGGAGTGTCAGAGTGACCAGGGTGAGGCAGGGTCCCACTGAGGCAGAGATGGGGAGGCTGAGAGGCTGGCACCCGGCGGCGCCCATGGCCAGGAGGCGGCAGTGAATGTGCTGAGTGGGAAGGGATCGGCGGGCCCGCCAGAGAGAGGGATGTTTGTTGTGGCTGCCCAGTCAGGGTGGAGGGGGAAGGGGCTGGTGAGGAGGAGGAGAGACAGAGACATTGTGGAGAGGGAAGGGACGGCCCGGGAGCAGAGAGAGGAGAACTGGGGTGAGACAGGCGATGGAGAGAGCTGAGGGGGAGAGAGAGAAGACAGGAAAAGTGGGAAGGTGGCCAGGAGGGAGAGGGGGAGGGAAATGGAGATCCGAGAAAGATAAGGGGTTGCGGAAGCCCTGTGGGGTGCTCACGGGGGAAAGAGAGTTTGAGAGAGGCAGGTGGAGGGCAGAGGGGAGGGACTCAGGCTTCTGAGCCAGACCTGGGGAGTGAGTGGCGGAGAGGGAGCCAAGGGGAAGAACAGGAGAGGAAAAGACTGGAGCTTCAAGGGCAATAGAGGGTGACAGGGTGGGGCCCACAGGGAACCCCGGGAGCTAAGCTGACCCCCTGTACCTCCTCCACCCGGGCTGCCTGCCAGCAGGGTGGGAATCCGTTCCTACCTTACCCCCAACCTCCAGCCCTGGAGCCAGCCTCGCCCTGGGCCCCGCCCCTCCCCCAGGGGCGCTGTGACTCTGGGAACACTCACATCCAGCTCCCTGGGGCAGGAGAGGGTGTCTGCCTGTGTTTGCATCCCTGCCCTCCAGAGGTCCCTGCTGTTGGTACTGCATCAGCTCTCTAAAGACCTCCCAAGACATGGGGTGGGACTAAGGGGCTCCCACTAAGCCTGGGCTGACCCCTTCACTCCACCCTTGTTTGGGGGCAGGCCTGTCCCCATCATGGCAGGAACCCAGTCTGTCAGCAGCAGCAGTTGATCTGTCCAGCCCTGATTTCCTCCCCCCAAGTTTGAATAATGGAGCCTGTGGGAACAGCTGGAGGAAGAGAGTGGGGAGGAAGTGGTGAATGTTAATGGAATAATAGCTGGAGTGGGAAATGACAGCTAGGGGCTGGGGGCAGGAGCCCGAGCACCTCCTGAGGGAGTCTGCAAGTTCACTCTACCCTGGGGCTGGGAGAGAGGGACTCCAGACCCCTGGGCTCATCTAGCTTCTGGGGGCAGGGGGCGCTGCTCTTCCTGGAAGCATTAGGAAGCTTCGGAGGGGCCGGGTGCAGTGGCTCAAGCCTGTAATCCCAGCACTTTGGGAGGCTGAGACGGGCGGATCACGAGGTCAGGAGATCGAGACCATCCTGGCTGACACGGTGAAACCCCGTCTCTACTTTAAAAATACAAAAAACTAGCCGGGCGAGGTGGCGGCGCCTGTAGTCCCAGCTACTTGGGAGGCTGAGGCAGGAGAATTGCGTGAACCCGGGAGGCAGAGCTTGCAGTGAGCTGAGATCTGGCCACTGCACTCCAGCCTGGGCGGCAGAGCGAGACTCCGTCTCAAAAAAAAAAAAAAAAGGAAGCTTCGGAGGGTGCCTTTCTTTTTGCCTTTGCCATGTGCCTCAGCCTGGGTCCAATAAGGAGAGAGAAACCACACAGGAATGGGAATAGGGAAAGTTCAATATACAGAATGATTAACTCTACCATGGGATTGGCCAGTAAGGGGTGCCTTCTTGGGGAACATGGTTGGAGGGTGGACATGCTGGTGGAACATGATCATTCCAATCCAACACTTCCATCTCCCCAAGCCTTGGGACTCCCCTCATCCATCTTACGCTAGGGCAGTTCTGGTCTCTCTGCCTCATTAACTTTAGGCCACTGTTGGATCCAAGTTCCGGTTAGGTACCCAAGCAAGCTATTAGAACCACGTCCAGCTGCACAAGGTAACCCATGAAATCCAGAAGCTCTGGAAAGCGCACTGATGCCAGTAAATTTGGCCTGAGCTAGTGTTACATCCACCCTCATTGGTGTCACATGCTTAAAATCCACTTCTGCATGCATTCCCCAAGTTTCTGACTCTGTATATTTGCGAAGCCTTGTCATTCTCATCGTGTAAAAGCTGGCACCTGTCTACCTGGAGCAAGCCGATTTGACCCTAGGTATTTATGGGTCTAGAGGCAGCAAGGGGCGCTTGTGGTGAGTCTTAAGAAGAAAGGGGTGTATCCGTTATTTCTGTGTAAGAGCTGGCCATGAGAAAAAAAACTGGGGTGGGACAGTGGCTCACCCCTATAATCCCAGTACTCTGGGAGGCCAAGAGGGGAGGATCACTTGAGCCCAGGAGTTTGAGACCAGCCTGGGCAACATAGTGAGATCTTATCTCTAATTAAGAAAAAAAAAAAAAAGAATGGACAACCACTTTCAAGGTGTCTGCCCCTGGTGAGGTCATCACAAGATTTCTTTTTTTTTTTTTTTGAGACGGAGTCTCACTCTGTCACCCAGGCTGGAGTGCAGTGGTGTGATCTCCGCTCACTGCAAGCTCTGCCTCCCAGATTCACACCATTCTCCTGCCTCAGCCTCCCGAGTGGCTGGGACTACAGGCGCCTACCACCACGCCCGGCTAATTTTTTTGTATTTTTAGAAGAGATGGGGTTTCATCATGTTAGCCAGGATGGTCTTGATCTCCTGACCTCATGATCTGCCCGCCTTGGCCTCTCCAAGTGCTGGGATTACAGGCATGAGCCACCGCACCCGGCCTCTTTTTTTTTTTTGGCCTCTTTTTTTTTTTTTTTTTTTTTTTGAGACGGAGTCTCGCTCTGCCGCCCAGGCTGGAGTGCAGTGGCGCGATCTCGGCTCACTGCAAGCTCCGCCTCCCGGGTTCACGCCATTCTCCTGCCTCAGCCTCCTGAGTAGCTGGGACTACAGGTGCCCGCCACCGCGCCCGGCTAATTTTTTTTTTTTGTATTTTTAGTAGAGACGGGGTTTCACCGTGGTCTCGATCTCCTGACCTTGTGATCCGCCCGCCTCGGCCTCCCAAAGTGCTGGGATTACAGGCGTGAGCCACCGCGCCCGGCCCCTTTTTTTTTTTTGAGATAGAGTCTTGCACTATTGCCCAGGCTGGTGTGCAGTGGTGTGATCTCAGCTCACTGCAACCTCTCTGCCTCCTGGGTTTAAGTAATCCTCCTACTCGGGAGTGTTCAGCCTCCCAAGTAACTAGGATTACAGGCACCCGCCACCACGCCTAGCTAATTTTTTTGTATTTTTAGTAGAGATGGGGTTTTACTATGTTGGCCAGGCTGGTTTTGAACTTCTGACCTCATGATCCACCTTCCTTGGCCTCCTGAAGTGCTGGGATTACAGGCGTGAGCCCCTGCGCCGGGTCACATCACAGAGTTTCTAAGCAAAGGAAGGCTGGTAGGTTCCTCAGACACTGATAAGTCACTCGCTTGAAGTGACTTGGGGGTTCAAGATTGCCTGTTTACTCTGGGTCCAATTAGGTGACCCCATTCCAAAGAAGTAAAAACTTTTGGGCCAGGCATGGTGGCTCGTACCTGTAATCCCAGCACTTTGGGAGGCTGAGGCAGGTGGATCACCTGAGGCCAGGAGTTTGAGAACAGCGTGGCCAACATGGCAAAATGCTGTCTCTACTAAAAATACAAAAATTGGCTTGGTGTGGTGGTGCGTGCCTGTAATCCCAGCTACTTGGGAAGCTAAGGCAGGAGAATCGCTTGAAACCAGGAGGTGGAGGTTGCAGTGAGCCAAGAGATCGCACTACTGCACTCCAGCCTAGGCGACATAGTGAGACTGTATCAAAAACAAAATAACAAAAAACAAAAATGTGGGGGCTGTCATGGAAGCTGTCTAGTTCTCAGACTGTGACTTGAGCTGAGTTAGCAGACCCACGCTTGTCACTGTCTGTGGGCACTCAGGGGCACTCTGGAGAATCCATCCAATACCCAGTCTTTAGAATTGTCACAACTACCACAGCTGTTGAGCACAGCAGCCACAGGGGGTCCCAAGGCACGTGCCTCATCTCTGTCAACCACAGGCGCTTGTGGGATTATGATGCCATTGCATGCCTTGGGCCTCTGGCATCTGGTTTCCCATCAGCAAGAGCTCAGCACTGCGCCCAAGCCCAAAGGCACAACCAAACCAATCCTGGAATCCTATCTTAATAGTGTATTCCTGGGACACTCCAGGTATCAACTCTGTATTCATCAGGATGCAGTCAGGAGAGAAAAACCACAGAGTAACTTGAACAGGGAAAGTTTAATATAGAGAATTACTGGCTTTAACAGTGAACTGGAATGAGGGCTTCACTGGTGAAATGCTTCTGAATTGACTGGAAATCCATCTGGGGTGCTGGGGAATGTTATTCCCAGAGAGGTGCCTCAGTGGAGGTGCTGTGTCTCCTACGCAACTTCTGGGGGCTGGAGGGTGCCAAGGGCAGCTGCTGACCGCCTGGTGCTTCAGGAGCTGGGTGCTGGGGAAGCCACACGCACCGCGGGGTCCAGAGGCGGAAGCACAACCAACAGGAACCAGGAAGGAGGCGCCTTTCCTCCTGTAATGCCTGTTTGGTGCCCTCTACTGACAAAGCTTATCCCCTTTCTACAGAAACGCAGACCAAAAAAGCTGAATTTGGAATATAAAGTCAATAAATCCATAACCAGCAATACCATGGGGCCTGGGGTGTGCTGGCCTTTAGTGAGTGGGGCAAAGGATGCTGCACGTCCTGTAGTGAGCAGAGAGGCCCTGTACGGGGGAGAACCATCCCTGTAAAGTGTCAGTAGCAGCTCCTGTGTCAGTCAGGGGCCCTGCAAGAAATGGCAGTGCACTCACATAAGGACAGTTTGAGAAGAGTCTCTTGACAAGGTGAGTGTGGCTCTCTGCAGCTACTGACAGCCTGAGACTTTACCTCCCCAGGCCTGAAGAGGGGCATGGAAAGGGCTGTCTGAGGGTGACAGGAGCTGTGACCTTTAGCCAAGGGCAGCCAGGAATAAATACTGGGACTTCATGCTCTCTCCCTGTGATTGGCCAGCACCATTCCCCCACCCCCATGTTGAGTGAAGACAAATGGAAGCCAGAAGTGTGGCGAGCTACCAGACATTCCATGCAGCCCGCTGAGAAGCCACTCGAGTGGGGACAGGGCTGAAGGCTAGGCAGGGACAGGGCTGGCTGTGTCCTGAGGCTGCTCCTCTGGCCCCAACTTCAGGCCCTCGGCCCAGTCGACCCCCACAACCTGGCAATTGGGCAGCATCTCCTCCACTAAGATCTGAGTGAGGCCTGGGTTGGACACGGCAGGGAGGTCCGAGATGTCCAGCCTGCGGAGGTTCCTGAAAAAGGGGGAGAAGGACAGGAAGCCAGTGTAAGGACAGTGTGTGTGTGTATAGGGAGGTACTGGCCCCAAATTTCAACCTTAGCTTCCTAAAATAAAATCTTTATAGCTGTCCAGGCACACGAAGCCCAGTGTGTTAACTGCAAATACGCAACTCTAGCTCCTACTGTTCTGCAACAGCATCGATATCATAGAGTTTTGACTAAAACAAAAAGGAAGAAAAACCAGGAGTCATTTAATTCTTCCAGAGACTCACTGTGACTACTCATCTACCACAAATACTCTAGGTCTGTGATGGAGGTAGGGGGATATGAGAACTGCCCAACACTGCTCCTCCCCACTTCCTCTCCTGCATCTGTGTGAGGTGGGAGAGGTGCCTGCATACGGGGCCCAGCCTGAGCTGAGGTCTCACTGGAGGTGGTGGAGGCAGGCAAGGCCCCGTTCGGAGACGCGGGGACAACCGGCCAGCGAGAGCTCCTGCAACGAGTCGGCCAGTGGGTAGAGGCGGCTGAGACACCAGTCGTCCACGTGGGGGCAGCGCTGCAGCGACAAGGACTGGAGCTCCTTCAGGAGGACTGTGGTAGGGAGAGGGCAGGATGGCACCAGGGGCCTTTCTGAAGCCCATCACCAAAGGGAAAACATGGAGGCCTGTCCCATCTCCACCCCACCGCACTCACGGAGGTTGTCCAGGCCCTCATAGTTGATTTCACAGTCACTGGCATCCACAGCTTCGACAGGCACTTCCCGGAAATTCCAGAACTCTGGAGAGAAATGGCCATACTTATCTGGCCTGATCCACTCCTTGTCTCGAAACCTGGAAACGGGAGAGGGAGTGTCAGTAGGGCAGCCGAACCTGCCCCAGGCCTCCAGCCTCTTCGGAACCTTCCCCAGCCCTATATAATATGTATAGGTCACCCCTGACATAACTAACTCCATCTTAGAAAAAGACTCCATCTGGCTGTGCGCAGTGGCTCATGCCTGTAATCCCAGCACTTTGGGAGGCTGAGGTGGGAGAATCACTTGAGTTTAGGAGTTTGAGGACCAACCTGGGCAACATAGTGAGACCTCGTCTTCACAAAAAAATACAAAAATTAGGTGGGCTTGGTGGCTTGCACCTGTGGTCTCAGCTACTTGGGAGGCTGAGGTGGGAGGATTGCTTGAACCCAGGAGGTCGAGGCTGTAGTGAGTTGTGATCATGCCACTGTGCTCTAGCCTGGGAGACGCTGTCTCAAAAAAAAAAAAAAAAAAAGAATGTTTTGCCAATTTTACATACCTAGAAACTGAGGGTCAGCGAGATTACAGATAACGTAAGAGCAAAAAGGTAAATGCAAGAATCCTGGTAGATGGGCAAAAGTTAAGGGACATTTTCAAACATGTATACTGTTTCTAAGGAAGTTGCCAGAGGAAGTGCTCAAACCAGACGGAGGGGTAGATGAAGTCTATGTGAACTGTCTTTTCCGAAAAAGAAAAAAGCAAAGGAAAGAGAAAGGGAAGGAGAAAGGAGGCGGGGAAGGAGGAAAGAAAGAAAAACAGTATTGAGCACAGGCCAGGTGCTGCCGGTGGCTCACGTGAGCCTGTAATCCCCAGCACTTTGGGAGGCTGAGGTGGGTGGATCACTTGAGGTCAGGGGTTGGAGACCAGCCTGGCCAACACGGTGAAATCCTGTCTCTACCAAAAATACAAAAAATTAGCCAGGCATGGTGGTATGCGCCTATAATCCCAGGTACTTGGGAGGCTGAGGCAGGAGAATTGCTTGAACCCAGGAGGTTGCAGTGAGCCAAGATTGTGCCATTGCACTCCAGCCTGGGCGACAGAGCAAGACTCTGTCTCAAAGAAAAAAAAAAATATATTGAGCACATATGCATTGCTAGGCCTCTTACATCGCAAAATCACAGTCAATCTCTCACTCTCTCTGACAGGGTCTCACTGGGTAGCTGGGATTACAGGCATGCACTACCATGCCTGGGTAATTTTGTATTTTTGGTAGAGACGGATTTCACTATGTTGCCAAGGCTGATCTTGAACTCCTGGCTCAAGTGCTGTACCTGCCTTGGCCTCTCAAAGTGCTTGGGACTACAGGCGTGAGCTACCACGCCCAGCCATTATTATTATTATTTTGAAACAGAGTCTTGCTCTGTCGCCCATGCTGGAGTGCAGTGGCGCGATCTCGGCTCACTGCAACCTCTGCCTCCCGGCTTCTAAGGGATTCTCCTGCCTCAGCCTCCTAAGTAGCTGGGATTAGAGGCGTGCGCCACCATGCCAAACTAATTTTGTATTTTTAGTAGAAACAGGATTTCACCATGTTGGCTAGGTTGGTCTCGAACTCCTGACCTCAGATGATCCACCAGCCTCGGCCTCCGAAAGTGCTGGGATTACAGGTGTGGGCCACCATGCTCTGCCTATTATTTTTTGTGACAAGGCCTCACTATTGCCCAGGCTAGAGTTCAGTGGTGTGACTATAGCTCACTGTAGCCTCCTGGGCTAAAGCGATTCTCCTGCCTCAGCCTCCTGAGTAGTTGGGACCACAGGCATGTGCCACTGCACCTGGCTAATTTAAAATATTTTTTGTAGAGACAGGGTCTCACAAAACTGCTGAGGCTGGTCTCAAACTCTTGGCCTCAAGTGACCTTCCTGTCTCGGCCTCCCAAAGTGCTGGGATTACAGACATGAGCCACTGTGCCCAGCTCCGTTCAGTCTTTTTTTTTTTTTTTTTTTTTGACACTGAGTCTTGCCCTGTCCCCTAGGCTGGAGTACAGTGGTGCAATCTCGGCTCACTGCAACCTTCGCCTCCTGGGTTCAAGCGATTCTCCTGCCTCAGCCTCCCCAGTAGCTGGGATTACAGGCGCCCACCACCACACACCCAGCTAAGTTTTGTGTTTTTAGTAGAGACGGGGTTTTGCCATTTTGGCCAGGCTGCTCTCGAACTCCTAACCTCAGGTGATCCACCCACCTTGGCCTCCCAAAGCATTGGGATTACAGCCGTGAGCCACCATGCCTGGCCCCCATTCAGTCTTTATAGCAAAACTTGTAGGTTAGAAATGATCACCATCCCATTTTACACATGACAAAACTCAGGAACAAGTCCCAAGCCACACAGCCAGAAGGCGGCAGAGACCAGGGGACTCTGAAGCCTGTGTGACTGCAGAGCCTGGACGTGAGAGAGATACCCCACCACCTGCCCCCAGCCTTAGCGGTCATACTTGACTGCGCCTCCTTGCTTCAGGATGAAAAAGGCACCTGCACTGTATGGACCATGTTGCTCCTCCAGCCAGGTGAAGGATCTGCAGAAAAAACGGTAGCTAAGGGTGAGGCCTGGGGAGCATCACAGCCCTCACGATGCCCCAGTGCTGTTAAGAGGGGCAGAGTCCAGCAAACCAGGCATGCAGACAGACAGAGTCAGGCTGAAAATATATATTGCCCACCTACTAAGTGCTGGGCACTGGGGGCAAAGTGGTGACCAAGGCAGATAACATCCCTGCCCAGTCTGGAGATTAGTGCAGTAATCCAAGCCATTATACAGGGAGAAACAGATAACAACCCAGGAAATAACAGCAAATTGCAGAGAATGTCAATTCCATGACTAAATAAAGCAGAGAGGCTGACTGGGAGGGGTGGGGAGCAGAGGGGTGGGGACGGTGGAGGCTGAGTTTGGGTGTTAATTGGAGGAGGTGACATTTGAGCAGAGATTTGAGTGGTGAGAAGGAACAGAGTATAAAGGCTCAGAGACTCAAATTAGGATGGCTGAATAAATAAGAAATAGGGATGTTGCCGGGCGCGGTGGCTCACACCTGTAATCCCAGCACTTTGGGAGGCTGAGGCGGGAGGATCACAAGGTCGGGAGATCAAGACCACAGTGAAACCCCGTCTCTACTAAAAATACAAAAAAAATTAGCCAGGCGCGGTGGCGGGCACCTGTAGTCCCAGCTATTCAGGAGGCTGAGGCAGGAGAATGGCGTGAACATGGGAGGCGGAGCTTGCAGTAAGCCAAGATTGCACCACTGCACTCCAGCCTGGGCAACAGAGCGAGACTCAGTCTCAAAAAAAAAAAAAAAAGAAAAAGAAAAAAAAAAGAAATTGGGATGTCATGCTGACAGGGGGCCAGTGGAGTCCTGGTCGGGGGGGTCTCAAAGCTCAGTAGGGGCTATGTTTTAGGCCTTGGAGATTGGTTCTCATTTGAAGGTTTTGAGCTGGTGATGATAAGATTCCTTGAGCTGCTTTGTAGATTATAAAAAAGTATGGGACAGGCCAGGTGTTGTGGCCTACACCGGTAATCCCAGCACTTTGGGGGGCTGAGGCAGGTGGATCATCTGAGGTCAGGAGCTCGAGGTCAGGAGCTCGAGACCAGTCTGGCCAACATGGTGAAACCCCAGCTCTACTAAAAATAGAAAAATTAGGCATGGTGGCGTGTGCCTGTAATCCCACCTACTTGGGAGGCTGAGGTGGGAGAATTGCTTGAACCCGGGAGGCGGAGGTTGCAGTGAGCCATGATCACACCACTGCACTCCAGCATGGGAGAACAGCGAGACTCCGTCTCAAACAAAACAAATTTTGGCCAGGCGTGGTGGCTCATGCCTGTAATCCCAGCACTTTGGGAGGCCGAGGCAGGCTGATCACCTGAGGTCAGGAGTTTGAGAGCAGCCTGGCCAACATGGCGAAAACCCGTCTCTACTAAAAATATAAAAATTTGCCGGGCCTGGTGGCAGGTGCCTGTAATCCCAGCTACTCGGAAGGCTGAGGCAGGAGAACTGCTTGAACCCGGGAGGCAGAGGTTGCAGTGAGCTTAGATTGTGCCACTGCACCCCAGCCTGGGAGACAGAGCAAGACTCCGTCTCGGGAAAAAAAGAAAAAAAAAAGAGTATAGGAACAAAAAACCAGTTATTGAGTGATTCAATTATAAAACGAAGGGACTTGGATCAGGTTATGAATGGTGAAGGCAGTGAGAACTGGTCAAATCAGAGATATTCTAGTATTTTATTGATGGTCTGGATGTGGAGGGCAGGGAAGCACAAGAGAGGAATTAGGGATGAATCCTTAGAATTTGGCCTGAACAGGCCAGGAACGGTGGCTCAGGCCTGTAATCCCAGCACTTTGGGAGGCCGAGGCAGGCAGATCACAAGGTCAGGAGATCGAGACCATCCTGGCTAACATGGTGAAATCTCATCTCTACTAAAAATACAAAAAATTAGCCGGGCGTGGTGGCGGGCACCTGTAGTCCCGGCTACTCGGGAGGCTGAGGCAGGAGAATGGCGTGAACCTGGCAGGCGGAGCTTGCAGTGAGTCGAGATTGCACCTGGGTGACAGAGTGAGACTCCGTCTCAAAAAAAAAAAAAAAAAAGAAAAAAGAATTTGGCCTGAACAACTGGGTGGGCAGCACTAGTGTTTACTGGGATGGGAAGGCTTGGGAGTGAGCAGATGTTTTTTGGGGAGAAATCAGGGTTTGGTTTTAGCCATGTTAGGTTTGAGATGCCAGTTAGACTCTGAGTGGAGCTGGTGGGTGGCAAGCTGCCTATGTGAGCTGGAGTCCTTGAGAAGGGTACAGGTTGGAGATAGAGCTGCAAGAGACAACAAGGCTGGCACTGGAAGCCACAGTGCTGCCTGGGAATGGCAAGGACAGGACCTGGGCTCTGGTGGGCCAGGGTCTCCGCAGGGTCTTGCAGGCCAGGGATTCTCACCGATTTTTCAGATGCACCTTGGACATCTCCCTTTGGAGCAAGTAACCCCTCAGAGCCTCCACATCGTAGAAATGGTTGTTGAGGAACTGGAGCATCTTCCTTTCCTTCTTCTGATTGCCCTCTGGGACCACTGCCCCACCCAGGCGATGGATGCCCCTGGTCCCATTCCACATGGGGGCCACCAGGCGCAGGGACTGGGGACGGGGAGAGGAAAGGAGCTGAGCCTGGAGCCTCCTGGGAGACACAGAGCTGGATCCCCCAGTTCTTGCTCCATGAACCTCAATCCCTCTGATTCCCAACTCGCCCTAAGTTCTTCCTTCAAAACTTCAAAATTGTCTGAGATTCCAAAAATTTTCCCATGTTTTTTCCAAGTTCCTCCTCCCCTTAGTCAACCCTAAATTCTCTCCTTGACTAGGCATATACTGTTGATTTTCCTAAATTCTTCCTCTAACTTTCCCCCAAACTCTTATTATTCAAAACCTGCATTATTTGACCTCTTAATTTCCCATAGATTTGCCCCTTAATTACCCAGTTCTTCTCCTGGGGTTTTCCCGTTTTCCCAAATGACTTCTTTCACCAAAATATAATCTTAAAAACGTATCTCCAAAGCTCATGGAGAGGGCGCTCTGAGCAATCCCTAAACCCAACCAAGCTTGTCCAATCCGCCGCCTGCATGCAGCCCAACACAAACATGCAAACTTTCTTAAAACATTAGAAGGATTTTTTTGTGTGATTTTTTTTTTTTTTTTTTTTTTTTTGAGACGGAGTCTCGCTGTGTCTCCCAGGCTGGAGTGCAGTGGCGTGATCTCGGCTCACTGCAAGCTCCGCCTCCCGGGTTCACGCCATTCTCCCGCCTCAGCCTCCCAAGTAGCTGAGACTACAGGCGCCCGCCACCACGCCCGGCTAGTTTTTTATATTTTTAGTAGAGACGGGGTTTCACCATGTTAGCCAGGATAGTCTCGATCTCCTGACCTCGTGATCCACCCGCCTCGGCCTCCCAAAGTGCTGGGATTACAGGCTTGAGCCACCGCGCCCGGCCTTTTTTTTTTTTTTTTTTTTTTTTGACTCAGCAGTTATGGTTAGTGTATTTTATGTGTGGCCCAAGACAATTCTTCTTCTTCGAACAACGTGGCCCAGGGAAGCCAAAAGATTGGACACCCCGAACCGAGAAGGGTAAAAAAAGCATGAGCTTTGAAGAGGAGAGTAAGAAAGTGGAGAGGTGTGGCCACAGGGAAGAAGCCCCCACACGCTTCAATTTTGCTTTCAAGGTCTCCTCTTAATCTACCCCAGTTTCTCTTTGCTTTAACCAATTTTTTTTTTCAAATTCTGTCGATAATTTTACCCACACCCTTATTTTCCTTAAAAATTTGAAGCTGCCAACCTCTTTAATTTTCCCTAAATTCATTCCTTGATTTTACCCAATTCTTTCTAAATCCTCTGAAAGAATATCTCAAATTCTGCTCTTAATTTCACCCAGATCATGCCCTTGGAACCCCCAAATTGACCTCTTGGTTCCCCCGCCCATCATGCTTTTGAGTTTTCTGTAAAAATTAGGCAGTTTCCCACGAACTTTTCTTACATTTATCCTTCGGTCTCCTAGGACCAAATCCCACATCCTTAATCCCTTTCAAGCCCTCTTATCCTACAGGCCCCACCCTTGCCTGTCCATTAGCTCCTTGTGTCATCCCTCCCTCTGATTGGTTAGTCGCGTCGCTCTTCGGAGGTCACTCCCTCATCCCCACTGGATACTCTCAGCCAAGTCCCTGCCTCGCTAAAGCGTCTCCTCCGCCTGCGACCCCCACAGATCCTTCCTGGCCCCCAATAGCCACAGGTTTGCACTCCCAGTACGGGGCTTGCCAGTCTTAGCCCGCTGCCTCACGGCTTTTTGCTCTCGTGGCCGCCAACAGAGGCTTGAATGCGGAGGCTGCAGAGCGGACTTCAAATTTAGGGCTCTAGAACTCCGGTCACTTACCACCCAGGGAGCCGCCATCTTGCTAAGATTACGTAACCGGAAGGGGTCGGTCTTATCCGACTAGCCTGGGCCAGGGCGAACTTATTCTCCTGTGGCCACGCCCCGCGTTTTCTAACCGTCCTCTTAAAGGTGCACGCACTTTTTACTCTCCTAGGGTTTAGGGATTGCTCACAGCGCCCTCTCTCTGAGCTTCAAAACCAGACAACAGGTCGGGCGCGGTGACTCACGCACCTGTGAGCCCAGCACTTTGTGGAGGCTGAGGCGAGCGCATCGCTTGAAGCCAGAAGTTCAAGACCAGCCTGGGCAACATAGGGGAGACCTTATCTCCACAAAAAAATAGGGAAACAAAAAATAGAATATTAGCCGGGCATGGTGGTGCATGCCTGTGGTCCCAGCTACTTATGAGGCTGAGGCAGGAGGATGCTTGAGCCAGGGAGGTCGAAGTTGCAGTGAGCTGTGATTGCGCCACTGCACTCCAGCCTGGGCGACACAGCAGACGCTGTCTCTTAAAACAAAAAGTTGAAAAACAAAACAAAACAAAAAAAACAGGACTCCACAATCTTTCCCTAGGAGAAGATGGGGTGTCCTTCCCGGCAGAGTCTCTTTCTTTCGTGACTGCAATTGCAGTCTCCCTGAGCTTTCTTGTTCTTCCAGCTTCCTCTTTAAAACAGGGAATGAGGGGGCCGAAAAGCTGACCACGTCATTTTTTAAAATTAGGGTCAGGTAAGAGAAAGAGTGGGTGAAGAGGTTAGACTTCAAGGTTAGAGACTGAGGTGAGATCTCAAGACCAGTTCGGAGTTCAAAGCTAGATAGCAGCATGCAGAGCCATTGTGAAGTCTTGTGGATAGCAGTATTCATTCATTCATTCCAAGAATATTTACTGAGCACTTACCACATGATGGCAGGCACTGTTCTAGGTGCTGAGATTACCATAGTGAGCAGGACAGACCCAGTCCCTCTCTCAGGGAGTCAACATTCTGGGCTGGGACAGCATGGATATGGGAGAGGATGGATAAGAAACAAAGGAATCAGCAAGATAATTTTGATAATAAGCAGATTAAAAAAAAGTGACTGGGGCGTAGGGCCATCAGCAAAGGCCTCTCTGAAGAGGTGACATTGAAGTGGAAGTGAATGATAAGGAAAGAGCCATTCAAAGATCTAAGGGAAAAGAGCTGCAGGGAGAGGTAGCCTCTAGAGCAGAGAGGCCTTGAGGTGGGAACCAGCTTGTAGACAGAGATAGGAGACTGGGTTAAGAAGTGGGCAGGGGCTGACGGTGCAGGCCTGGTAGGGTTTTATTCTATTCACAGTGGGAAGAAGGGAGTGTTAAAATCGGATTTACGTTTTGTAAAGATTCTCTCTGCCAGGTGGAGAATGTACCTTAGAGCAGTGGTCCCCAACCGTTTTGTTACCAGGGACTGGTTTCGTGGAAGACAATTTTTCCATAGACCAGGGGGCAGGATGTGGGGTGGGGATGGTTTTGGGGTGAAACTGTTCCACCTGAGATCATCAGGCATTAGATTCTCATAAGGAGCAGGCAACCTGGATCCCCCACAGGCACAGTTCACAGTAGGGTTTGCCTCCTATGAGAATCTAATGCCACCGCTGATCTGACAGGAAGCGGAGCTCAGGCGGTAATGCTCACTTACCTGCTGCTCGTCTCTTGCTGTGTGGCCCACATCGTAACAGGCCAGGGGCTGGTACTGGTTCTCGGCCCAGGGATAGGGGAACCTTGTCTTAGAGGGCAAGGGTGGACGCAGGGGACCAGTACAAGAGGCTACTGTAACAGTCTAGGCAAGAGATGAATGGGGATGGGGCAGAGGAAATGGTGAGAAGTGCTCAAATCCTGGATCTGTTTTGAAGGTTAAGCCAATAGATTGAGAAACTAAAAGCAGACTGGCATGGCTGTGCACATGAGGAAACTGAAAGAGCAGCAGGTTTAGGAGGGTGGGTGTGGCAGCTGAATAATGGACCCTCTCCCCCAGATACTCATACCTGTGAATCCCTGGATGCTGTGACTGTGTTACTTTCTATGGTAAAAGGGACTTGGGGCTGGGCGCGGTGGCTCACGCCTGTAATCCCAGCACTTTGGGAGGCCGAGGCGGGTGGATCACCTGAGGTCGGGAGTTCGAGACCAGCCTGGCTAACATGGTGAAACCCAGTCTCTACTAAAAGTACAAAAATTAGCTGGGTGTGGTGGTGCATGCCTGTAATCCCAGCTACTCTGGAGGCTGAGGTGGCAGGGTCGCTTGAACCTAGGAGGTGGAAGTTGCAGTGAGGTTGCAGTGAGCCGAGATTGTGCACTGCACTCCAGCCTGGGTGACAAAGTGAGACTGTCTCCAAAAGGGACTTTGAAGACGTGACAAAGTTAAGAATCTTGAGATGGGAGATTACCCTTACCATGGGCAATTGGGTAGGTCCAATATAATCACAAGGGGCCTCTCAGAGGGAGACAGGAGGGTCAGCATCAACAGGAGATGTGATGATCATAGATAGAGAAGGTTGGGGTGATGAAGGAAGGGGCTAAGAGCCAAGGAAGGCAGGTGGCTTGCAGAAGCTGGAAGAGACTAAGAAATAGGCAGTCTTCTAGAGACTCAAGAAGCGACCCAGCCCTGTGCACCCACCTTAGACTTCTGACCTCCAGAACTGTAACGGTGACTTTGTGTTGTTTTAAGATTGTGGTCATTTGTTACAGCAGCAACAGGAAATGCGTCCGATGATGGGGCTCCCAACTGAGAGTTCTGTGTTGACCACATTCACGTTGAGGTGTCTGAGACACCCTGGTGGAGCTGAAGTAGAGGAGCGGCAGGACTCATTTCCTGGTCCTGACAGGATAGAATAAATAAAGTGTCCGGAACCAGCAAATGACATAAAGGCAACCTCTAGTTGCCCTCACTGCTCATTGGCTTAAGGCACTCCCACCAGCGCCATGACAGTTTACAAATGCCATGGCAACACCCAGAAGTTACTACCCCTTTTCTAGATTTCTGAATAGCCCACCCCTTAATTTGCGTGTAGTTAAAAGTGAGTATAAATACTGCCAGCCCACAGCCCACGTGCTGCTACTCTGGGTAGCCTTACTCTGCCAGGAGCTGTCCTTCTGCTGTACACAGCCGCTTCAGTAAACCTGCTTTCTTCCACGGCTTGCTCCCTTGCTCTTGAATTCTTGGCTGAGTGGAGCCAAGAAACCTCCAGGGCTAAGCCCCAATTTGGGGACTCACCTGCCCTTCATCAGGGCTGCAGAATTAGGGTGTGGAACTCAAGGGAGAGATCAGGACTGAGACCAAACATTTGGAAGCCAGTGACATATACATGAAATTGGCTGGGACTGGTGGCTCACGCCTGTAATCCCAGCACTTTGGGAGGCCGAGGTAGGCAGATCACCTGAGGTCAGGGGTTTGAAACCAGCCTGGCTAACATGGTGAAACCCCGTCTCCAGTAAACATACAAAAATTAACCAGGTGTGGTGGCGTGCACCTGTAACCCCATCTGCTCAGGAGGCTGAGGCAGGGGAATCGCTTGAACCCGGGAGGCAGAGGTTGTAGTGAGCCAAGATTGCACCACTGCAGTCCAGCCTGGGTGACAGAGCGAGACTCCGTCTCAAAAAAAAAAAAATTATCTATATAATTTAATTAATTAATTCATTTATTTATTTTGAGATGGAGTCTTGCTCTGTCGCCAGGCTGGAGTGCAGTGGCGTGATCTCGGCTTTCCGCAACCTCTGCCTCCCGGGTTCAAGCTATTCCACTGCCTCAGCCTCCAGAGTAGCTGGGACTACAGGCACACGCCAGCATGCCTGGCTAATTTTTTGTATTTTACTAGAGACGGGGTTTCACCCTGTTGCCAGGATGGTCTAGATCTCCTGACCTCGTGATCTACCGTTATATATATATATATATAAGCACCTTGGGTCTGAAGGAAGGGTTCAAGGCCGAGAGAGGCCTGCAGTGCTTCCCAGACTTTTCCACAGCAGAAGCCCCACCCTTAGCAAGGATGATATACCCATAGGCAAGTCCAGGGTCAGCAGAATTGGCTGCTCGGCCCTAGGCCAGCAGCCTGGACACAGGCACTCCAGCTGAGGGATTGCTCTGTTGGTGCCCCTGGGAGCCATTCCTGCCCCCAAAGGCACACTGGTGGGAAAGCCCTGGGATGACCTGCGCTGAGAGGACAAGCAAGAACCAAGCTATGGGGAAGCCAGAGGTCAAATGGAGGCTGAGGAGAGGCTGGAGAGGCGGTGGTGGTGGGGGGCAGGTGGAAGGACAGAGGGTGCCAGGCATCTACAGACACTGAGCGCCCCTGAGGGGTCAGACCTGAGATAGGCAGGGAGGGGCAGAGTTTGACCTCTGCAAGAGACTGTGTTTGAACCCTTTGAGCAGAGTTGAGGTTAGACTTCAGAAGGAAAAACAAAAGCACAAGGCCAGCTGATTTTCTCTGAAGAGTGGACTTTGGGATACCTTTGCCAGGAACCCCCATCCCACTCCCTCTGCCCTTTACTCTCCACCACGCACACAGCTCCCCGGGGGACTGGGCCACCCTGGACCTTGCTACTTCCTGCTCCTGGCAGCCATAGCTCAGAGACCATGGAGCTGTGGAGGCAGCTGAGTCAGGCTGGACTGGTGCCTCCGGGGCTGGGCCCACCCCCCCAGGCCCTGAGGGAGGTCCCACCAGTGGAAATCCCTGGTCAGACCCTCAGGACTGCAGGGACAGACACTGGAGGTGCCTGGGATAGTCTGCTGTGGATCAGGGAGGAGCTGGTGAGTGAGGGGTTTGGAAGGGAAAGAGAGAGAGAGAGAGTAAATGAGAATGAATGGAAATGAAGGAAAATAGAGAGGGCCAGAGATTGAAAGACAGAATCTGAGAGACAGAAGCAGAGACATGAGAGGCATGTACAGACAGAAAGACAGACAGAGAGTGAGGGACAGGCACAGAGGTGGGACAGGGAGATCCCAAAAGAGAGGGGCAGAGGTGGGAAGCAGAGACTGAGAGCAGGAACAGAGACAGGGGACTCAGACTGAATTTGAGAAAGTTGAGGAGGGCGGAGACAGGGCAAGCGAGAGAAAGAGAGCCAAAGGCAGGGGCAGAGAAATAGCAAAACAGAGACAGAGAGACAGGGGCATGGAAAGACAAAAAATAAATGGGGACAGAGACAGACAAAGGGAAACAGAGACAGAGATAGATAAGAGAGGGAGGAGACATATTACTGAGAAACAGAGAGAGAAGTCAGGGACAATGAAATGGAGAGACAAAGACAGGGACAGAGTTAGAGATCAAGATACACTCTGAGAAGCAGGAAGGCAGTTAGGATCCATTGGCACAGTGAGGATCCTGCCCAGGCACCATGGCCAGGACATGAGTTGGGACCTGCTCTCATCCAGGCCCTGGCGAGACCCTTGCTCTCTGGGGTGGCATCCCTGTGACGTCCCCTTCCTACCGGCAGGAGAACCTGCGCCGAGTTGATGTCCAGCTGCTGGGACAGCTGTGCAGCCTGGGGCTGGAGATAGGGGCGCTGCGGGAGGAACTGGTCACCATATTGGAGGAGGAGGAGGAGAGCAGCGAGGAAGAGGAGGAGGATCAAGAGCCCCAGTGGAAGCAGGAGGAGGAACACCTGGAGGCCTGCCCAGCTCCACACCCCCCTGACTTTGAGATGATGATCTGAGGCTCTGCCAGTGCATTTAGGTTGACATACAAATTAGATGCAAACGTATGCAAAGGGGAGGGGAGATTTGCAGGTCAAATCAGATGTGGAATCAAGTATACCCCTTTAGTAAGTGCTTTCTCTGAAGATGCCTGCAATGAGATTTAGACATTGACCTGTGAGCTATGGGTGTGTTGGCAGATGACATGAGGATGTGTTTGGAGGTGATGTGGGAGGTTGTAGAGAAGTTGCAGGTGCTTTTGCAGATGAGCCTCAGCTGTGCTGCTGAGATGGGGTCTCTGCAAATGTGATGGTGATGCATACAGATGGGATTTCAGATCAACGCTGTCCAGTATGGTAGACGGACAGCAGACACACATGGCTATTTAGTGCTTGAAACATGGGGAGTCCAAATTGACATGTGCTGTGAGTGTAAAATACACAACAAATATTAAAGGCTTAGTATGATGAAAATAACATAAGACATCTCAATCATGTTTAGATTAATTACTTGTTGAAATAATAATATTTTGATCATATCAGTAGTAGTAAAAATATTACTAAAATTATTTTCACCTGTTTTTAAATTTTGTTGTGTGTGCTGTTCCCCTCCCTGTGTCCATGTGTTCTCATTCTTTTTTTTTTTTTTTGAAATGGAGTTTGGCTCTGTTGCCCAGGCTGCAGTGCAGTGGCATGATCTCGGCTCATTGCAACCTCCACCTCCTGGGTTCAAGCTATTCTCCTGCCTCAGCCTCCTGAGTAGCTGGGATTACAGGCACGCGCCACCACACCCAACTAATTTTTGTGTTTTTAGTAGAGACGGGGTTTCAGCATATTGGTCAGGCTGGTCTCAAACTCCCGACCTCGTGATCTGCCTGCCTCAGCTTCCCAAAGTGCTGGGATTACAGGCATGAGCCACCTCGCCCAGCCTCATTCTTGTGTTTACAAAGCACTTTGTAGTTGGAAGTGCGGGTCTTTTCAGAGAAGTGAAATGTTGACAGAGGAGGTGCTGATTCCTTTCCATGGGAGTTTTCTCCTTAAAAATAAGCCGCTTCCACTTTGGGAGGCCGAGGCTGGGGAATCAGTTGAGGTCAGGAGTTTGAGACCAGCCTGGCCAATATGGTGAAACCCCGTCCCTACTAAAAATACAAAAATTAGCTGGGTGTGGTGGCGCACACCTGTAATCCCAGCTACTGGGGGGGCTGAGGCATGAGCATTGCTTGAACCCAGGAAGCGGAGGCTGCAGTGAGCCAAGATCACGCCGCTGCACTCCAATCTGGGAGCCAGAGAGATACTCTATCTCAAAACAACACCAACGGAAAACCAAGCTGCTTCCTTTTGTCCAGTGGAGACCCCAGGATTGGGGTGGGGTGCAGGACTGGGGTTTAGGGATTCAGGCTTCATTCCCAGCCTGGTCCTCATTAGCTAACCTGAGCCAGGTCTGTAGCTTTTATCAGTACTGCTGTTTGGGGGTTGGGGAGAACATTGAAGTCACGCCCAGCAGCCAGGGAAGGGGGAAGGAGACCCCACAGAGCATGCAGTGGCACGGCGTTCTCGCCTTCTCTTGGCATTCTAGACAGAGGCCTGGGGAGTCTGGGGGTCTCTTGGCAGCTACATCTAGACAGTAGGAGTCATAGGGAATGAGGATGTTGGATGCCACGGCCCCAGGGTCTGGGTCATGCTTCACAAGTGCCAGGGTCCCGTGTCTCTTGGGGAGAAAGACATGAGTGGAGGGTACAAGGGAGAGGCTGGTGTAACAGCTGCTCCCTATTCAAGAACAGAATGGAGGATGGACTCGATGTTTAAGCAGAGTTGCCCTAAGCCATGGCCTGGGCCACAGAGGTGAAATCTATGGAAGAGAGCGGGAGTTTGGGTGAAGGGGACCAGCCCCACCAGTGCTGTCCTCAGCACCACACTAACTGAGCTCCTTCCAGCAGTGACCAAGTCTGCACCAGGCAGACTGGGTCTCCCAGACCAGTGGGAGAAGATACCCATCCCTACCCAGGGACAGCGAAGATGGTCAGAGTGGGGACAGAGGAAGTATAATCTGAGGGATCAGGGCTGTGATGATGGAGGCACAGGAGGCTGAGGGGACCCAGAGAAGGCAACAGGCCCAGGCTGAAATGTCAGGAAAGTGATCTTAGAGGAGAACTGAGGCAACAAGGAAAAATGAGCCAAGTAAAGAAAGGGAATGGGGCTGGGCATGGTGGCTTACGCCTGTAATCCCAGCACTTTGGGAGCCCAAGGCGGGTGGATCACCTGAGGTCAGGAGTTTGAGATCAGCCTGGCCAACATGGCAAAACTCTGTCTCTACTAAAAATACAGAAATTAGCCAGGCGCGGCGGTGCATGTCTATAGTCCCAGCTACTCAGGAGGCTGAGGCACAATAATTGCTTGAATCGGAGAAGTAGAGGTTGCAGTCCGCCAAGATTATACCACTGCACTCCAGCCTGGGCAACAGAGTGAGACTCTGTTTCAAAAAAAAAAAAAAGTGAAAGAAAAGAATATAAAAGTAGAAAAATAGCATATACAGAAGCCATGGGGGTTATCTAGTGATCTAGCCCCCTGCTACTCAAAGTGCAGTCATTCATGGAACACAGCAGTAATAGCATTGTTACAGCTATCTAGTGCTACATAACAAACAGCCCCCAAACATTGTTGTTTCAAAACAGTGACAGTGTGCATTTTGCTCATCTCTGCTCCATGCGGTCTGAGGCTTCAGCTAGAATCACTGAAGGTGCATTTGCTCTCCTGTCTGGCAGCTGATGCTGGCTGAGGGCTGGGGGGCCTCTGTTTCTCTTCTTGTCTTGTCTCCATATGGGCTAGGTTGGGCTCCCAAGGAGCTTAGAGAATGGGTTCCAAGGGCATGTATCCTGAGAGGGAGCCAGTCAGAAGCCACATCGCCTTGTGTAACCCAGCCTCATCAGCCATGCAGGGTCACTCTCACCATGTTGATGCCATTGCAAAATCCTGATCAGGTTCAAAGGAAGGGGAAATAGCTGGGTGTGGTGGCTCACACCTGTAATCCCAGCACTTTGGGAGGCCAAGGCAGGCGGATCACCTGAGGTCGGGAGTTCGAGACCAGCCTGACCAACATGCAGAAACCCCATCTCTACTAAAAATACAAAATTAGCTGGGCGTGGTGGCACATGTCGGTCATCCCAGCTACTCGGGAGGCTGAGGTTGGAGAATCGCTTGAATCCAGGAGGCGGAGGTTGCGGTGAGCCGAGATGGTGCCATTGCACTCCAGCCTGGGCAACAAGAGCAAAACTTCATCTCAAAAAAATAAATAAAGGAAGGGGAAATAGACTCCACCTTTTCATGGGCGAGTACAACGTTCTGGAGGAGCATGTGGGACAGGAAACACTGCTGAGATCATCAGTGGAAAACACAAGCTACCCCAGCAGCCGCTTGGTAGATGTGCTCACTCCCAGACCCATGCCAGACCAACCAAATCAGCTTCTGTGCATAAGAAGAGTTCCAGCTGCTGCCTTCGCAAATTAGGTTTGAGAAATACTGTTCTAAATCACAAATGTGACACGGCTTTGAGCAGGTGGAGCAGGGAAACAGTAATTACATTTAGAGAGCTCTCTCTGGCTGCCGAGTGGAGGTTGGATTAGAGGGCTCAAGAGTGGTGGTCCAGTAGAAAGAACCAAAAAAAAAAAAAAAAAAAATTGGATGAATTGAACATTATCAAAATTCCAAACCTGTGTATACATAAAAAAAAAAAACCCTATTGAAAATAGATTGCCGGGCACTGTGGCTCACCCTTCCAGCACTTACGGAGACCGAGGCTGACAGATCACTTTGAGTCAGGGAGTTCAAGACCAACCTAGGCAACATGGCGAAACCTCGGCTCTACTAAAAAATACAAAAATTAGCTGGGTGCGATGGCAAGTGCCTGTAACCTCAGCTACTCAGGAGGCTGAAGTGGGAGGATTGCTTGAGCCTGGGAGGTCGAGTCTGCAGTGAGTCGAGATCATGCCACACTGCACTCCAGCCTGGGTGACAGAGTGAGACTGTCTCAATGAAAAAAAAAAAAAAAAGAGAGAAGAAAAGAAAGAAAAAGACAACCTATACATTGGAGAAAATAGTTGCACAAATATATCTGATAAGGCTCTAATATCTAGAATATATAAGGAACCTTTACAACTCAACAATATAAAGAAAAATATTAATAGTTCAGTTACAAAATGGGCAAAGAACTTGAATAGCCATTTCCCCAAAGAAGATATACACGTTATTAAGTCAATAAGCAGATGAAAAGATGCTCAACATTTGTATCAGTAAGGATTCTCCAGAAAAACAGAATAAATTATATATATAATTATATGTATAATTTAAAGTATAATTTAATTTAATTATACGTATAATTTCGGTATATATACCAATAAGTTAGGTATCTATATAGTTTATTCTGTTTTTCTGGAGAACCCCATTTGTGTATTTAAATTGGCTCATGTAATTATGGAAGCTGAGAAGTCTCACGATCTGCCATTTGCAAGCTGGAAACTGGGAAAGTTGGTGGTGTATTCAGTTCAAGTTTCATAACCAGGAGGGCAAATATCCGAAGTCAGGAGAAGATGGATGTCTCAGCTTAAACAGAAACAAACTCGCCATTGTTTTCTCTTCTCTCTCTCTCTTTTTTTTTTTTTTTTTTTTGAGACAGATTCTTGCTCTGTCGCCCAGGCTAGAGTGCAGTGGCGTGATCTTGGCTCACTGCAGCCTCTGCCTCCCGGGTTGCAGCGATTCTCGTGCCTCAGCCTCCCGAGTAGCTGGGATTACAGGCGTGCACCACCTGTCCGGCTAATTTTTTTGTAGTTTTTAGTAGAGAGGGGGTTTCACCATGTTGGCCAGGCTGGTCTTAAACTCCTGTCCTCGTGTGATCCACCCGCCTCGGCCTCCCAAAGTGCAGGAATTACAGGCGTGAGTCACAGCGCCCGGCCAGAAAATTTTAGACATTACCCATGGGGCTTGGTTGTGCTTCTACTGGGCCCCAACCTGCTGTGATGCCCTATCTCCACAAGGTGGCGCCAAGACACACCGCTGCAGCCCCTCCAGCCAAGGCGAAGACCTTACACAGCGGTGGGACGGGACTGTGAGGTCCTTTGAGGAAGGCGGTCCCTATAGCGGGCGTCGTTGAGACAGGCTATTCCCACACAGGGGGCTCCTGTTGAGACAGAAACTCCAAGTTCTGGTGAGCAGGAGACAGGCAGTGTTATGGGCTGAATAATCACTCCTAAAGCTACCCATGTCACAATCCCTGGAACCTGTGAATGGTAACTTTTATGGCAAAAGGGCTTTGCAGATGGGATGAAGTTAAGGATGTTGAGGTGGGGAAATTCTCCTGGGTTATGTGGGTGACCCTCAATGGAATCTCAAGTGTGCTTGCAAGAGAGACAGAGGGAGCCTTGAACACAGAGAAGGGGAGGATGTGATAACAGAAGTACGAGGGTGAGTGGTGTCAGGAAGGGGCTGGAGCAAGGGAGGCAGCAGCCTCTAGAAGGTGGAGAAGCAGCACAGATGTTCCCCTGAGGCCTCCAGGTCAGCACAACCCTGCCAGCACCGTCCGTTGACACTTCTGACTCCAAAACCACAAGAACATCATTTCGTGTGGGTTTAAGTGACACATTTGTGACCACTTGTAGCAACAGCTGTGAGAAACTTCTACAGGCAGGAACGAGGCGCGGAGGCAATGGTAATTTTCCTATTAAATATAACTTAAGCTAAAATGAAAATATCAGCAATAGAACTGATGAGACTGTGGGACGGCTGGAGCAGTCACACAGGTGCTGGGAGTATGCCTTGGTACAAGTGCTTTGGAAAATCCCGCGGAAGTGTGTGTGACCCTGAACATACAGTATCTAGGAGCCAGCAGTTCCCCTCCTGGGCATATACTAAAGAGAAACACGAGTAGGTGCTCACCAAAGACACCTGCTAGAATAGTTACAGCAGCCCAGTTTTTTTTGTTTTTTGTTTTTTGTTGTTGTTGTTGTTGTTGTTTTTGTTTTTTTTTTTTTTTGAGATGGATTCTTGCTCTGTCTCCCAGGCTGGAGTGCAGTGGCGCCATCTCGGCTCACTGCAAGCTCCGCCTCCCGGGTTAGCGCCATTCTCCTGCCTCAGCCTCCTGAGTAACTAGGACTACAGGCGCCCGCCACCACGCCCGGCTAATTTTTTTTTTTTTTTTTTTTTTTTTGCATTTTTAGTAGAGAAGGGATTTCATCTTGTTAGCCAGGATGGTCTCGATCTCCTGTCTTCGTGATCCGCCTGCCTCGGCCTCCCAGAGTGCTGGGATTACAGGCGTGAGCCACCGAGCCCGGCCACACAGCCCAATCTTAATAGCTTCAAACAGGAAGTTACCCAAATGCCCATCAGCAGGAGAATGGTGGTGTTCCCACCCCTTCCACTGAGAGTGGGGTCTGTGTGCCAGGTCCCCAGAGTATGGGTGGGCTTGTGACTTCTAACACTAACAAGTGTGGGGAAAGTGACCCGATGTGACATCTAAGGCTGAATCATAAAAAGTGTGAGCTTTGGCCGGGCGCAGTGGCCCACGCCTGTAATCCCAGCACTTTGGGAAGCCGAGGTGGGCGGATCACCTGAGATCAAGAGTTCAAGGCCAGCCTGGCCAACAAGGTGAAACCCCGTCTCTACTAAAAATACAAAAATTAGCTGGGCTTGGTGGCGTGTGCCTGCAATCCCAGCTACTTGGGAGGCTGAGGCAGGAGAATCATTTGAACCTAACCTGGTAGGCAGAGGCTGTAGTGGGCTGAGATCGCGCCACTGCACTCCAGCCTGGAGGTGACAGAGCAAGACTTCATCTCAAAAAAAAAAAAAAAAAAAAAAAAAAAAAAAAAAAAGTATGAGCTGCTGTGTAAGAGACCCAACTGCTTCAGGATCACCACGTTGGAGAGGTCATGTGTAGGACTCAGGCGACCGTCGCAGCTGAGCCGAGCCTTCTGATTGTCCCCACCATAGTTTCAGACCTGTGAGTGAAGAATCATCTTATACATAGAGACCTCATCCCCAGCTGTTCCAACCCTGAGCTTTTCAGTTACCCTGAGCCATTTGCCTCACCCCTGCGGAGGCTCCGGCATCATGGAGCAGAGACAAAACTCCTTGGTTTTGACTTCTCAGAATTTTTGATTCACAGAACCATGACATCGTCACACCATTTAGTTGGGAGTGGGGTTGTTACATAGCAGCAAATAACCAAACACAAATAATAGATAAGTTATGGGATATTCATGCAATGGAATGTTTACACAGTATCTACTTATAGATGATATGTCTTCTCTCCCAAACAGAAAGTAAGGGTTCAAGAGCTAAGCTATGAAGATGCAAAGGCATAAGAATGATACAATGGACTTTGGGGACTCAGGGGGAAAGGGTGGGAAGGGGGTGAGGGATAAAAGACCACAAATTGGGTTCAGTGTATACTTCTCGGGTGATGGGTGCACCAAAATCTCACAAATCACCACTAAAGAAATTATTCATGTAACAAAATACCACCTGTTCCCCAAAAACCTATGCAAATAAATTTTTAAAAAAATCATACATAGGCAGGGCGCAGTGGCTCACGACTACCATTCCAGAAAGTTGGGAGGCTGAGGCAGGCAGATTATTTGAGGTCAGGAGTTCAAGACCAGCCTGGCCAACATGGTGAAACCCTGTCTCCACTAAAAATACAAAAATTAGCTGGGTATGGTGGCGCACTCCTGTAATTCCAGCTACTTGGGAGGCTGAGGCAGGATAATTGCTTGAACCCAGGAGGCAGACTTTGCAGTGAGCCGAGATCGCACCATTGCACTCCAGCCTGGGCGAAGAAGTGAGATCCATCTCAAAAAAAAAAAAAAAAAAAAAAAAAAAGTATATAATTGGCATTAACTTCTTTTAGTTAAAAAAAATGGAAAACTAAAAAATATTGAGATATGAGAGGATGATCACCCTTATATGCTTAAATCTGTTATATATATGAAATTTGTGCCCAGGCATGTGATATTGGTTTTGATTATTTGTATTTTCTTGAGAAGTATACATAGGCTTTTCTTTTTTCCTTTTTTCTTTCTTTCTTGTTTTTTGAGATGGAGTCTCGCTTCTGTCGCACAGACTGGAGTGCAGTGGCATGATCTGGTCTCATTGCAGTCTCTACCTCCTGGGTTCCAGCGATTCTCCTTCCACAGTCTCCTGAGTAGCTGGGATTACAGGCATGAGCCACCGTGCCCTGCCCTTCCTGCTCCTCTTGAGTATGTCTAGTAATTGACACACTTGGTTGTCCACATTTCTTGGCCTTACAGACACTGTGCTCTATAACATGACTCAGGTCTCTGCAGGGCAGCCCCACTTGCTGCAGGCTGCTGCTGCTGCCTCCTCCTCAGGCCCACCTTGCTTCCCATGGCATAGTGCTGGCCTCAGCCACTCCCAGACACTTTCATCACACTGGTACTATGAAGCCCTGCCCTGTAACTGTCCCCTGCTTTGAACTTTGACCTATGAAACATGACCATTACTTGCATCTCAGTGATGCTCATGTCCCTCTCACTACTGCAGTGCTCACCAGCCCTCCTCACCATCCTACTCAGCTGCTGGGTTATTTTCTTCTATAAAAGACACGTTCTGGCCGGGAACGGTGGCTCACACCTGTAATCCGAGCACTTTGGGAGGCCAAGGCGGGCGGATCCCAGGGTCAGGAGTTTGAGACCAGCCTAACCAATATGGTGAAATCCCATCTCTACTAAAAATACAAAAATTAGCTGGGCGTGGTGGTGCATGCCTGTAATCCCAGCTACCCGGGAGGCTGAGGAAGGAGAATCGCTTGCATCTGGGAAGTGGAGGTTGCAGTGAGCCGAGATGGTGCCACTACACTCCAGCCTGGGCGGCAGAGTGAAACCCCATCTCAAAAAAATAAAAAGCCACTTTCCAAAATGCCCATCTCTGAACTTTTTGATCCTTTACCTCACTGCTGTATTGCAGTGCAATTCACTTCTGATGCTGACTAGTAAAGATAACCCGGAGTTAGCCCGGAGTTAGCCCAGAGTCCGCTCTTTGTGGAAAAATTCTGTCACAAGACTGAGCACATCATATGTAAGCCCCAGGTTTAAGGATCTCAGGCTACCCACATTTCTGACCAACTTGCTGTAAATTCAGGGGTTCCCATGACCCTCTCAGGATGGATGGTCTGCTACTGTGTCTCACAGAACTCAGGATAGTACTATACTTATTTTTTAAAGTTTTATTAGAGCAAAAGGATGCAAATCAGAATGAACAATAGGAAGGGATACATAGGAGGCCGGGCGCGGTGGCTCACACCTGTAATCCCAGCACTTTGGGAGGCTGAGGCGGGCGGATCACCTGAGGTCAGGAGTTCGAGACCAGCCTGACCAACATGGAGAAACGCCGTCTCTACTAAAAATGCAAAATTATCCAGGCGTGGTGGTGCATGACTGTAATCCCAGCTACTCCGGAGCTTGAGGTAGGAGAATCGCTTGAACCCGGGAAGCGGAGGTTGTGGTGAGCCGAGATCGTGCCATTGCACTTCCAGCCTGGGCAACAAGAGTGAAACTCGAAAGAAAGAAAGAAAGAAAGAAAGAAAGAAAGAAAGAAAGAAAGAAAGAAAGAAAGAAAGAAAGAAAGAAAGAAAGAAAGAAAGAAAGAAAGAAAGAGAGAGAGAAAGGAAGGAAGGAAAGGGAAGGGAAGGGAAGGAAGGAAGGAAGGAGGAAGGAAGGAAGGAAGGAAGGAAGGAAGGAAGGAAGGAAGGAAGGAAGGAAGGAAGGAAGGAAGGAAAGAGAAGAGAGAAAGACATGCATAGGGCTGGGTCAGAAAGGGTCCTAAATAGGAAGCTTTTATTGTTTACCTATCGTGGGGTGAGGTGCAGCCCTTCCCCGCCTTTTTTGAAGTTTTGCCTTTTTGTGATGAAGTCTTGTTCCTGGCCCTGAGCTCTACCTGTCCTTTGGCTTCAGGAGATGAACATCCCTTGCGGCTCTCATATGTACTTTAAATTGCTGAGCTATAGGTCTGAGCCTATCCTTTTCTCTCTTCCATGCATCAGTGGCACTTGTTGGTAGCCATTCAACTCCACACTCCTATTACTTTCATTTCCCCCACGATGTTCAAAACCACAGAGACTATGTGCCTGTGGAACATCTCCTGTAGCTCACCTCGGTTTACTCCAGGTGAAATATCAGTGACCTCACAGTAGACACATGCCCTGCAGACCCTCAGCACCTCTGTGATGAGGTGGTCACTGCCATTTTGTGGCGGGGGCTGGGGGAGTCATCTAAACCCAGAAGTGATGGTCACGGGGCTTTCTAGAATCTTTGCTGGCATCACATGTTGGGGACCATGCTCTCTGAAAGCAAAGCATGAGGAGGTGATTCAAGAGGTGCATTGGGCCAGGTGCAGTGGCTCATGCCTGTAATCCCAACACTGTGGGAGGCCAAGGCGGGAGGATCAACTGAGGTCAGGAGTTCAAGACCAGCCTGACCAACATGGAGAAACCCCATCTCTACTAAAACTACAAAATTAGCCTGGCGTGGTGGTGCATGCTTGTAATTCCAGCTACTTGGGAGACTGAGGCAGGAGAATCACTTGAACCCGGGAGGCGGAGGTTGCGGTAAGCTGAGATTGCACTATTGCATTCCAGCCTGGGTAAGAAGAGTGAAACTCCATCTCAAAAAAAAAAAAAAAGAAAAAAGAGGTGCATTGCAGGAGTGTGCTGGGGAGCTCAAGGAAAGCACCAAAGACCAGATCTGGCTGGAGACCCTCAAGTCCGATCCCAGGGAGGCTCTGGAGCATGCACCACAGCACAGAAGTGGGCTTGCCTTGGTCGCCCTTAGATCTCTGTGCTAGCACGTCCCTGGCTGTTGGCTGTTCTCGGGAAGGAGCTGAACAGCAACCACCTGGACCAGGTGACTGCCCTTCAGCTGAGGTCAAATCTCTGCAGAAAGATCATCTATGAGGTAGGAATGAGCATCCTGGGGAAGGGGATCTGAGCAGTGCACCCACAGTAATTCCTACACTGTGTAAATGTCTTTAAAGAAAAGTACCAGGGCTGGGCATGGTGGCTCATGCTTGTAATCCCAGAACTTTGGGAGGCCAAGGTGGGAGGACTGCTTGAGCCTAGGAGTTTGAGCCTACAGTGTGCCATGACTGCACCACTGCACTCCACCCTGGGTGACAGAGTGAGACCCTGTCTCTAAACAAAACAAAAAACAAAGCAAAACAACACCCCCAAACCCCCCAGAACATCCCGTTGTGAACAGGCCTATGCAAAACTACTCCCAAAGGCCAAAGAAGCTGAGCATCTGAAGAAAGAGGCTGACAAATCAAATTTCTGAAGTACAAAAATTTAATATTGCTTAGGGAAGAACAGGCATGTTTGGGTGGCAGGGAGATGAGATGGTGGAGTCCCACACTGTTACCTCCCAGACCCAAGGCTTACATGCAATAGGATAGAATGGTATAAAAGCCCTTTTATACTGTGGGTTATACAAGGAATTGAAGTTGATTGCTTAGAAGAAGAGAAGGATTTGACCAAGGGCAGCGTTTAGGTGAAAGGAGAAACTGTAGGCACATTTCTGGAGTTGGCTTTCATCAGAAGTCAATTTGGCAGGTAAGTAACCAAGATGAAGTGTCCTTATCCTCCACACTCCATCCCCCTAATTTGGCTCTTACAATCTCACGCGCCTTCCTCTTCCGCGATGGGCCCTGAGCCTTTAGGGAGGAGGTTGGGGTGAACATGTTGCATCAATGTGTTTTCTACAGCAACAATACAGCAGGCTTTGTAGAAATCATCAGCAGGCTTTGTAGAATCATCTTCAGAATACTGTGATTTTGGTTAATTCAGAAGTACTACAATGAAAGATCTATAACATTAATAATTTGAATAGTAGGAATAGAATGCACACAGGATACAATAAAAATTGTTGTTGCATTAGAAGCCAACTAAAACTATCATAAAGAAAATGAAAACCCATTTATTCTTTGGATACTTGTAGTCAGGAAATAATTCAGAATTTAGTCCAAATTGCAGGTAAATAATAAAAACCTCAAAAACAATGTTTAGGGCTAGAATCTAATAACAGGTGTACTAGAGTTTTCTTCTGAAACCTAATTTTTTTATCTTCAGTTTCCACATTTCTACAAAAGATAAATTATAGTAGGACCAGTTTATTTGCAAAATAAATTTTAATCTCATTATACTTGGTCTGATTATTATTGTTTGAGACAGAGTCTCACTCTATTGCCCAGGCTGGAGTGCAGTGGTGTGATCTCAGCTCGCCGCAATCTCTGCCTCCCAGGTTCAAGTGATTCTCCTCCCTCAGCCTCGTAAGTAGCTGGGATTACAGGTGCATGCCACCATGCCTGGTTAATTTTGTATTTTTTGTGGAGATAAGGTTTTACCATGTTGCCCAGGCTGGTCTCGAACTCCTGATCTCAGGTGATCCACCTGCCTCAGCCTCCCAAAGTGCTGGGATTGCAGGCGTGAGCCACCGTGCCCAGCCGTAACCTGATTATTTGCAATGACGTGCAGAAAGAATAGTGATTGGCCAGATAGCCTCTTTTAAAATTGGCTTTGCTGGACATTTCACGAGTAATTTTGGACTAGATGTTTAGAAACACCAAGGGCAGGAAGCAAAACCAATAATTTGCCATCAGCCTGTGCTTGTAGTACCTGTATAACCACCCAACGGGTTCTTGTTGCCCATTGCACAGACAAAACCAATTCACTGAGTCTGTGGTATTGCAGTAGAGGTTTAATTAAATCAGAGCAATCCAAGGGGCAGGGCTGGGATTATTAATCAATCTCCTTAATAACTCAGGGGCCAGGATTTTTATGGATAGTTTGGCAGGCAGGGGGCTAGGGAATGGGTGCTGCTGATTGTTTGAGGATGACATCATAGGGGTGTGGAAAATGGTCCTCATGCACCAAGTCCGTCTCTGGGTGGGGGTCACAGGACCAGAAATCTCAGGACCTCTGGCCATGTGACTCCTGAGGAGCAAGAGATTATAGAAAGGCAAGCTGTGGGACAATACTGGTTATCAGTCAGCTACACCTGTGTTTTAGCATAATTCAGGACCCTCTCATAATCCTAATCTTGTGGGCTTTCATTTGTCTTACAAAGGTAGTTTCAGTCCCTGAGCAAGGAAGGGGTTCATTTTAGGGAGTAAGTATTATCATCCTTGCTTCAAAGTTAAACTATAAACTAAATTCCTCCCATGGCTAGCTTGGCCTATGCCCAAGAGTGAGCAAGGGCAGCCGGCCTGAGGCCAGACATGAGATGAAGTCAGCCATGCTAGACTTCTCTCATATTCATAATCTTTGCAACAACAATTTCACCTGTACGAACTGGGTGAATTCCCCCATCTTCCTGAGATCCCCACATAACTTGAGGTTCCTGGGCCTGTCAGAAAGTGACATTCTTTACTTTCCACAGGTAAGGGACCTTAAAAGGAAAGTGTATTGAAAATATACCCAGTCTTTTTTTTTTCCAAGAAGATTCTTATCAGCTCCATAAAGTCAACTTCAATTCCTCAAATAAGTCGTATTTGAATTCATTCCGCTGTAAGCCTTCAAAGAGTAACGAGCATCTCCAATGGTTCCTGTTATGAAAGAAAACCGAATCTGATTGAGCTTGTGCCAATAATTATATTGCCATAAGTGAAAATACTCACAAATAGTTTCCAAATGTTGGAGAATTCTTGTAGGGAGAAAGGTCAATTTCACTCACAAAAGTATACTTGGTCAATTGTTGTTAGTTATAAATAGCTCAAAAGAAAGGTTTTCCTGATGCTGCTTCTAACAGAGTGGCAGTCTTCCAAACAGGATATTGTCTGTTCACTTTGGAATTGCTATGCAGAAAGCAAGTAGCTCTTTGTCGGTCAGGCGAGAGCTGTTTATTAGGCACTTGTAGAATCCAGCAGCTCCTTAAGATGGAGCAGGGACCCCTCTTGCGGGCTTACTCGGTCCCCATCAGCCAGTATGGAGATAAAGGAAAATCTTGACTTCCTTCAAGGGAAATTCCAGGCATCTAGCTAGCCTTGAGAAGTATATGAGCAACTTGATCAACAAGAAGGTAATGGTAGCTTAAAACAATAGCCAAGGAAATTGGAGTCCTAACGTATTTGGTTTCCTATGAAAACTAAAGAAAGATAACATCTTAACATATGTCTCTGAGTTGTTTTCAGAAACCTGGACCCCCACCAGAAAATACTAAAAACACAAAAATTAGCTGGGTGTGGTGTTGTGCGCCTGTAGTCCCAGCTACTTGGGAGGCTGAGGCAGGAGAATTGCTTGAACCCGGGAGGTGGAGGTTGCAGTGAGGCGAGATCACGCCACTACACTCCAGCCTGGGCGACAAGAGTGACACTTCCGTTCCAAAAAAAAAACAAAAACAAAAAAACAAAAAACCAAAAACCAAAAACAAAACAAAAAAAAAAAAAAAAGAAAAGGAAACCAAAAGCCCTGCTCCCCAGTTACTCTCATCGTTACTTTCATCATCCATTAGTTACTCTCATCATCCATTAGTTACTCTCATCATCCATTTTACTCTCATCATCCATTAGTACACTCGAAGGCAGTGTACACCCCCTTTGTACACTCTCATCATCCAGTTAATCTCATCATCCATTTTAGTAAAGGCTCCTCCAGAAGCTGCTGATAGCAGTCTCCTTCAGACTGTGCCCTCTGGTTTCTCTACTTTGTTTTGCTCCTCCCCCACAGTTACTAGGTTTTTGGTAACCACAATTCTCAGAAGTACTTTCTATTGTCTCTACATGATTTCATCCTTGGGAGGTGGCTCTGAGCTAGTGGCTGAGACTTACATTCACTGAAATCTAATCTTAGTGTAGCGTCAAGATTGAAGCCAGCATTCTGTTTTAATTTTACTTTAGCTGTGATAGGTAACAATAACTATGGCATTGAATAGTACCCTTTTTTCTTATTTTGTTTGTGTTTTCTTAGGCATCCAGTAAACTGACTCCTCCAAGATTTGGATCCATTTCTAAATTCCACTGCAAACTTTACCTTCAGTAACTGCAGCTCTGTGCCATGGGTAACTACGTGGCCACCCAGGAATCAGAGTTTCCTCATTTCCATCTTTTTATTTTTTTGCTTTCTATACATTTAATTGTATCTATTTCATTGTGAAAGAAAACAGAATCTCCCGGCCCCAAATCTCCCGGTCACTATGGCTAAGGGCAAGTGAAGTTTGGGAACATAGTCACACAATACTGCTTTCCTTTTTTTCCCCAAACACATAGCTATAATTTCACAACCCTGTGTCATTGCCTTATCATTGGGGTAAAGCAGAATACCCCAGTGACAGAGGCCACATATCTTCCCAGATGACTTTCCTCACAAGTTGTTCACAAGGAAATTCCTTGTGAGCCCCTAACTCTTTCAGGAGAAATATTGTAAACAAAAAGTAAAATTCTAAGCCCCCCAACCAACCGAATAGAGCCCCTCTTGTCCAAGGGGATCCCACCTAAACCTGAAAAACGAATTCAGGTCATGATGAGAAGGGAGGGGGTCAGACACACCTCATTATATTTCTTCCCTTTGGAGTTCAGGCACAAGTGACCAGCGTTAACATTAAAACAGAGCTCCTGGCTGGGCACAGTAGTTCACATTTGCAATCCCAGCACTTTGGGAGGCCGAGGTGGGCAGATGACATGAGGCCAGGAGTTCAAGGCCAGCCTGGCCAACATGGCAAAACCCCGTCTCTACTAAAAATACAAAAATTAGCTGGGTGTGGTGGCGCACACATGTAATCCCAGCTACTCAGGGGGCTGAGGCACGAGAATCACCTGAACACAGGAGGCAGAGGTTTCAGTGAATGGACATTGCACCACTGCACTCCAGACTGGGTGACAGAGTGAGACCATGTCTCAAGAAATAAGAAGGAATAATAGAGATCCCAAGACTGATGGAACAGACTCTTTGTAGCAATAAGATAACCGACTCCAACCTGACTCTGGTATGGCATCACATAATAGATAACATGCCCTAAGGGAAATCAAAGTATTTTATCCCCAGATGTATTTCTTTGACATATTTTGGAATGGCCCTGCAAGGCCATCTCTTGTGGGGGAAATCTATAGAGCATCCTCTTTCCGGCCTGGGCGCAGTGGCTCATGCCTGTAATGCCAGCACTTTGGGAGGCTGAGGCGGGCAGATCACGAGGTCAGGAGTTCAAGACCAGCCTGGCTAATGTGGTGAAACCCCGTCTCTACTAAAAATACAAGAAAAAAAAAATTAGCTGGGTGTGGTGATGTGTGCCTGTAGTCCCAGCTACTCAGGAAGCTGCGGCAGAAGAAACACTTGAACTTGGGAGGCAGAGGCTGCAGTGAGTTGAGATCATGCCCCTGCACTCCAGTCTGGGTAACAGAGCGAGTCTCTGTCTCAAAAAAAAAAAAAAAGTGAACATGGTGGGTCAGCATCCAAGATGGAGTTGCTTTAGCCTCCAGAGAATCTCTGGGATGTGGGAAGTTAGAGGTGGAGAGTGAGGGCAAGGAGAGAAAGGGTGCTGGGCAGAGGGGAGATTGGAGACAGTGAGAGCTCTGGAGCACAGTGCCTGTGCAAATGAGTTCATTAAGGGAAAGAAGGATTCCCCAGATCCAGCTGAGAAAGAAGTGGGTTTAAGGAGGGCCCCTGTAAGCCTACTCAGAGCCATGGGAAGAAGGCCTGGAGCTTTATTTTTAAAATTTTTATTTATGGCCGGGCGCGGTGGCTCAAGCCTGTAATCCCAGCACTTTGGGAGGCCGAGACGGGCGGATCACGAGGTCAGGAGATCAAGACCATCCTGGTTAACACGGTGAAACCCCGTCTCTACTAAAAAATACAAAAAATTAGCCGGGCGCGGTGGTGAGCGCCTGTAGTCCCAGCTACTCGGGAGGCTGAGGCAGGAGAATGGCGTGAACCCGGGAGGCGGAGCTTGCAGTGAGCTGAGATCCGGCCACTGCACTCCAGCCCGGGCGACAGAGCGAGACTCTGTCTCAAAAAAAAAAAAAAATAAAATAAAAATAAAATAAAATAAAATAAAATTTTTATTTATTAAAAAAATTTTTTTTTGAGACAAGGTTTTATTCTGTTGCCCAGACTGAAGTGCAGTGGCACAATCACAGCCTTGACCTCCAGGGCTCAAGTGATTACTCGACCTCGACCTTTCAAGTGTCCATCACCATGCCCGACCCTCTCTGTCTTTTCAGGGAGCCAGGCTCATAGATTTTTAGACAGAAAGATCTTGGGGCTCAAGCATCCAAGGGTTAGATCAGGGACAGCAGATGAGCTGGCACACAGTGGAGAGGGAGGTTAGAATCCCACCAGGGCAGAATATTGTGAGAATGAGGAGGAAGTGGAGGGCATGCATATATTGCAGAGGCAGCAGTGGAGCTGAAGGCAGGAAACCTGCAAAAGAGGAAGGGAGTTTGAGAGCAGGAGGGTGGGAGGTGGTGTCTGAGCAGAGGAGGGTTATGAACATCTGGTTGGGGGAAGGGAAGAAGATGCAGGGCGACTTGGGTGGGAATTAGACATGGGGGAAAGAGGTTTCCAATGTGAAGGCTGGTGTTTTCCTTTGTCTGACAATGACCTGGGAGCGATTTGGGCAGTTTGCTCTAAAAAAGGGGTCTGGGTGGGGCTGTGGCAACATTATGGGGGTGGATGAGGGATGCTGTGGAAAAACAAAATCTCCACTATCACTCTCTAAGACCTCCTTCAGTCCTGCTTGCCCCTTAGTAGGACTCCAGGTGAGTTGGTGGTTCATGAAAATACCAGATCCTAGCAAGAGGCTAAATAGGAGCCTGGGCATGGGGATGGGAAGGAGGAGGGAAACGAGGGCCCTGACAGGGTGGGAGGTGTGGGAGAGAGCTTAGCTCCAAGAATGGAAAGGACAGGTTGGGGAGGACGGGCATCCAGGACCCTAAACTTTGACAGCGGGGAGCTCCAAAAATCCAATAAATCAATCAGAGGCAACAAGGCTCCCACTCAAATTCTTGCAGTGCCTGGAGTCCCCCATGACTGCAGAAGTGGGGGTCGGGAATTGAGGGCCTGGAAGACCTTGGAGTATGTGCTGCCCAGAAGAATCAAGAAAAGGGGAGTGAGAAATGAGGGTTCAAATGCTCAGAATGCAGAAGGTTGCAGAAAATGGGTGTGCTGGAGCAGGTTAGAAGTTCCAGCCTCTCAGAGTGTGCAGGGCCCCTCCAGCGTCACTTTCTCCCTGCCAGGGCTTTCTCCCCAGCTGCAGAGCTTCAGCTTTCCTCTGTCCCAACCAAAAATTGTCCCTTCATGGCTTCTTCCTCAATGAACTCGTTGTGAATCCTGTTTATTCCCCAATCTCAGTCTTTAAGGAGGCCATAGCTACTCCATCCTTGGTTTGATTCCTCTCAAATTAGGATATGCCCCTCAAGACACCCATAGTTTGTCTTTATTCTCCAGGCATCTTCCCCTCCTGAGGCAAGAAGTTCTCAAATATTCCTAGGATTCAACCCCAGAATCCTGCGCTCTAAACCCGGGCAGGCTCATGGCCCCTCAGCCCCTTGGAGGTCTCCCCAACAATGGGTTCTCTCCAGATCGAGAGACCTCCTCCTCAGCACACAGCCCACAGCCCACAGTCTCACCCCAACATGAGCAGGAAGTCACACCCCAGAAACACAACGTAACGTCACCCCAGCTGAGTAACACTTCATTTCCATAGCTTAAAGACAATTTTTTTTTTTTTTGACTGGAGGAGGAGTTAGTGAGATGAAAGTAATAGTAACGATGTAAATTGCTCTGCGGTGATATGTAAGACCACAGAAACATCGTCAATTCAGGAAGAAAAACTTTAGTGTAGTCGCAGAAAGATGGGTATGAGTTGCAGAATTTGGCTGGGCATGGTGGCTCATGCCTGTAATCCCAGCACTTTGGGAGGCCGAGATGGGTGGATCACCAGACGTCAGGAGTTTGAGACCAGCCTGAACAATATGGTGAAACCCTGTTTCTACTAAAAATACAAAAATTAGCCAGGCCTGTTGGTGTATGACTGTAGTCTCAGCTACTCAGGAGGCTGAGGTAGGAGAATTGCTTGAACCCGGGAGGTAGAGGTTGCAGTGAGCTGAGATCGTGCCACTGCATTCCAGCCTGGGTGACAGAGCAAGACTCTGTCTCAGAAAAAAAAAAATATATATATACAGAATTTATCATTAGTAACGCATTCACAATCTGCTAATTTTTTTAAAATTTAGTTTTTCAATTCACAAATAGCAATTGGATGTATTCATGCTGTTACTTTTTCATGTCGCATCATTTTTTTACCATTAGTATGTGATGTTGTCTTTTAAGATTTCCCTACTATAATGCAGAGATCATCCTAGATTTATAAACAGAAATTAAGCAACACTTACTTGTTTTGGTTGGTGTCCCATAATCTTTTTGAAGAAATGTATGTCGTCTTTAGAATGCGTGTACAACAGGTTGCATGTAAATGAAGCTGTTTTCCTTAGTACATATACCAGTATCTTCTTGACTGGAAACATAAGCATCAGCCTTAAGATAGTCGCCTCGATCATTCCATATGCCATTAATTTATCTTCTAGCAATTTTCCTGTCTCTTGGGTGAAATAATCAGCTCCCAACTCTGCTAAACTTTCCATGATCCTGTTCTGTATATATGACATACATGAATCCATGGCAAACATAATAGGCGGTTTTGTTGGTTTCACACCAAGTTACGTTATGACTAACCCCTGAAGAGAAGTTACGTGGGATTTACGTCGATCTGACAGAAAGTGGCCTGTCAATGAGTGTACGATGTGGTAAAATGGCGCCAATTTCAGACGTTAGAGCTGGAGAGGGGCAAGGGAACCCATCTACTTCCGGGGCAGCAGAAGGAGGTATGACTAAGAGGAAAAGACTTTACCATGCTCTAGTATGCAGGGCAGGAAATGGAGGCTTTTATTCAAATGCTTCTGTGTATGGACTGAGTATTCTGAAGTTTCTCTTGTGTGGTGGGCTGAATAAGGGCCCCCCACATAAATGGGAATTATAGCTTGTGACCTGTGAAAGTGACTTTCTATGACAAAAGGGCTTTCACATATGTGATAAGGTTAAATACCTTTTTTTGTTTTGTTTTGTTTTTTGAGATGGAGTCTGCCTCTGTTGCTCAGGTTGGAGTGCAGTGGGGTGATTTCCACTCGCAACCTCTACCTCCCGGGTTCAAGCGATTCTTGTGCCTCAGCCTCCTGAGTAGCTGGGACTACAGGTTCATGCCACCATGCCTGGCTAATTTTTGTATTTTTAGTAGAGACAGGGTATCACAATGTTGCTCAGGCTGGTCTTGAACTGAACTCAGTAGATCTTCCAAGCTCAGCCTCCCAAAGTGCTGGGATTGCAGCACCATGCCTGGCTAGGTTAAATATCTCAGGGTTGGGAGATTCTCCTGGATTATCTGGCTATACCCTAATGGAATCACAAATGTCCTTTATAAAAATATTTATTTATTTATTTATTTATTTATTTATTTATTTAGATGGAGTTTCGCTTTTGTCGCCCAGGCGAGATTGCAATGGTGCATCTCGGCTCACTGCAACCTCTGCATCCTGGGTTCAAGTGATTCTCCTGCCTCAGGCTCCCGAGTAGCTGGGATTACAGGCGTCTGCCACCACATCTGGCTAAATTTTTTGTATTTTTAGTAGAGATGGGGTTTCACCATGTTGGCCAGGCCGGTCTTGAACTCCTGACCTCAGGTGATCCACCTGCCTCAGCCTCCCAAAGTGTTGAGATTACAGGCATGAGCCACTGCGCCTGGCCTACAAGTGTCTTTATAAGGGGGGAGGCAGAGAGAGATTAAGTTCACAAGAAGGTGATGTGAGCCTGAATTTGGGGAGAAAGGGCAATGCGATATGTGGGCATGAGACAAGGAATGTCATAGCCTCCACAAGCCAGAAGAGGCGAGAGCTCATCACCTTAGCAACCCCTAATGGCAGCCTTGTTTTAATTACACTTTTGTAAAATGGAAGGAGTCTTTCCAAAGCCAGCAGTGTGAAGGGTCGCCCTCTACTGGACACACAGATCCTGGCTGCTGTCAACCCGAATGGCCTTCCTAGGCTCCCTGCCCCAGCACCGGCCTGGGCATCCTCCTAAAGGCAGACATTTGTGTTCTCACCTCTTGGCTTTCTTTGTTGTTCTCACAAAGTCCCTGTGCGTGTCCTACAGAGAATCAGGTGGAAGAGAGGATGATATTGCTACCAATATCGTAGGGAGTGTAAACCCTGCTGTGATATTGTTTTCAATATCTAGGGGGAAGAGGATGATATTACTCCCAATATCTCAGGTGGTGTACACCACCCCTGTGATATTATTCCTAATATTTAGGAGGGGGGAAAGAATGATATTACTCCCAATATTGCCAGGGGTGTACACCTCACCTGTGATATTGTTCTTAATATACAGGGGGAGAGAAGATGATATTACTCCCAATATCGCAGGGGGTGTACAACCTCCCCCACTCCGTAATAGTGTGTTAAATATCCACGGTGGGTGAAGATGATATTACTCCCAATATCGCAGGGAGTGTACACTCCCTTTGTAATATTGTTCCTAATATCCAGGGGGGTTGATATTACTCCAAATATCGCAAAGGGTGTACACCCCCTTGTGATATTGTTCCTAATATTTACGGGGGAAACGATATTACTTCCAATATCACAGGGAGTGTACAACGCCCCTATAATATTGTTCCTAATATTCATGAGGGGAGAGAATGATATTATTCCCAGTATCACAGGGGGTGTACACATGGTATTGTTTCTAATATCCAGAGAGGGATGGGATAATATTGCTCCCAATATCGCAGAACGTGTACACCCCCCGTGATATTGTTCCTTATTAGGAGGATGATGGAGAAGGAGGATATTGTTCCTAATAACCAGAAGGAGAAGGATGATATTGCAGGGAGTGTACACCCCCTGTGATATTGTTCCTAATATCCAGGGGTGAAGAGGATGATACTACTCCCAATATCCCAGGGGGTGTACTACACTCCCCCTGTGATATCGTTCCTAATATCCCGAAAGGGAGAAGATGATATTACTCTTTTCTTTTTTTTTTTTTTGAGACAGAGTCTTGCTGTGTGGCCCAGTCTGGAGAGCAGTGGCACGGTCTTGGCTCACTGCAACCTCCACCTCACAGGTTCACGCCATTCTCCTGCCTCAGCCTCCCGAGTAGCTGGGACTACAGGTGCCCACCACAACGCCCGGCTAATTTTTTGTATTTTTAATAGAGATGGCATTTCACCGTGTTAGCCAGGATGGTTTCGATCTTCTGACCTCATGATCCGCTCGCCTTGGCCTCCCAAAGTGCTAGGATTACAGGCGTGAGCCACCGTGCCCGCCTTTTTTTTTTTTTTAAATAATTTTTTATGTTTTAAGAGACAGAGTCTCGCTCTGTTTCCCAGGCTGAAGTGCGGTGGCATGATCTCGGTTCACTGCAACTTCCGTCTCCCAGGTTCAAGCAATTCTCCTGCCTCAGCCTCCTGAGTAGCTGAGATTACAAGCGCACGCCACCACGACCAGCTAATTTTTTGTATTTTAGTAGAGACAGGGTTTCACGGTGTTGCCCAGGCTGGTCTCAAACTCCTGAGCTCAGGCAATCCGCCTACCTCAGCCTCCCCAGGTGCTAGGATTACAGGCGTGAGCCACCGCGCCCGGCCGATATTACTCTTAATATCAGAGTGGGTGTACACCGCCCCCATAATATTGTTCCTAATATCCGGGGGGGAGAGGATGATACTACTCCCAATGTCGCAAAGGGTGTACACCCCCATTATGATATTGTTCCTAATATCCAGGTGGGAAGATGATTATATTACTCCCAATATCGCAGAGGGTCTACACAGCCCCTGTAATATTGTTTCTAATATCCACGGGAGAAGAGGATGATATTATTCCCAATATAGCAGGGGGCCTACACCTCCCACCCTGTGATATTGTTCCTAATATCCAGAAGGAATTGGATGATATTACTCCCAAAGTCACAGGGGGTGTGCACATCTGTGTTGTTTTTCTAATATCAAGTGGGGGAGAGGATGATATTACTCCCAGTATTGCAGGAGGTGTACATTCTTCTGTGATATTGTTCCTAATATCCAAGGGAAGAGAGGATGGATGATATTATTCTCCATACCACAGCAGATGTACAGCTTTCCTGTGATATTGTTTTTAATATCCAGCGGGGGAGAGGATGATATTACTACCAATATTGCAGAAGGTTTAGACACCCCTGTGATATTGTTCCTAATTTCCAATGAAGGAGATGATGATATTACTTTCAATATCGCAGGAGGTGTACACACCCTGTGATATTGTTCCTAACATCCAGGGGAAGAGAAGATAATATTACTCCCAATGTCACAGGAACTGTACACCCTCCTCTGATATTGTTTCTAATATCCGGGGGGTAGAAAAAAAATGATACTACTTGCAGGGCGCAGTGGCTCATGCCTGTAATCCCAGCACTTTGGGAGGCTGAGGCAGGTGGATCATGAGGTAAGGAGATCGAGACCATCCTGGTTAACATAATGAAATCCCATTTGTACTAAAAATACAAAAAATTAGCCAGACATGGTGGCACGAACCTGTAGTCGCAGCTACTAGGGAGGCTGAGGCAGGAGAATCTCCTGAGCTTGGGAGGTGGAGGTTGCAGTGAGCCAAGATCAGGCCACTGCACTCTAGTCTGGGAGACAGAGCGAGACTCCATCTCAAAAAAAAAAAAAAAAAGAAAAAAAAGAAAAGAAAAGAAAAGAAAATGATATTACTCACAATGATATTACTTGCAGGGGGTTTACACCCCCCCCCCGTAATATATTTCCTAATGTCCAGGGGTGGAGAGGATGATATTACCCCCAATATCACAGGGGGTGTACGCTACCTCTGTGATATTGTTCCTAATACACAGAGGCTGGAGAGGATGATATTACTCCCAATATCTCAGAGGGGGTACACCATCCCTGTGATATTGTTCATAGGGGGAAAGTGTGGTATTACTCTCAATATCCCAGGGAGTGTACACCCCCCCTTTGATATTGTTGCTAATATCCAGGGGAGGAGATGATGATATCACTCCCAATATCGCAGGGGGTGTACACCCTTCATATGATATTGTTCCTAATATTCAGGGGAGGAATAAATGATATGAATCCCAATATCGAAGTGGCGTACACCCCCCTGCCGTGATCTTTTTCCTAATATCCAGAGGGAAAAAGGATATTACTTCCAATATTGCAGGGGATGTACACTCTCAATGTGATATTGTTTCTAATAGCCAGAAGGGAAGAGGATATTACTCCCAGTATCACAGGGGGTGTACACCCTTTCTATGATATTGTTCCTAATATTCAGAGGGGGAGAGGATGGATATTACTCACAATATTGCAGGGGGTGTACACTCCCGTGTGATATTGTTCATAATATTCAGGGGAGAAGAGGATGATACTGCTTTCAATATCACAGAGAGTGTACACCCACTCTGTGGTATTGTTCCTAATATCTAGGGGAAAACAGTATGGCAATAACCCAAATATCGCAAAGGGTGTACACCCCCTTGTGATATTGTTTCTAATATCAAGGGGGGAAAGAATGATATTACTCCCAGTTTTGCAGAGGGTGTACACCACCCCTGTGATATTATTCCTAATATTCAGGAGGGGAGAGGATGATATTATCCCCAATATTGCAGGGTGTGTGTGGGGGTGATCGGACCCAACACCAGGTCGTGGGGGTGACGGAAGTCTGGCGGAGTCAAAGGAATGAGAAAAGACAGTTTGGGAGAGAAAGTAGGTCCAGGGGGCCATCGCGAGTGTGGAGGCTGTGAAGGCCCTGAGCTCTGGAAGCCCAGACTATTTATTGGTGATCAAACAAAGAAACAGGTGGTGAGAAGGTGGGGGTCAAAAGGGCATGTTGCATTAAGCACATGATTGACAGTTGTGACAGTTTAACATATGTTCTGCACATGAGATAATGGAGAGCAGGTTCTTTTAACTCAAGATACAATGGATCCTGGGAGAGCAAGGAGCAAGGAGCCAGCAAGTCTATTCCAGAGCCACGAGCCCTGGATTCTATCCAAGCCACAAGGGGTTTTATGCCCTGGGCTTAGGTTATGGTGTATCAGGGTAGCCTTCCACCCTTTAGCACAGAGCTTGGTGTTCCAAAGACCACAAGGGGTTTTAGACCCTGGACCCCGGACATGTTCCAAGACTTTTTTACATTATGTCAGACATGGAAGCCCTGCCTCAGCTTCTCCAAACACTCAGCTTTTCCAAACAGTGTGTACACCCCGCCTGTGATATAGTTCTTAATATACAGAAGAAGAGACGATTATATTACTCCCAATATTGCAGGGGGCATACACCCCCCTGTAATATTGTGTTAAATATCCAGGGTGGATGAATATGATATTACTCCCAATATCGCATGAGTGTACACCCCCTATATAATATTGTTCCTAATATACAAAGGGGAGAGGATGATATTACTCCAAATATTGCAAAGGGTGTACACTGCCTTATGATATTGTTCCTAATATTTAAGGGGAGAGATGATGATATTACTTCAAATATCGCAGGGGATGTAAAACGCCCCTGTAATATTTTTCCCAATATTAATGGGGGAGATGATATAATTCCCAGAATCACAGAGGGTGTACACTGCCCCTGTAATATTGTTCTTAATATTCACAGGGGGAGAGGATGATATTATTCCCAGTATCACAGGGGGTGTACACCCCCTATGTGATATTGTTCCTAATATTCAGAGGGAGATGGGATGATATTATTCCCAATATTGCAGAAGGTGTACACCGCCCATGTAGTATTGTTTTTAATATCCAGAGGGGGATGGAATGATATTACTCCTAATATCGCAGAAGGTGTACACCACCCCTGTGATATTGTTCCTCTCCTCCAGGGGAGGACAGGATATTACTCTCAATATCGCAGAAGGTGTACACCCCTCCGTGATACTGTTCCTAATAACCAGAAGGAGAAGGATGATTTTACTCCCAATATCGCAGGGGGTGTACACTCCCTCTGTGATATTGTTCCTAATATCCAGGAAGGGAGAGGATAATATTACTTTTAATATGACAATGGGTGTACACTACCCCTGTAATATTGTTATGTAAATATATGTGTGTATATGTATTTAAACATGGAGTCTCGCTTTTTCCCAGGCTGGAGTGCAGTGGTGCGATCTTGGCTCACTGCAGCCTCCGTCTCCCAGGTTCAAGCAATTCTCCTGCGTCAGCCTCCTGAGTAGCTGGGATTACAGGCGCACGCCGCCACGACTGGCTAATTTTTTGTATTTTAGTAGTGATGGGGTTTCACCGTGTCGTCCAGGCTGGTCTTGAACTCCTGAGCTCAGGCAATCAGTCAGCCTCGGCCTCCCAAAGTGCTAGGATTACAAGCGTGAGCCACTGCCCCTGGCCAATATTACTCTTAATATCGCAGTGGACGTACACTCCCTCTGTAATATTGTTCCTAATATCCGGGGTGGGAGGGGGGAAGGATGATATTACTCCCAATATGGCAGGGCATGTACACCCTTTCTGTAATATTGTTTTTAATATCCAGGTTGGGAGAGGACAATATTACTTGCAATACCGCACGGGGTGTACACACCCCCTGTGATATTGTTCCCAATATATAGGGGGAAAAGGGATGATATTACTCTCAATATCACAGGGAGTTTACACCCTTCCCCAAGATATTGCTCCTAATATGAAGGGATGAGGAGGATAATATTACTTCTAATATCGCAGGAGGGTGTACATCCCCTTGTGATATTTTTCCTAATATCCAGGAAGGGAGAGGATAATATTACTCTTAATATCGCAGTGGGTGTGCACCTCCCCTGTAATATTGTTCCTAATATCCAGAGGGGGAGAAGATGATATTACTTTCAATATCGCAAAGGGTGTACACCCCAATCTCTCAATATCGCAAAGAATGTACACCCCCGTGATTTTGTCCTAATATCCAGAAAGAGAGAGGATGATATTACTGCCAATATCGCAGGGGATGTCCCGTCCCCCTGTGATATTGTTCCTAATATCCAGGCGGAATGAGGTGATATTACACCCACTATCGCAGGAGGTGTACACCCTCCTTGTGATATTTTTCCTAATATTCAGTGGGTGAAGAGGATGATATTACTCTCAATATCGCAGGTGGTGTACACCAACTGTGTGACATTGTTCCTAATATCCACGGAGGGAGAGGAAGATGTTACTCTTAATTTCGCAGGAAGAGTGTACACCCTTCCTGTGATATTGTTCCCAATATCAATGAAAAGAGAGGATGATATTACCGCCAATAACGCAGGGAGTGTACACATTCCTGTGATATCGTTCCTAATATCCAGAAGGGGAGAGGATAATACTCCCAATATTGTAGGAGGTGTACACACCCCCTGTGATATTGTTCCTAATATCCAGGATAAAAGAGAATAATATTACTTCCAGTATCAAAGGGGGTGAACACCCTCCCTGTGATATTGCTTTTAGTATCCAGGAAGGGAGAGGATAATACTACTCCCAATATCGCAAGGGGTGTACACCCCCCCCATGATATTGTTCATAATATCCAGGCTGGAAGAGGATGATACTGCTTTCAATATCTCAGGGAGTGTACATCCACCCTGTGATAGTGTTCCTAATATTTAGAGGGGGAGAGGATGACATTACTTTCATTATCGCAGGGAGTGTGCACCCACCCTGTGATAGTGTTCCTAATATTTAGAGGGGGAGAAGATGACATTACTTTCTTTACACGCCCTCTGTAATATTGTTCGTAACATCCAGTCGGGGAGAGGATGATATTACTCCCAATATCGCAGGGGGTGTATACCCTTTCTGGAATATTATTTCTAATATTTAGAGGGGAAAGGGTGATATTACTCCTAATAGCGCAGGGGGTGTACACATCCCCCCGTGATATTATTCTTAATATTCAGGGGAGGAGGAGATGATACTGCCTTCAATACCACATGGAGTGTACACCCATCCAGTGATATTGTTCCTAATATTCAGGGTGCGAGAGGATGATATTACTCCAAGTATTGCAAAAGGTGTACACCCTCTTGTGATATTGTTTTTAATATCCAGGGTAAAAAGGATATTGCTCCCAATTTCGCAGGGGGTTAACACTACCCCTGTGATATTGTGTCTAATATCCAGTAAAAGAGAGAACGATATTACTCCCTGTAATATTGTTGCTTGTATCTAGCGGGGGAGAGGATGATATTACTCCCAATATCATAGAAGGTGTACAACCCCCCTGTGATATTGTTACTAATACACAGGGCGGGAGAGGTTGATATTATGAGCAATATCGCAGGGGGTGTACACCGCCCCTGTGATATTGTTTTTAATATTTATGAAGGGAGAAAATGATATTACATCCAGTATCGCAGGGGGTGTAGACCCCCGCGTGATATAGTTCCTAATATCTGGGGGAAAAGAGGATGATATTACACTCAGCATCGCAGGGGGTGTACACCCTTCTTCTGATATTGTTTCTCATGTCCAGAAAAGGCGAGGATATTATGCCCAATATCGTAGGGGGTGTACACCGCGCCTGTGATATTGTCCCTAATATCCAGGGAAGGAGAGGATTATATTACACCCAATATCGCAGGGGGTGTAAACCCTCCTGTGATATTGTTATTTATATCCAGAGGGGGAGAAGATGATGTTTCTCCCATTATCAGAGAAGTGTACACGCCCTCTGTGATATTGTTTCCAATATTCAGGAAATGAGAGGATGATATTACTTCCAATGTCATAAGGGGTGAACACCCCCTCCTAGATATTGTTTTTAATATCCACGGTGGGATAGGATAATATTACTTCTAATATCGCAGAGGATGTACACCACCCCTGTGATATAGTTTCTAATGTCCAGCGGGGGAGAGGATGATATTACCCCCAATATCGCAGAGAATGTACACCCCTCCTGTGATATTGTTTCTAATATCCAGGGGGTGAAGAAGATATTGCTCCCAATATCGCAGGGATTGTACACCCCCCCCACATGATATTGTTCCTTATACCCAGAAGGGGAAAAATAATATTACCCTCAATATCGCTGGGAGTGTACACTCACCGTGATATTTTTCCTAATATACAGGGAAGGCGAGAATGATATTACAGTTTCTCAGGGGTTGTACCCACCCCTTGTAATATTGTTCCTAATATTCAAGAGAGAGAGGATATTACTTCTAATATCGCAGAAAATGTACAAACCCCCTGTGATATTGTTGCTTATATCCAGTGGTGGGGGGAGATCATGATATTACTTGCAAAATCGCAGGGGGTGTACACCATCCCTGTGATATTTTTCCTAATATTAATAAAGCGAGAGGATGATATTACTCCCAATATCGCAGGAAGTGTACACCACCCCTCTGATATAATTTCTAATATCCATGTAGGGAAGGGATTATATTATTCTTAATATTGCAGGGGAGTGTACACCCTCCCTGTGATATTATTCCTAATAGCAATGGGGAAGAGGATGGTATTACATCCAATATCGCAAAAGGTATACACCCTTCCTGTGATATTGTTTCTAATATCCAGAGGGGGAGAGCACGATATTACCCGCAATATTGCAGGGAATGTACACCCCCCTGTGATACTGTTCCTAATATCCAGAGGGGGAGAAAATGATATTACACCCCCAAATCAAGGGAATGTACATCCTCATGTGATATTATTCCTATATCCAGAAAGAAAGAGGATGATATTACACCCATTATGGAAGGGAGTGCACATCCGCCCTGTGATAATATTTCTAATATTCAGGGGGTGAGAGGATGACATTACTCCCAATATCGCAGGAAGTGTCCACTCCCCTGTGATATTGTCCCTAATATTCAGCGGTGGAGAAAATGATATTGCGACCTATATTGAAGGTGGCATACACTCCTCCTTTGAAACTGTTTTTAATATGCAGGCAGGGAAAAGAAGATATTACTCTCAATATCGAAAAGGGTGTACACACTGCTGTGATCTTGTTCCTAATATTATCCAAAAGAGGAGAGTATGATATTAATCCGAATATCGCAGAAAGCATACACCCCCATGTGATATTGTTCGTAATATCCAGAAGGGGAGATGATATTACTTAATATATCTTAAAGATCCTGGGTGTCCACCTCCTGCGGGAGAGGGGGGTGATATTACTCTCCATCTCGTGGGGGTGTTCACCACCCTGTGATATGGTTCGTGATATCCGGGGAGTGGGGGAGAAGGGGTGATATGACTCCCCATATCACGGGAACTTGTGATGTGGTTCCTAATATTTAGAATATTACAAATATCCTGGATTAAGTAATATCCTGGATATTAGGAACCATATTATAAGGAGGGCAGACGCCTTTTTTGATATAGGGAGTAATATTATGCTCTGCCCCCCGAATATTATGAACAATTTCACAAGGGGGAGTGTACATATCCTGTGACAATGGGAGTAACATCAACCTCTTTTGAAAAATATTAGTATCGATATCACTGAGGGGTGTACACACTCTGCAATATTGGGAGTAATATTATTATCTTTTCCCCTGGATATTCACAAGAATGTCACAGAGGTGGTGTACAATTCCTGTGATATTGGGAGTAATATCATCTTCTTTACCCCTGGATATTAGAAACAATATCAAACGGTGGGTGTACACACTCTGCGAAATTGGGAGCAATGTCATCCCCTCCCTCCTGGATATTAAAAACAATATTACCGGTGTGTGTGTATGTGTAGGCTTTCTGCGATATTGGGAGTAATCTCACCTATCCCGCCGTGGATAATAGGATCAATATTACAGAGGGTGTACACCCTCTGTGATATAGGGAGTAATATCATCCTTCCCCCATAAATATTAAAATAAATATCACACAGGGGTATACACCTCCTGCGATACTGGGAGTAATATCATCCTCTCCCCTCCCTGCATATTAAAAAACAACATCACAAGGGGTGTGTACACCTCCTGTGATATTGGGAGTAATATCACCTTTATTATCTTTGGATATTAGGAGCAATATCACAGTGGGGGGTGGGCAGCTTCTGCTATATTGGTAGTAATATTATTCTCTCCCTCCCTGGATATTAGGACCAATATCACAGAAGGAGTTTACACCTGTTCTGATATTGGGAACAATATTATCCTCTTCTCTTCTGAACACTAAAAACAATATCAAAAGGTCGGTGTACAGCCCCTGTGATATTAGGAGTAATATCATCCTTTTCCCCCATAAATATTAAAATTAATATAATTTTCTTCCCCCCTGGATATTAGGCAGAATATCACAAGGGTGTATACACCCCCTTTCATATTAAGCATAATATCATCCTATCACCCTCTGGTTATTAGAAACGATGTTACGGGGGGGGCATACATCCCCTGTGATATTGGGAGTAATATCATCCTTTACCTCCCTGGATATCAGAAACAATATCACAAGGGAGTTGTAAGTAAGCTTCCTGCGATGTTGAGAGTAATATCATCCTCTACTCCTCTGGATATTAAAAAAAAATCACACGTAGTTGTACACCCCTGTGATATTGGGAGTAATATTATCTTCTCTTCCTTGGATGTTATGAACAATATCATGGGGGGATTTACATTCCCTGTGACAGTGGGAGTAATATCATCTTTACCCCCCCTGGAAACTAGAGACAATATCACTGGGGGGTGTACACCCCTGCGATATTGGGAGCAATATCATCTCCCACCCCTGTATATTAGGAACAATATCACAGGGTGTATGTGCACTTGCTGTGATATTGGGAGTAATATTATCCTCTCCCCTTCTGGATATCAGGAACAATATCACAGGGAAAGTGTACACCTTCTGTGATATAGGGAGTAGTATCATTTTCTCCTCCACTTGATGTTAGAAACCTTATCACAGGGAAGGTGTACAAAGCCTGCCACATTAGGAGGAATATCATCCTCTCCCCTCGTGGATATTAGAAGCAACATCACAGGGGAGTGTACAACCCTTGCGATATTGAAAGTAATGTCATTGTCCCCTACTTTGGATATTAGGAAAAATATTACAGGGGTTGTGTACACGCCCTGCGATATTGGGAGTAATATCCTTCTCTCCCCCACTGGATATTAAAAACAATATCAGAGGGGTTTGTACACCCCCCTGCGATATTGGAAGAAATATCTTTTCCCCCTGTATATATAAGAAACAATATCACAGGGGGGTGTACGCACTCTGCGATACTGGGAATTATACTATCCTCTTTCCCCATACATATTAGGGACAATATCAATACATGGGTGTACATCCCCTGTGATATTGTTCTTAATAGCATCCTCTGCCCCCTTACATAATAAAAGCAATATCACAGGAAAGGTGCACATTTCCTTTGATATTGGGAGTGATATCATTCTCTTTCCACTTAAATATTAGAAATAATATCACAGGAGGGGTGTACAACCCCTGCAATACTGGGAGTAATATAATCCTCTACCCCCCGAATATAAAGAACAATATAACAGAGGGGGTGTACACCCTCTGTGATGTTGACAGTGATATTATTCTCTGCCCCCCAGATATTAGGAACAATATCACGAAAGAGGTGTACACCCCCTGTGATATCGGCAGTAATATCATCCTCTTTACCCCTGGATATTAGGAACAATATCACCGGGGGCTGTACCACTTCTGTGATATTGAGTGTAATAACATCCTCTCCCCTTCTGGATATTAAAAACAATATCCCAGGGGGTGTACACCCCCTGTGATATTGAGAGTAATATAATTATCTCCCCCACTAGATATTAGAAACAATATCACAGGTAAACAATATCACTGTGATATTGGGAGTAATACTTTTTCTCCCAGCCTGAGTATTAGAAACAGTGTCACGGAGAGGGGTGTACACCTCCTGCAATATTGGGAGTAAAATCATCCTCTCCCCACTTGGATATTAGAAGTAATATCACAGGGAAGGTATACACCCCCTTAGATATTGGGGTAATATCATTCTCCTTTTTCCTGGGTATTAGGAGCAATATCACAGGGGCGGTCTACACCCTGCAATAGTGGGAGTAATATCATCCTCTTCCCTTCCAAATATTAGGAACAATATCACAGGGAAAGTGTACACCTTCTGTGACATTAGGAGTACTATCATACTCTTCCCCCCTTGATATTAGCAACAATGTCACAGGTTTACACTCAGTGTGATATTCGGAGTAATATCATCCTCTTTTCCCCTAGATATTGGAAGCAATATCACAAAGGGGTAATTAATTCCCTGCTCTACTGGGAAGAATATCAACTTCTTTTTTCCCCTGGATATTAGGAAAAATATCCCAGGGGTGTGTACCCCTTCTGCTATATTGAGAGTAATATCACCCTCATTTTCCCTGGATATTAGAAACAATATAAAAGAGGGTGTGTACACTTCCTGTGATATTGGGAGTGATATCATCCTCTTCCTTTTTGGATATTAGGAACAATATCACGGGGAGGTGTGTACACCCTTTGAAATATGGAAAGTAATATCCTCTCCCCCCTGGATATTAGGAACAATATCAAAGAGGGTGTATACACCCCCTGTGATACTGGGAGTAATATTATCCTCTCCCCTACTAAATATTAAGAACAATATCACGGGGAGGGGTTTACAACCCTTGCAATATTGGGAGTAATATCATCCCCTCTTTCCCTGGATATTAAGAACAATATCACAGGGGGTGTGCACACTCCCTGCAATATTGAGAGTAATATCATTCCCTCCCTTCCTGGATATTAGAAACAATATCACAGGTGGGGTTCACAAGCCCTGTGATATTGGGGGTACTATCATCTTCTTTCTTTCTGGATATTAGGAATAATGTCTATCGGGGAACCAGCCCCCAATATTTCAATGTAGATTCTTTTCTATTTTTCTTAAGTGTCAGCTGGTCTGAGAAATAAAGAAAAAGAGTATAAAAGCAAGAAATTTTACAGCTGGACCTCCGAGGGTGACATTACGTATCAGCAGGTTCCATGATGTGCACCTGAGCTGTAAAACCAGCAAGTTTTTATTAGGGATTTCGAAAGAGGAGTGGGGTATGAATAGGGAGTAGGTCGTAGAGATCACATGCTTCAAATGGCAATAAAAGATCACAAGGGCAGAAGGGCAGAGCAAGGTCACAAGGCTAGTGTGAAATTAGAATTACTAATGAGGTTCCATGTCCCGCTGTGCATGCATTGCCATTGATAAACATCTTAGCAGGAAACAGGGTTCAAGAACAGAGAAATGGTCTGATTAGAATTCACCAGGCTGGAATTTCCTAATCCTAGCAAGCCTGAGGGCACTGCAGGAGACCAGGGCATATTTCATCCCTTATCTTCAACCATATAAGGCAGACACTCCCAGAGTGGCTGTCCATAGGCCTCCCCTGGGAATGCATTCCCGTCCCAGGGTTATTTTTATTTTTATTTTTTTTTGAGACAGAGTCTTGCTTTGTCACCCAGGCTGGAGTGCAGTGGCGCGATCTTGGCTCACTGCAAGCTCCACCTCCCGGGTTCACACCATTCTCCTGCCTCAGCCTCCGAGTAGCTGGGACTACAGGCGCTGCCACCACGGACCTGGCTAATTTTTTGCATTTTTAGTAGAGACGGGGTTTCACCATGTTAGCCAGGATGGTCTCGATCTCCTGACCTCGTGATCCACCTGCCTCGGCCTCCCAAAGTGCTGGGATTACAGGTGTAAGCCACCGTGCCCGGCCTCCCAGGGTTATTTCTTACTGGGAAAAGAATTCAGTGATATTTCTCCTACTCGTTTTCTGCAGTAAGAAAAATATGCCTCTGTTCTGCCCAGCCCTGCAGGCAGTCAGACCTTATGGTTATCTCCCTTGTTCCCTGAACGTCGTCGTTATCCTGTTCTTTTTCAGGGTCCCTAGATTTCATATTGCTCAAACACACATGTTTTACAAACAATTTGTGGAGTTAACTCAATCATCACATGGTCCTGAGGCGACATACATCCTCAGCTTATGAAGATGACAGGATTAAGAGATTAAAGTAAAGACAGGTATAGGAAATTATAAGAGTATTGATTGGGGAAGTGATAACTGTCCATGAAATCTTCACAATTTATGTTCAGAGATTGCAGTAAAGGCAGGTGTAAGAAATTATAAAAGTATTAATTTCGGGAACTAGTAATGTCAATGAAATCTTCACAATTTATATTCTTCTGCAGCAGCTTCAGTAGGTCCCTTTGTTCAGGGTCCCTGACTTCCCACAACAAATGTCACAGGGGCATGTAAACCCCCTACAATACTGGGAGTAATATAATCCTCCTCCCCTAGATATTAGGAACAATATCCCAGGGGGGTGTACATCTTCTTGATATTGGGAGTAATATCATCCTCTTGCCTTCTGGATATTAAACACAGTGTTACAGGGAAGGTGTATGCCCCCTGTGATATTGGAAGTAATATTATTCTCTCCCCCTGGATTTTTTTTTTTTTTTTTTTTTTTTGAGACGGAGTCTCGCGCTGTCACCCAGGCTGGAGTGCAGTGGCCGGATCTCAGCTCACTGCAAGCTCCGCCTCCCGGGTTCACGCCATTCTCCTGCCTCAGCCTCCCGAGTAGCTGGGACTACAGGCGTCCGCCACCTCGCCCGGCTAGTTTTTTCTATTTTTTTTTTAGTAGAGACGGGGTTTCACCATGTTAACCAGGATGGTCTCGATCTCCTGACCTCGTGATCCGCCCGTCTCGGCCTCCCAAAGTGCTGGGATTACAGGCTTGAGCCACCGCGCCCGGCCCCCCCTGGATATTAAAAACAATATCATGGGATGTTGATAAGTAATATCATCCTTTCCCCCCTGGATATTGGGCACAATATCACAGAGATGGTGTACACCCTCTATGACATTGAAAGTAATATTATCTTCTTCTTCACTGGATATTAGAAACAATACCACAAGGGATGTGTACATACCCAGTGATATTGGGAGTAATATTATCCTTCCCCCACCCCCGATATTAAAACCAATATTACAGGGGGATGTACACATCCTGCGGTATTGGGAGTAATATTATTCTCTCGTCACCTGGATATTAGGAACAATATCACAGGGGACGAGTACACCTGCTACTATATTGAGAGTAATATCATTCTCTCCCCTTCGAGATATTAGGAACAATATCACAAGGGGGGTGTACACCCCTTGCAATATTGGGAGTAACACCATCCTCTCCCCCTTGTATATTAGGAACAATATTACAAGGGGGTGTACACACCCTGTGATGTTGGGAGTAATATCATCATCTCCTCCTCCAAGAATATTAGGAACAATATCAAGGGAGGGGGTACACACTCTGCAAATTGAGAGTAATGTTGTCCTTTCTCTATCTGAATGTTAAGAACAATATCAGTGTGTGTGTACACACCCTGCATTATTGGAAGTGATACTCTTTCTGCCTCTGGATATTAAAACAATATCAAAGGAGGGGTGTACACCCCCTGCAATATTAGGAGTAATATAGGTCTGTCCCACATTGGATATGAGGAACAATATCACAGTGAGGGGTGTAAATCCCCTGTGATATTGGGATTAATATCATGCTCTTTCTTCCCAAATATGAGGAACAATATCACGGGGGTGTGTGTACACACTTGTGACATTGGGAGTAATGTCCTCTTTCCCCCTAGATATTAGGAACAATGTCACTGGAAGGTGTACAGGCCCCGTGATATTGGAAGTAGTATCATCCTTTTCCCTCCAGATATACCAAACAATATCATGGGGGTGTGTACACTATCTGTGATATTTGGAGGAATATCATGCTCTCCCTGCTGGATATTACAAACAATATCACAGGGGGATGTACACACAGGGTGTTTATGATATTGGGAGTAATATCATCTTCTCCCCTTCTGGATATTATGAACAATATCATATGGGGTTCTACACCTCCTGTGATATTGGGGGTAATATCATCCTCTTTCCCCCTAGATAATATGAACAAAATCACAGGGGCATGTACACTCCCTTAACCAAATCACAGGGGGGTGTACACCCTCTGCAATATTACAGGGGGGTGTACACTCTCTAGGATATTGGAAATAATATCCTCTTTTCTTCCGGATATTACAAACAATTTCACAGCGGGGTGAACACCCCCTGTGATATTGAGGCTCATATTATCCCCTCCCTCCCTGGATATTACAAACAATATCACAAGGGGGTGTACACCTCCTGCGATATTGGGAGTAATATCATACTCTACTCTTCCACCATAAATATGATGGACAATATCACAGGAAAGTGTACACCCTCTGCAATATTAAGAGTAATATCATTCTCTCCCCTCGTGGATATTATGTAATATCATCTTGTTCTCTTCTTGATATTACAAAAAATATCACAGGGTGGTGTACACCCTCTGCGATTTTGGGAGTCACATCATTTTCTCCGCCTCGGGATATTAGGAACAATATCACAGGGAGTGTACACTCTTTGCGATATTTGAAGTAATATCATTCTCTACCCCCCTTAATATTACAAAAAATATAACAATAAGTGTACACCCCCTGTTTTATTGGTAGTAATATCATCCTCTTCCCCTCTAGATATTACAAAGAATATCACGGGGGGTGTACACCTTCTGTGATATAGGGAGAAATGTCATCCTCTTTTCCATTGAATATTACAAACAATATCATAGGGGGATGTACACACCCTATGATATTGGGAGCAATATAATCCTCTCCCCCAAAATATTGTGAACAATATCACAGGGGGTTTTGCACCTTCTGTGATATTGGGAATAATATCATCCTCTCCTCTTTTTATATTAGGAACAATATCACAGGGGGTGTGTACACCCTTTGCGATATTGGGAGTACTATCATCTTCTTCCCCACTGGATATTAGGAACAATATCATCGGGAGGTGTACACGCCCTGCAATTTTGGAAGTAGTATCATCCTCTCTTGCTTTGGATATTATGAACATTGTTACAGAAGGATGTACATCCTCTGCGATATTGAAAGTAATATCATCCTCTCCATTGCTAGGTATTGGCAACAATGTCACAGGGTGGATGTGCACCCCCTGTGATATTAGGAGAAATATTCTTTCTCCCCATGAGTTTTAAGAACAATATCATAAGGGGAGTGTACATGTCCTGCAGTATTGGGAGTAATATTATCTTCTTACCCCCTGGATATTAGGAACAATATTACAGTGGGGTGTACATCCCTTGTGATACTTGGAGACATATCCTCTCCCCTCCTGGATTTTTTTTTTTTTTTTTTTTGAGACGGAGTCTCGCTCTGTCGCCCAGGCTGGAGTGCAGTGGCCGGATCTCAGCTCACTGCAAGCTCCGCCTCCCGGGTTTACGCCGTTCTCTTGCCTCAGCCTCCCGAGTAGCTGGGACTCCTCCTGGATATTTTGAACAATATGATAGGTGGTGTACACCCCCTGCCATATTGGGAGGAATGTCATTTTCTCCTTTCCCGGATATTACGAACAATATCACAGTGGGGTGTACACTCCACCCTCTCCCTAAATATTATGAACAATGTACAAGGGGTGTACATTCCCTGCAATATTGAAATTAATATCATCCACTTCCCCCCTGGATATTATGAATAATATCCAGGGGGGAGTACACCCCATGTGAAGTTAAGAGTAACATCAGCCTCTTTCTTCTGGATGTTACAAACAATATCACAGGAGGGTGTACACTCCCTGAGATATTAAGAGTAATAACATCCTTTTTTTCCTCTGGGTATTTGGAACTATGTCACAGGTGGTGCACACACTTTGCGATATTGGGAGAAATATCATCCCCTCCCCCCTTAATATTATGAACAGTATTCAAAGGTGTACATCCCCTGTGATATTAGAAGTAATGTTCTCGTCTTTACTTCTGGACACTACGATCAATATCACAGGGAGATGTACACCTACTTTGATATTGGGAGTAATATCATTCTCTCCCTCCCCGAATATTGTGAACAATATCACAGTGTGGTATACACCCCCTGTAATATTGGGAGTAATATCTTTCTTTCCACTCATGAATATTAGAAACAATATTACAGAGGGAGTGTACACCCCCCTGCGATTTTGGAAGTAATATCATCCTCTCCTCTTCTGAATATTAGGAATAATATCAAAGGGGGGGTGTTCATCCCCTGAGATATTGGGAGTAATAGTATCCTCTCCCCTCCCTGGATATTACAAACAATGTCACAGAGGAGTGTACACCTCCTGTGATATTGGGAGCAATATATTCTCTCACTCTGGATATTATAAATAATATCACAGGAATGTGTACACCGCCTGCGATATTGAAAGTAATATTTTTTTTTTTTTTTTGAGACAGAGTCTCGCTCTGTCGCCCAGGCTGGAGTGCAGTGGCCGCATCTCAGCTCACTGCAAGCTCCGCCTCCCGGGTCTACGCCATTCTCCTGCCTCAGCCTCCCGAGTAGCTGGGACTACAGGCGCTCGCCACCTCACCCGGCTAGTTTTTTGTATTTTTTAAGTAGAGACGGGGTTTCACCGTATTAGCCAGGCTGGTCTCGATCTCCTGACCTTGTGATCCGCCCGTCTCGGCCTCCCAAAGTGCTGGGATTACAGGCTTGAGCCACCGCGCCCGGCCTGAAAGTAATATTATCCTTTTTCCCACTGAATATTATGAACAATGTCACAGGGAATTGCGATATTGAGAGTTATGTCATCCTCTTTCCCCTAGGATATTATGAACCATATCACAGGGTGGTATATATCTTCTGCGAGATTGAGAGTAATATCTTCTCTTCTCCTGGATATTATGAACAATATCACAGGGAGTGTACAGTTTTTGTGATATTGTTAGTAACATCATCCTCTCCCCTTCTTAATATTACGACAATATCACAAAAAGGTGTACGCACCCTGCAATATTGGGAGTAATATCATCCTCTTTACCTCTTGATATTACAAACAATATCACCGGGAGGGTGTACACTTCCTCTTCTCCCCTGGATATTATGAACAGCATCACAGAGTGATGTACACACCCTGCGATATTGGGAGTAATACAATCGTCTCTTCCCCTGAATATTACAAACAATAAAACAAGGGGGTGTACACCCCCTGTCATATTAGGAGTAATATCATCCTCTCCCCATCTGGATATTACGAAGAATATCAGAGGAAGGTGTACACCTTCTGCGATATTGGTAATCATATGATCCTGTCCCCTTCTGGATATTAGGAACAATATCATAGGGGGGTGTACACCCACTGTGATATTCGGAGTAGTATCACCCTCTCTTTCCCTAAATATTATGAACAATGTCACAGGGGAGTTTTCACCCCTTGCTATATTGGGAGTAATATTATCCTCTCTCCCCCTGGATATTATGAACAATATCACAAATGGGTATACACCCTTTGTGATATAGGGAGTAACATCATCCTCTTTTTCCTTGGTTATTATGAACAATATCACATAGGGGTGTAAACCTTCTGCAATATTAGAGTAATATCATCCTCTCCTTTCCTGGATATTACAAAAAATATCACAGGAGTTCTACACCCCCTGCGATATTGGTAGTAATATCATCTTCTCCTTCCCTGGATATCACGAACAATATCACAGAATGGTGTAAACCTTCTGCGATATTGGGAGTAACATCATCCTCTCTTTCCCTGGATATTACGAAAAATATCACAGGAGGGTGAACACCCTCCCCGATAGGGCAGGCTATATCACCATCTCCCCTCTTGGATATTATGAACCATATCAAAGAAGGGAGTATACCCCCCGCGATATTGGGGGCAATTTCACCCTTTTCTTTCCTGGATATTACCAATCACATCACGGGGGATTTACACCCTCCGCGATATGGGGAGCAATATCACTTTCTCCTCCTCTGGATATTTCAAACCATATAACAATAAGGTGTACACCTTCCTTGATATAAGGAGCAATATCATCCTTTCCACTCCTGGATATTACGAACCATATTACATGGGGGTGTACGCTCTCCGCGATATGGGGAGCAATATTACCTTTTTCTTCCCTGGATATAATGAACCATATCACAGAAGGGTGTACATCCCCCATAATATGGGGGTAAATATCACCCTCTCCCCCCTGGATATTACAAACCATAACACGGGGGAGTGTACACACAGAATATTTACGATATCACAGCAGGGGTGTATACCCTTTGTGATATTAGGAGTAATATCATTCCCTCCCGTTCTGGATATTAGGAATGATATCACAGTGGGGGTGTACATGCCCTGAGATACTAGGAGTAATATCATTCTCTCCCCACCCCCCAATATTAGGAACAATATCAAACGGGGGTTTCCACCTTCTGTGATTTTGCGACTAATAGTCTCTCCCCCACTGGGTATTAGGAAAAACATCACGGGGGAGGTGTACAACTTCTGCAATACAGAAAATAATATCATCCTCTCCCCCTCTGAATATTAGGAACAATATCACAGGGGGAGTGTACACCTCCTGCGATATTGGGAGTAATATCCTCTTTTTTCTGGAATATTAGGAAGAATATCACAGGGAAAGTTATGCCTGTAATCCCAGGACTTTGGGAGGCCGAGGCGGGTGGATTATTTGAAGTCAGAAATTCAAGACCAGCCCGACCAACATGGTGAAACCGTGTCTCTACTAAAAATACAAAAATTAGCCGGGCGTGGTAACAGGCACCTGTAATCACAGCTACTCCGGACGGTGAGGCAGGAGAATTGCTCGAACCTGGGAGGCAAAGGTTGCAGTGAGCCGAGATTGTGCCATTGAACTCCAGCCTGGGCAACAGATCAAGACTCTGTCTCAAAAAAAAAAAAAAAATCACAGGGTGGGTGTACACACCATTCGAAATTGGGAGTAATATCATCCTCTTTTCGCCTGAATATTAGGAGCCACATAACAGGAAGCGTGTACGTCCCCTGCAATATTGAAAGTAATAATCATCCTCATTCTTCATGGATATTAGGAACAATATCACAAAGGTAGTGTACACCCCCTTTGATATTGGGAGTAATATCATCCTCTCCCCCGATGGGTATTAGGAACAATATCATAGGGTTGGTGTACACCCCTTGCGATATTTGGAGAAATATCATCGTCTCCCCAACCTGGATATTAGGAACAATATCACAGAGGGGAGGACACCCCCTGGAATATTCACAGTAATATCATCGTTTCATTTCCTGGATATTAGGAACAATATCACAAGGGGGGTGTAAATCCCCTGTGATATTGGGAGTAATATTATCCGCTTCCCCCTGGATATTAGGAACAACATCACAAGAGGGGTGTACACCCTTTGTGATTTTGGAAGTAATATCATCCTCTTCCACCCTGGATATTAGGAACAATATCACAGGGAGGGTGTACATTCACCTGAGATATTGAGAGTAATATCATCCTTTCCCCCATGGGAATTAGGAACAATATCACGACAGGTGTGTACACCCCCTGTGATACTGGGAATAATACTATTTCACCTCCCCCGGATGTTAGGAACAATATCACAAGAGGAGGGTGTACAACCCCTGAGATATTGGGAGCAATATCATCCTTCCGTTTCCTGACTATTAGAAACAATATCATGGGCGGGGGACGCTCCCTTTGATATTAAGGGTAATATCATTCTCTTTCTTCCTGGATATTAGGAACAATATCACAGGGTGAATGTACACCCCTTGCAATATTGGGAGTAATATCATCCTCTCCTTTTCTGGATATTAGGAACAATATCACGGGGGGGTGTACACCTTCTGCAATAGTGGTAGTAATATCATCTTTTACCCTAGATATTAGCAACAATGTAACAAGGAAGGTGTACACCTACTGCAATGTTGAAAATAATATTATCCTCTCTTTTTCTAGATATTACGAACAATATTGCAGGGAAGGTGTACATCCCCTGTGACATTGGGAGTAATATCATCCTCTCCCATCCAGGATATTAGGAACAACATCACTGGTGGGGTGTAAACCCCCTGCGATATTGGGAGTAATATCATCCTCTCCCTTCCTAGATATCAGAAACAATATAACAGGAAGGGTGTACACCTCATGCGATATTGGGAGTAATATCATCCTCTCTCCCTCTGGATATTATGAGGAACATCCCAGAGGGTTTACATACAGGGTGTTTAAGATATTGAGAGTAATATCATCCTCTCCATAACTGGATCTTTTGAGCAATATCACAGAAGGGTGTACACTTCCTGTGACATTGAGAGTAATATTATTCTTCCCCTTACGGATATTACAAATAATATCACAGGTTGGTGTACACTTTGTGATATTGGGAGTAATATCATTCTCTCCCCCTCCCCAGATATTATAAACAATATTACAGTGGGGTGTACACTCCCTGTGATATTAAGAGTAATATCATCTCCCCTCCTGTGTATTGGGAACATTATCACAGAGGGGCACGTCCCCTGAGATATTAGGAGTAATACAATTCTGTCCCCCCCAGATATTATAAAAAATATCACAGAGGCTGTACACTCAGGGTGTTTAGAGTATTGGGAATAATATCATCCTCTCCCTCTCCCTGGATATTATAATGAAGAGATAACATCCATTACTGCTGCTACAGTGGAGGTACAACTGGTGGTGTTCACATTAGTTTCCTGCCATCTGCCATCATCCTTCTGGATTTTGAAGATACCAGACTGGTGAATTCCATGAAAGAGATGACCGGACCAACAGCACTGGTCCTTGAGTTTTTGATGGTGGTGATCATCTCTGCCATCTATATACAAGAAATAATTTGCCTTGGGAGTTGATACTGATTTTTATTGATTATATTGTCTTGGGTGAGCATTGACAGATTTAGGCTTTCCATCTGCAATTCTTTTTTTCCTAGAATTATAAGTCATATCTCACAGGCCACAGAAACACTGTATTTTTGCCTTTTCTAAGTCTATGACTCCTGATTGTACATGAGATCCTGGGAACATAACTATAGAGGAGAGAGGTTCATGAACAGAGTGCACACACTTAGAGGCAGAAGTTGGCAAGGAATACATCAGTTTCCTGACCATCGCCCTAGGCCATTACTCTAACAGGGGTCATGGTGATGTTTCCAAACCATGGGTTTTATGCCAACAAGACCTTCATGGCCAAGAGCTTCTGAAAGATAACAATACTCACCTTTGTTCAGTGCTCATTTACTTAAGCAAATGATTGTAGGTCTTTTCCAAGGGAAACTGGAGAATCCCAAAGTTGTAAGCTTCCCTTGGTTTTGCATGAACCTGCCTCATGAGAACCCAGTCTCTTTGGGTTAGGCCTTCTTGTGTGAGAACTGTCTCAGGTTTTACCTGGATAAAGTATGATGACTTTATATGAGGGCTGCTGACATCTGCTTTCTGTTCATCTTGATGACTTCTATTTCTTGTTAGTGAAGGGACATAGTTGTCTGCCATTTGTATCTGTTGTCCCTAATGAAACCTATTCTAAGAGGTAAGTGCTAGATATTGCAAAGCAGTCCTCCCTTGACGCACTCTAGCACTGGTGCCAGCTTCTTATACCCACCTTGCATTGATGGCAAAGTGCTGGCCTCTGCCATTCCCACATCTCACCACTTCGGTGCTATGAATGGAGCCCATCTCTGTAACAGTGTGGCCTGCTTTGAGCTCTGACCTATGAAGAATGTCCAGCACTTGCGTCTCAGCGATGCTGGTGTCCCTCTCACTGGTCATAGGCAGTCTTTTTTTTTTTTTTTTTGAGATGATGTTTTGGTATTGTTGCCCATGCTGGAGTTTAGTAGTGCGATTGGGGCTCACTGCCACCTCCGCCTCCTAGGTTCAAGCGATTCTCCTGCCTCAGTCTCCGGAGTAGCTGTGATTACAGGCATCTAGTATAACACTTGTCTTTTTTTTTTTTTTTTTTTTTTTTTGGTATTTTTAGTAGAGACAGGGTTTCACTATGTTGGCCAGGCTGGTCTCAAACTCCTGACCTCAGGTGATCCACCCACTTTGGATTCCCAAAGTGCTGGAATTACAGGCATGAGCCACCCTGCCTGGCCATTGTGGGCAGTCTTAAGGATCATAGTCAACTCCTGGTTCTTCTTCTATACTAGACCCTATCCAGGATGCCACTGATTGAGTTAGGATCTGTGTCCCCAGTCACACCTCACGTGAAATTGTAATCCCCAGTGGTGGAGGTGGGGCTGGTTGGACTTTGGTGAGAATTGAGAGGATCATGGGGGTCGATATTTCATGAATAATTTAGCACCATACTGTAGGTGTTGCCTGGTGATAGAGTTCTAAAAATATCTGGTTGTTTGAAAGTGTGTAGCACCTCTCCTACCACTTTCTCCAGCTCAGGCCATGGAAGATGAGCCTGATTCCCTTGTACTTTTTGCCATTACTCTAAGTTTTCTGACGCTTCCCCAGAACTTGAGGTGATGGCCAGCATCATGATTTTTGTACAGCCTGTGGAACCATGAGCCAATTAAACCTGAGTTTTTATAAATAATTACCCAGCCTCAGGTAACTATTTATAGCAATGCGTGAACAGACTAATACATACACTTCTGAACCATGTTATTCTTTACCCCAAAGCTATACATCCGTACAATTCTGTTCTGATCCTAACCACGCGCAGTGAGCCCACACTCCTCTGGTTCTGGGCAAATTTTTCCACCAGCCTAACCTCACATCCAACGCTAGCCCCAATTTCGCGATCTCAGGCCACTCACACTACTCTAAAACTTGCCGCAAATTCAAAACCTCTCATCACTCTCAGGATGACTATTCAGTTAGCATCACTCATGGAACTAAAACAAATCACTGGGGTGGGGATCAGATCCCGGCATTTATGGAGTGACTACAGTCCAGAAATGTGAAGAAACCTGAGGAGGGGACTCTGAGGGCTTGAAAGGCCTTGCCGAGTGTGGAGCCCTGAAGTGCACAGATCACTTTTTTGTCCCTTGGGGCCTGGGAACCCTGCGGAGTGCGGAGTCTCTAGAGCAGAATCCATGAGGCTGGGGAGGTGGATTTCAGGCCAGAAACCTTCAGGGACCTGGAGTCCCAAAACATGCTAAAAACAGGGGTAGGGGCACAGATCCGAAAGATTTTGGAGTACTTGGAGGCCATTAGAGAAACGTGAAGGTGGCAGCGTGGAGTGCTCAGAAGATGGCGGAGACGGCGGAGCCCGAAAAATCCAGAAAAAGAGGCGGGGACAGGGGATGGGGGCTCAAAAGCATTCACAGTGCACAGGGCCCCTCCAAGGCCGCTTTCACACTGCCAGGGCTTCATCTACAGCTGCAGAACTGCACTTTTCCTCTGTCCCAACCAAAATATGTCCCTTGAAGGTCTCATCCCCCATGGACTGGATCTGGGCCTCATTTATTCAGGGGTCTCAGTCCTCAAGGAGGCCATTGTCACTCTGCTTCCTGATAGAGTCGTCTTAAATTACTAAATGCCCCTCAAGGCACCCACGGTTTGTCCTTATTCCTCCCTGAATCTTCTCCTTCTGAGGGAGGAAGTTCTCAAACACCCCCAGAATTTACTTACTGAATTTCACCCTCTGAAACCTCCTCCTTCCCTAGACCCAGTCCAGCTCCTCATCCTCAGCCCCCCAGACCCCATGGAGGTGTCCCCTGCAATGGATTCTTTTCTAGCTTGACGGCCTCCCCTTCTCAGTGCACAACCCAGAGACTCACCCTGTCCTGAGCAGCGACCCACTGCATAAACAACCATGAGACCTCATTCTATACAAATAACACTTTATTTTTTTAGTGTTGATGCTTTTGTTTCTCTGGGGAAAGAGAGGAGCTCCGGAGAGAACGGTAATCAAAATTTCCTGGTGGTTGTTTAAACACCAAAGCCGAGTAACTCTTCCGGATCACCCTCTTCATCCTAAAATTAAAGGAAACATGCAAGACTCATTTTCTGATAAGGTTTCCGACAATTGTGCAAATATCGTGCTATATTTATGAACGGAAAGTAAACCTTACCTGTGCCGCTTGTCAAGGCATCATCTTCTTCAGGAAACGTAAGATGTTTCGAAGTGTTTCAGAAGCAAGGGAAGCTATTTTGTTCAATATATAGAAGAGCATCTTCTTGATTAGAACCTTCAACCCAGCGATTAAGAGTCTCATTACTAGTTTTGAGACATATGTCATTAATTGGTCAGCAAACCATTTTTCTATCTCATCCATCAGAAAATCGACCACTTTATCCACTAGCGTTTCCATGGCCGCTTTCGTTATACGTGAAGTAAATGAGCCCATGAAAAGTGTAATGAGCGTGCTGCTGGGTTCAGGTAAAGATATATAATGGTGTCATTCCTGGAGAGGGGGGCCATTTTACAGAAGGTGACGTGGAAGAGGGGGGCCAAGATGGCCAATTAGAAGTGGCCATTTTGTAGGAAGTGACGTGGAGGAAGTGGCCGAGATGGCCAACTAGAAGTGCAGAGGTGACATGGAGGGGACGGCCAAGATGGCGAATAAGAAGCGGCTGCCTTCCCCTGAATGAAAATCGCAGCGAATTTCACCATAAGCGCCTGAACTGAAATATTTAGGTTCTCACATTGGGACTGACTAGGCAAACAACTTGACTCAGGAGAACAAAGAAAACGGGGGTGGGTGATGAACCACGCCATATCAGAACAGAGCCAAAGGAACTTTCTCGCACAGCCAAGGGAAGCAGTGAGTGTGTGACCCCGCCCCAGAAGCCATGTTTTTCCCATGGATCTTTGCAACCAATTAATCAGGAGATTCTCACATGAGCTGATGTCACAACTCTCGTGAGTTGGCAGAGCAGTCGCTCAGACAGACTCAGACCCAGGAGGTTTACACAATCCAGCCTTGAGAAACCAGGAAAGGCAGGAGTTCCGTTGGTACATTCCCCCAGGAAGGGGGCTGAATTCAGGTGTCATAGGAGTCGTTAAGAAGTTATTTTAGGCAGACAGGGAGGAAAAGGGGTCCATAGGAAGTTTTGTTTCTTTTTAAGCAGCTCCAGAAATGGGTCTTGTCTAGCAGGAAAGCCCGACTTTTAGAGTTCTCCAGTAACCTTGATCTGCAAATTCCGGCCATTAGAAACTGAATCCACCCAAACATGGCGATTCCCGCCCTTTTCTGACCCTTGCCCCCACGTGTGCCTGGCAATATAGCCACCCCCACATATCCCCATGTGTGTAGGAAATCAGGGTGACTGGAAAGTGCCTATTCACAGGATAGGGTGGGAGGGCCAGTTTTTTTGTGGGCTACATAAATGACATGCCTGGTCAAACCAATCCCCTGAACCCTATGCAAATCAGACACCACGTCTTCCAGTTTCTTCATATAACTCATTGGTATCCACAGCACTCCGGGTTTCCTCTTTTGGCTTTGGAGCCACCCTCCCTCTGTCTCAGTATGGGGTACTCTTCATTCTTTCTTGCCTATTAAACTGCATGACTAAATTCGGTGTTGATGGAACATATCTCAAAATAATAAGAGCTATTTATGACAAACCCACAGCCAATATCATACTGAATGGGCAAAAACTGGAAGCATTCCCTTTGAAAACAGGCACAAGACAGGGATGCCCTCTCTCACCACTCCTATTCAACATAGTGTTGGAAGTTCTGCCTAGGGCAATCAGGCCAGAGAAAGAAATAAAGGGTATTCAGTTAGGAAAAGAAGAAGTCAAATTGTCCCTGTTGGCAGACGACATGATTGTATCTTTAGAAAACCCATTGTCGCAGCCCAAAATCTCCTTAAGCTGATAAGCAACTTCAGCAAAGTCTCAGGATAGAAAATCAATGTGCAAAAATCACAAGCATTCTTATACACCAGTAACAGACAAACAGAGAGCCAAATCATGAATGAACTCCCATTCACAATAGCTTCAAAGAGAATAAAATACCTAGGAATCCAACTTACAAGGGATGTAAAGGACCTCTTCAAGGAGAACTACAAACCACTGCTCAGTGAAATAAAAGAGGACACAAACAAGTGGAAGAACATTCCATGCTCATGGATAGGAAGAATCAACATTGTGAAAATGGTCATACTGCCCAAAGTAATTTATAGATTCAGTGCCATCCCCATCAAGCTACCAATGACTTTCTTCACAGAATTGGAAAAAACTGCTTTAAAGTTCATATGGAACCAAAAAAGAGCCTGCATTGCCAAGACAATCCTAAGCAAAAAGAACAAAGCTGGAGGCATCACGCTACCTGACTTCAAACTATACTACAAGGCTACAGTAACCAAAACAGCATGATACTGGTACCAAAACAGAGATATAGACCAATGGAACAGAACAGAGCCCTCAGAAATAATACCACACATCTACAGCCATCTGATCTTTGACAAATCTGACAAAAACAAGAAATGGGGAAAGGATTCCCTGTTTAATAAATGGTGCTGGGAAAATTGGCCAGCCATAAGTAGAAAGCTGAAACTGGATCTTTTCCTTACTCCTTATACAAAAATTAATTCAAGATGGATTAGAGACTTAAATGTTAGACCTAAAACCATAAAAACCCTAGAAGAAAACATAGGTAATACGATTCTGGACATAGGCATGGGCAAGGACTTCATGTCTAAAACACCAAAAGCAATGGCAACAAAAACCAAAATTGACAAATGGGATCTAATTAAACTAAAGAGCTTCTGCAGAGCAAAAGAAACTACCATCAGAGTGAACAGGCAACCTGCAGAATGGGAGAAAATTTTTGCAATCTACTCATCTGACAAAGGGCTAATATTCAGAATCTATATAGAACTCAATCAAATTTACAAGAAAAAAACAACCCCATCAAAAGTGGACAAAGGATATGAATAGACACTTCTCAAAATAAGACATTCATACAGCCAACAGACACATGAAAGAAATGCTCATCATCACTGGCCATCAGAGAAATGCAAATCAAAACCACAATGAGACACCATCTCACACCAGTTAGAATGGCAATCATTAAAAAATCAGGAAACAACAGGTGCTGGAGAGGATGTGGAGAAATAGGAACACTTTTACACTGTTGGGACTGTAAACTAGTTCAACCATTGTGGAAAACAGTGTGGTGATTCCTCAAGGATCTAGAACTAGAAATACCATTTGACCCAGTCATCCCATTACTGAGGATATACTCAAAGGATTATAAGTCACGCTGCTGTAAAGACACATGCACACGTATGTTTATTGCAGCACTATTCACAATAGCAAAGACTTGGAATCAATCCAAATGTCCATCAGTGACAGACTGGATTAAGAAAATGTGGCACATATACACCATGGAATACTATGCAGCCATTTAAAAGGATGAGTTCATGTCCTTTGTAGGGACATGGATGCAACTGGAAACCATCATTCTCAGCAAACTATCACAAGAACAGAAAACCAAATACCGCATGTTCTCGCTCATAGGTGGGAATTGAACAATGAGATCACTTGGACACAGGAAGCATCACACAGGGAGCATCACACAGGGAGATGCACACAGGGAGCATCACACACCAGGTCCTATCATGGGGAGTTGGGAGGGAGGAGGGATAGTATTAGGAGATATACCTAATGTAACTGATGAGTTAATGGGTGCAGCACACCAACATAGCACGTGTATATATACGTAACAAACCTGCACGTTGTGCACATGTACCCTAGAACTTAAAGTATAATAATAATAATAATAATAATAATAATAATAATAAAAACAACCACTGTATATGTGTTTGTGTCATTTTCTCCAATTCGGTGTGAGACATGAGCCCTGGTGGTCCTCCACTCATCACAGCCATATCACAGGGAGCGAGAGAGCTTCATCCTGTGGTCCCCACCTTCACAGCATTTCTCAGGTCCCACTGGCTTGGAATACCAGCCAAGCAGTGGCAAGATACCAAGCCAAGTGCCTGAGACTACCGAGTTCTGGGTCGTTGGGGCGGCCACCATCTCTGTTTCCGTGGACTCAGATAATCTAGCCTTCGGGCTCCAGGGAGTCCAGCTGGTCTGGAGCAGGAGGGCTCCCCCACAAGGCAGCACTGCTGCTGTGCCTGACAGTGGCCAGACTGTTTCTTTAAATTTGACCTTGATTCATCCCACCTTACTGGGAAGGTCCTCTCTGTTGGAATTCCAGGAAGTCCAGCCAGGGTTACAGGGTTGGTGGGAAGCCTGATCTCTTTCTGGGTTGGAGGTCCTCCGGGGATGGGCAGCTGCCATCTTTGTAATTGTGGACTCAGCCTTTTCAGCTGAAGCAAATGAACAAATCTGGGAGAGTCACGTTTCCCAACTTTAAAATATGTGACAAAGCCATAGTCACCAATACAGCATGGTACAAGTATAAATGTAGACACACAGATTGATGTAACAGACGAGAGAACCCAGAATGAAAGTCACACATTTACAGACAACTGATCTTTGACAAAGTTGACAAGAATATACACTGGGGAAAGCACACCCTTTTCAGTAATTGGTACTTGGACAATTGCATTGTCATACGCAGAAGAATAAATCTGAACTCCTATTTCTTACCATGTTTACAAAAATCAATTTAAAGTGAATTGTAGACTTTAATGTATGTACTGAAATGGTAAAAATGTGAGAAGAAACTTAGGGAAAACTCTTCTGGTCATTGTCTAGTAAGGAGTTCATGAGTAAGACTTTAAAAGTGCAGGCAACAAAACAAAAAATAGGCCAATGGAAATTTAAACCAAACTAAAATTTTAATTAGATTCAAAAGCCATACACCATTTTTCTATCTCATCCTAAGAAAATGGACCACGTCATCCACTAGCATTTCCATGGCACGTTCATTATAGGTGAAGTAAGTGAGCCCATGATAAGTGAAATGAGCCTTCTGTTTGTTTCAGGTGAAGTTAAGTAATGGATATTCCCGGAGAGGCAGGCATTTTATAGAAAGTGACTTGAAGGGGAGAGGCCAAGGTGGCCAATTAGAAGCAGCTGCCTTCCACTGAATGAAAAGTGTGGTGAATTCAGCACTTTGAACTGAAATATCCAGGTTCCTACACTGGGACTGACTAGGCAAACTAGTTGACCCAGGAAAAGAAACAAAGGGGGTGGGTGATTACGCACCTGGTATCTGCACAGAGCAAAAGAAACCTTCACCTACAGCCAAGAGAAGCAGCGAGTGAGTGCACGACCCCTACCCGCAAACCATGCTTCTCCCATGCATCTTTGCAACACATGGATCAGGAGATCCTCCCATTAGCTCATGCCATAAGGGTCTGTCTTGGGACAGATACACAGAGCCATGTAGAATGTTGCCAGAACAGCCGCTCAGAGACTCAGAGAGACATAGGAGTTTTATATACTCTGGCCTTGGAAAGCCAGGCAAGGCGGGAGTTCCAACTGTACATTCCCTTAGGAAAGGAGCTCAATCCAGGGAGCCAAGGATCCTCATTCTGTGGGCCCCACTTCCATGGCACCTCTCAAGTTAAGACCCACTGGCTTGGAATACCAGCCAACCAGTGGTAATAGGCTGGAGACTGTCTGAGACTACAGTTTTCTGGGGAGGTGAGGGCAGCCTCCAGTTCTGTGTTTCCAAGGACTCAGACACTCTAGCCTGCAGGCTCCAGGGAGTCCAGGTGGTCTGGTCCCCCACAAGGTAGCATAGCTGCTGCGCCTGATTGTGGCCAGAGAGATTCCTTAAGTGGGACCCTGATTCATCCCTCCTCACTGGGTAGAGCCTCCCTTTGGGTATTTCAGGAACTCCAGATGTGGTTATATGGTCAGTATGGTCAGTGGGAATCGTGATCTTTTTCTGGAAGGAGCTCCTGCGAGGAGGGGGAGCTGCTGCGAGGAGGGGAAGCTTCATCTCTGCAGTTGTCGACTCAGCCTTTCCGAAGCAAATAAACACAGCTGGGAGCATCACATTTCTTGACTTCAAACTGTATTCCAAAGCCATCGTCACCAACACAGCATGGTAGTAGTATAAAAATAGACACATGGATTGATGTAACAAACTAGAAAGCCCAGGAAGAAAGCCACACATTTATAGCCAAATGATCTTTGACAAAGCTGATAAGAATATACATTGGGGAAAGCACACCATTTTCAATAATTGGTGCTGGTACAATTGAATTGTCATATGCAGAAGAATAAAACTGGACTCCTCTTTCTCACAATATTTACAAAGATCAATAGAAGATGAATTATAGACTTAAATATATATACTGAAATAATAAAAATATGAGAAGAAACCTAGAGAAAACTCTTCTGGTTATTGTCTAGTAAAGAGTTCAAGAGTAAGACTTCAAAAGTAAAGACAACAAAACCGAAAATAGACCAATGCAAATTTAAACCAAACTGAACATTTTAATTCTATAAATTCAAAAGCTTTACTGAAACAAAAAGCTGCTGCACAGCCAAAGAAATAATCCTCTTAACAGAGTGAACAGACCAACCGCAGAATGGGATAAATTATTTGTAAACTTTTCCTTTGACAAAGGACTAATACCCAGAGTAAACAACAGAAAATTCCAAAGAATCCCATTAAAAAGTGGGCGAAGGACACAAAGAGACAATTTTTAAATTTTTTATTTTATTTATTAATTCATTTGTTTTTTTTTTTTTTGAGACAGGTGTTGCTCTATAACCCATGCTGCAGTGCAGTGCCATCATCTTGGTTCACTGCAACCTGTGCCTACTGGGTTCAAGCAATTCCTGTGCCTTAGCCACCTGAGGAACTCACACCACAGGCACGAGCCACAGCACGTGGCTGATTTTTTGTATTTTTAGTAAAGACGGGCTTTTGCCTTGCTGGCCAGGCTGGTCTCTACCTCTTTGCTTCAAGTGATCCATTGGCCTCAGCCTCCCAAAGTTCTGGGGTTACAGGTGTTTGCAACTACTCCTGGACAGGAGTCAGTTTTTAAAAGAGCACATACAAATGGCCAAAAGATATTTCAAAAAAATGCTCCAAACCATGAGTCAACAGAGAAATGCTCATTAAAACCACAATGAGGCCGGGTACACTGCCTCATGCCTGTAATTCCAGCACTTTGGGAGGCTGAGGCAGGTGGATCACTAGCTCAAGAGATTGTGACCATCCAGGCCAACATGGTGAAACCCTGTCTTTACTAAAAATACAAAAAAATTAGCCGGGCATGGTGGCACACGCCTATAGTCCCAGCTACTCAGAAGGCTGAGGCAATAGAATTGCTTGAACCCGGGAGGTGGAGGTTGCAGCGAGCTGAGATGGCACCACTGCACTCGAGTCTGTCAACAGAGTGAGACTCCGTCTCAAAAATATCAACAACCACGACAATGAGATATCTTACTCCGGTCAGAATGGGTATTATTAAAAAGACAAAAACATAACAAATATTAGTGAGAATATGGAGAAAAGGGGAAATCTTATACACTGTTGTTGGGAGTGTAAATTAGGACAGATTTTATGGCAAACACTATGGAGATTTCTGAAAGAACAAAAAATAAAACAAGCATTCAGTCCTGCAATTGCACTACTGGGTATCTACTCAAAGGAATAGATCAAAACGACAACTGCACACATATATTTGCTGCAGCATTATTTACAGTGGCAAAGATGTGGAATCACCCTACATGTCAATCAACAGAAGAATGAATAAAGAAAATGTGGTATATATACAAACTGGAATACTATTCAGTTATAAAACAGTAGAAAATCATGTTTTTGGCAACAACCTGTAAGGAACTGGAGGTCATTATTTTGGGTAAAATAAGCCAAGCAGAAAAACCCAAATATCACATTTTTCAGGACCGGCAGGGTAGTTCACACCTGTAATTCCCATGCTTTTGGAAAACAGTAGGAAAGAATGAGAGAATTACTTGATGACTGGGTGACAGAGTGAGATGCCATCTCTACAAAAAATAAAAGAGACAGACAGAGAGAGAGAGAGAGAGAGAGAAATCAGTTTGGAATGGAAGCTGGGACTACAGCTGCACGCCACCACACCTGGGTAATTTTTTTTTTTTTTTTTTTTTTTTGTATTTTTAGTAGAGACTAGGTATCACCAGGTTGCCCTGGGGGGTCTTGAACTCCTGAGCTCAGGCGATCTGCCCTCCTCAGCCTCCCAAAGTACTGGGATTACAGGCATGAGCCACCAAGCACAGCCTTCCTTCCTTCTTCCCTTCAGGTGATTGCTCAGATGCCACTTATTCTTGGAGGATATCCCTGACCAACTTATAGAATTAGCAGGAACCTTATGGTTGACATACTCCCTATGTCCCTCACGTGCTTTCTTTTCTTGTGGAGGACTTACAACTATCTGAAATACAACATGTTTCCTTCTTGACTGCCTTTCTCTTCTCCTGAGAATATCAGTTGCATGAGGCCAGTGACTTTCTCTCTTCTCTGAGTCTCCTGTAAACACCATTAGCATACACATAGTGTATCCTTAATGTCTCCTTGTTCAAAAGACGAATTTCTTGAACCTGGGGGGCAGAGGCTGCAGTGAGCTGAGACTGTGCCACTTCACTCCAGCCTGGGCGTAAGAGCAAAACTTCATTTCGGGGGGAAAAACAAGACAAATTTCTTTATTTGTGAAAAATTGGACATTTGGAATCAAGTATAGCCACCTTAGTTTTTCCGTGATAATTCCAGCCCTGTCAACTTGCAGGGCACAACAGCAAATATTGCTGCCTGATTCTTCCTCTGAAAGCTTCATCTCAGAGGGGCACCTGGCTGTATAAGGTGTCAGTTGGCCCCTACTGGGAGGTGTCTCCCATTTAGGTTAGACAGGGGTCAGGGACCTACTTGAGAAGGCAGTCTATCCATTCTCAGAGCTCAAACACTGTGCTGGGAGAGTCACTGCTTTCTTCAGTGCTGTCAGACAGGGACATGTAAGTATACGATGAGTCCTTTGGCTGAAGTCTATTGCTGTGTAATAAAATATCCCTAATTAGTAGAAAAATAACCATCATTGATTTGTGCTCACAAATTCTGTAAACTAGAGGTTCTGATGAGGAGAGTGGAGATGACTTGTCTGTGTGATCTCAGCTCACTGCAACTTTTGCCTCCCGGGTTCAAGCTTTTCCTGCCTTAGCCTCCCAAGTAAACTGGATTACAGTCACTTGCCAGTCACTTGCCACCATGTTCGGCTAATTTTTGTATTTTTAGTAGAGACAAGGTTTCATCATGTTGACCAGGCTGGTCTTGAACTTCTGACCCCAGGAGATCAGGTTGTCTGACCCTCTTAAATTGCAGGAAATACAGGTGTGCACCACTAAGCCCAGTCTTAAGTTTTTACTTATGAATAGTAAAGCTGACAGTGTTCTAAATTCTCCAATTAAATGGTTAAATGGATAAAGAAATAAGACCCAACTGTATGCTGCCTTAAAGAAATCTACTTCACCTATACAGACACTGAAAGGGAAATGAAAACAGGGAAATAGAAAAGGATATTTCATGAAGCTGGAAACCAAAAAAGTGCTGGAGTAGCTATACTCATATTAGATAAAATAGACTAGAACCACAGACTGTAACAACAAAAGACAAGGAGGGTCACTAGTTAATGATAAAGAGGTGAATCAGCAAGAGGATGCAATAATTATTAATACCTAGGTAGCTGACAGCAGTTTTTTCAAATGTAAAAAGCAAACATTGATTGCCACTCCAAGATGGCCGAATAGGAGCAGCTCCAGTCTACAGCTCCCATCCTGATCCATGCAGAAGATGGGTGATTACTGTATTTCCAACTGAGGTACCTGGTTCATCTCATTGGGCTGATTGGACAGTGGGTGCAGTCAAGGATGGCTAGCTGAAGGAGGGTGGGGCATCACCTCACCCGGGAAGCACAAGGGGTCTAGGGATTTCCCTTTCCTAGACAAGCGAAGCCATGACAGACTGTACCAGGGAAATCTGGACACTCCCACCTGAATACTGTGCTTTTCCAATGATCTTACCAGGAGATTATATCCTGTGCCTGACTCAGTGGGTCCCATGCCCATGGAGCCTTGCTCACTGCTAGTGCAGCAGTCTGAGATCAAACTGCAACTCAGCAGACTGGCTGGGGGAGGGGTATCTACCATTTCTGAGGCTTCAATAGGAAAATAAAATGGCCTGGAAGCTCCAACTGGGTGGAGCCCACCACAGCTCAATGACGCCTGCCTGCCTCTGTAGATTCCACCTGTGGGGGCAGGGCACAGCTGAATAAAAGGCAGCAGAAACTTCTGTAGAGTTACACGTCCCTGTCTGACAGCACTGAAGAAAGCAATGACTCTCCCAGCACAGTGTTTGAGCTCTGAGAACGGATAGACTGCCTTCTCAAGTAGGTCCCTGACCCCTGTCTAACCTAAATGGGAGACACCTCCCAGTAGGGGCCAACTGACACCTTATACAGCCAGGTGCCCCTCTGAGATGTAGCTTTCAGAGGAAGAATCAGGCAGCAATATTTGCTGTTGTGCAATATTTGCTGTTCTGCAGCCTCCGCTGGTGATACCCAGGCAAACAGGGTCTGGAGTGGACCTCCAGCAAACTCCAACAGACCTGCAGCTGAGGGACCTGACTGTTAGAAGGCAAACTAAAATACAGAAAGGAATAGCATCAACATCAACAAAAAGGACATCCTTTCCAAAACCCCATCTGTAGGTCACCATCATCAAAGACCAAAGGTAGATAAAACCACAAAGATGGGGAGAAACGAGAGCAGAAAAGCTGAAAATTCTAAAAATCAGAGCACCCCTTCTCCTCCAAAGGATCACAGCCCTCGCCAGCAATGGAACAAAGCTGGATGGAGAATGACTTTGATGAGTTGACAAAAGTAGGCTTCAGAAAGTTTTTAATAACAAACTTCTCTGAGCTAAAGGAGGATGTTTGAACCCATGGCAAGGAAGCTAAAAACCTTGAAAAAAGATTAGATGAATGGCTGACTAGAATAAACAGTGTAGAGAAGACCTTAAATGAGTTGATGGAGCTGAAAACCATGGCACAAGAACTACGTGATACATGCACAAGCTTCAGTAGCTGATTCAATCAAGTGGAAGAAAGGATATCAGTGATTGAAGATCAAATTAATGAAATGAAGCAAGAAGAGCAGTTTAGAGGAAAAAGAGTAAAAAGAAATGAACAAAGCCTCCACGAAATATGGGACTATGTGAACACACCAAATCTACGTTTGATTGGTGTACCTGAAAGTGACGGTGAGAATGGAACCAAGCTGGAAACCACTCTTCAGGATATTATCCAGGAGAACTTCTGCAACCTAGCAAGGCAAGCCAACATTCAAATTCAGGAAACACAGAGAACACCACAAAGATACTCCCAAGAAGAGCAACCCCAAGACACATAATTGTCAGATACACCAAGATTGAAATGAAGGAAAAAATGTTAAGGGCAGCCAGAGAGAAAGGTCAGGTTACCCACAAACGGAAGCCCATCAGACTCACAGAGGATCCCTCAGCAGAAACTCTACAAGCCAGAGGAGAGTAGGGGTCAATATTCAACATTCTTAAAGAATTTTCAACCCAGAATTTCATATCCAGCCAAACTAAGCTTCATACGTGAAGGAGAAGTAAAATCCTTAACAGACAAGCAAATGCTGAGAGATTTTGTCACCACCAGGCCACTAAACATGGAAATGAACAACTGATACCAGCCACTGCAAAAACATTCCAAATTGTAAGGGTCATTGATGCCAGGAAGAAACTGCATTAACTAACGGGCAAAATAACCAGCTAACATCATAATCACAGGATAACATTCACACATAAAAATATTAACCTTAAATGTAAATGGGCTAAATGCCCCAACTAAAAGACATACACTGGCAAATTGGATAAAGAGTCAAGGGCCGGGCACGGTGGCTCAAGCCTGTAATCCCAGCACTTTGGGAGGCCGAGACGGGCGGATCACGAGGTCAGGAGATCAAGACCATCCTGGCTAACACGGTGAAACCCCATCTCTACTAAAAAATACAAAAAAAACTAGCCGGGCGAGGTGGCGGGCGCCTGTAGTCCCAGCTACTCGGGAGGCTGAGGCAGGAGAATGGCGTAAACCCGGGAGGCGGAGCTTGCAGTGAGCTGAGATCCAGCCACTGCACTCCAGCCTGGGCGACAGAGCCAGACTCCCTCTCAAAAAAAAAAAAAAAAAAAAAAAAAAAGAGTCAAGGCCCATCAGTGTGCTGTATTCAGGAGATTGATCTCACATGCAGAGACACACATAGACTCAAAATAAAGGGATGGAGGAAAATCTACCAAACAAATGAAAAGAAAAAAAAAAAAGGGAGGGATTGCAATCCTAGTCTCTGATAAAATAGATTTTAAACCAATAAAGATCAAAAGGGACAAAGAAGGCCATTACATAATGGTAAAGGAAGAGCTAACTCTCCTAAATATATAAGCACACAATATGGGAGCACTCAGATACATAAGGAAAGCCCTTAGAGACTTACAAGGGGACTTAGACTCCCACATAATAATAATGGGAGACTTTAACACCCCACTGTCCGTATTAGACAGATTAAGGAGGCAGAAGGTTAACAAGGATATCCAGGACTTGAATTCAGCTCTCTACCAAGCAGACCTAATAGATATCTACATAACTCTCCACTCCAAATCAACAGAATACACATTCTTCTCAGCACCATATTGTACTTATTCCAAAAATGACCACATAATTGGAAGTAAAGCACTCCTCAGCAAATGGAAAAGGAAAGAAATCACAATAAACTGTCCCTTAGACCACAGTGCAATCAAATTAGAGCTCAGGATTGAGAAACTCACTCAAAACTCCTCAACTACATGAAAACTGAACAACCTGCTCCTGAATGACTACTGGGTATATAACAAAATGATGGCAGAAATAAAGACGTTCTTTGAAACCAATGAGAACATAGACACAATGTGCTAGAATCTCTGGGACACATTTAAAGCAGTGTGTAGAGGGAAATTTATAGCACTAAATGTACACAAATGAAAGTAGGAAAGATCTAAAATTGACACCCTAATATCACAATTAAAAGAACTAGAGAAGCAAGAGCAAATGAATTCAAAAGCTAGCAGAAGGCAGGAAATAACTAAAATTAGAGCAGAACTGAAGGAGATAGAGACACAAAAATCCCTTCAAAAATCAATGAATCTAGGAGCCGGTTTTTTGAAAAGATCAACAAAATAGATGTACCACTAACAAGACTAATAAAGAAGAAAAGGGAAAAGAATCAAATAGAAGCAATAAAAAATGATAAAGGGGATATCACCACCAATTCCACAGAAATACAAACTACCATCAGAGAATGCCATAAGCACATCTAGGCAAATAAACTAGAAAATCTAGAAAAATTGGATAAATTCCTGGACACAAACACCTTCCCAAGACTAAACCAGGAAGAAGTTGAATCCCTGAATAGACCAATAACAGGCTCTGAAATTGAAGCAACAATTCATAGCCTACCAACCAAAAAAAGTCTAGGCCCAGACAGATTCACAACTGAATTCTACCAGAGGTACAAAGAGGAGCTGGTACCATTCCTTCTGAAACTATTCCAATCAATAGAAAAAGAAGGAATTCTCCCTATCTCATTTTATGAGGCCAGCATCATCCTGATACCAAAGCCTGGCAGAGACACAACCAGAAAAGAGATTTTTAGACCAATATCCCTGATGAACATCGATGCAAAAATCCTCAATAAATTACTGACAGATCAAATCCAGGAACACATCAAAAAGCTTATCCACCAAGATCAAGTTGGCTTCATCTATGAAATGCAAGGCTGGTTCAACATATGCAAATCGATAAATGTAATCAATCACATTAACAGAACCAAAGACAAAAGCCACATGATTATCTCAATAGACACAGAAAAGGCCCTCAACAAAATTCAACAGTACTTCATGCTAAAAACCCTCAATAAACTATGTATTGACGGAACGTATCTCAAAATAATAAGAGCTATGTATGACAAACCCACAGCCAATATCATACTGAATGGGCAAAAACTGGAAGCATTCCCTTTGAAAACAGGCACAAGACAGGGAGGCCCTGTCTCTCCACTCCTATTCAACATAGTGTTGGAAGTTCTGACCAGGGCAATCAGGCAAGAGAAAGAAATAAAGGATATTCAATTAGGAAAAGTGGAAGTCAAATTGTCCCTGTTTGCAGATGACATGAATTGTATATTTAGAAAACACCATAGTCTCAGCCCCAAATCTCCTTAAGCTGATAAGCAACTTCAGCAAAGTCTCAGGATACAAAATCAATTTGCAAAAATCACAAGCATTCCTATATACCAATAACAGACCGAGAGCCAAATCTTGAGTGAACTCCCATTCACAATCACTACAAAGAGAATAAAATACCTAGGAATCCAACTTACAAGGAATGGGAATGACCTCTTCAGGGAGAACTACAAACCACTGCTCAGTGAAATAAAAGAGGATACAAACAAATGGAAGAACATTCCATGCTCATGGATAGGAAGAATCAATATCATGAAAATGGTCATACTGCCCAAGGTAATTTATAGATTCAGTGCCATCCTCATCAAGCTACCAAGGACTTGCTTCACAGAATTGGAAAAAACTACTTTAAAGTTCATATGCAATAAAAAAAGAGCCCGCATTGCCAAGACAATCCTAAACCAAAAGAACAAAGCTGGAGGCATCACGCTACCTGACTTCAAACTATACTACAAGGCTACGGTAACCAAAACAATATGGTACTGGTACCAAAACAGAGATATAGACCAATGGAACAGAACAGAGCCCTCAGAAATAACACCACACATCTACAACCATCTGATCTTTGACAAACCTGACAAAAACAAGAAATGGGGAAAGGGTTCCTTATTTAATAAATGGTTCTGGGAAAACTGGCTAGCCATATGTAGAGAGTTGAAACTAGATCCGTTCCTTACTTCTTATACAAAAATTAATTCAAGATGGATTAAAGACTTAAGTGTTAGACCTAAAACCATAAAAACCCCAGAAGAAAACCTAGGCAATACCATTCAGGCCATAGGCATGGACAAGGACTTCATGACTAAAACACCAAAAGCAGTGACAACAAAAGCCAAAACTGACAAAAGGGATCTAATTAAACTAGAGAGCTTCTGCACAGCAAAGAAACTACCATCACAGTGAACAGGCAACCTGCAGAATGGGAGAAAATTTTTGCAATCTACCCATCTGACAAAGGGCTAATATCCAGAATATACAAAGAACTTAAACAAATTTACAAGAAAAAATCAAACAACCCCATCAAAAAGTGGGTGAAGGATATGAACAGACACTTCTCAAAAGAAGACATTTACGCAGCCAACAGACACATGAAAAAATGCTCATCATCACTGGCCATCAGAGAAATGCAAATCAAAACCACAATGAGATACCATCTCACACCAGTTAGAATGGCAATCATTAAAAAGTCTGGAAACAACAGGTGCTGGAGAGGATGTGGAGAAATAGGGACACTTTTACACTGTTGGTGGGATTGTAAACTAGTTCAGCCATTATGGAAAACAGTATGGCGATTCCTCAAGGATCTAGAACTAGAAATACCATTTGACCCAGCCATCCCATTACTGGACATATACCCAAAGGATTATAAATCATGCTATATAAAGACACATGCACACGTATGTTTATTGCAGCACTATTCACAATAGCAAAGACTTGGAACCAACCCAAATGTCCATCAATGATAGACTGGATTATGAAAATTTGGCACATATACACCACGGAATACTATGCAGCCATAAAAAAGATGAGTTCATGTAGGGACATGGATGAAGCTGGAAAACATCATTCTGAGCAAACTCTCACATGGACAGATAACCAAATAAAACATGTTATCACTCATAGGAAATGAACAATCACACACCGGGGCCTGTCATGGGGTTGGGGGAGGGAGGAGGGATAGCACTAGGAGATATACCTAATGTAAATGATGAGTTAACTGGTGAAGCACACCAACATGGCACACGTATACATATGTAACAAACCTGCACATTGTGCACATGTACCTTAGAACTTAAAGTATGATAATAATAAAAAGAGCCCCTGTGGGCACACTCACTTTTGAGGTAAAATTCCTGGGATTTTGTCTATTTCCCATGTTGCTGGGGAAGGGGTAGACTTTTGGCCATGTGACGTCAGGGGTATCAGATGAAGCGGCCAAGAAACACCTGGACAGGATTCATGAGATGAGACAGAGGGTAGGATTCTGAAGAAGCTGGGGGTCAAAAGAATGAGGATGAAGAGGATGGTGTCCATACCTCGGAGGCAGAAGTGGGGCTAAAGTCAGGAAGGCTTTCAAGAGAAGAAGGGAGCCTGGAAAGAGGTGGATCTCAGGCCAGAAACCTTTAGGGAGCCCCAAAGCATCCTAAAAATCAGAGTGGGACACAGAGGAGGTTGTCTGAGCACAGAAGGATCCCGGAGCCAGCATGGGGGAAAAAGAGGGGTTGGAGGGCTGCAGAGCTGTACTTTTCCTCTGTCCCAACCAAAATATGTCCCTTGAAGGTCTCATGGGGGCATAAATGCCATGGGGGCATTTATCCTCCATGGACTGGATCTAGGCCTTATTTATTCAGGGGCCTCAGTCCTCAAGGAGGCCATTGTCACTCTGCTTGCCATTAGAGTCCTCTCAAATTAGTAAATGCCCCTTAAGTCACCCACGGTTTGTCCTTACCCCTCCCTGAATTTTCTACTTCTGAGGGAGGAAGTTTTCAAACACCCCCAGGATTTACTTCCAGAATTTTACCCTCTGAAACCTCCTCCTTCCCTAGACTCAGTCCAGCTCCTCATCCTCAGCCCTTCAGACCCCATGAGGTGTCCCTAGCAATGTTTTCTCCAGTTTGAGAGGCTCCTCTCCTCAGCACACAGCCCAGAGACTCACCATGTCTTGAGCAGCACGCCACCACATAAACGGCCATGAGACCTCACTCCAGCCAAATAACACTTTATTTTCATATTTTCAATGCCTTTTCCTTTGTCAGGGAGTGGGAGGAGCTTGGAAAATCACCATCATCAAAATTTCCTGTTGGTTTTTGAATCACAGCAGCTGGATAGGTCAGGAAACTCAACGGATTACTCTTTCCTTCTAAAATTAAAGGAAAGGTGCAGGACTCATTAACTGATAAGATTTCTTGACAATCGTTCGAATATCATGCTGGATTTATGAAGAGAAAGTAATCCTTGACAACTTGTGCCAGTTGTCCAGGCATCATCTTCTTCAGGAAATATGAGATGTTGTTTTTGAAGCATTACAGCAGCTCATAAGCAAGGGAATTTGCATTGTTGAGTACATAGATAAGCATCTTCTTGATTAGTACCTCAACATGGCAATTAAGGTTCTCATTGCTAGTTTTCAGACATATGTCATTAATTGGTCAGCAAACCATTTTTCTATCTGTCAGAAAATGAACCACTACATCCAGTAGCACATCCATGGCCACGTTCATTATAAGTGAAGTAAAAGAGCCCGCGATAAGTGAAATGAGCATTCTGTTGGTTCCAGGCAGTTATATAATGACATCCTTCCTGGAGATCGGGGCATTTTATAGAAGGTGACATGGAGGGCACAAGCCAAGATGGCCAATTAGAAGCAAGACGTTTCTGCTGAATGAAAAGCGTGATGAATTTCAAAATAAGCACATGACCTGAAATATCCAGTTTGTCACATTAGGATTGACTAGGCAAACAAGTTGACCCAGGCGAACAAACAAAAGGGGGGTGGGTGATGATCCATCTGGTATGGCACAGAGTCAAAGGAATCTTCACCCACATCCAAGGGAAGTAGTGAGTGAGCCTGTGATCCCACCCTGGAAACCATGCTTTTCCCATGGATCTTTGCAACCCATGGATCAAGAGATCCCTGTTAAGCAGGAATCTAGATGCAACATGGTGGTGTTACCCGGAAGGCCCTCAAACTCCCATCCAGGATTTAGTCAAACTGGCCTTCAAGGTCTACAACTCCAGGGAGGAAGCAGCTGAGGCCCAATGACAGGCCAGGCTGAAACAGAAGGTACAACTCCAAACCCAGGCCTTGGTTGCAGCCCTGAGGCTGGCCAGCTCCAGGAGTTCCCAGAAAGGAGGTACTCCCCGAGCGCCATCTGGTGCCTGCTTCAAGTGCGGCAACGAAGGCCACTGGGCCAGGCAGTGCCCCAACCCAGAGGAGCCAACTCGCCCCTGTCCGAAATGTTGGCAGATGGGCCACTGGAGGTCAGACTGCCCCAACCTAAGGATGGTCGCTGCACCTCCACGTGACGACCCTCCTCCAGGTATTGGAGGCGCTTTCCAACTCCTTGACACTGATGAAGATTGAAGAGGCCCAGACTCGGACTCGGGGACCCCTCTCACTCTCGCTGAGCCCAGGGTCATGCTCTAGGTAGCAGGTAAGTCCATATCCTTCCTTATGGACACGGGGGCTACCTACTCTGTTTTGCCTTCCTTCAGTGGTCCCAGGCACCCCTCCACTGTCACAGTCATGGGAATTGATGGCACTCCCTCCACCTACTGCCAGACTCCTCCTCTGTCTTGCCGCCTGGATGGCTCCCTCTTCTCGCACTCATTTCTTATCATTCCTTCATGCCCAGTCCCCTTGTTAGGATGAAACCTCCTCTCCAAGCTAGGGGCCTCAGTTCACTTCTGACCCAACCCCTCCCCACACCTCGCGTTCCTCTTCCCCCTCCTCTCACTTGACAAACCCCGCCAGGCTGACCTCCTACTCCTGTTCCAGTCCCCATTAACCCTAAGGTGTGGGACATCTCCAACCCAATCATTGCACAGCACCATACTCCGGTCCGCATCCAGCTAAAAGACGCTTCCAAGTTTCCCTCTAGACCCCAGTTCCCTATGTCCCTTGAACATCGATAGGGATTAAAACCTATCATTACACGCCTGCTCCAACAGCGCATTCTAGTTCCCGCCAACTCACCATGCAATATTCCTATCCTGCCTGTACGGAAAAGCTCTGGGGCCTGTCCCTTCGTGCAGGACCTACACCTCATCAATGAGGCAGTAGTCCCTACCTTTCCAGTTGTTCCTAATCCATATACACTCCTCTCACGTGTTCCCCCTGACACCACTCATTTCACTGTCCTTGACCTGAAAGATGTCTTCTTTACCATCCCTCTACACCCAGACTGCCACTTTCTGTTTGCCTTCACATGGGAAGACCCAGACACTCATGTTTCTTCCCAGCTGACCTGAACTGTCTTGCCTCAAGGGTTCTGAGATAGCCACCATTTTTTCAGACAGGCATCGGCAGGGGACATCCTCCTCTGTCCCCTAACCCATAGCACCCTTCTACAATACGTAGATGATCTATTACTATGTAGTCCTTCCTGGGAGTGCTCCCTTGCAGACACTGCTACACTTTTAAATTTCCTAGGTGACCGAGGTTATCGGGTTACCCCGGCTAAGGCTCAACTTTGCACCCCTTCTGTCACCTACCTAGGCATACTACTCACACCCACTACAAAAAGCCTTACGGCAGATAGAATAAGCCTAATTAAAACTTTCCAGCCTCCTCAGGATGCGGAAGAGATCTTGTCCTTCCTAGGACTGGTAGGGTATTTCAGGCATTGGATTCCCAACTTCGGGGTCCTAGCCAAGCCCCTCTACCAGGCTTCCAAGGAGACACCCACCGGACAGCTGTCCAACCTCTCCTTGGTTGCCAACTCTTTCAAGAAGCTTCAGGACTGTCTCCTTTCTGCCCCTGCTCTCTCTTTCCCCACCCCCCTTCAGCCCTTTCATCTATTTACCGAGGAGCGCCAGAAGGTAGCCACTGGCCTCCTAGCCCAGCCGGTTGGATCCACATACCAGGCTGTGGCCTATCTCTCCAAGCAGTTAGATCCCACAGTCCAGGGCTGGCAACCTTGTCTGCGAGCCCTGGCAGCTGCCACAGAACTTACCCAAGAGGCCCTCAAGCTTACCCTAGGACATCCTCTCACAGTCTACTCTTCTCACTGACTGTCAGATCTCATCACACACGTGTCTCAGCCATCTCACCCTGTCCCGGCTTCAACAGTTCCACCTGCTATTCATTGAAAACCCTCACATCACTCTCACCACCTCACCCCCTCTAAATCCTGCTACCCTCTTGCCCACTCCAGGATACGATTCCGCCCCCACACATTCCTGCCCGGAATTTCTCACCACCTTGCCATCCGCCCGCCTTGGTCTTTCTGAACAGCTGTTAGAACACACAGACCGTACCCTGTTCATAGATGGGAGCTCTGTCTTAACCCCCAGTGGCCGCAGACAGGTGGCATACGCTGTCGTAACAGCAACCCAAACGGTTGAAACCAGGCCCTTGCCTCTAGGCACCACCTACCAGAAGGCTGAACTCACTGCCCTTACCCGTGCCTTACTTCTCTCCGAAGGGCAGAGGGTTAATATCTATACAGACTCTAAATATGCTTACCTTATTGCACATACTCACTCCACTCTCTGGCAAGAGTGCGGGTTTCTTATCACCAAAGGGACGCCAGTAGTCAATGGACCACATATAAAGAGGTTTCTTGATGCTCTCCAGGCCCCCAAAGAGGTAGCCATCATCCACTGCAAAAGCCACCAGCATTCTAAAGACCTGTGTTGCAAGGTAACAGCCTAGCTGACTCCACCGCACAGGCCACTGCCCTCACTTCCTCCCCTCCCCGAGTGCCTTTACTCTTTCTTTCCCCCTACATATTCCCCCGACTATTCTTCCCAGGAACTTCAAACCCTGATGGCCCACCCCAGTGTTACCTGAAACAAGGATGGGTAGGTGTTCATTGACAGCTGAATGACACTCCCTCAGACTCAGGCAGTACATATACTGACTGACACACACCGCTCTCTCCACATAGGACCCAAGGCTATGTAGAACTTCCTAGAACCCACCTTTCACCTTCCCTCACTGCAGGCCCAAATTAAGAAAGTACATCAGCAATGTGCCACCTGTTCAGCCACTAACCCCCAAGGTAGGCCCAGACACCCAGGGCCTACTCATCAGCTAAGAGACCACCAGCCAGGAGAAGATTGGCCACCTGATTTTACCCACATGCCCCAACATAAAAAATTTCGCTACCTGCTGACCTTAGTTGACACCTTCTCAGGATGGACTGAGGCTTTCCCCACCACTCGAGAGACTGCAGAAGTCGCGACAACTATTCTCCTAGAGCACATCGTCCCCAGGTTCGGTCTCCCCTGAACCATCCAATCAGACAATGGTCCGGCTTTCATTTCCAAACTCACCCAGCAGGGGGCAGCCGCACTCCAGATTACCCGGAAGCTCCACATTCCCTACCATCCCCAGTCGTCTGGTAAGGTAGAACGCGCAAACGGCCTCCTTAAACTTCATCTAACCAAGCTCACTCTAGAAACCTGCCTCTCGTGGATAACTCTCCTTCCCTTGGCTCTTACTCCTCTCAGGACAGCTCCTTGGGCCCCCACAGGGCTCAGCCCTTTTGAGCTACTGTACGGACGCCTGTTCCTCTTCCAGGAGCTGCCAGCCCTCTCCCCTCCCTTAGGCTTCTACCTCCCTTACTTAACCCTCCTAGGCGAGCTTCTAAGAAAACATGCGGACCCGTGTCTCCCCACACCCGCTTCCCCAAACCCTAAAAATCCCGCCATTGTAGCACCAGGAGACCTGGTACTGGTCAAGCAGCTGCAGCCCCGAGCCTTATCTCCCCGGTAGGAAGGACCGTATACCATGATCCTTACCACGTCCACTGCTGCCAAGCTCCTCGGCCTTCCCTCCTGGTATCATCTGTCCCAGCTGAAAAAAGCACCTACCCAGCATGATTCCAGGTGGACAGCTCAGGCTGTTGCCCCTACTAAACTACGACTTATGCGTGCTGGTAACGACCCTCTGCCTAACCTTCCTCGGCTATCCAGTACTCCTGAGCCTAGGTAAGACTCCTACCCAAACTTCCCCCGTCAACCCATTCCGCTGGAGATTCTATCTGTCACAGACCTGGACCCAAAACAATCACATAAGTTCCCACATCTTAACCACAGTTGACTACCGGTCCTAAGAGTGCCAGAGTCAGGTTACCTTTAACTTCTCCGCCTTTAACAGTTGCCCCGACTGGTGGAACCCGGTCATATGCTTTCTCTATGATCAGGTAGAATATAACTGTCTCAATTACTGGGTAGAAACCAACGGCGGGTGTCCATATCATTATTGTAACAGGCATTTTACTTACCTTGACATGTCATACACCAAGTGGCAGCAACCGGCATCAACAGTTCAGTTAGTCAGATCATACGACGAGAAGTGCCTACATTCTTCTTTACCATTCCTGACCCGTGGGACCCTCAGTGGGCATCAGGTATAGAGGCTCGCCTTTACCGGCACGGCTACGAATCTTATCCCGTAGCCTGACTCAAGATTTATAGAGCCTATGTCAGGGTCACAAGCAGCTTCATCAGCCTGGCCTCCAACATCAAACAAGAAAAAGTCATCTCAGTTCTAGCCAACCCAGACAACACAGCCAACTCAGACAACAAGCCTCAGGGCAGTGGTAACCCTTTTTCTTGGCTAACCTTAGTCAGAGAAGGGGCCCAGGTAGTACATATGGTCAGAGTGCACAACATCTCCCGTTGTTTCTTGTGTGCAGCATTAAATAAGCCCCCACTGGTTGTGGTACCTTTACCTAGCCCTTTTAACTCCTCTAACCTAACCCCCTCCTTTCCCCATCCCGGCCAAACCCTGGGGGAAGTTTCTTTGTTCCAAGACCCGCTTAGACAACAACTCCCCTTTTGCTACTCCACCCCTAATGCTTCCTGGTGCAATTGGACAGGATGGGCGCCTCCAAATCTCACTGCACCCCCAGGCGGGTATTTTTGGTGCAACTCCACCCTGTCAAAAACTCTCAAGGCTTCCAACACTACCTTATGTGTTCCCATCTCCCTAGTCCCCAGCCTCACCCTGTACAGTGAAGCTGAGCTATCCTCTCTTCTGCCTGTTACCCGCCCCCGCCAGGCAAGAGCAGTATTCCTTCTGCTAATGATTGGAGTCTCTTTAGCTGAATCCCTCGTGGCCTCTGGCCTTGGAACTGGAGCCTTAACTCATTCTGTCCGATCCTCTCAAGACCTTTCAGCCCGATTACAGGTAGCAATCGAAGCTTTGGCAGAATCCCTGGCTTCCCTCCAACGACAGATCACCTCAGTGGCCCAGGTGGCAGGCCAGAATCACAGAGCACTCGATCTCCTTACGGCTGACAAAGGCGGGACCTGTATGTTCCTCAATGAAGAATGCTGCTACTACATCAATGAGTCAGGACTAGTAGAAACCAACCTCTTCACTCTAGAAAAAGTCCGAGAAGGACTCCACAAAAAAACCTCAGGATTAGAGTCCCCACTCAGGTAGTGGCTGTCGTCCATGGCCGGCTGGTCCTACCCTTCCTAAGCCCCTTACTAATCATTGGCTTCTTACTGCTCATAGCTCCCTGTATCCTCCGCTTCCTCTAGAACTGCATAAAAGAAGTCTCCCGGATCACTGTCAATCAGATGCTGCTCCACCCCTATACCCAAGTTCCGACCTCCGAAAAACCCCACGACGACCCATAATAGCAGGAAGCAGCCAGATGAACACATCACCCCTTTTTTCTTATTAGAAAGAGGTTGGAATGTTAGGCAGGGATCTAGACCCGACATGGTGGCACCAGTTGGCGTAGCAGGCCCTTTGTTCAAGCAGGCCCTTTGTTTGAGACTTCCTTTCCTCTTTGAACACGCCTTCAGACTTACATAGGTCAGAGGTTCCAGCTGGGTAACCACACTCCCCCATGACCTGCAGCTCACCTGCATTCCACAAGTTTGTAAACAGCAGTTTTGGTTAACAGTTTCCAAAGACCCCTTCCTCATGACCCTTACTCAACTCCTGCCCTAGTAGTTTCAAGACCTCCCAGGCCCTGTTTGCACAACCAGCTTCCCTACCTCTCAGGCTATAAGAAGCCCCTACCCTCCTTCCTCAGTGCGACTTCCTCGGGCTACACTTTTGGACCGAGGAACCTCGCCTGCAAGCCCTAATAAAAGCTGTTCTCACTGCCATTTGCCTTGTGTCTTCGTTCCTGGTTCGACTCCAGCCTCAGTTTTCCTTTACAGTAACACCCAAGTCATTTCAAATATGTGAAAGATCATTCCAAGAAAGATGGCTGCACATAAGCCTAGACAGGGAAGACTACAATAATACGTAACCCTCCAGTGCCTGGACACCGGGGAACATCTACTAGCATCAAAACCATCCAGGAAAACAGGAACTCACCAAATGAACTAAATAAGGGACTGGGGGTCAATCCTGAAAAAACAGAGGTATGTGACCTTTCAGACAGAGAATTCAAAAGAACCATTTTGAGGAAACTCAGAGAAATTCAGGAGAATGCAGAGAAGGAATTCAGAATTCTATCAGATAAATTTAACACACAGATTGAAATCATTAAAAAGAATCAAGCGGAAATCCTGGAGATGAAAAATGCAATAGGCCTAGTAAAGAATGCAGCAGGGTCCTTCAAAGGCAGAATGGATCAACCTGAATAAAAAACAGGCTAATTGAAAAACACAGTAAAGGGAGACAGAAGAAAAAAGAACAAATAACAATGAAGCATGCCCATAGAGTCTAGAAAATAGCCTCAAAAGGGTCAACCTAAAATTTATTCATCTTAATGAAGAGGTAGAGACGGCGATGGAGGCAGAAAGTTTATTTAAGAAGATAATAACAAAGAACTCCCCAAGACAAGAGAAAGATATCAATAACCAAGTACAAGAAGGTTATAGAACACCAAGCAGATTTAACCCAAAAAAGATGACCTCTAAGCATTTAATAATCAAACTCCCAAAAGTCAAGGATAAGAAAAGGATACTAAAAGCAGCAAAATAAAAGACACAAATAACATACAGTGGAGCTTCAGTACATCTGGCAGCAGTCTTTTTGGTGGAAACTTACAGGACAGGAGAGACAGGCCTGACATATTGAAAGTGCTCAGGGAAAATAACTTTTACCCTACAATAGAATATCTGGCAAAAACATCCTTCTGATATAAAGGAGAAATAAATACTTTTACAGACAAAACAAAAACTGAGGGAATTCATCAATGCCAGACATGTCCTATAAGAAATGCTAAAGGGAACACTTTAATCAGGAAAATAAAAACATCAGTGAGCAATCAATAATCATTTGAAGGTACAAATCTCACTGGAAATCATAAGTACACAGAAAAATGCAGAAGAGTATAACGCTTTAACTGTAGTGTGTGAACTACTGTTATTCTAAGTAAAAAGACTAAATGATGAACCAAGAAAAAAAATACCAACTGCTGCAACTCTTGAAGAAATAGACAATACAATAAGATATAAATAGAAATAACAACAAATTAAAAAGCAGTAGGATGAAGTTAAGGAAAAGCGTTTTTACTAGTTTTCTTCTTGCTTGCCTGCCTGCCTGCCTGCCTTCCTTCCTTCCTTCCTTCCTTTCTCTTTTCTTTCTTTCTTTTCTTTTTTTTTTATTTAAGGCAAATCACATATAGTTGTTGTCAGTTTCCCCAAGGGCTTGAAAGATCTTGCCCAGTGCGGATTCGCTAAAGTGGAATCCGCCGCGACTGGGGAGGTGGATTTCAGGCCAGAAATTTTCTGGAACCTGGGGCCCCACACATGCTAAAAACAGGAGTAAAGATACAGATCCGAAAGATTTTGGAGTACTTGGAGCCCAGAAGAGAAACCTGAAGAGGGCAGCGTGGAGAGCTCAGAAGATGGCAGAGACCACGGAGCCCAAACAATCCAGAAAAAGAGGCAGGGACAGGGGATGGGGGCTCCCAAGCATTCAGAGTGCACCGGCTCCCTCCAAGGTCGCTTTCACACTGCCAGGGCTTCCTCTGCAGCTACGCTTTACTCTGTCCCAATCAAAATGTGTCCCTTGAAGGTCTCAACCCCCATGGACTGGATCTGGGCCTCATTTACTCTGGGGCCTCAAACCTCAAGGAGGCCAATGTCACTATGCTTCCCATTAGAGTTATCTCAAATTAGTAAATGCCCCTTAAGGCACCCACAGTTTGTCCTTATTCCTCCCTGAATCTTCTTCTGAGGGAGAAAATTTTCAAACAGGTCCAGGATTTACTTCCAGATTTTTGCCCTCTGAAACCTCCTCCTTCCCTACACCCAGTCCAGCTCCTCATCCTCAGTCCCTCAGATCCCATGGAGGTGTCCCCTGCAATGGGTTTTCTCCAGATTGAGAGTTTCCCCTCCTCAGTGCACAGCCCAGAGACTTACCCTGTCCTGAGCAGCCAGTCACCGCATAAACAGCCATGAGACCTCATTCCAGCGAAGCAACACTTTATTTGCACAGTTTCAATGATTTTGTCTTCCCTGGGACAGGGAGGAGCTCAGGAGAGCACCATCATCAAAATTTCCTGGTGGTTATTGAATCACGGCAGCTGGGTAGCTCAGGAAACTCAACTGAATTACCCTCTTCCTCCTGAAATGAAAGGAAACATGCAGGACTCGTTAGCTGATAAGGTTTCCTGACAATTGTGTAAATGTCGTGCTGAATTTATGAACCGAAAATAAACCTGAACGACTTGTGCTGCTTGTCCAGGCATCATCTTCTTTAGGAAACATGAGATGTTGTTTTTGAAGCGCTTCAGCAGCTCAGATGCAAGGAAACCTGGGTTGTTGAGTACATAGATGAGCATCTTCTTGATTAGAAATGTAAACACGGTGATTGAGGTTCTCATTTGCTAGTTTTCAGACATACGTCATTAATTGGTCAGTACACCATGTTTCTATCTCATCCTTAAGAGAATGGACCACTTCATCCACTTGCATTTCCATGGCCACATTCATTGGAAGTGAAGTAAATGAGCCCATCATAAGTATAATGAGAGTTCTGTTGGTTTCAGGCAAAGTTATATAATGGCATTATCCCTGGACAGCAGGCGTCATTTTATAGAAGGTGAAGTGGAGGGCACGTGCCAAGATGGCCGATTAGAAGCAGCTGCCTTCCTGTGAATGAAAAGCGCTGTGAATTTTGAAATAAGTGTGTGAACAGAAATATCCAGGTTCTCACATTGGGGCTCACTAGGCAAACAACTTGTCCCACCAGAACAAAGAAAAGGGAGGTGAGTGATGAGCCACCTGGTATTGGCACACAGCCAAAGGAACATTCTCCGTTAGCCAAGAGAAGCATTGAATCACTATGTAACCCCGCTCTGGAAACTATGCTTCTCCCATGAATCTTTGCAACCCGTGGATCAGGAGATCCCCTCATGAGCTCAAATCATAAGGGCCTTGGGCCCAGTACACAGGGCTGTGTGGAGTGTTTTCAGAGCAGCCATTCAGACACACACAGAGACCCAGGAGTTTTACATACTCTGGCATTGGGAAGCCGGGAAAGGTGGGAGTTCTGTCTGTACATTCCGCCAGGAAGGGGGCTGAATTCACGTGTTATAGGAGTTGTTAAGAAATTATTTTAGGCAGATATAGAGGAAAAGATGTCCTTGGGAAGTTTCCTTTCTTTTTGAAGCAACTCCAGAAAGGATTCTTGTCTAGCAGGAAAGCCCGGGCTCTTAGAGCCCTCTGGGAATCTTTGATCTGCAAATGCCGGCCATTAGAAACTGGGTCCACCTAAACATGGCGATTCCCGCCCTCTTCTGGCCCTTCTCCCAACCTGTACCTGGCCCTTCTCCCAACCTGTACCTGGCAACATGGCTGCCCCACATATCCGCATGTGTGTAGGACATCATTTCCCCAAGCATGTGCATATTCAAAGGCTGGGGTGGGAGCGCCAGTTTTTAGGCGGGCTTACTTAAATGACATGCCTGGTCAAACCAATCCCCTGAGCCCTATGCAAATCAAACACCACCTCCCACAGCCTCTTAATATAACTGGCTGGTATCCCCAGCACTCCGGGTTTCCTCTTTAGGCTTCAGAGCCCCCACTCCCTTTGTCTCTGTATGAGGACAGTATCTTCCTTCTTTCTTGACTGTTAAACTCTGTGCTCATTAAAACCACTGCACGTGTATTTGTGTAATTTTCTTCAATTCAATGTGTGAAACAACAGCCCTGGTGTTCCTGCACTCATCGGAGCCATATTACAGGGAGCCAGGTAGCCTCATTCTACTGTCCCCACATCCAAGACCCCTCTCAGGTTAAGACCCACTAGCTTGGAATACTAGCCAACAAGTGGCAATAGGTTGGAGGCTACCTGAGACTACCGAGATCTGGGGGGTTGGGGCGGCCACCATCTCTGTGTTTCCCTGGACTCAGACACTCTAGTTTGTGGGCTCCAGGGAGTCCAGTTGGTCTGCAGCAGAAAGGATTCCCCCACAAGGCAGCACTGCTGCTGTGCCTGGTAGTGGCCAGACTGTTTCTTTCAGTTTGACGTTGATTCATCCCTTTTCAATGGATAGGTCCTTCCTATGGAAATTTCAGGAACTCCAGCCAGGGTTATATGGTTGGTGGGAAGCCTGATCTTTTTCTGGGATGGAGGCCCTGGGGGAAGGGTCAACTGCCATCTGTACAGTTGTCAACTCAATCTTTCCAGCGGAAGCAAATGAACAAAGCTGCCAGCATCACATTTTCTGACTTCAAATTATATCACAAAGCCAGTCACCAATATGGCATGTTACTGGTATAAAAACAGACACACAGATCATTGTAAAAGACTAGAGAACTCTTTGGCACAGAGTCAAAGGAACCTGCACACACAGCCAAGGGAAGCAGTTACTGAGTGTGTGACCCCTCCCAGAAACCATGCTTCTCCCATGGATCTTTGCAACCCAGGGTTCAAAAGATCCTCCCATTAGCTCATGCTATAAGGGCCTTCTGTTTGATAGACAGAGCCGTGTTAGGTGTTGGCGGAGCAGCCACTCAGACACACACAGAGACCCAGGAAGAATATATACTCTGGCCTTGAAAAGCTGGGCAAGTCAGGAGTTCCATCTCTACTTTCCCTCAGGAAGGCCCCTGAATCCAGGGAGCCAATTCTGTGGGCCCCACTTCCAAGGTACTTGTCATGTTAAGACCCACTGGCTTGGAATACCAGCCAATCAGAGGCAATAGGATGGACACTACCTGAGACCACAGTGTTCTGGGGAGGTGAGAGCGGCCACCATCCTTGTGTTTCTATGGACTCAGACACTCTAGCCTGCAGGCTCCAAGGAATCTAGGTGGTCTGGTCCCTTACAAGGCAGCACAGCTGCTGTGCCTGATTGTGGCCAGACTGTTTCTTTAAATTTGACCTTGATTCATCTTTCCTCACTGGGTGGGACCTTCCTTTGGGAATTTCAGTAACTGCAGCCAGGGTTATGTGGTCGTGGGAACCCGGATGTTTTTCTGAGATGGAGCACCTGCAGGGAGGGGCAACTGCCATCTCTGCAATTGTCAACTCAGTCTTTCCAGCTGAAGCAAATTAACAAATCTTGGGGCATCAAATTTTCTGACTTCAAATTATAATACAAAGCCATAGTCACCAGTACAGCATGGTATTAGTTTAAAAATAGACACACAGATTGATGTAACATACTAGAAAACCCAGGAAGTAAACCAGACATTTATAGCCAACTGATCTTTGACAAATCTGACAAGAAAATACATTGGGGAAACACACCCTTTTTAATAATTGGTGTTGGGACAATTGAATTGTTATATGCAGAAGAATAAGGCTGGACTCCTATTTCTCACCATACTTACAAAAGTCAATTTAAGATGAATTATAGACTTAAATATATGTAATGAAATGGTAACAATATGAGAAGAAATCTAGAGAAAAGTCTTCTGATCATTGTCTAGTAAAGAGTTCATGACTAAGACTTCAAAAGTACAGATAATAAATAAAAAAATAGACCCATGCAAATTTAAACAAAACTGAAAAATTTCATTAATTAAATTCAAAAGCTTTGTTTAAACGAAAAAGCTGCTGCACAGCCAAAGAAATAATCCTCTTGACAAAGTGAGCAGATCACCTGCAGAATGGAATAAATTATCTGTAAACTCTTCATTTGACAAAGGACTAATATTCTGAGTATACAAGAACTCAGCTACACAGAAAATTCCAAAGGATCCCATTAAAAAGTGGGAAAACAACATAAAGAGACATTTTTTATTATTTATTTATTATTATTATTATTATTGAGATGGAGTTTTGCTGTTGTTGCTCATGCTGGAGTGCAGTTGGCGAGATCTCGGCTCACCGTAGCCTTTGCCTCCCGGGTTCAAGCGAATCTCCTGCCTCAGCCTCCATAGTAGCTGGGATTACAGTCATGCACCACCACACCTGGCTAGTTTTGTATTTTTTGTACAGACGGGTTTTCTCCATGTTGGTGAGGCTGGTCTCAAACTCCCGCCCTTAGGTGATCTGCCCACCTGGGCGTCCCAACATGCTGGGATTACAGGCATGAGCCACCAGACCTGGCAGAATTATTTATTTTTTTGAGACAGGTCTTGCTTCATTACCCATGCTGCAGTGCATTGGCATGATCTTGGCTCACTGCAACCTCTGCCTACTGGGTTCAAGCAATTCCTAAGCCTCAGCCTCCTGAGTAACTTGCACCACAGGCAGGTGCCATTGCACCTGGCTAATTTTTTGTATTTTCTGTAAAGACAAGGTTTTGCCTTGTTGGCCAGGCTGGTCTCGACCTCCTTCCCTCAAGTGATCCACTGGCCTCTGCCCCCCAAACTTCTGGGATTACAGGTGTGAGCTCCCGTGCCTGGAGAGGAGACATTTTTTAAAAGAACACATACAAATCGCCAAAAGATATATGAAAAAAAATGCGTGGCGGCGGGCGCCTGTAGTCCCAGCTACTTGGGAGGCTGAGGCAGGAGAATGGCGTGAACCCGGGAGGCGGAGTTTGCAGTGAGCCGAGATCACCCACTGCACTCCAGCCTGGGAGACACAGAGAGACTCCGTCTCAAAAAAAAAAAAAAAAAAAAAAAAAAAAAAAAAAATGCTCCACCCTATGAATCATCAGAGAAATGCTCATTAAAATTATAATGAGATATCTTATTCCAGTCAGTGTGAGATATCTTACTGCAGAATGAGATGTCAATGAGATATCTTACTCCTCAATACGTATTATTAAAGATAAAAACATAACAAATGTTAGTGAGAATGTGGAGAAAAAAGAACTCTTTTACATTGTTGTTGGGAATATAAATTAGCACAACTTTTATGGCAAGCATTATGGAGATTTCTGAAAGAACTCAAAACAAATCTAGCATTCAGTCCTGCAATTTCATCACTGGATATCTAATCAAAGGAATAGATCAAAACGACAGCTGCACGCATATATTTACCACAGCATTATTCACAGTTACAAAGATATGGAATCACCTTACCTGTCAAACAACAGGTCAATGAATAAAGAAAATGTGGTATATATACACAATAGAATACTATTCAGTTATAAAACCGTAGAAAATAATGTCTTTTGCAGCAACATGGATGGAACTGGAAGTCAATATTTTCAGTAAAACAAGCCAGGCATAGAAAGCTAAATATCACATTTTTCAGGACAGTCATGGTGGTTCACACCTGTAATTCCCATGCTTTGGAGACAACTATGAGAGGATTGTTTGATGCCAGGAGTTCAAAAACAGCCTGGGCAACATAGTGAGACCCCATCTCTGCCACAAAAAAAAAAAAAAAAATAGAAAGAAAAAAAGAGAAAGAAAGAGAAAAAAAGAAAATGAAAAAAAGAAAGAAAGAGAGAGAAAGAAGAAAGAAAGAAGAAAGAAAGAAAGAGAAAGAAAGAAAGAAAGAAAGAAAGAAAGAAAGAAAGAAAGAAAGAAAAAAGAAAGAAAGAAGAAAAAAAGAAAGAAAGATCAGCTAGGTGTGGAAACATTTGCATATAATCCAGGCTACTCAGGAGGCTGAGGCAGGAGGATGATTTGTGCCAGGAGTTTGAGGCTACTGTGAGCTATGATCACACTCCAGCCTGGATGACAAGAAGGGATAGTGTTTCAAAAAAAAGCAAGATGACTCTGTTCCAAGATGCCTGAATAGGAACAGCTCCAGTCTGTAGCTCCCAATGTGATGGATGCAGAAGATGGGTGTTTTCTGCATTTCCAACTGAGGTACATGGTTCAACTCAGTGGGACTGGTTGGACAGAGGGTGCAGCCCACAGAGGGCAATCTGCAGCAGGGTGGGCCATCGCCACACCCAGGAAGCACAAGGGGTCAGGGAATTTTCCTCTCCTAGGCAAGGGAAACTGTGACAGGCAGTACCTGGAAAAACAGGACACTCACACCCAAATACTGTGCTTTTCCAATGGTCTTAGCAAATATCCCACCAGGAGATTATATCCTGTGCCTGGCTCAGTGGGTCCCATGCCCATGGAGCCTTGTTCACTGCTAGCCCAGCAGTCTGAGATCTACCTGCGAGGCAGCAGCCTGGCAGGGAGAGGGGCATCTGCCATTGCTAAGGCTTGAGTAGGTAAACAAAGCAGCAGGGGAAGCTCAAACTGGGCTTAGCCCACTGCAGCTCAGCAAGTCCTGCTGCCTCTGTAGACTCCACCTCTGGGGGGCAAGGCATAGCTGAACAAAAGGCAGCAGAAGCTTCTGAAGACTTAAAAGTCCCTGTTTCACAGCTGTGAAGAGAGCAGTGGTTCTCCCAGCATGGTGTTTGAACTCTGAGAATGGACAGACTGCCTTTTCAAATGAGTTGCTGACCCCCATGTAGACTAACTGGGAGACACCTCCCAGTAAGGGTCAAGTGACACCTCATACAGATGGGTTCCCCTCTGGGACATAACTTCCGGAAGAAGGATCAGGCAGCAATATTTGCTGTTCTGCAATATTTGCTGTTCTGCAGCCTTCACTGGTGATACCCAGGCAAATAGGGTCTGGAGTGGACTTCCAGCAAACTCCAACAGACCTGCAGCTGAGGGACATGACTGTTAGAAGGAAAACTAACAAACAGAAAGGAAGAGTATCAACATCAACAAAAAGGACATCCACACCAAAACCCCATCTGTATGTCACCATCATCAAAGATGAAAGGTAGATAAAACCACAAAGATGGGGAGGAACCAGAGCAGAAAAGCTGAAAATTCTAAAAACCAGAGCACCTCTTCTACTCCAAAGAATTGCAGCTCCTCACCAGCAGTGGAGCAAAGCTGGATGGAGAATGACTTTGACAAGTTGACAGAAGTAGGCTTCAGAAGGTCGGTAATAACAAATTCCTCTGAGCTAAAGGAGGATGTTTGAACCCATCACAAGGAAGCTGAAAACCTTGAAAAAAAGTAGATTAATGGCTGACTAGAATAAACAGTGTAGAGAAGACCTTAAATGACCTGATGGAGCTGAAAACCATGGCATGAGAACTACATGACGCATGCACAAACTTCAACAGCTGATTCAATCAAGTGGAAGAAAAAGTATCAGTGATTGAAGATGAAATTAATGAAATAAAGTGAGAAGAGAAATTTGGAGAAAAAAGAGCAAAAAGAAATGAACAAAGCCTCAAGTAATATGGGACTATGTGAAAAGACCAAATCTACATTTGATTGGGATACCTGAAAGTGACGGGGAGAATGGAACCAAGTTGGAAAACACTCTTCAGGATCCAGGAGAACTTCTGCAACCTAGCAAGGCAGGCCAACGTTCAAATTCAGGAAATACAGAGAACACCACAAAGATAGTCTTCAAGAAGAGCAACCCCAAGACACATAATTGTCAGATTCACCAAGGTTGAAATGAAGGAAAAAATGATAAGCACAGCCAGAAAGAAAGGTCGGATTACCCACAAAGGGAAGCCCATCAGACTAACAGCGGACCTCTCAGCAGAAACACTACAAGTCAGAAGAAAGTGAGAGCCAATACTCAACATTCTTAAAGAAAAGAATTTTCAATCCAGAATTTCATATCCAACCAAATTAAGCTTCATAAGTGAAGGAGAAATAAAATCCTTTAAAGACAGGCAAATGCTGAGAGATTTTGTCACCACCAGGCCTGCCTTACAAGAGCTTCTGAAGGAAGCACTAAACATGGAAAGGAACAAGAAGTACCAGCCACTGCAAAAACATGCCAAATTGTAAATACCATCAATGCTAGGAAGAAACTGCATCAACTAACAGGCAAAATAACCAGCTAACATCATAATGACAGGATCAAATTCACACATAACAATATTAACCTTAAATGTAAATGGGCTAAATGCCTCAGTTAAAAGACCTACAATGGCAAATTGGATAAAGAGTCAAGAACCATCAGTGTGCTGTATTCAGGAGACCTGTCTCATGTGCAGAGACACACATAGGCTCAAAATAAAGCAATGGAGGAAGATCTACCAAGCAAATGGAAAGTAAAGAAAAGCAAGGGTTGCAATCCTAGTCTCTGAAAAAGCAGACTTCAAACCAATAAAGATCAAAGGGACAAAGAAGGCCATTACATAATGGTAAAGGGATCAATTCAACAAGAAGAGCTAACTATCCTAAATATACATGCACCCAATACAGGAGCACCTAGATTCATAAAACAAGTCCTTAGAGACCTACAAAGAGGCTTAGACTCACACACAATAATAATGGGAGACTTTAACACCCCAATGTCAATATTAGACATATCGATGAGACAGAAGGTTAACAAGGATATCCAGGACTTGAACTCAGCTCTGCACCAAGCAGAACTAATAGACATCTACAGAACTCTGCACCCCAAATCAACAGAATATACATTTTTCTCAGCACCACATCACACTTATTCCAAAATTGACCACATAGTTGGAAGTAAAGCACTCCTCAGCAAATGTGAAAGAACAGAAGTCACAACAAACTGTCTCTCAGACCACAGTGCAATCAAATTAAGACTCAGGATTAAGATGCTCACTCAAAACTGCACAACTATATGGAAACTGAACAACATGCTCCTGAATGACTACCAGGTAAATAATGAAACGAAGGCAGAAATAAAGATGTTCTTTGAAACCAATGAGAACAAAGACACAATGTACCATAATCTCTGGGACAAACTTAAAGCAGTGTGTAGAGGGAAATTTATAGCACTAAATGCCCACAAAAGAAAGCAGGAAAGATCTAAAATCGACATCTTAACATCAAAAATAAAAGAATTAGAGAAGCAAGAGCAAACAAATTCAAAAGCTCTCAGAAGGCAAGAAATAACTGAGATCAGAGCAGAACTGAAGGAGATAGAGACACAAAAAACCCTTCAAAAATCAATGAATCTAGGAGCTGGCTTTTTAAAAAGATCAACAAAATTGATAGACTGCTATCAAAACTAATAAAGAAGAAAAGAGAGAAGAATCAAATAGATGCAATAAAAAATGATAAAGGGGATATCACCACCAATCCCACAGAAATACAAACTATCATCAGAGAATACTGCAAACAAGTCTACACAAATAAACTAGAAAATCTAGAAGAAATGGATAAATTTCTGGACTCATACACCCTCCCAAAACTAAACCAGGAAGAAGTTGAATTCCTGAATAGACCAATAACAGGCTCTGAAATTGAGGCAATAATTAATAGATTACCAACCAAAAAAAGTCCAGGACCAGATGGATTCACAATTGAATTCTACCAGAGGTACAAAGAGGAGCTGGTACCATTCCTTCTGAAACTATTCCAACCAATAGAAAAAGAGGAAATCCTCCCCAACTCATTTTATGAGGCCAGCATCATCCTGATACCAAAGCATGGCAGAGACACAACAAAAAAAGAGAATTTTAGGCCAAAAACCCTGACGAACATCGATGTGAAAATCCTCAGTAAAATACTGGCAAACCGAATCCAACAGCACATCAGTAAGCTTATCCACCAGGATCATGTCAGCTTCATCCCTGGGATGCAAGGCTGGTTCAACATATGCAAATCAATAAATGTAACCATCACCTAAACAGAACCTATGACAAAAACCACGTGATTATCTCAATAGATGCAGTAAAGGTCTTTGACAAAATTTAACAGCCCTTCATGCTAAAAACTCTCAATAAACTACGTATTGGTGGAACGTATCTCAAAATAATATGAGCTATTTATGACAGACCCACAGTCAATATATTGAACGGGCAAAAACTGGAAGCTTTCCCTTTGAAAACTGGCACAAGGCAGGGATGCCCTGTCTCACCACTTCTATTCAGCATAGGGTTGGAAGTTCTGGCCAGGGCAATCAGGCAATGGTGCTGAGAAAACTGAAAGAAATAAAGGGTATTCAATTAGGAAAAGAGGAAGTCAAACTGTCCCTGTTTGCAGATTACATGATTGTATATTTAGAAAATGCTGTCATCTCAGCCCAAAATCTCCTTAAACTGATAAGCAACTTCAGCAAAGTTTCAGGATACAAAATCAATGTGCAAAAATCACAATCATTCCTATATACCAATAACAGACTGAGAGCCAAATCATGAGTGAACTCCCATTCACAATTGCAAAAAAGAGAACAAAATACCTAGGAATCCCACTTACAGGCGATGTGAAGGACCTCTTCAAGCAGAACTACAAACCACTGCTCAACGAAATAAAAGAGGACACAAACAAATGGGAGAACATTCCATGCTCATGGATAGGAATAATTAATATCATGAAAACTGGTCACACTGTCCAAGGTAATTTATAGATTCAATGCCATCCCCATCAAGCTACCAATGACTTTCTTCGCAGAATTGGAAAAAACTACTTTAAAGTTCATATGGAATGAAAAAAGAGCCCACATTGCCAAGACAATCCTAAGCAAAAAGAACAAAGCTGGAGGCATCACGCTACCTGACTTCAAACTATACTACAAGGCTACAGTAACCAAAACAACATGGTACTGTTACCAAAACAGATATATAGACCAATGAAAGAGAACAGAGGCCTCAGAAATAACATCACACATCTAGAACCATCTGGTCTTTGACAAATATGGCAAAAACAAGAAATGGGGAAAGGATTCCCTATTTAATAAATGGTGCTGGGAAAACTGGCTAGCCATATGCAAAAAGCTGAAACTGGATCACTTTCTTTCATTTTATACAAAAATTAATTCAAGATGGACTAAAGACTTAAATGGTAGACCTACACCCATAAAAACCCTGGAAGAAAACCTAGGTAATACCATTCAGGATACAGGCATGAGCAAGGACTTCATTACTAAAACACCAAAAGCAATGGCAATAAAAGCCAAAATAGGCAAATGGGATCTAGTTAAACTAAAGAGCTTCTGCACAGCAAAAGAAATTACCATGAGAGTGAACAGGCAACCTACAGAATGGGAGAAAATTTTTGCAATCTATCCATCTGACAAAAGGCTAATATCCAGAATCTACAAAGAACTTAAACAAATTTACAAGAAAAAAACCAAACAAACCCATCTAAGAGTGGGCAAGGGATATGAACAAACACTTCTCAAAAGAAGACATTTATGCAGCCAACAGACACATGAAAAAATGGTCATCATCACCGGCCATCAGATAAATGCAAATCAAAACCACAATGAGATACCATCTCACACCAGTTAGAATGGAGACCATTAAAAAGTCAGGAAACAACAGATGCTGGAGAGGATGTGGAGAAATAGGAATGCCTTTACACTGTTGGTTGGAGTGTGAACTAGTCCAACCATTGTGGAAGACAGTATGGTGATTCCTCAAGGATCTAGAACTAGAAATACCATTTGATCCAGTGATCCCATTACTGGGTATATACCCAAAGGATTATAAATCATACCACTATAAAGACACATGCACACGTATGTTTATTGTGGCACTATTCACAATAGCAAAGACTTAGAACCAACCCAAATATCCATCAATGATAGGCTGGATTAAGAAAACATGGCACATGTACACCATGAAACACTACGCAGCCATAAAAATGAATGAGTTCGTGTCCTTTGCAGGGAAATGGAAGCAGCTGGAAACCATCATTCTGAGCAAACGATCACAAGAACAGAAAACCAAAAATCGCACGTTCTCACTCATAGGTGGGAACTGAACAATGAGAACACTTGGACACAGGGTGGGGAACATCACACCCCAGGGTTTTTCCTGGGGTGGGGGGCAGGGGGAGTGATAGAATTAGGAGAAATACCTAATGTAAATGACGAGTTAATGGGTGCAGCAAACCAACATAGCACGTGTATACATATGTAACAAACCTGCACATTGTGCACAGATGCCCTAGAACTTAAAGTAAAATAATGATAAAAAACACAACAAACAAAAACAAAAAGAAAAAAGCAAACAAGGACAACAAAAGAAAGGAAGAGAGAAAGAAGGAAGGAGAGAGAGAAAGAAGAAGGAAGGAAGGAAGGAAAGAAGGAAGGAAGGAAGGAAGGAGGGAAGGAGAAAGTAAAGAAAGAGAAGAGAAGAAAAGAAAGAAAAGAATGAAAGAAAGCAAAGGAGAAAAAAGGCAAAAAGAAAAAGATGAATTTTTGGGGACATGGGAGGCGCAACCTCGCTTGCACCAACAGAGAGTGAAGATTGAGCCACACTGTCACTGCCCGGGGTGTGTTCTGGTTCCTGCCAGGGTCATCCACTTCAGTTCTGACTTTACATTCTCATTCTTTTGCTTTCTTTATCACTTTTACAAACTCAGTGTGACTTTGTGAAACCAAGTATATGAACAGGACAGGGGATGTAGGAAATAGAATCCACCATCTGGGTTCACCGGCCGTTGTGACTTCTCGTGTTGAGCTCAGGGTGCTTTAATGAATTCTTGAGAGACATGCCCATGAGGTGAGGTGTGGAAACTAGAGGTGGGCAACAAGTGTAGGATGTCTTGGAGGTCTGGGATCCTAGGCAGTGGATGCAAATCAAATCATAAGGATTGAGTGAAGAATGTTGGTGTTTGGCATGATTGGGGATGAGGAGAATGTAGATTGGCAAGTAAGTGGCTTTGGGGAAATCCTAGGAAGGGCTGAGGACTCTGAGTGGGGGATGACCTACCTGTTCCTGGGAGAGTAACTCAAGCTGGCAGAGTGAAGTTGACCAGCCACTCTTCCAGGTGCAGGTGGGTATGAGAGAAGGAATGGAGTGTTGAGAGCAAGGTTAAAATTCATAATTTTCAGACACCAAAATGTAAAATTTTCAAAGGGAAGAAAGCCCTACTTTTAGAGTTTAAAACAGTCAGAGCTCACCATTTCCATAGGTGCCCCATGGCTTGAGTTTGACATGCTATTTGCATGGAAGATCAAGCTATCATTTGTCCTTTTAGGCAGAGATGGCAGAATCATGAGCTGGCAAATTGTGCAGTCACAAAGTCACTTTGAAAGGTGTGTGCTTAGTTTACCACTGGGTTTCGCCATTTTAAGATCATTAATGAGTCTTGACAAGGAGCCGTGTATGTTCACTTTGCCCTGTGTCCTACTATTTTACTTTAGAGTAGGTTGCTAATTCAAGTTGTAAGAATGTCACTGGATGGATGAGCTTCATTCGAGTACGGAAAAGTCGGAGGCTTTACAGGGCTACAATCTGGTCTTTGGTCACCAGAGGGAGGCAGCCCATCAGGGCAATCTGGAGTGGCCCTTATTCATCCTGGATGACTGGCTGTCCTACAGTATTGTGTCACTATGAGTCTGTAAACTGCTCCATGGGAGCTCAGAGCAGGCTCTTCTGGAGCCATGATGTGCTTCAGGGATACACATTTTTGAACCTACAATACAAGTAGCGTACAGGCAGAAGAAATCACAGCTAATTAACTGGAATATGAATAACATTACATAGACATTCATAAGTAAATATCGGTCATAGGAAAATATTGGAAAGACAGAAATGGAAGGATATGTTTTTATTCTGCCGACAGACATGATGGAGGCTGAATCTTTGTTTTCCAAGAGAGAAGACCTTACATAATGGGTGTAAATAGAAAATCAGTTGGCAGCTGTAGAAAATATCATATAAAATGGGTTTAGTTCCACCCAGAGAAGGTTACTTGGTGTAGATCTCATGAGTGGTGCTCCATAAAGGAGAATTCAGGAACTTTCCAGTTTTCACTTGGACATAAAACACAGAAACCCAGGGACTATCATGGCAAACCGCAGTGGTGTTTCACTATACAAGAGGTGACACCATCTGGCTGGAGAAGGGATAAAAATGGATGCAATCACAGTGTTGCTCTCAGGGATAGAATAAGAATCTTATGTTCCAGCTGCAGTGGGGCTGTAGGACACCAAGTGAACACCTCCCTGGAGTTGCAGGTGACCACATCACAACACCCAGCCTGCTCTGACACCTAACCATCAGAACAGCCTCCCTCTTCAACATCTTTTATGTGTAGGCCTGCTGGCCATCCATCAGGGCTTGCTGTCTTCAGCTAGCTATAGTTTGAGCCCCAGCATTGATTAAATCCATGAATATTTGTCAATTAGTGTATTTAGCAAATGTGAAGTTAAATTAGATCCTATGTTGTAGAGGCACAAAAGCAAATTGGTGCCCTTTTAAAAATATTTTTTTACATAAACTCCTTAATATATAAGTTAATAAATGAATTTTGAATTTCCAATAGAATCAAAGTATGAAACTTTACTCTGATTTAGTTACATATTATACATACATAATTTAACTATTTAGTGTATATTTATATTAAAATATTGTATATGTATATATTTAATTACCTTTTATTTTTTCCTCCTATATCTAGGGGTTTGTTGTAAATGGATAAGTAACCTAGGGCTAGCATTATGTTTGCTAGACCTGTGGTTTGCTCAGTACTTAAAGTTTAAACTTTCTCTTTTATTTTTCTTGGATTTGTAGTCAATCAAAGTGGTAGCTTCTTTTCTTGGGGGGTGGGGTTAGCCACCTGAAGCTGAGTTTTCTGTCTCTAGAATGATAAGAGGAAAAGAGGGAGGAGGATGTAGCCTCCCTCTGGGATGACTCCACAACAACAATGAAACAAGCCCGTCCTTTTTTTTTTTTTTTTTTTTTTTTTGAGACAAAGTCTCACTCTATCACCCAGGCTGGAGTACAGTGGCGTGATCTTGGCTCACTGTCACCTCTGCCTCCCAGGTTCAAGCGATTCTCCAGCCTCAGCCACCCGAGTAGCTGGGATTACAGGCACCTGCCACCATGCCCAGCTAATTTTTTGTATTTTTAGTAGAGACGAGGTTTCCCTACGTTGGTCAGGCTGGTCTTGAATTCCTGACCTCAGCGGATCCAGCCACCTTGGCCTCCCAAACTGCTGGGATTACAGGTGTGAGCCACTGCTCCCAACCCAGGCCCATCTTTTAAGCAAAATCTTTAAAATGGCTTGTATTTCTAGACAGCATATCTGTATCTATATCTATATCTATATCTATATCTATATCTATATCTATCTCTGTCTATCTATCTATCTATCTATCTATCTATCTATCTATATCTTTTTCTTCTTTCTGTCTTTGGATTTTTTTTGACAAGTTCCTGATGGTACCCAAAGCCCCCTGTTGTTTTAATCTTACAACTTCCAGATACAGCCTGTGTGACTGCCCCACTGACTCCACACCCTCCGTGCTTCAGTGACCACCTCTAATCACCTGGATCTCATGTCTGCTTACATTAAACCCACCAATTAAAACTCTGAGAAAAATCTGTTTGGATAATATTCTGTACCCCAGAATCCAAAGACAGAAAGAAGAAAAAGGAGAAAAAGGAAAAGACATATATATACATTAGCCATCTAGAAATACAAGCCATTTTAAAGATTTTGCTTAAAGGAGAACCACAGCTCCTCCACATGCTGTCACCCATTTGTTTTGCTAACAGTAATGGTACCCTGCCCTGGTCCCAATAGCTCACCTTGGCTCAACCTTGGGACAGTGAAAGAAAAAGTCAGTACATGGCACCTCCATGGGGAAAATAAATGGGAAATGTCACTCCTCATTCCAAGGAGGAGTGGAGTTCACCCTCTGTGGATGTCTTCCCTATTAGGATTCCAGGAACACACCTAGCCCTTGCCCTAGATGGAGAATCCCCCTTCGCATGGGGTAGACCACTTTGAAAGCACATTACAAGTTCCTACTCAGTAACAATTTGGGGAGAACAACCTGGCTGCACTCTACAGCAGCAACACAGCAGCACAAAGCGGAGCAACTGAATTGCGCTGGAGAGAACAGCCTCACCAGTGAGGCGGCCACACCAGCTAGGATGTTAAAAGCCTCAGTATCTCCGAGATATCTTGTACTAATCAGAAGAGGTACTCTCTATTGTGCCGACTACACCAATTGCTTAAATTTGCAATCTTTAAGATGCAGAGCTCTTGCCAATGATTGTGAGAGACATAAGATAAAAATAAAGATTTATTACTTACAGGTCCTGGGGGATATAGGTCCTGTCTGGAGGACACACACACACACACAGAGTTCAGGGGCAGTATGGGGAGGACAGAGGGGAAGCCCAAGGGCCAAGGCCTTTATTGGGGTACAGAGTATTATCCAAACAGATTTTTCTCAGAGTTTTAATTGGTGGGTTTAATGCAAGCAGACACGAGATCCAGGTGATTAGAGGTGGTCACTGCAGCATGGAGGGTGTGGAGTCAGTGGGGCAGTCACACAGGCTATATCTGGAAGTCCCATAGGGAGAAGGTCACCAGGAGGCAGTTGTATAAAGCAGATATCTGATCAGTCACATTGAGGAACTGGAAGGAGGTGGAGAACTGGAAGCCATTTCAAGGGTGACTGAGCCCTGCTTCTGGTAGGAGAAAGTCCAACTTCTATCCAAAACGGATGCCAAGGCATTGTAAAATTGTAAACATTCTCAAATACTTTCTATGCATTCTTATTTTGATGATTTCTAGTTTTTACGGCCCAAATATCATCAACTTTCATTCTTACTTGGCAACATTCTGTTAGGTACAGCATGTGTGGAGGGCACCTCCTTCATTAATCCATGTGGATTTGCTCTAATTGTGGTTTTTCCATTGGTTTCATTGCATGGCTACACTATGATCTTTTACCCACACTGCTGTTGCTGGATTTGAGGCTTCTCCTCACTTGTCACACTGACAAGACATTCTGCAGTGAACATCCCCGTGCACATATCTCTACCATGTGGAGTACTGTTCCCGGAGCTCATTCATTCAACATGTATTTATGAAGTACCCTGTGCTGGGCTATTGGCTGGTCTCTGGCTTTAGCAGAGACAGAACAGGCAAGCCCGGACTTCTCAGAGCTCACAGCACAGGGAGGTCTTCAGAAGTAGGATAGTGGTCACAGAGTGTGCACATTAAACATGATGAGGCCAATGTTGCTGTAGGGACTAAACTGCAGTCCCATCAGAAGTATATGGGAATGTCCATCTCCATGTCCTCACCTTTCTTGGCATAATTATTTGAGTACTGCATGTGTTCCTGTGTTCTTCTTCTCTGCCCATACATCAACCATATTTACCCTCTTAACTGTCCATCCTCCACCTGTCCCTAAGTGCTGTTGTTAATATTTCTGTGGTAGACCAGATGCCAGGATCCCTGAGATATCCTAAGCAGTTCCCTCTGCCAGTCCTTCCAAGAGTTCTGGTTCCACAGGTGACACCTCCGAACACAGGTAACCCCTGCAGAACCTGTGATTAACACGCAAGGCTGACAGTGAGTGGTGGGTGTTCTAGGAGGGGCCATCACCTCCATATGCAGGGTCAGAGAAGACTGAGGGGAGCAGGAAGCTGATGACTTTGACCACAAGGTAGGTGGGTGAGTATGTTTGGGTTTATAGGGAAGGGAAGAGAAGATAAGGGAAGAGGAAGGGACAGAGGAGGGGACGGAAAGGGGAGGGGGGAAGGGGAGGGGGAAAGGGAAGGGGAAGGGGAGAGGGAAAGGGAAGGGGAAGGGGATGGTGAAGGGGATGGGGAAGGGAAAAGGTGGGCATTGCAGGCAACATTACAAAGGTTGGAACCTGCCTGTTAGAACAGCAGGGAGGCCACCCAGACTGCAGCTGGGGAGGGAAGATGTGGGGAGCAGTGGGTCTAGGGGAGAAGCAGACTGTGATTGACCTTGGGGGCTGGGCGGTGAGCACAGGTGTGTTACGTGTGTCTGTCCCAGTCATAGATATGAGGAGGGGTGGGGCCGCGAGTGGCCCCTGGTTCGGTGGGATTTCCTAATGCCTGCTGTTCATCAGAGCCTCTCCATGCAGCAGGTCAGTATAGATCTGAGGCTGTGTATGGGAGGGGGAGCTGGTGGTCCAAGGCAGCCTGTGATGCTCACTGTCCCTAGGGGTGGGAGGAGAGGGATGAGGGCACCCCTGTGCAGTGAAGCCTCAGGTGTGTGGAGCCACAGGTGTCTCACCTGGTGATTCTTGTCAGACACATGCCTTGGATGAGGATGTCAGGGCCAGAGTCATGGTCATTATTTTTTGAAATGTACATGGCAGGGACCCAGGTATCCAGGGACCCAGAGAACAAGGCCCCTGGTGAGAGAGGGTTGCGTGGGGCTGAGCTCAGAGTGGGAGGGACTCCGGAAAAGACAAAGCCTCAACCTCACCTGTCAAGGGCCATGCCTGTTTCCAGGAGAGATGACAAGGGTGACCCAGGACAGACATTGAGTATGAGGACAGGGCAGAGAGGACCCTGGTGACTTCTCAGGTGTGGGATGTTAGGTGGGGTTTGTTCCCGTCCAAGGCACAGAAGCCCTCCAGTGTACCCTGAGTGCTGTGTGTGACCAGCAGGGACACTGGAAGGGTTGGACTTGTGCCTCTTGAAGGCAAGGCTGGGTCTGTAGGACCAGAGATACCTCTGTGGGTAGGAGATGATGGGAATGAGGAAGATGAGGGTGACTATGAACATATTTTAGTTCCCTGGGGATGTGTGCTGAGGAGGAAGTGGCCTAGAACATTTCTTTTCTGGGTAAAGTGAAGTGGGGAAGCAGTGTGGATTGTGTGTGTGTGTGACAGAGCCTCGCTCTATCTCCCAGGCCGGAGTGCAGTGGTGCAATCTCGGCTCACTGCAACCTGTGTCTCCTGGGTTCAAGCAATTCTGCCTCAGCCCACCGAGTAGCCAGGACTACAGGCATGTGCCACCAAGCCCAGCTAAATTTTTTTGTATTTTTAGTAGAGATGGGGTTTCACCATGTTGGTCAGGCTGGTCTCAAACTCCTGTCCTCAAGTGATCTGCCCCTCCTTGGCCTCCCAAAGTGCTGGGATTACAGGCGTGACCCACTGCCCCCGGACGCGGTGTGGATTCTTCAGTGTGTTCTGATAGCCGTGTGTCACTACACACTTGTTCTTTGTGTCTTCACATCTCCTCCTATTGCATTTTAAAACATTTTCATAGTATGTGGTTTTGCCTAATAAAGTATTCTCATTATATATATGTATATATATATATATATATATATATATATATATATATATATATTTGGATAGATAGATAGATAGAAAGATAGATATATAGATAGATAAATAGATAGATATTCAGATAGATCTTCAGGCCCCAGTTGTCCCTGAGGAGGATTATTTGCCTATGGGAAGAACAAGCAGATGGCAAAGGCCTCTGACACCAAGCACAAGACTCAGCCTGGAGGAGCTGGCAGAGGAGCCCAGGAGATCCCCTCAAGCATCTCCCCAAGGGCTCAGCTGGTGATGGAGGAGCAGGATGCTGAGCTCAGCAGAGGCTCCAGGTTGAGTGATGGATGTGCTTCAAAGGTCAGGCACAGAGAATCAGACGTTAATCATGGAAGGTTCCCACCATGTTGGAGGCAGAGACAGTGGCCTAAATGTCAAGGGCAGAGAGACTCTCCCTGAGGCCAAAGCAGGCTCTCAGCCCCTCAGAGACCACATCCTGGGTGCAGCAATCAGTCCTGCAGGGAGTGGCAGCAGATGTGCTAACAACCATGATGTCCAGACATGCAAATGTTTTGCAATTTGTGGATTGGAGAATAATAGCATTATCTCTGTAATAGCGTCCTCTTTCTTACAGTCCTTCTCATATAGAATAGAATGGGCAGTTTTTCCTGCAGTTCCTTCCTATCTGCAAGCTCCCTGCTGCCACCCCGGAAAAGAGCCTCACTGGGTCACTGTCCGTGGTGCTGATGTCCAGGAACTACTGAAGGGCCGGTGAGTTGTGATCTTTCAGTCACCTCTGCTCTCTTTTATTCTTAGCAACCGAGCATGTCACCAAGAAGAAGGTGCAGAGGTACTAGGGGCACGGAGAGCCCTCCGTCTCCCTCTCTCAGGACCTGGATGGTGCTGGGGATGTCACTGCAGAAACTGACGCCACAGTCAGGATGACCCCAACCAGGTGCCCGTGTGTGGTTTGTGGTGAACGATGATGAGAAGATGGCCTTGAGAGGAGTGATGGACAGAACAAGGGCATTTCAAACATGTGCACATCCTCATCCCCAGATCTGTGGACATGTCACATGGTAAAGGACACTTTACAGATTAAAGGAAGGATCATGAGATGGGGAGGTTATTGTGGTTTATCCCAGGTGCATCCAAAATAACAAGGCTCCTTCCTTTTAAGTGACAGAGGGAGGCAGGAGGAGGTGGAGATGTGGGGTTGGAAACGGCACAGAACAGTTTCAAGATGCTGCACTGCTGGCCTTGAAGATGGAGAAAGAGGACACAGTCAAGTTTGCAGGGGGCCTCTAGGAGGTGGAAAAGGAGAGGAAACGAGCTCTTCAGAAAGAACACAGTCGTGTGGGCACCTTGGTTCAGGTTTCTATGTCACTAAGCTTGTGGGAATTTGTCACAGCATCCACAGGAAACTAAAGAGGCCTCATCTTGTCTCATCTGATGCTGTGTGCAGGTGGGATCGGGGGTCATTTAGAGCTAAATCCCGATGCAAATCCTGATGTAAAACAACCCATTGCCGATTGTTTTCTTAAGTCTCATATGATGAAGAACCCGTGGCAGTGGCAGAACACCCTTGGGAACCATGTGGTTCTGTGCTTTAGTGCAGGGACTGGCTTGTTTGTGGGAAGGTGGCACTTGGTTCAAGTGAACCTACATGAGACCATCACCCTTCTAGGGGCCCTCAGGGAAGGGCTGAGAACCGCTGGCCCAGGTGTGTGGAGGAGCTGCAGGTGAGGCAGGGCTGTGGGCCAGGGAGAGGAGCAGACAGGTTGTCCCATCTCCATGGGAGCCTGCACGAGCTTTAGATGGGGGAGCCCTGCTCCTCTGACCTGGGCGCTCCTGTGTGGAGAGGAGGCTTGCTCAGTCAGATCCATGCCGGGGGGTAAAGTGGGAACTGATGGGCAATGAGGGGCTAGAGTCCTTGGTAGTGTTCAAGGACTGACTTATGGGTCTGTATTCACCTTGGTTACTCTGACAGCCCCTCTCTGTGTCCCACCAGAGTCAAGATGTCCTGAGCAGTAGCCACTGGGACAGAGAACCTGGTGGCCAGGGCTAAGTATCCAGGATCCTAGATTTGGGAACAGGCAAGCTCATTTGCAGAGGACAGTGATAGATGGGCCACCAGGGCCTGGGTGAAGAGGGCAGGAGGGCTCAGGACACTGGAGGCTGTGTGGGGGTCACACCCATGATCTGCACCACCCATGGACGCTCCTGCATTGCTCACCTTTGTGTGGACATCAGATGGCCCCAACTTCCGCGCTCCTGAGACACCTCATGCATTCACAGAGGGAGCCAGGCTGGGGCTGTGCATGGCCTTGGTCCCTGGGGCGGTGTGAGGACAGCCGAGCGCTCAGCTGGCTGGGCAGGGCTCCTGGGAATCCCACCCTTTCCTGTGTAGGGTCCACTCCAGCCTGACCCCCAACCCCCTATTTCTGCCTCCCAGGGAAGAAAGACTGGGGTTGAGATAAGGTGGAGATATTTTCCCTGTGTGACCCGGGAGAGAATGGACATGGAGTTTCAGGTGAGTTTCTAAGTTCCCATGAGCAGAAAAAGAGCCAATGAGAAGAAGGGTCCTCTTTATTCAGATCCTTTCCAGGTGACTCTGGGTGGGCCACAGGCCCATTCACTTTCCCTGCAAAAGCCCCCGCTTCCTGTGGTGATGGGAGGCCTTTTTCCCAGCCCATCCAGAGCCTAGGGCAGCCTGTCAGGGTCTCCAGATATTTAGGAGAGGCCCCTTTCCTCCCTGTCCCCAGGCCAGTGTCTTCTCAGGACTCAGAGCTGGTTCTCTGGCTCAGGCTTCATGTCCTTCCCTGTCCCCAGGGCTGGAGTCTTTGGGTACCTCCGTCAACCCACAGGAGCAGCTCCTGGGGGAACCTAAGAGACCACATCTGCTTTGTGGTCAATCCGGCAGTAAATGTTTGCGTCAGAGTGTAGCAATTCCTGTAAAAACAGAGAAGAGGCCTCGACCCCTGTGGCCTTCTAAAACAGGGTCTGGCATCTCCCAGGCTCTGAGCCCACCCAGGGCTGCTCTGGTGCTGAACCTGGCTGTGCTCAGGGGATTCCTGCTCCCAGGCCCCTCCCTCCTCTGCTCACCACCCCCTGTTCTCATTTTCACTGCGTTTTCCTGAATCTCAGAGCTCAGCCAGGTGCTGTTGGGGGTAGATCCTGGGTCCCTTGGGGCCTGCGGGACCAGAACATCCATGGCCCACACTCACCTCATACAGGGGAGTGGTTGTCCTGGGGCCAGGTAGGGGGGCCTGGGCAGGGGAGAGAGGGGATGTCAGGGGACAGCGAGGGAGATCCATGGAAGCCCAGCCCAGGACTTACTTCCCTGCCTCTACTTCCAGGCATTTTCCCTCAGGAGTGACCAGCTCTGCCCCTGAGCTCAGCCTCCCAATGTGGACACAGTACCCCGACCCCTGTCCTGGCTGGGCCCACCCCACACCCTTGTGAATGTGGGCCCCTGACTGATGCTCCCAGTGTCCACTCTGCACCTGCTGGACTCCAGGGGTCTCCTCAGGCGATGGAGGGTCCCAGGGTGGGGTCAGCACAGGGTATGGGTGGTCCTGGCCCTGTAGGGAGGCCGGGACCTTGGCCAGAGGGGCTCACTTTGACCTGACTGTTTGGGGAAAGGTGGGGCTGTGCTGTGCTGTGGGGTTGATGGTCCCCCTGCCCTGAGCCTGCACTACTGGGACCCCAGTAGAAAGGGGCTGGGGAGGGAACAGGCTTGCCGAGAAGGCGGATCTGTGAGAGGGACCGTGGCCTGGGGACAGAGACAGGAGTGAGCAGCAGGGTGGGAGGAGGGCGTGGACCCCTCCTGCAGGAGGGTGTGAGGGTCCTCAGCTCCCAGAGAATCAGGGAGAGGGAACCTCTTCCCAGGGGAGACCTGAGCAGCTGAGGTTGAGGAGGTGACCCACGACCCAGAGCCCACAGATCAGTCTGACTAAGCCAGTCGGGGTCCTCCGTGTCATGTTTCCTGATATCCTCCTTGCAGCCCCAAGGAAAGGGTCAGAGGCCCCCAGAGGGTGACCGGCAGGAGTGGACACTGTAGGGCAGACCTAGGGCCTTCCACACCTGGGCTGAAGGGACACTCACTGGGGGTGGAGGCTGGGGGCCTCTGCGTCCTGAGGTCACGCTGGATGCTGGCCCTAGGAAAGGTCAAGGGTTATTGATGAGGGTGCAGGGAGAAATCACACGTTTAGGGGCAGAATAAGGACAAGGAAGGGATTCCATTTTCAAGGACTGGAGTGAAGGCCTCCTGTCTCCATCAATTTCGTGGTAGGCTGAGGAGGGGAGCTGAGGAAAGGCCTTAAGCAGCCACATCTGTCCTGGCCAGAGAGGAAGGACCCCCAGGCAGACTCCGGGTGAGGAGAACATTGACCCAGGGACCCAGGAAAGGGACTGAGGATACAGGGAGGGAATCAGACCACCGGGGGGGTTTGCCTGAGAGGAAGGGTCAAGGCCCCAGAAGGAAAGCAGGGCCGTCCGTGTGTGCAGGACACTGGGGGAGCTGGGGGCACGAGGAGGCAAGGAGTATGCATTAGATTCTCCCAGAGCTCAGTGTCTCTGCCGTGGCCAGACCCTCCTTTCGGGCTTGGAGATGCTGAAATGGGGCAATGGGTTTTTCCTGTCTCTCTCCACCCCTTGGCAAGAAACATAAAGGACAGCAGGTCCTTAGGTCCAGGTTCTCCCGTCTCACACCTCATGTAACAGCAGTTACAGCATCAATCACGGCAGGATGCTGACCCCACCCAGCCTGTCCAGGCTTTGCATGACCGTTTCCAGGACCCCCACCTTGGATCTCAAGCCTGCAAATCGCCCCCTCACTGGGTGGGTAAATTCAATGAACAGCAGGAGGTACCAGGTTCTGAGCACTCCCGTCCTATCTCCCTCCCTTCCTTCCTCCCTCCAGGCAGCTGTGACTTTGCTGTGTTAGGGAACTAGGACCACACTCAGGGGTGCAAACTTAATGGTGCCACATTCATAAAGGAGGAGGCAGCCTAGGATCAGCAGCTGGCAAGGGAGGAGCCATGGAATGAGAGGGAAGGATCCCTTGGGAGGACGAGGAGAGCCTGGCCCTGAATACAGGGCGGGGTCTCCGTCCTCCCGGACTGGAATCAGCCTGGGGGGTGGGAGGAGGCTGCAGAAAAGCTGTGGTACCTTCCAGTCCTGGCGAGGAGCAGGAAACACACCAGGGCGGCCACCAGAGCCACCCCGACCAGGACCCCAGTCACGATGCCAGCGACAGCCCCCACAGGAAGGCCTGGGACGTTGTTTTCTGCAGAAAGGGGAAGGCAAAGGGGACAAGGCCCAAGTCTGTTCCAAGGGAAACCATGAGGGGCCTTGCAGGGCAGGGGCACGGTCAGGGAGGAAGGAAATGCTCCAGAGCCTGAGTGCGGTCTCTTGTGCTGTCCTCATAGCTGACTCCCTTGCTCTCCACGGTTGCACCATTTTCTGTGTCTCAGGCTTGAAACATTGGGATGCACTGACTCCTACATTCTCCCACAGGTGCCTGCACCTCGTCCTGCTCCTGTGCCTTTAAATCCCTTCTTCCTCTCACTTCATGCCTCTTCCCTCTGTTTTTTTTTTTTTTTTTTGTTTTTTTTTTTTTTTTTTTTGGATAGAGCCATTCTCTGTCGCCCAGGCTGGAGTGCAGTGACGCAATCTTGGCTCACTGCAACCTTCATCTCCCAAGTTCAAGTGATTCTCCCGCCTCAGCCTCCCAAGCAGCTGGGATTACAGGTGTGTGCCACCACGCCAGGCTAATTTTTGTATTTTTAGTAGTGATTTCACCGTGTTGTCCAGGCTGGTCTCAAACTCCTGATCTCAGGTGACCTGCCCGCCTTGGCCTCCCAAAGTGCTGGGATTATAGGCATGAGCCACCATGCCCAGTCATCTTTCTGTTTCTTCTTTTCCATGCCATGATTGTCATAGACAGCGAGCCCTCGCCATCAGCTCAATGCTGATGAGCAGGGATGATGCTCTTTGACTGTTTTCAGGGGATGTGCCAGGCCCAGTGGGCACCAACCTACCTACAGCTCCTCTCATCCTCCCATCACCTTGAGGGAGGGGGCGTCACCTCCAGCTGCAGAGTTAGCATCTGAGACTTACGGTGCCTCAGTAAGCCAAGGAAGGTCACAGAACTCGTACATGATACAACCAAATTTTTACTGCATTGTTCCTGATTTTATCGCTAATAACAACAATATCAAAAAATAAGAACCCTAGTTGACAGCATCAAGGGAGCTCACACCCTGTGTGTAACTCTGCTTTAATCTCTTTAATCTCCTAATAAACATCCTCACAACCACCCTGAGATCCAGGTGTTACAGTGAGTTTGATCTCTAGCATATGTGTAGTGAGACAGATGATAGGTGATAGATAGATAGACAGATAGATAGACGGATAGATAGATAGATAGATAGATAGATAGATAGATAGATAGATAGATGTATGTTGTTGTTATTCTTTCTTAGCCTGTCCATCTCTCTGCTCACATCACCCTCTGTTCTGCACATTGTCTATGCTCTCCATTGCAGCCTTTAGCATATTAGCTAGAGTTGCCTTTTCATTCGTTTACTTGTTTTTGAGACAGAATCTCACTCTATTGCCCAGGCTGGAGTGCAGTGGTGTGATTTCGGCTCACTGCAACCTCTGCCTCCCCGGTTCAAGCAATTCTCCTGCCTCAGCCTCCCGAGTGTCTAGGATTACAGGCTCCCACCACCATGCCTGCCTAATTTTTAGTAGAGACGGGGTTTCGCCATGTTGGCCAGGCTGGTCTCGAACTCCTGACCTCAGGTGATCCGCCCACCTCGGCCTCCCAAAGTGCTGGGATTACAGGCGTGAGCCACCGCTCCTGGCCCTAGAGTTGTTTTAAATTCCTGGTCTGATAATTTCAATATCCCTGCCACTTCTGCATCTGGTTCTGATGCTTGTTCTGTCTTTCAAACTGAATTATTATTTTTTCTTTTTGCTCTAGTTTGTCTTGTAGTTTTTGTTGAAAGCCAGGACATGATATACTGGGCAACAGGAAATTGGGTGAGCAGACGTTCAGTGAAGCGGTGGTGAGTATCGGGAGGGAGGGGTTCTGTGGTCCTGGATGGAGTCTGTGCCCTGGGCTGTGAATGTCACAAGTGCCTCTTGGTTTTTTCTCCCCCTTAGGTGGGACATGATGGCTTGAGGGGACTGAAGTTGGATATTTCCCCTCCCCTCGGTCAGTTAGGCTCCCATAAACCCCCAGCAGGTTAGACTCTGGTAAAATAACAATTTATTCCTGCCAGCTAGTAACTATCTGGACTTGCTAAGAAGAACAGATGCTCTGGCATATTTTAAATATTTACTTTTTTCTGCTCCCCAGAAAGGATGGGGGGGATTATTATGGGATATTCACAGTGAGAACCAGGTAGAGCTGCAGGACGGAAGGCAAAAGTGTGGGGCTCCCCGCAAGCCCGATCTCTCCCCTGAAAACATTCCCACAGCCCTGCAGCCCCAGAGTCAGATGAGACTCAGCTCCCAGAGGCAGATTTAGGGGAAAGGGGCCAGAGGAATGGGACATGGGTCTTAGCCCCTAGAGGGACAGAAAACAGGTGTGGTGGCCAGAACCTCCTAGGATCTTGTATCCAGGTCTGTGTCTCTGAAGAGGTTATAGATCATTCCTTCATTCAATCCCTCCCTCCTTCATAAGAGAACTACAGAGTGTGTGTCTCACATTGGGCCCAGAACCTCCTAGGATCTTGTATCCAGGTCTGTGTCTCTGAAGAAGTTATAGATCATTCCTTCATTCATTCCCTCCCTCCTTCATAAGAGAACTACGGAGTATGTGTCTCACCCTGGGCCCTGGCTGGTGCAGGGTGTGAAAGGGGGAGAAAGCAAAGTCCTCCCCTTTATCCTCCCATCGGAATGATACCAACACATCAGGAAACACACGATTTCACGTCCAGAGATGGGGATGTGGACCTGAGCAAGGAGGCCTGAACTTCCCCAGCACTGACTAATTGTTGAGGCGGGTGATTTAGTCAAGAAAGAGCTGAGTAATTCTGTATTTACTCGTAACTCTCCAGACCAGAATCTCCCCCTTTGAGCTGTAGACACCTAAGAAGAAAACATCTGAACCGGTGGCTGCTCTGAGGTCCACGGACACCTAATAAGGCACCAGGGAAGAAGGAGAGGACGTGGCAGTAGCTGCAGACAGTCCTCCCGTGACTCTGCCAGCTGCGATCTGCCCACCCTGGCCAGTGTCTGTATCTCTCTGTGCCTCAGTTTCCCCTCCATACAATATGTAAATGGGAAATGGTCTGTGGCTTGCCACTTTGTCTGTGGATGAACTTTAAATTATTCACAGGATCTGACATGAAGCTTGGCACAGAGGAGGTGTTCACATCAACAGCCTCTGTCATTATTTGCCTCCATGAGAGAGCACCCCTGGGCATGATCCCTGGTGGACAAGAAGCTGCCGAGAACATTTTCTCACCTCTCTTCCTACCCCTGGGCCACTGACTGCCCAAGGGCATCTCTTAAGCTCCCCATTCAGAGGGCCGATGCCCTAGTAATCCTGTCCACCTGTCCTCTCCGGACTGAGTCCCAGGTAAAGTGGTAGGCTCTGTCCTTGTCCAGATGAGACTCTGGGAGTTGAGCCGGCGCTGGTGAGAAGCTGCAGGAACCACAGCCCACAGACAGTTTGTAAATCCTTGCTCCCAGTCAGCCCTGCCCAGGAGACCACGCCCAAGCCCTGGCCCAGGCTTCCCGGGGTCACCTGGAGTCAGGAGCCTTGAGGCTGAGCTTCTCTGTGAGGATCCCAGGACCCCCTCAGGCCAGGCCCTGACCCAGTTCTCCAGAGTCTTTCTCAGGGTCAGGTTCATGGGGAGGGCACGGGGTGCTTGGCTGAGACTGACCTCCCCCTGCTGAGGCCCCCCCACTCCGCCTCCATTCAGCGAGTGTCTGCCGGGTCTGGATGCAGGAAAGGAATTCTGATCTGTTGAAGTTTACCTCCTATGTGTGTGTCCTGCACTAAATGCTCAAATCTCAACACAAAATGCAGAGGGGAATGCAGGCACAGCCCAGGCCTGACAATCTCATGTGTGTGAAGCGGAACTGACCCCCAACACCCAGAGGTATGGGGGAATCACTCACGGTGTACGTGGAGCTGGCCAGTTGCTTGGTCGGAGTCATAATTGGCGTTTATGGTTCGTAGGGTGTAGGATCCTGTGTCCTCCAGGGTGACGTTTTGGAACAGCAGGGATCCGTTGGAGTATATTGTCTCTCGACCGCTGTATGCAGTCCCTGGGATATTTACTTGAACGTCTATCAAATAACCAGCAATGAGAGGGCTCCCTTCTGCCGTTTTCCCCTTGTGCCAATAATAGGCTTGAATAGTCTCTGAAATATTGCAGGCCAGTAGAAGAACATCCTTTCCCTCTGCAGCACTGGACGGCAGGGCTTCGATAGTGAACTGGACAGTGGTGGGCAGGTCCCAGAAGGTTAAAAGTGAGGCTAGGAGGTGAAGAGAGCATCAGTCAATACCGGGACCTAGGTAGTGGGATGGAAAGATAAGGCCCTGGGTCCTCAGCGGGTCTCCTCCTCCCTCAGTCTTGGAGTGTGTGTGTGTACGCGCGTGTGTGTGTGTCCCCCCCTGGGTCAGCAGCACTACCCCCATTCCTTCAACACCTCTGACCTTGGCATTTTCTGGTGTGGAATCCTCTTCCCCAGGGGTCTGCATGGCTCCCTCCACGCTACTCTCAGATCCTGCTCACATCAGGGTGTTTTGGGGAGACCTCTCCCCTGATACCTCCTCTAGAGACCCTGGGTCTTCCCTTTCTGAACTTGTCCTGCTCTGCTCCCTCTGGAGCTCTTGTCAACACCTGACCTCACATTCCAGATCTCTTTGCATGTCTGTCTTCCTCCCCATGAGAGTGTGAGCTCCGTGAGGACAGGGACTTGTGTGATCTTGGTTGCACCCCAGTGCCTGGGACAGGCTGCAGACTCCTATGGATGAATTCATAGCATTCCCAGGGCCTCCAAGTCCTGAGGTTTATTTCCCAGTGTCTGAGGTTGTTGGCTAAGAACAGTGTTTTATGCCCTGGTTGTGTTTTTATTTGAAGTGTCATCTGATAATAGTTGTTATTCTCATTTTTCAAAATGTAGTGGCCAGTGATGATTAACTAGGAAACAAGGAAACAAGAACACTTGAGATTTTCCTGCCTTTTACCAATTTCAGTTCACTGAGATTTTCCTGTGGTGACCCCTGCCCCTCCATGATGTTCTCTCTCTTATCTAGCCTCCAACAGAAGCCCTCAGTCCCCTCTCAGAGCCCCAGGAGACCCCAGCTAGAAGCCCTCTGTCCCCTCCTACCCAAGAGACTCCAGTCAGTCTCCGTGCTCCCTCCTCCCACCCACTCCCAGAGAGTCCTCCCCTCACCTGTGATCAGGAGCCCCTGCCAGGGCCTGTGCCCTCCATGGGGAGCAGCTGAGGGGGGGCCCATGGTCTCTGCTGCCTGCTTGTCCTCCGTGGAGGGGAGCTTGGGCTCCAGGAATGCTCTTGTCAGAGCTGCTGTGACTGTTAGGTCTGCTGACCTTCCTCCTTCTGTGCTGAGCCTCCTCCAGGGCAGAAGCACTTCCCAGGGCCAGGGGCAGAGGCGGGGTTCTGCCCAGGTCACCCCTCTGCCCCGTCTCCTCTCATTTCTGCCTTTTTTTGTCCCTCCTTCCCCTTTCTCTTCTGTGTACATTACAGTTTCCTAACCATACTTTGAGAAGCAGGGTTGATGGAGTCCGCTGTCCCCAGAGAGGGTGACCTGTCACCCCTGCACTGACCCTTTGGGAATGTCACCACACACAGAGGTACTCTGGGGTCTCCCAAACTCGAGGAACTGTTTCCCTTTGTGACACAGAAACCCAGCTGGGCCCTCAGGTCTCCTCATGCTCCCCAGTTCTCAGGGAGTGTGGGATGATACCCAGCAAGGAAGTGACAGAGGTGGCTCTGTGGGATAGAAAGTGGGGGGCAACTGTGGGGGACCAGTCCTCTCTCTCCAGTGTCACCAGCCTTGCCTCTGACCCAGGGACACAGATCCAGGCCTGGGAATCTTAGGAGGATCCCCAGCTCCTGGATGTGGAGGGAGATGTCCTGCCTGTCCTGGGAAGAGAGGACTGTGGTGGAGGGAGGTGGGTGGCTCTGGGTTCTGCTGTCCTCGAGGAGGGATTCAGGGAGATCCTCCTTCTCCGTGTCTGTTGGCTGCGCTGTGGCTCAGGGCCTGTCCATGTTCTCCCTGACCATCCCAGGTGGCCTCTGTCCTCTGCGAAGCTGACCGTCCTGTTGTCACTGTGCCTTCCCCAGGCATGGTGCCAGGAGAAAGTGGAGAACTGAGCAGAGAATCCCGGCAGAGCAGGATCCTCAGAGGCTCCAGGAAGGAGCGGGGGAGACAGAGCAGACACATGGGAGGGACTGGAAGGGCCTGCTGGAGCAAAGGATGGAAACCAGGCTTCACCTCCACCTCCTTAGCAAAGCCAGCTTCCTGTCCAGGGGAACCCATTTCCTGTGTGTTGTCTGTGAGCAGTGTTGCCCCTGGAGGGCAAGAAGAGACCTGTGGTAAAAGTCAGAGACTTCCCCAGGGATGCTGACCAGGGTTCATGTGGTAGGAGTGGCCCTGGCCCCTGGGCAGAGGTGGGCTCTGACCTCCAGACTGCAGGGTCAGGTTACCCTTGGTCCTGTTCACTGCGGGTCCCCAGGATGCCCAACTCCACGCAGTGCAGAATGAGCTCAGGGAGAGGACGAGAGTTGTCCAGAGCACTCCTGGTCCTGATTTGGGAGAACTGTCCTGCAGGCAGATGGGCTGCCTCAGAAACAGCCATCCGTCCCCAAGGTTTCAAAAGAAGGGCCCAGGAAGGTGTCTCTGGGGGCTTTAGAGAGAAGACACTGGCCTGGGAGGTGGTCCCCAGAGTGCCCTGTGTTCCTCCATCACAACACTGGGGGTTCCACCTCCAGGTCGTCTGTGTCCCTGTCTGTCGTCTGCCCCAAGCCTCCCCACAGGGCCCAGGAGCTGGGGCAGTTCCCACCTGGAGACTCCACAAAGGGATACCTGGTTCCTCTGTTAGAACAGGGGAGGCCCCATGACCCTCAGTCCCTCTGAGATGGAAACAAAGGCAGATCCTGGGTTATCCTGTCCCCTCCTGCAGGAGAAGTTCCCCTGGATCCCCTGGTGAAATGTCTGCAAGGACCGTAGGCAGATGTCCCAAATACTGGGGACCTTGAGGGTGGGGAGTCACTCCCTGACTTTCTTGTGGTCATTCTGCCCTGGTGGAAGATCCACCTGGGATCGAATATCCAGAGTTTGTGCCAGTTTCAGTGTGTTTGTGAGAAGGACATATGTTAGAGGCTGGAGGGGATGTCAGTGAATGATGTCAGGGAATTAATTGGGTTTGACCCCTCACTGTTAGAAAGACCCTGAATTCCCTCCCGATGCTACTAGGGTAAAAGCCCTGTTCTTGTGTCATTTATCTACGTTAATGCAAATAGAGTTTATTAAGGGTCTGCTCCAGCCCTGCCCTTGTACCACTCTAAAGCAAGATTCCAGCCCCTGTGGGTGGGTCCCACTGAGGCCATGTACAGCCCACAGAATTGACGTCCCAAGTCCAGGAGGACAGAGAATCAGATCATCCCCTCCTGCATGCCACAATGGCACCAGCTCTAATTGCGAAGACATCAACAAGTCCCGTCTTCTTAGGGCCACTCAGTCATCCAGAGACACCAGGACACCTCACACTTCCTACGGCATCAATCTTTGTCCACCAGACTTCCTTGCATACCATAAGCCCACTGAGAAACCTGGAGCACCTCCTGCTCTGGGCATCAGAACTGTCCCAGGCTGTGTGCCCAGGGCATCCTCCATCTGCAAGACCTCGATTCCTCCCACGAGTGCAGTGTCTACATTTTGGCTCCCCCAGAACATGCTTTGAGAAGCAACTCTTATTTGGATCCCTGTCCCATAACAGGATGAGCTGCGTTCCTCTGTGCTGACCTCCGCTGTGTCCTGGGTGTGGATCTCTTATGCACCACACAGAGAGTCCCTAGGGTCCCCAAACCCAGTTTTTTTCTCTGTGACACAGAAACCCCTCTGTGCATTCAGAGTCTTCCTAGTGTTCTCTAATGGCGGGGAAGGTTGGATTGACTCCCAACAAGGAGGTCACAGAAATGTCCAGGGAGAGGGTTCCTAGAAATGGACACATGGGGCTAACATCCATGTCTAAGATTCTTAGTTTTCCTTTCTGCAGCACTATGAGACTTTAATTTTACAGATGTAACTGAAGATGAAGCCTGGTACTACAGTATTATGTCTCCAAGCCTCAGATACTTATAGACCATCTCTATAATGTTTTCTACAGTTTGTACCACCTTTATTATTATTGACTTCATACATTATTCTAAATAAATTTACTTTACAAAACATCCTGTCCCAGCAGCGTGCAATGGCTTACACTGTAATTCCAGGTATTTGAAAGGCTAAAGTGGGGGGATCACTTGAAGCCAGGAGTTTGAAACAAAACATCCTTGTCCTTTGCAATATTGTCCATGAAATTAGAGGTTTTGTGGATTTGCTTAAAATTGTTTCTAACATGCATTAAAATAAACATATAACTATTAAAGTTTCTTAAAAGCTTATTTATGTTCTACCTAAAGTCAGTTTTGGGAAACACTGATACAGTGGAATAACCTTGGACTTTATATCCAGAGAGACCTGGGACTCGCTTGGTTCTGTCACTTAACTGTGCCATCTTGCACGAGTCACTTGGCTTCTTTGATACTCGATTCCACAATTTTAAAAATGATGATGGTAAAATCCACTTTGCAGAGCTGTTAGGAATAAGGATTGCTTCAGCCGGGAGGTGGAGGTTGCAGTGAGCTATGATGGCACCACAGCACTCAAGCCTGGATGACGGAGCAAGACTGTCTCAAAAAAAAAAAAAAGAAAGAAAGAAAGTTACTTCCACTTGTTAGGACTTGTGGTGCATCTGTCATTGTTTTCATTTCCTAGTTCCACTACCTATGTGTTCTGTGATTTTGATCAAGTTGCCTAACTTTTCTTGTTCCTCATTTACCTAATTTGTAAATGTGGGTAACAGTACACTAGTGTGAGTGTGTGTTATTTCCCAGCTCTGACCACTAGAGGGCCTAGAAGCACGGGCACCCACTGGCAATGGACGTGTCAGTGCCCGTGGTTTACAAACATCATTCTCCCATGAAAGGGTTCCCTGGAGAAATTAGCTGATCCAGGGCTGGGGCAGGAAAGCACAAGAGAAGCCTGGAGCTTTTTGTGAGGCCAGAAAGTAAGGAACCACTGGAAAAATTATGGGAATGTTTCAAAAGATTACAGATGTCAACAGGGAGCTTAGAATTACCAATTTTGGGACATGAGCAACATAATAAATAATGATAGCAATGGATTCCAACCCATAATTATCCATGAGTCCATGCTGATATAAATAATTGAACAAAGAAATAGATAAGAAAGAAGAAATAGCTCTTTCTTATAGCAGAATTCCAATTAATAAATGTAGAAGGAATTATGGAAATAAAAAATCACTATCTGGCTAACATCTCAGTAATAATTGTTTATAGGCAAGAATCAAGAAACATCCATAGATTCTAAAAATTAATGGGTAATAGTAAAATGATGCTGTAAGTATTGAGTACCAAGGAGGGGTGGAAGGAAGTATGGTGAGAAGAAACAGGCTACTTGCTTATTCCCAAAGTATCTGTCCACAAGACACTTATTAATTACAATGAGATGAATGGTAAATTTATAGTAGAGAAACCTGGCAGACACCACCTGAACCAAGGGCTTAAAGTGAACCTCATCAGTAATGAGAGATATGGACATCCTGCGCCTCCGGCTGGGATGTCCTGAGAAAGACACATCACTTCTGTGCTAATCTTGCCCAAAATACACAACCTGAAACATCCCAAGGGAACATGAGACAAACACAAATTGAGGGGCATTCTATGAAACAGCGGACCAGACCTCCTCAAAAGTGTCAAGGTCCTGAGAGAGGGAAAGAGTGGGAACCTCCCCCAGGTTAGAGGAGGCCTAGGAGATGTGACAGTGTTATTCAGTGTCAGATCTTGGATTGGAGTCGGGACCAGAAAAAGGACATGAGTGGGATGATTAGCAAAATTTGAATATTTGCAGATTAGTTAATATTATTGCACCAAGGCTAGTTCCCTGATTTGAACAATTATGTTGGTTATGTAAGATGTTGTTTGAAAAAAAAAAAAAAGCTTGATAAAGGATAAACTGGAACTCTATTTTTAAAGATTTTTGTTAGAAATAAACGTGATAAATGAGAAGTCAAAAAAATTTTTAAATGCTTTAGATTTCTGTAAGGCCAAAATGAGTGTATAGTGCTTAGAACAATGCTTGTGACGTAGGATTTCTTAACATGTCAGCTATTATTATAAGTACTTTTATAATTAATAAGTAAGGTTATAAGGAATGAGTAATCTAAGTAATTTATTGCCTAATGTCCTCATATATTCTCATATTTTTTCCTCTCTGCTGTGAAATCCATACTGAGCATGTACGTGGTTATTTGAAGATATAAAATAAGATTAGGCCTGGCATGGTGGTTCACACCTGTAATCCCAGCACTTTGGGAGGCCAAGGCAGGCAGATCACTTGAGGTCAGGTGTTGGAGAGCAGCCTGGCCAACATGGTGAAACCTCGCCTCTACTAAAAATACAAAAATTAGCGGGTGCGGTGGGCGCGCACCTGTAATCCCAGCTACTTGGGAGGCTGAGGAGGGAGAATCACTTGAAAGTGGGAGGCAGAGGTTGCAGTGAACAGAGATGGCACCTCTGCACTCCAGCCTGGACAACAGAGTGAGACTCCGTTTCAAGAAAAAAAAATATGTATATAATAAGATTGGGTTTTATTTTGAGAATTATTTTGGGGATAGAGGAGCTATTATTTCCTTTAGCCGCTAATAGCAGCTCAGACTCAGGCCGGTTTGCAAAACTTTGGCTAGGAAACAAAGTTTGAGCCAGGCTGCCACCCACCCAACGTGGTTTGTGATGGCGCCCCCTGGCGGCGCAGCGGGCTTTCCCGGTTCCTCACCCTCGTGCTTTAGGAGCGACTTTTAATTTTATTTAATTTAATTTTATTTTATTGTTATTTCAATAGTTTTTGGTTATATGGATAAGTTCTTCGGTAGTCGTTTCTGAGATTTTGGTGCACCCATCACCCAAGCTGTGTACGCTGTACCCAATGTGTAGTCTTCAATCCCTCACCCTTCTCCCACCCCTTCCGGCTAAGTCCCCAAAGTCCATTACATTATTCCGATGCCTTTGCATTCTCATAGCTTAGTTCCCACTTATAAATGAGAACATATGATATTTGTTTTTCCATTCCTGAGTTTCTTAGAATAATGGCCTCTAGTTCCCTTCAAGTTGCTGCAAAAGACATACTTTCCCTTTTATGGCTGAGTTAGTAGTCCATGTTGTATATATACCACATTTTCTTTGTCCACTTGTTGGTTGACGGGCACTTAGGCTGGTAGGAGTGACTTTAGAATTCCACTCGGTCTATTTATTGAACCCTTTCCAGCTCACATTGTGGATCCTTTAATCTTCACAACATGTCTCTGTTGAGACTTGAGAAGTGGTGTTTTTAGCATTTATTTTATCGATTATTTATTATTATTATTTATTCATTTATTTTGACAGGGCCTCGCTCTGTCACCCAGGCTGGAGTGCAATGGTGTTACTATACTCACTGCAGCCTCAACCACCTCCAGCTCAAATAAACCTCTGCCTCAGCCTTCCAATAGCTGGAACCTCAGGGGCACACCACCTCACTCAGCTAATTTTTAAAAAAATTTTCTAGAGACAGGGTCTCACTTTGTTGCCAGGGCTGGTCTCAAACTCCTAGCTTCAAATGCTTCTCCTGTTTCAGTCTCCCAAAGTGCTGGGATTACAAGTTTGAGCCACCAAAACTGACTGAGAAGGAGCATTTACTCATCTTAAGATGAGAAAACTGAAGTTCTAAAGGGTAAAGCAACTTGCCTTGCCCAGGGTTTCAAAGGGAGTGGCAGAGCCAGAATTTGGATCTAGGTCCCCCTGACTTCCAGGCTGAGTGTAAATGTCTAGGTGAATCTAAATGTGTATCCAGGTGGAGAAGTATTGGTGTAGAGCAGGTATTGTCAATTGGGAGTGGTTTCCCCCGGGGAGACAAGTGGCAATGTCTGGAGATATTTTTAGCTTTCATAACCGGGGTGGGGATGGGAGAGATGGAAGACTGCTATTGGCATCTAGCGAAGAAAGGCTACGTGGATGCTACTGAACAATGCACAAGGCACACAACAGCCCCCACCACAAGGAATTGTTCAGCCCAAATGTCAGTAGAGCTGCTATGAAGCCCTGGTTGGACTTAGAAACCTGAGGATGCATTCTTGCAGTGAGCTAATGTTTGCCAAGTGCTGAGCTGGACAGCATGAGGGATATGGAAACAGTGCACCATTTGTGCTGCCAAGGAGGCTGCGGCCTAGAAAGGCAGGGGGTGGAGGCAGGAGAGGCACATGAAGGCCTTCAACATCAGGCAGCAGATGATAAGTGCCAAGAACAGAGCGTCCAGTAGGGCTAAGCCAGCTCTCAGGAGGGAGACCACATGTTTGGCTATGGGAGGAACTGAGGGAAGCTGTGGGAAGGTGGTTTTGAGCTGGGTGTATGAGCAAAGTTGAGCTGATGGGAAAACACAAGACCTGTAGAGGGAAGGGCAAATAGTCTAGTTTGGGTGGGGAGAGAGTATTTTTTTAGTGAGTAGAGAGGGACACGCTGGAAAAGCAGATTGGGGCTGGAGCTTTGAGTCCAGGCTGAGGACTCAAGCCAGGGTGTCTGTTATAGAGATAAAAAAGCCTTTCCTCTCTGAATGGTGGTCTAGGCCATAGGGCTACAGGGCTCAGCAGCTTCCCAAGTGCTCTCTCTACAAAGAAGGGGACGTTGGAAATCGTAGTGTAGAAGGGCAAACATCTCTTGATTTTAGGACCAATTTCATGCTGAGTATGTGACAAACCCATTTCACATCAAAGTGGCCCTTGGGTAGATGGTGTTCCCAGGTGAAAATATACATGGGGTGAGCTCTCTTCTGCATGGTTGCTCTGTGAAAGGCTGGACCACTTTATAGTGAAAACCCAGAGCAATTTGAGACCCCTAGGCAAAGGTTTGCTACCCAAAATGTGAGCTGCTACAGCAGGGCCTGCTATGGATAAAGTTATAAATATGGACACTACCTGGTGACAGGATTTTTCTAGTTTATTACTTTACCATTAAATAGCATTAAGACATGTTTGCGGCATGTATGGTGCACTGTAAAGAATATAAGCAAGGACTTCTTGACCTTCTATACATGTACAGTTGCCTTTAACACCCTCCCACCACTGCCACCATGTTTGGCCCCAGAGAAATGCATTACTCTTCTGGGGGGTTAGAGGAGAAGGCAAGAGAGCAAATCTTTGTTGAGCCAAAGATTTGCTGTGTGTGTGTATTTGCCAGCTACAGTTGTGGACACTTTCCCATACATTATCTTATTTAACTCTCTTAACACCGTTTGTATATAAGTACGGTTTACTTCTTTTGGTAAAGGGGAAGCTGGCATTGGGAAAGGCTAACTTGCCCTAAACCCCTGTAACTGAAAGAGGCTACATTTTTATGCATATGTGGCCCACTGTGCCACATTTTCTCCTCCCTTTTTTCCATTCATAGGCAATTAATCTTATTCACCTGGACTTGGGCTGCTAGAGACCATGGACATTAGTATTAGTGGCAGCAACAGAAGGAGGAAAGAGATTAGAACTTTCATTGCAATTGTTGGTGCAGCTATAAGTCACTTGGAGAGTGTATGGAAGTTTCCCGGTTGGAGGCTCCTGATATCTGGGGATGGCTCAGGCCAGGGTACACAGCCCGGTGGTCTACGCTTTAGTCCCAGGTCAGTGTTTCCATCTGAGGGCGAGAACAGGTGAGGTGATGCTGGCCTTCCTGTTAAGTAACAAATTAGATCGTGTGTTTTCCAGAAATGTGGGAGATAAAATTTCTCAAACAAAAAAATGAGACAGAAGGTGTTGCAGTAGAGAGTTTAATACTTGCAAGGTGGCCAAGCAAAGAGGATGGGATATATTTCTCAAATCTGCCTCCCCAAGAATTTGGAGACTAAGATTTTAAAGGATTGTTTGGCGAGCAGGGGACTAGGAAATGGACACTGCTGATTGGTTGGGCTGGAAATGAAATCAGAGGGTGTCAAAATTGTCTTGTGCACTAAGGAAGTTCCTGGGTGGAGCTCACAGGACAAGTTGAGCTAGTTTCTTAGCATAGGTCAACAGTCTGGGTGGTGTCAATTGGTCCACCAGAATGCAAAGTCTAAACAACATCTCAAACTCCAGACTTAAATTTCACAACAGCAATAGAATCTATAGGAGCAATTAAAGAACATATAAATCTTGTGCCCACTGGCTACGTGACTCCTGAGCAGTAGGTAATTATAAAAACAAAACAAAACAAAACAATAGATGGGGAGCAATGACTGTTTCCTGTTTAACTCTACCTATATCCTAGGTGAATTCAGGCCCCTACCATAATTCTAACCTTGCGACATTTCATTTGTTTTACAAAGTTGGTTTCAATTCCGGAACAAGAAGGGGATTAGTTAAACTATAAATTCCTTCTATAGTTAGGCTGGCCTATGTACAGGAATAAGCAAAGGTGGATAGTGTGTGAAGTTAGAAGCAAGATGGAGCCAGTTACATTAGATTTCTCTCGCTATTATAATTTTGCAAGGGTGGTTTCAGTCCCCCCTGGGCTTCAGCATTCCTCATTCCTGAGGTGTGAGCAGATGATGAGGTGGGAGGGGTTGATAACGACTCTAACTTCTTCCTGATGATAGGGGACATCATTGGGGTTTATTCCAGGATAGGAGAAATGAAACTGTCTTGTTGTTTTCTTCCTATATTCATGAGTGCCTGGTTGGGGACCCAAGTTTTGCATGACAAGGATATTAGTATTCACATCCCCAGCCCCAGCATAGTACTTAAGTGAACAGCAGACTGTAAGTATTGAGCCCTAATATAGGGAGTGAAAGCCCAAGTCTCAAGAGTTCTTGTGGAAGTGATCTGAAGTTTTAAGGCATCCAGATAAATAACACCAAGAACCAACCAATCAGACATGGGGTCACCGGTAGAGACCTGCGGTAGCCATCAAGTTTCTTGGAAATTTCTTTCTATCCAGATTTCAACTTCTCCTGAGGTGTTTATGTAGGTGCAGCAAAGGATGTTTCAAATTGCACAAACTCCCCTTTGTGTAGCCAACAGATTGTCTAGGACTACGTGAGCTAGCAAATTGAGGGACCTTTGTTGAACCCTAAGGCTTCTTGCAGTTTCTTCTCAACAATCAATCCAAAGGTAGCAGACAAATTCCTGATCATGTCTCTGTTGCCTTAAACTCCATAACTAGGAACCAATATCCCTAGAAGGCTCTGCCACCAGGTATCTTGATATCTGCCTGAAGTCCTCTTTTTGCTCTATGGGGAAATAGGTATAATTTTTCACTGTGAAGATAGGCTGAGAAGGGAGTTACAAAATGTCCCAGTAAGCAGGAGCCCTTGATATGCAGGCTATTGAGACATAGGTGGGCTCATCCTAACAGAGCCTGCAGATACCTGTATGAACTGGGTGAATTCCTCCATTGCAGGGTCCCAAAGTAACTTGGGGTTCCTGGGCCTGTCAGAAAGTGGCATTCTTTACTTACCTCACATCAGAAATCCTGTAAAGGGACTACATAGACAAGGTACAAGACCAGGTTTTCCAAGGGGCTTTTATTGGCTCTATAAGTCAACTTCAATCTCTGAATGCAGGTTGCTCATTCCAAAGATAGCTCACTGAAAGAGAAATTCAAGCCAAGAAATCAGAAGCTGTCCATGAAAGGGGATAAGATCAATAAATGGCAAAAGGCACACAGATATCAAACCAGAAAAATCTGCCAGAACTAGACATCAAACCCAGGCCACTGCAGTGAGAGGGCAAACCTTAGCTACTGAGCTACAGTGTGGGGCAGTCTCCATCGCTATTCCCAGAAGGAATCCAAAGCAGGCAGTGTTCAGCTTACAGAAGATTTTTTTCTAAAATTTTTTATTAATTAAAACATTATAGAGGAGACAAACAATTGTTCTTACCATTTGCTCAATTGATTTGCACACAGAGATAAAGGCCAGAAGCCTGACTGGTTAAAAAAAAAAATCTTACCCTTTTGCCAGCTTGTCAGGTTTCTCCTGGGTTCCCTTTGTCTGTGGCTTCCAGAAGACCAGAGTTGGGGTCAAGCTACTTTATAAAAGAAAATCATCCTTTTCCACTTCATGGAATCATAAGCAAAAGGCCTCCCAATTTTGCAAGATGCAGTCACAGGAGAGACAAATTAACCTTTCCCATTCTGGCTGAAGTGGTACACACATAACAAAACACAGACATTAGTCACCCAACTCAGCACCCACGTATCAACCTGACAAAGCTCAAACTGGCCGGGCGCGGTGGCTCAAGCCTGTAATCCCAGCACTTTGGGAGGCCGAGACGGGCGGATCACGAGGTCAGGAGATCGAGACCATCCTGGCGAACACAGTGAAACCCCGTCTCTACTAAAAAAATACAAAAAACTAGCCGGGCGAGGTGGCGGGCGCCTGTAGTCCCAGCTACACAGGAGGCTGAGGCAGGAGAATGGCGTAAACCCGGGAGGCGGAGCTTGCAGTGAGCTGAGATCCGGCCACTGCGCTCCAGCCCCGGCGACAGAGCGAGACTCCGTCTCAAAAAAAAAAAAAAAAAAAAAAGCTCAAACTTGCCCATGTTGGCCCATATCATCTTTGATCCATTCAAGGTATGAGGATATGACCTCTGACCAGGAGTTCAATGGGTGGTCTCTGGGAAAGATGGAAAAGTGACTGTCACCCTGAGTTAGGCTGGCTGAGTTTCCACTAGCGATTCCTTCAGGGCTCACCAAATGTGACTAGCCAGACAAACAGAGCTCCCAGAGTTAGGCCTGCTGAGCTTCTGATAACAAGTCCTTCAGGGAATCCCCTTCATAAACATAAATGTACATAACAAGACAAAGACAGATGAATAAAAATTCAAGAAGGGAGGGAAAAACCGGCAGTGACCCCGTGATCAGGGCTGAAGGCAGCGAGTGCACTGCGAGCTTTGGGTTTCTGTGGTCGGCAAGCCAGAACAGCACCTCTCCAGTGGGCTGAGCCCACTGCACACCCTCAGTGTGCTGAAACACAAGAGTTTAGCACTGAAGGGGATGCCCCAAAATGCTGTCAGTGCTGTCCCTGGACAGGACAGTCCTCCAGCACATCCTCAGCCACGGAGGAGCCATCAGCTTCAGCTCCAGCTCCATGTTCTTCAGCTGTCCCAATTCTTGGCAGCTATCTCAGAGGTGTGGAGCTATCTCCTATGACAGTTCTGACCCCACTGCATTATACGTCATGTGCTAGGAGATGTACATGTAGGGAGCCAAGCAGGATTTGAATCTGAAAGAAGAGATTCTGACCTATCTATTGATTTTCATATTTTCCACTTGGGCTCTTCGTGCCAGAATAAAAAAAAATCCCCAGATATTATCTGTCACTAAAAGGTATTTATGGGAAGATGGTGGATAGGAAGCAGGACTACATTGCAGCTCCAGCTCAGAGGGACAGAGCAGTGTGTGGAGAATCACGCTGGGAACTCTTGCTCCAGAACAACTACAGGACTATACCAGGAAAGCTGAGAGAATCCACAGACCCTCTGAAGGAAGCAGATTGCTCCTGCAGGACCCAGGAGACAGCCCAAATACTATGCTGGTATCCATAGATGAGAGACCTGAAGATGGTTTACAGTACAGGACTCTGTGCAGATACCACAGTAACAGCCTGGAGCCTGGTAGCCCTGCTAGGTGGCTAGATACAGAAGAGAAATAACAATCACTACAATTCAGTGCTCAGGAAGCCATATCCCTGATAGTGCTACATCAAGGGACACCCTGTGAGACTAAAGAATCTGAACAGTGGCCTTGAGTCCCAGATCTTTCCTCTGACATGGGCTACCCAAATGAGGAAAAACAAAAAACAAAAACAAAACAAACAAACAAAAAGAAAACAGAAAAACAACTCTGGTAACATGACAAAACAAGATTCTTTAACAACCTCCCCCCATCCCACCAAAAAAAATCACACTACCTCACCAAAAATGGATCCATACCAAGAAGAAATCCCTGATTTACCTGAAAAAAAATTCAGACCATAGATTATTAAGCTAATTGAGGAGGCACCAGATAAAAGCGAAGTTCAATTCAAGGAAATCCAAAAAATGACACAAGATATGAGAGAAGAAATCATCAGTGAAACAGATAGCATAAATGAAAAACAATAAAAACTTCAGGAAATAAAGAAGACACTTAGAGAAGTGCAAAATGTACTGAAAAGTCTCAGCAATAGAATTGAACAAGAGGAAGAAAGAACTTCAGATATCAAGGACAAGGTTTTCAAATTAATCCAACCCAACAAAGACAAAGAAAAAAGAATTTTAAAAATGAATAAAGCCTCCAAGAAACTTGGTATTATGGTACACAACCAAACCTCAGAATAATTGGCATTCCTGAGGAAGAACAGAAATCTAAAAGTTTGGAAAACATATGTGGGCAAATAAACAAGAAAAACTTCCCTGACCTTCCTAGAGACCTACTCATCCAAATACAAGAAGATCAAAGAACACCTGGGAAATTCAATGCAAAAAGATCACCACCTAGGCACATTGTCATCAGGTTATCTAAAGTCAAGACAAAGAAAAGAATCTTAAGAACAGTGAGGCAAAAGCACCAGGTAACCTATAAAAGAAAACCTATCAGATTAACAGCAGATTTCTCAGCAGAAATCCTACAATCTAGAAGGGATTGGGGCCCTGTCTTCAGCCTCCTTAAAAAAAAACAATTATCAGTCAAGAATTTTGTATCCAGCAAAACTAAGTCTCATAAATAAAGAAAATATACAGTCTTTTTCAGATAAACAAATGCTGAAAGAATTGCCACTACCAAGCCACCACTATGAGAACTGCTAACAGGAGCTCTAAATCTTGAAATAAATCCTGGAAACACATCAAAACAAAACCCTTTTTAAAGCATAAATCTCACAGGACCTATAAAACAAAAATACAGTTTAAAAAACCCAGCTATACAGACAACAAAGGGCATGATAAATAGAATAGCACCTCACATCTCAATACTAACATTGAATGTAAATGACCTAAATGCTCCACTTAAAAGACACAGAATTGCAGAATTGATAAAAATTTACCAACCAAGTATCTGCTGCCTTCAAAAGACTCACCTAACACATAAGGACTCACATAAACTTAAGGTAAAGGGGTGGGAAAAGACATTCCATGCAAATGGACATGAAAAGCAAGCAGGAGTAGCTATTCTTATATCAGACAAAACAAACATTAAGGCAACAGCAGTTTAAGACAAAAAGGGACATTACATAATGATAAAAGATCTTATCCAACAGGAAAATATCACAATCTTAAATATATATGCACCTAAATTTATGCTCCCAAATTTATGAAACAATTACTACTGGACTTAAGAAATGAGATAGACAGCAACACAATAATAGTGGGGACCTCAATACTACACTGTCAACACTAGACAGGTCATCTGGACAGAAAGTCAACAAAGAAACAATGGATTTAAACTATACCCTGGAACAAATAGACTTAACAGATATTTACAGAACATTCTACCCAACAACCACAGAATATACATTCAATTCACCAGTACATGGAACGTTCTCCAAGATAGACTATATGATAGGCCACAAAACAAGTCTCAATAAACTGAAGAAAATTGAAATCATGTCAAGTGCTCTCTCAGACCACAGTGAATAAAATTGGAAATCAATGCCAAAGAGAACCTTCAAAACCATGCAAATGCATGGAAATTAAATAACCTGCCCCTGAATGATCATTGTGTCAACAATAAAATCAATAAGGAAGTTTGTAAATTCTTTGAATTGAACAGTAGTGATGCAACCTGTCAAAACCTCTGGAATACAGTAAGGGTGGTGCTAAAAGGAAAGTTTATAGCCTTAAATGCCTTCATCAAAAGTCTGAAACAGCACAAATAGACAATCTAAGGTCACACCTCAAGGAACTAGAAAAACAAGAACAAACCAAACTCAAACCCAGCAGATGAAAGGAAATAACCAGGATCACAGTAGAACTAAATGAAATTGAAACAAACAAACAAAAAAAACCACAAAAGATGAATAAAACAAAACCTGATTCTTTGAAAAGATAAATAAAATTGATAGGCCATTAGCAAGATTAACCAAGAAAAGAAGAAAGAAGATCCAAGCAAGCTCAATTGGAAATAAAACAGAAGATATTACAACCAACACCACAGAAATACAAAAGATCATTCAAGACTACTATGAACGCCTTTATGTGCATAAACTAGAAAATCTAGAAAGGATGGATAAATTCCTCAAAAGATACAACCTTCCTAGCTTAAATTAGGAAGATTTAGAAACCCTGAACAGACCGGTAACAACCAGCAAGATTGAAATGGTAACCAAAAAATTACCAACAAAAAATAAAGTCCAGGACCAGACAGATTCACAGCACAATTTTACCAAACATTCAAAGAATAATTGGTATAAATTCTACTGACACTTTCCCACAAGATAGAGAAGGAGGCAACCCTCTCTAAATTATTCTATGAAACCAGTATCACTGCAATACCAAAACCAGGAAAGGACATAACAACAACCAAAAAAAAAAACAAAACAAAAAGCTACAGGCCAATATCTCTGATGAAGATAAATGTAAAATTTCTTAACAAAATGCCAGCTAACCAAATCCAACAGCTTATCAAAAAGATATAATCTATCATGATCAAAGGGGTTTCATACCAGGGATCAGGGATGGTATAACCTTCACAAGTCAATAAATGTGATGCACCACATAAACAGAATTAAAAACAAAAATTACATGATCATCTCAACAGATGCAGAAAAGTCATTTACAAAATCCAGCATTGCTTTATGATTAAAACCCTCATCAAAATCAGCATACAAGGGACATACCAAAATGTAATAAAAACCATTTATGACAAACCCACAGTCAACATAATACTGAATGGGAAAAAGTTGAAAGCATTCCCTCTGAGAACTGGGAAAAAAACAATGATGCCCACTCTCACCACTTCTATTAACATAGTACTGGAAATCCTAGCCAGAGCAATCAGACAAGAGAAAAAAATAAAGGGCATTCAAATCAATAAAGAGGAAATAAAATTGTTGCTGTTTACTGATGATTTAATTGTACACCTAGAAAAACGTCAAGACTCCTTCAAAAAGCTTCTAGAACTGATAAATGAATTCATCAATGTACACAGATCATTAGTTCTAATACATTAACAGTGACCAAGCTGAGAACTGAATCAAGTACTCAACCCCTTTCACAATAGCTGCAAAAATAAAATAAAATAAAATACTTAAGAATATACCTAACCAAGGAGGTGAAATATCTGTGAAAGGAAAACTACAAAGCACTGCTGAAAGAAGGAAATCACAGAATGCACAAACAAATGGAGACACATCCCATGCCCATGAATAGATAGAATCAATATTAGGAAAATTACCATACTGACAAAAGCAATTTACAAATTCAATGCAATTCTCATCTGTATTTGTCCATTTTCATGCTGCTGATAAAGACATACCTGAGGCTAGGCAATTTACAAAAGAAAGAGGTTTAATTGAGGGCATGGCAAGGTGGCCAAATAGGAACAGCTCCAGTCTGCAGCTCCCAGTGAGACCAATGCAGAAGGTGGATGATTTCCACATTTCCAACTGAGGTACCCAGCTCATCTCATTGGGACTGGTTAGACAGTGGGTGCAGCCCACGAAGGGTGAGCAGAAGCAAAGTGGGGCACCACCTCACCCAGGAAGCACAAGGGGTTGGGGAACTCCCTCCCCTAGCCAAGGGAAGCCATGAAAGCCTGTGCTGTGAGGCATGGTGCTATCTGGCCCAAATACTACTCTTTTCACATAGTCTTCACAATCCACAGTCCAGGAGATTCCCTTGGATGCCTACACCACCAGAGCCCTGGGTTTCAAGGACAAAACTAAACGGCTGTTTGGGCAGACACTGAGCTAGTTGCAGGAGTTTTTATGGTACCCCAGTGGTGCCTGGAACACCAGGGAGACAGTACCATTTACTCCCCTGGAAAGGGTGCTGAAACAAGGCAGCTGAGTGGTCTTGCTCAGTGGAGGCCACCCCCACAGAGCCGGGCAAGCTAAGATCCATGAGCTTGAAATTCTCGCTGCCAGCACAGCAGTCTGAAGTCTATGTGGGAAGCTTGAACCTGATGGAGGGAGGGACGTCCACCATTACTGAGGCTTGAGTAGACAGTTTTCCCCTCACAGTGTAAACAAAGGCTCCAGGAACTTCAAACTGGGTGCAGAACCCATAGCAGCATGGCAAAGCTGCTGTAGCCAGAGTGACTCTCTAGATTTCTCCTCTGTGGGCAGGACATACCTTTAAAAAGGCAGCAGCTCCAGTCAGATGCTTATAGATAAAACTCCCATCTCCCTGGGAAAGAGCATCTGGGGGAAGGGGTGGCTATGGGCACAGCTTCAGCAGACTTAAATATTCCTGCCTACCAGCTCTGAAGAGAGCGGCAGATCTCCCAGCACAGCACTTGAGCTCTGCTAAGGGACAGACTGCCTCTTCAAGTGGGTCCCTGATGCCCATACCACCTGACTGGGAGACATCTCCCAACAGGAGTCGACAGAGACCTTATACACCTGGTGAGTGCTCCTCTGGGATGAAGTTTCCAGAAGAAAGAGCAGGCAGCAATCTTTGCTGTTCTGCAGCCTCTGCTGGTGATACCTGGGAAAACAGGGTGTGGAGTGGACCTCCAGCAAGCTCCAGCAGACCTGCAGAAGAGGGGTCTGACCATTAGAAGGAAAACTAACAAACAGAAAGCAATAACATCAACATCAACAAAAAGGATGCCCACACAAAAGCCCCATCCAAAGGTCACCAATATCAAAGACCAAAGGTAGATAAATCCACAAAGATGAGGATAAACCAACACAAAAAGGCTGAAAATTCCAAAAACCAGAATGCTGCTTCTCCTCCAAAGGATCACAACAAGGGAACAAAACTGAACAGAGAAAGAGTTTGACAAATTGACAGAAGTAGGCTTCAGAAGGTGAGTAACAACAAACTCCTCTGAGCTAAAGGAGCATGTTCTAACTCAATGCAAGGAAGCTAAAACTCTTGATAAAAGGTTACAGGAACTGCTAACTAGAATAACCAGTTTAGAGAAGAACATGAATAACCTGATGGAGCTGAAAAACACAGCATGAGAACTTCATGAAACATACACAAGTATCAATAGCTGAATTGATCAAGTGGAAGAAAGGATATTAGAGATTGAAGGTCAACTTAATGAAATAAAGCATGAATACAAGATTAGAGAAAAAAGAATGAAATGAATGAACAAAGCCTTCAGGAAATATGGGACTACATGAAAAGACCAAACCTACGTTTGATTGGTGTACCTGAAAGTAATGGGGAGAATTGTACCAAGTTGGAAAACACACTTCAGGATGTTATCCAGGAGAACTTCCCCAACCTAGAAAGAGAGACCAACATTGAAATTCAGAAAATACAGAGAACACCACTAAGATACTCCTTGAGAAGAGCAACCCCAAGACACATATTCATCAGATTCACCAAGGTTGAAATGAAGGAAAAAATGTTAAGGGCAGCCAGAGAGAAAGGTCGGGCTACCCACAAAGGGAAACCCATCAGACTAACAGCAAATCTATCTGCAGAAACCCTACAAGCCAGAAGAGAGTGGGGGCTAATATTCAACATTCTTAAAGAAAAGAATTTTCAACCCAGAATTTCCTATCCAGCCAAACTAAGCTTCATAACTGAAGGAGAAATAAAATCCTCTACAGACAAGCAAATGCTTAGGGATTTTGTCACCACCAGGACTGCCTTACAAGAGCTTCTGAAGGAAACACTAAATATGGAAAAGAAAAACCGGTACCACCCACTGGAAAAACAAACCAAAATGTAAAGGCCATTGACACTATGAAGAAATTGCATCAACTATGGGCAAAATAACCAGCTAGCATCATATGACAGGATCAAATTCACACATAACAATATTAATCTTACATATAAATGGGGTGAATCCCCCAATTAAAAGACATAGATTGCAAATTGGATAAAGAATCAAGAACCATTGGTGTGCTGTATTCAGGAGACCCACTGCACGTGCAAAGACACATATATGCTCAAAATAAAGGGATAAAGAGTTACCAAGCAAATGGAAAGCCAAGAAAAGCAGGGGTTGCAATCCTAATGTCTGATAAAACATACTTTAAACCAGCAAAGATCAAAAAACGCAAAAGAGGGCATTACATAATGGTAAAGGGATCAATGGAACAAGAAGAGCTAACTTTCCTAAATGTATATGCACCCAATACAGGAGCACCCAGATTCATAAAGCAAGTTATTAGATAACTAAAAAGAGACTTAGACTCCCACGCAATAATAGTGGAAGACTTTAACACCCCATTGTCAATATTAGACAGATCAAAGAGATAGAAAATTAACAAGGATATTCAGGACTTGAATTCAGCTCTGGACCAAGCAGACCTAATAGACACCTACAGAACTCTCCACCCCAAATCAATAGACTATACATTATTCTCAGCACCACATAGCACTTATTCTAAAATCAACCACATAATTGGAAGTAAAACACTCTTCAGCAAATGCAAGAGAATGGAAATCATAACAAACAGTATCTCAGATCACAGTACAATAAATTAGAACTCAGGATTAAGAAACTCACTCAAAACTGCACAACTACATGGAAAGTGAACAGTCTGCTCCTGAATGACTACTGGATAAGTAACAAAATTAAGGCAGAAATAAATAAGTTATTTGAAACCAATGAGAACAAAGATGCAACGTACCAGAATCTCTGGGACACAGCTAAAGCAGTGTTTAGAGGGAAATTGTAGCACTAAATGTCCACAAGAGAAAGTGCAAACGATCTAAAATCGATATCCTAACATCACAATTAAAAGAACTAGAGAAGCAAGAGCAAACAAATTCAAAAGCCAGCAGAAGGCAAGAAATAAGTAAGATCAGAGCAGAACTGAAGGAGATAGAGACACGAAAAACTCTTCAAAAAATCAATGAATCCAGGAGCTGGTTTTTTGAAAAGACTAACAAAATATATAGACCACTATCCAGTCTAATAAAGAAGAAAAGAGAGAAGAATCAGATAGACACAATAAAAAATGATAAAGGTGATATCACCACTAATTCCACAGAAATACAAACTACCATCAAAGAATACTATAAACACTTCTATGCAAATAAAGTAGAAAATCTAGAAGAAACAGATAAATTCCTCGACACATACACCCCCCAAAACTAAATCAGGAAGAAGCCAAACCCCTGAATAGACCAATAACAAGTTCTGAAATTGAGGCAATAATTAATAGCCTAACAACCAAAAAAAAAAAAAAAAAAGACCAATAAAAAGTTCTGAAATTGAGGTGGTAAGTGATAACCTACCAACCAACAAAAGCCCAGGACCAGATGGATTCACAGCTGAATTCTACCAGAGGTACAAAGAGGAGTTGGTACATTCTTCTGAAACTATTACAAACACTAGAAAAAGAGGGACTCCTCCCTAACTCATTTTCTGAGGCCAGCATCATCCTGATACCAAAACCTGGCAGAGACACAACAAGAAGAGAAAATTTCAGGCCAATATCCATGATAAACATTGATGCAAAAATCTTCAATAAAATACTGGCAAACCGAATCCAGCAGCACACAAAAAGAGCTTATCCACCACGATCAAGTCAGCTTCATCCCTGGGATGCATGGCTGGTTCAACATATGCAAATCAATAAATGTAATCCATCACAGAAACAGAACCAGTGACAAAAAACACATGATTATCTCAATAGATGTGGAAAAGGCCTTTGATAAAATTCAACACACTTTCATGCTAAAAACACTCAATAAACTAGGTATTGATGGAACATATCTCAAAATAATAAGAGTTGTTTATCACAAACTCACAGCCAGTATCATAATGAATGGTCAAAAGTTGGAAACATTCCCTTTGAAAACCGTCAGAAGAAAAAGGTGCCCTCTCTTGTCACTTCTATTCAACATAGTATTGGAAGTTCTGGTCAGGGGAATCAGGCAAGAGAAAGGAAAAAAAAGGTATTTATATAAGAAGAGAGGCAGTCAAATTGTCTCTGTTTGCAGATGACATGATTACACATTAGAAAATCCCATCATCTCAGCCCCAAAACTCCTTAAGCTGATAAGCAACTTCAGCAAAGTCTCAGGATACAACATCAATGTGCAAAAATCACAAGCATTTCTATACACCAATAATAGACAAACAGAGCCAAATCATAAGTGAATACCCATTCACAATTGCTACAGAGAGAATAAAATACCTAGGAATGCAACTTACAAGGGATATGAAGGACCTCTTTAAGGAGAACTACAATCCGCTGCTCAAGGAAATAAGAGAGGACACAAACAAATGGAAAACCCTCCCGTGTTCATGGATAGGGAGAATCAATATTGTGAAAATGGCCATACTGCCCAAAGTAATGTGTAGATTCAATGTTATTCCCATCAAGCTACCATTGACTTTCTTCAATGATATGCACTTCCTAAATATATATGCACCCAATACAGGAGCACCCAGATTCATAAAGCAAGTTCTTAGATAACTAAAAAGATACTTAGAAAAACTACTTTAAATTTCATATGGAAACAAAAAAGATCCCACATAGCCAAGACAATCCTAAGCAAAAAGAACAAAGCTGGAGACATCATGCTGCCCGACTTCAAACTATACTACAAGGCTACAGTAACCAAAAGAGCATGGTACTGGTACCAAGACAGGTATGTAGACCAATGGAACATAACAGAGGCCTCAGAAATAACACCACACATCTACAACCATATGATCTTTGACATATGCAGAAAATCGAAACTGGATCCCTTCTTTACACTTTATACAAAAATTAACTCAAGATGGATTCAAGACTTAAACATAAGACCTAAAATCATAAAACCACTAGAAGAAAACCCAGGCAATATCATTCAGGACATAGGCATGGGCAAAGACTTCATGACTAAAACACCAAAAGCAATGGCAACAAAAGCCAGAATTGACAAATAGGACCTAATTAAACTAAAGAGCTTCTGCACAGCAAAAGAAACTATCAGCAAAATAAACAGGCAGCCTACAGAATGGGAGAAAATTTTTACAATTTATCCATCTGTCAAAGGGCTAATATCCATAATCTACAGAGAACTTAAACAAATTTACAAGAAAAAAGTAAGCAACTTCATCAAAAAGTGGGTGAAGGATACGAACAGACACTTCTCAAAAGAAGAACACATTTATGCGGCCAACAAACATATGCACAGACATAGAGCTAAACCACCACTGGTCATTAGAGAAATGCAAATCAAAACCACAATGAGATACTATCTCATGGCAGTTAGAAAGGTGATCATTAAAATGTCAGGAAACAACAGATGCTGGAGAGGATGTGGAGAAATAGGAATGCTTTTACACTGTTGGCAGGAATGTTCAACCATTGTTGAAGACAGTGTGGTGATTCCTCACAGATCTAGAACCAGAAATATCATTTGACCCAGCAATCCCATTATGGGGTATATACCCAAAGGATTATAAATCATTCTGCTATAAAGATACATGCACACATATGTTTATTGCAGCACTATTCACAATAGCAAAGACTTGGAACCAACCCAAATGCCCATCAGTGATAGACTGGACAAAGAAAATGTGGCACATATACACCATGGAATACTATACAGCCATAAGAAATGAGTTCATGCCCTTTGCAGGGACATGAAATGAAACCATTATTCTCAGCAAACCAACAAAGGAACAGGAAACCAAACACTGCATGTTTTCACTCATAAGTGGGAGTTGAACAATGAGAACATATGGGCACAGGGAGGCAAACATCACACACCAGAGCCTGTCAGGGGGTGGAGGGCTAGGGGAGGGATAGCATTAGGAGAAATACCTAATGTAGGTGATGGGTTGAAGGGTGCAGCAAACCACCATGACACATTTACACCTACGTAACAAACCTTCAAGTTCTGCATGTGTATCCCAGAATGTAAAGAATAAGTTTTTTAAAAGAAAGAAAAAGAAAGAGGTTTAATTGGACTCACAGTTTCACATGGCTGGGGAGGCCTCAGAATCATGGCAGGAGTCAAGGAGAAACAAGTCACATCTTATGGGGATGGCAGCAGGCAAAAAGATAATGAGAGTTAAGAGAAACAGATTTCCGTTTATCAAACCATCAGATATCATGAGACTTATTCACTACCACAAGAACAGTATGAAAGAAACTGCCCCCATGACTCAATTGTCTCCCACTGGGTCCCTCCCACAACACATGGGAATTATGGGAATATGATTCAAGATGAGATTTGGGTGGGGACACAGAGCCAAACCATATAATTCCACCATTGGCTCCTACCAAATCCCATGTCCTCACATTTCAAAACGAATCATTTCTTCTCAACAGCCACCCAAAGTCTTAACTCATTCAGTATTAACTCAAAAGTCCAAATTCCAAAGTCTCATCTGAGACAAGAAAAGTCTCTTCCACCTATGAGTCTGTAAAATCAAAAGCAGATTAGTTACTTCCTAGATACAGTGGAGGTACAGGCATTGGGTAAACACAGTCATTCCAAATGGGATAAATTGGCCAAAACAAAGGGGTTACAGGGCCCATGCAAGTCCAAAATCCAGTGGGGCAGTCCAATCTTAAAGCTCCAAAATGATCTCCTTTGACTCCATGTCTCACATCCAGGTCATGCTGATGCAAAAGACAGGTTTCCATGGTCTTGAGCAGCCCTGCCCCTGTGGCTTTCCAGGCTACATCCTCGCTCCTGGCTGCTTTCGTGGTCTGGTGTTGAGTGTCTGCGGCTTTTCCATACACACAGTGTAAGATGTCAGTGGATCTACCATTCTGGGGTCTGGAGGATGATGGCTATCTTCTCACAGCTCCACTAAGCAGTGCCCTGGTAGGGACTCTGTGTGCAGGCGCTGACCCCACATTTCCCTTCCGCACAGTCCTAGCAGAGGTTCTCCATGAGAACCTCACCCCTGCAGCAAACTTCTGCCTGGACATCTAGGCATACATTTGATACATCCTCTGAAATCTAGATGGAGGTTCCCAAACCTCGATTCTTGACTTCTGTGCTCTTGCAGGCTCAACACACATGGAAGCTGCCAAGGCTTGAGGTTTTCACTCTTTGAAGTCATAGTCTGAGCTCTACATTGGCCCCTTTCAGCCATGGCTGGAGCGGCTGGGATGTAGGGCACCAAGTCCCTAAGCTGCACACAGCACAGGGACCCTGGGCCCAGTCCATGAAACCACTGTTTCCTCCTAGGCTAGGCCTGTGATGGGAGGAGCTACCATGAAGACCTCTGACATGCCCTGAAGACATTTTCCCCATTGTCTTGGGGATTACCATTTGATTTCTCATTACTTATTCAAATTTCTTCAGCCAGCTTGAATTTCTCTTCAGAAAACGGGATTTTCTTTTCTTTTCTTTCTTTTCTTTTTTTTTTTTTTTTTTTGAAACAGTCTCACTCTGTTGCCCAGGCTGGAGTGCAGTGCAGTGACATGATCTCAGCTTACCACAACCTCTGCCTCCCAGGTTCAAGTGATTCTCCTGCCTCAGACTCCTGAGTAGCTGGGACTACAGGTGCTCACCACCAGGCCCAGCTAATTTTTGTATTTTTAGTAGAGGTGGGGTTTCACTGTGTTGGCCAGGCTGGTCTCAAACTCCTGACCTCATGATCCACCTGCTTCAGCCTCTCAAAGTGCTGGGATTACAGGCGTGAGCCACTGTGACCGGCCAGGATTTTCTTTTCTGTCACATTGTCAGGTTGCAAATTTTCTGAACTTTCATGCTCTGCTTCCCTTATAAAACTGAATGCCTTTTAATAGCATCCAAGTCACCTCTTGAATGCTTTGCTGATTAGAAATTTCTTTCACCAGACACCTTAAATAATCTCTCTCAAGTTCTAAGTTCTACAAATCTCTGTGGTAGGGGCAAAATGCTGCCAGTCTCTTTGCTAAAGCATAACAAGGGTCACATTTGCTCCATTTCACATTAAGTTCCTCATTTCCATCTGACACCACCTCAGCCTGGACTTTATTGTCCATATTGCTATCAGCATTCTGGGCAAAGATATTCAACAAGTCTCTAGGAAGTTCCAAACTTTTCCACATTTTCCTGTCTTCTTCTGAGCCTTCCAAACTGTTCCAATCCCTATCTGTCACCCAGTTCCAAAGTCGCTTCCACATTTTTAGCTATCTTTTCAGCAGTGCCTTACTCTACTCTACTGGTACCAATTTACTGTATTTGCCAGTTTTCATGCTGCTAATAAAACATACCTGAGACTTGACAATTTACAAAAGAGAGATTTAGCTGGACTCAGTTCCACATGGCTGGGGAAGCCTCAGAATCATGGCAGAAGTCAAGGAGAAGCAAGTCACACCTTGTGTGGATGGCAGCAGGCAAAAAGAGAACGAGAGCCAAGTGAAACGGGTTTCCCCTTATCAAACCATCAGGTCTCATGAGACTTATTCACTACCACAAGAACAGTATGGGAGAAACTGTCCCCCACTGGGTGCCTCCCACAACACGTGGGAATTATGGGAGTACAATTCAGGATGGCATTTGGTTGGGGACACAGAGCCAAACCATATCACCATCAAAATACCACCATCATTTTTCATAGAACTAGAAAAAACAACCTGAAAATTCATATGGAACCAAAAAAGAGCCCACATAACCAAAGCAAGACTAAACAAAAAGAAGAAATCTGGTGGCATCACATTACCTGATTTCAAGCTATACTATAAGGCCATAGTCACTAAAACAGCACTGTACTGGTATAAAAGTAGACACATAGACCAATGGACAGAATAGAGAACCCAGAAATAAACCCAAATACTTACAGCAAACTGATCTTTGACAAAGCAAGCAAAAACATAAAGTGAAGAAAAGACACCTTATTCAATAAATGGTGCTGGGATAATTGGCAAGCCACATGTAGGAGAATGAAATGATTCTCATCTCTCACCTTATACAAAAATCAACTCAAGATGGATCATTACTTAAATCTAAACCTGACACTACAAAAATTCTTGAAGATAACATCAGAAAAGCCCTTCTAGACATTGGCTTAGTCAAACATTTTATGACCAAGAACCCAAAAGCAAAAGCAACAAAAACATAGATAGATGGGACTTAATTTAACTAAACAGCCTTTGCACAGCCAAAGGAACAGTTAGCAGAGTAAACAGACAACCCCACAGAGTGAGAGATAATCTTCACGATCGGTGCATCTGACAAAGGATTAATATCCAGAATCTACAAGGATCTCAAACAAATTAGAAGGAAGAAAACAAACTATCCCATCAAAAAGTGGGTTAAGGACATGAATAGACAATTCTCAAAAGAAGATACACAAATGGCCAACGGAAAAAAATGTTCAACATTACTAATAACCAGGGAAATGCAAGTCAAAACCATGATGCAATGCCACCTTACTCCCAAAGAATGGCCATAATCAAAAAATTAAAAAATAATAGATGTTGCTGTGGATGCGGTGAAAAGGGAACACTTCAACACTGCTGGCTGTTCATCAAATCCTGAAAGTAGATCAAATCCTAAAATAATCCAAAAATTATTCTGGAAGGTGAATGTCATTCAGGAGACCTTGGAAGCCCTAGGATGTCCTCTGCACAAATGAAGTGGAGGATGAGGTTAAATTATGGAGTTGGATGACACTCATCACATGACTTCACTTCTCTGCCTCAGTTTTTTATATCTGTAAAAATGGGGATGCTGACACTCAGGATTTTTTATGAGGACTGTAGCTACCTGAAAACCCCTTAAGATAGTGCCTGGTGCATAGTGCCTGGACACCCATATTTGGTCAAAGAATTATTCTGTGTTGATGATTGTTTTGGTGTGAAATGAGATAAAATGAGTTTTAGAGTTTTTCTAAACATTCTTCCAAGGGAGAGATTGTTGACATTTCTTTATGAAAACCTCAGGATAATAACTCTAAGGAAGTTGAGCACAGTATCCTCTTGCTTAAAAAGCCTGGTGATAGAAATTGTGTTCACTTTCCTACTTCGTGAAATTTACACCAGAGTCTTTCCTCTCTTACTTCAGAAGAGATGAAGGACAAAAGACCAGATGGGGAGGACAAGGTTGTTTAGGAGAGGTTGTGTACCTCTGACCTGGATTCCGTGATGTTCATTCAATCATACCTGGAAGTGTGCATATTTGCATGTGCAGTCATACATTTCTATCATATGCTTCATAATTCCCTCCCTGTCAGTGGCAATTAGGAACTCACATAAAGCTTAGGATAGTAAAATTATATGGTGTGTTGTTTCACTGCAGCAAAGATTTCTCTGAGGTTTAAGGAAACAATGGGACAAGAGGGCTGGACACTACTTGATGTCCTGCCTTCTCTTTTTATTGAGCAGCAGTCTACTCACCCATCATTTTTGACCTTCCCATTCTCCTACCGTGGGTTCAGATATAATTACTGAAGTCCAGATATAATTACTTGTGCCTGGAACTTGATGTTATTTTTTAAAAGAGGGGCCTGAGGAACGGTTTCCTAGCTGATTTCTAGGTTTCTAATTTTCACTGAATAAGTTGTTGGTTTTCAACTGTGGCTACTGGTTAGAGCCACGTGTGGGAATTTAAAACATACCAATGCCTGTGCCTTCCTCAAAGAGAGTCTAATTTGATTGCCCCATGGTGTGGCTTGGGATTTGGTCATTTAAAAATGTTTCCAAGGAAAATAGTCATTTTACAGTGAAGGAACTTTAGCCCAGTACTCAAAGTTAACATTCCCAATAATCAAAGATAGAGAAATTCTGGGCATCTTAATATGACAGATGTAGAAGGTGCAGCATTGCCTCTGTGGCATTTTTGCCCAAAGTGGATAACCTGAGTTTAATCATGAGAAAATATTAGGTAAGCTGAAACTGACGGTCATTCCACAAAAAAACTCGCCAATACTCTTTTAAAATGTTAAGGTCATGAAGGCAAAAGTAATTCTGAGGAACTGTCCCAGACTGAAGGAGACTGAAAGGACAGAACAATGAGATGCAGTGTGTGTTCTTGTATGGATCCTGATCCAGAAAAAGGACATTAGTGGGAAGACAGAGAGGATTTGAATAGGGTCTGCAGATTCATTCGTTGTAAGATGTCAGTGATCATTTTACTAATGTTGATGATTATACTCTGGTTATCTATAAAGTTAATACTAGGGAAAGTTGAATGAAAAGAATATGGGAACTCTGACTATTTTTGGAACATTTTTGGAAGTGTAAGATTATTTCAAAATGAAAGTTATAAAAAAGAAAGGGGAAAAAACTTCCAGATAATCCTGAGTCCCCAGAGTTGAAGACCACTTCCCTAAGTCATCTTGCCCAATACTGTCAGAGTAATCTTCCTGGAAATATTGTTTGTGATGTTACTTACCTTCTCAAAGCTTTCCAGTGACTCCTATCATCTATAGGATGAAATTCCAATTTCTTAAGTTCTCATTCAAAGCCCCCATAACACGACCCCTATCTACTTCCTTGATCTACATGGAAGGACTTGACCCACATTTGACTTTCTCATGTCTAAACACTTTCCAATTATTTGACTCCTTCATATAAAATGCCTACCTGCCTGCTCACCTCCTAAATTGTTCTTCATCTTAAAGCTCATTTCAGTCCCTGTCTCTTCACTGAAGCTGGTATGGTTATTTGTGTTAGAAGCCGTCATCCTTTGTTTCTTTGAATTCTGGGAGGTACAGTGGTGTGGACTGAAATATAAGCTTTAGATTCAGAAATATGTGAGTCTGAATTCTGATTCCACCTTTCACCAATTCTGAGATAAAATACTAGTTAATGATGTCTTGGGATAGAAGGATAATAGTACCTACTTAAAGGGTCGTTGTGAGCATTAGATGAGGTGCAAACAAAGGTCTCCAGCACATAACAGATTTCTTCTTCACCATTTTTGTTGCTCAGTGATCCCCAAAGGTGTTATGGGTGATGCAAAGGCTTTTATCAAAATTTTCTGCAGGGCCTTTTAAAAAGTCTTGTGTCTGGCCATCACTAAGATGAGAGACAACCTTGAACTGAACTGAACTGAATGTTTGGGACTTTAAAAAATTCAACCGAGATTTGTTTTTCCTGGAACACAACTCAGTAAACAAGTGGATAGAAAAATGTAACCCAAGAGAGGGAGAAGGGAAGCACAATGGTTTCAAATAACACCCATGCCTTCGTAGGAAAAAGCTGTGATGCCTTCTGAACCTACCTGTTTGCTCTCAGTCAGGCAGGATCAAAGAAATGCAACTCCTTAGTACAATCCCTTAAACCATGAGTCCTGCACAGCACCTCACTAATCCATTCTCTGCCCAGGTGATGTGTGCATGGGTGAGTCAGATCTCCATGAGTGAGATACTCTTCCCACTTTTCAGCTCCCCTACCCTCACTACTGTGTGCTCTGGTCTGGCCCCAGTTCCCAGGCCATTAGTATTGGTCTAAGAAAGCAAGGCCAGGACGGGCAGCTGAGAGGAAAGTCAGAGGCCACCAAGCATGAAAAGAGAGAGGTGAGGCTGTCATTGCTCAAAGCCATCCACTCTGGGTATGTTTTATGACTGTTTCTAGGTTTTGGAATCTTCTCCCCTTTGTGACCATTCCAGGGACTCACCCTCCTCCTATTTCCTTCTCCCTAGTGCACCCTTTTTATGTCCCTAGTGCACCCTCTGTCCCTAGTGCACCCTTTTTATGGCCAGTGACTGGCTGTGTGACTAGATGACAATTCAGTAAAAGTTACTTTTTGTGAGTAATTTGACTGGCAGCCAGGCCCGCCCTGTGTTTTCCCAGAAGAGACTGGAGGTTCATAAAAGCTATCTTTAATGCAGGGCTGTGCAGTTGTGAGTGTGGTGTTAGAAAACAGGTGCATAAGTGAAGAGTGAGACCGAAAACAAAATGCTGGCTGTTCATCAAATCCTGAAAGTAGATCAAATCCTAAAATAATCCAAAAATTATTCTGGAAGGTGAATGTCATTCAGGAGACCTTGGAAGCCCTAGGGTGTCCTCTGCACAAATGAAGTGGAGGATGAGGTTAAATTATGGAGTTGGATGACACTCATCACATGACTTCACTTCTCTGCCTCAGTTTTTTTATGTCTGTAAAAATGGGGATGCTGACACTCAGAATTTTTTATGAGGACTGTAGCTACCTGAAAACCCCTTAAGATAGTGCCTGGTGCATAGTGAGTGCTGCATCAGTGTGAGCTATTATAATTATGGAAATAGGCGAAGGTGCCACCCGGAGCATTCAGAGTGCCTTCCAGTCAGGGTCCCCGCAGGTAGCTGGAGATGAAGATGGTTAAGGGGGCTTAAACTCCACAGTGGAAGGATTGGGGGGCAGTGCTGAGAAGGAACTCAGAAGCCAACAGGCATGGAAAGAGGCCAGTGGGACTGTCATTGCTCAAAGGCCACACACTCTGGGTGTGTTTTATGACTGTTTCTGGATTTGAAATCTTCTCCCCTTTGTGATCATTCCAGGGACTCGCCCTCTTTATATGTTTCTGGATTTGGAATCTTGAGCAATATTCATGACGCACAACATTCTGTGAAAAATACCTTTACCCTACAGCAGGAACAGCCAGAGTGGGTGTGGCTTCTGTCACAAATATTGTCTCCTAGTAGTCTAGGAATTTGTCCTAGGATCAAAAGGTTTTGCTGAAAGTCAAGTCTAGAAATGGGCTTTAGGGGTGCCTTGTGACTAGCATTTATGTTGCCAATGGAAAGCATTCATCTTTTTAAAGGAAAGCATTCATCTTAATGAAGAAATCCCCTCTTATGGTCTGGGTCAGGGTTTTTTGCCTCTGTACTATCCTTATTTATAAATTGTAAAGAGAAAGACCGAAGAAGAGTGACATAAGGAAGTGTATGTATGAATTAACAGGGCAGAAGTGCGACTAGTATGTGTAAATTAAGGGAAAGCATGTATATATTTTATGTGAACATAAAAAGGACTTCTTGTTGGCCCAGTGCGGTGGCTCTCGCCTGTAATCCCAGCGCTTTGGAAGGCCGAGGCGGGCAGATCACGAGCTCAGGAGATTGAGATTATCCTGGCTAACATGGTGAAAACCCGTCTCTACTAAAAATTAGCCGGGCATGGTGTCAGGCGCTTGTAGTCCCAGCTACTCCGGAGGCTGAGCCAGGAGAATGGCGTGAACCCGGGAGGCGGAGCTTGCAGTGAGTGGAGATCTCACCACTGCACTCCAGCCTGTATGACAGAGCGAGACCCTGTCTCAAAAAAAAAAAAAAAAAAAAAAAGAACTTCTTGTTTTAAACAGACCTCTGCATAAAAATAAAAATAATATCCACTGCCTTGAGTGGATAGCAGACTGCATGACCAGAACATTCCAGCAGAGTCGTGAGAGAAGGGATTGTGTGGCTTCTTTGCTAAATAGAAGGTTAGATTGAGTAAGTCACTGAAGAGAAAGGAGGTGAAGGAGAAGATGGGCGATGGTGAGAGAATGTGGGATGCCAAAAGGAAAAGACTGAAAGAAAAGTTTACTAAGGGCTCATCAGGTACTAGGCTGTGTGTCTAATGCCTTCCACATATTAATGTATCAATTCACTGTCATTTTCTGATGCAGTAAGAGTGACCCTTGTGCTGCAGATGAGAAGAGGCTGAAGGGGGTGAAGTGAAGTCCAGGGTCATCCAGCCAGTTCATAGCAGAGCTGGTGTGTTTCACCTCGAAATGTGTGCTCTTTGTGATTCAGACAGAAAAGTGAGACACAGAAGAAAGGCAAAGCAATTTTTTGTTGTGGGTAGAGTTTACAAAAGGTACCTGTGTTGGGCAGAATAATGGCCTCCTGAAAATATCCACATCCTAATCGCTGGACCCTGTGCATGCTACTTTATTTGGCAAAAAAAAAAAAAAAAAAAAAAAGACTTTGCAGGTGAGATGAAGTTAAGGGTCTTGAGATAGGAGGTTATTCTGGATAATCTGGGTGGGCTCAGTGTAGTCAGAAGGGTCCTTGTAAGTAAAAGAGGGAGGCAGAAGGGTCAGGGTGAGAATGATGCAGCCAGAGAGATCCCACTGGCTGTCCCTGGCTGTGAACATGCATCAGAAGACAAAATTACAACAAAATCAATTATAGATCCAATTGGCTTTTATTTGTGATTCATGAGTCAGGGCAGTTTCCATTCTGCAAAATATAGTGATAGCTTCCACTGGGCAATACAATAGTGGAACAGTGGGTTTTGTAAAATGGGAATCCAGGAACAGAAGAATATAAATAAACTCATTTAAATAAACTGATTGGTTAATTTCAAAATACTTCATATTACTTTTTTCTAAGAGTTAAAGCAGAAAGGACTTTCTTACTGTGCTGACATAGCCTGGACTGTCCTGTTTTTAGGAAAAATTTGTCTGTTCTGAGATCTACCTGCTTCCTCAATGTTTCAGTGTGAGTATGTGGCCTTTAGAATGACAGGCTCCATTCCGGAGTCACTAGGCTCTCACCTAGATGAGAGTTTGACTAAATAAGGCATTAACACAACTGTCAGTTACCCTCATTTTGGACTTCCATCATTCATAGGTTATGATGTCCTCCTAATCACACATTTATTTGAGTTTTTGTCATTCCAGTCAAAGAGAGAATATTTGACATTTGACTAATGACTGCCTACAAACATGTAAAGGTTTTAGAGAATACAGCACACCAGGGTAACTAATATTGTGACAATCAGGAGGATAACACCAAGAGTTTGGAGTATGATCCATAGGTAGAGACCCCATGAGCCAAACCAAATAAAATAGAATAGATTAAAGAATGAGCCACATGAGGAGCCTACCCATTTTAACCAAGCAGCATGTTTGTTAATTTTTGCAACTGAGTATCTATAGTACCTGCTGTATTTATCCATGTGCAACAAGAAGTGTCAGCAACTGCACAAACTCCTCACTGTTCAGCTAATAGGGAGCAATTCTATTATCTAGCATCCCATGGCTGGGTTACATTAAAATAGTGAGTGAGAACAGGTGAGTCTAGAGGTCTAACTCTAAAAGGGACCACCGTACATTTGAACAAACAGTTGTATTAGGGATGTTGTTAAAGTTAGCCACTGGGTGGAATAAAGGATCCGTTAGGTCATGTAAAGATTTGGGTTTGACATGACATGACAGATCCAACACTCTGTCAAATTACCTACACAAGGCACTGATGGTGAAATTGTAGTTACAGCATTATCTTGCCAAATTAAAGAGGCAGGCATAAGCAGGGAAAAATTGAGTGGGATAAGAGCCTCATCACGATGGGAAGTCTTGTTCCGACATCTTGGGAAAAACTGTCCACAGCATGAAGTCATCAACTTCTCGTCCTGGTTGGCAATTTGAGTGTCTCTAGTTATGGTGTTGAACATTTTGGTGAGCTCTGAGTGGCTCACATCTCAGGCATGAGGGTTTTCCCTTGAAATTTACATTGAGTTGTCCACCTCCAGCTTATAAGTCTTCAGGATGAGAGCAGGTCTTATCATTAGTGGCTCCACAGGAGAAAACGACATTGAAGGAACAGGCAGTCCGGTCTACAAGTAGATAATAAAAACTTGAAAACAAAATACAGGGCTACAATTCAATAACAGTTGTATTACAGTTTTTCTTCTGAACATAACTTTTCTCCATCTCTCCCTGTTTCTACCAAAGTTAATCAGAGTAAGACTAACCTGTTTACAAAATAGGTAGAGCCTCATCAAACATGGTCTGATTCTTTATATAGGAAGTACAGCAAGAATAGCGATTGACTACATAGGATCGTTTTAAGGTTGCTTTGCTGGAAGGTTTGATAAGGAATCTCAGATCAAACTTTTAAAAACCTCTCAGCACTAGGAAGCCAAACCAAGGCTGACTTCAGACTTTGCCTGCAGCATCTCAGTACTTATGGGTTCATTCTACGTATATTTCCAAATATGGCATCCCAGCCAAAGTCTTGGTAATATAACCAGTATTTTTAAAATGTATCCTGTTATAAACAGAGCAGATTCTTAGCGAACTTATGAAAACAACTATTCTCATAACAATGTGAACAGCCATGAACAGTTGCCTGATTCTGGATGGAAAACGTAGGGAGAAAAATTAATGTTTCAATTTTTGTTCACAAGTTGTATTTTACCAAATTTCTGTAAGCTACATAGATAGCTTAAAAGAAAGATGTTTCTTCAAATCCGGAAAACAAAACATTTAAAGAATCATCAAAACTTCAACTAAAAATTCATAAAAACATTACCCTCATGAGTTCATTTAGTCCCATGAAATTAATTTTTTGTTCTGCTTGACCTTGGTTGGCAGTTTCATGAAGACGACTCTTCATTAAAGTTTTGGGAATTCTTAGCCCAACGGTATGATTCTACAGTTATCAGAAGCCCGGATTCAAGACAACTTGTCAGAGTCTTATCCATACATATCCTCGGAAAAGAAGCAGTTTTGGACTGTAACCATTTCCAAATGCTTTTAGAGAAGAGTCAAAACAACTGTCTGTGAATGGCAAAGACTTAAGATGGCAATGGTTAAAAATCTGATGGGACTTCAGATTTGATAGATTTGATGATAACGACACCACTCGCAAGCAAATTTGGTTAGTTCTGTGGCATGTAATACTATGACCGATAACATATTAGATTTCTAGAAATCTCATGTAATTTTTGAAACATTCACATCAATAACATACCCGCAAATATAACTTACAGAAGGTTTGGCATCACGTCATTTGACAGTGTTTTCCATATAATTTAACAAATCAAATAAGGTGAATTTCCATTTCGCTTCTGTTTCTCAACTGGATTACTGAGTTCAGGGCATCGCCCATTAACAGACATGACCAACAATGTATAAGCTTATGTATGTTGAAAAAGCCAGAGGTAATTTTGATATATAACCCTAGCTACAAACCATTGATTTAAGCCCAAGTTCTCCCTATAAGAGCAGGGTTTCTGCATCCTGTCTGCACATTAGTAGCATGTGGGAAAGCTTAAATAACAATGCCCTTGGTCCCACTCTAGACCATTAAATCAAAATGTATGAGTGGAGCCTGGGAATCAGTTGTTCTTTCCTAGTGATTTCAGTGTGTAGCCATATTTCCCATTAGATTTCTCTTTCTTCTCATGGAATTTATCTTTTTCTATTTTGGTATTACAGTTCTTTTTCATATCTTATTTTCTGGAGACAGGGTCTTGCTCTGTTGCCCAGGTTGGAGTGCAGAGGCACAATCACAGCTCACTGTAGCCTTGAACTCCTGGGCTCAGAGAATCCTCCCACCTCAGCTTCCCAAAGCACTGGAATGACGGTTGTGAGCCAATGCACCTGGCCATTTGTCTTATCTTCTGTCTTAGGCTTTATATTCCCAGGAGTAAGGACCTTGTCTTCTTCAATTCTGCATCTTTCATAAACGCATGAATTGGTTATCAGGAAAAGATTCTCAGCCACACTTAGGTTGTTTCCTCTCAGGTTCACATATTCATGCTACAGTCTTTGTCCTCCACAAGGTCAGAGGTTGCTTGTGACGAAGGGTGTGGGTAACTCCACAGTGCAGGTGGTGGAGGAAGGTTACCTCATTTTTAGGCATAACATTGGAACTAAGAATTCTATGTGTATATGGGGCAGAGGGGCAGGGATGTATAGGAAGACAGATCTAATTAGGATGGAGAAATTATACTCGGGAGTAGTGGTAAAGGAAGTAAAAAGGATTCGTGAAGAGAAGAAAAGTGAACTTATCTAATAGGAGATAGTAGGCCCCTGCAGGTTCTTGAGTAGGTGATTTTAGGAAGGTAATGAAGCAGTCATATGCTAGGAAGCATTCAAAGACTGGAGACAAGAAGTCAAGCAGGACTTCAAGCAGTTGTTGAGGTGGAGAGAAAAGCACAAGTGAAAGATGTTTTAAAAAGGACCAAGAAGCTTTCACAGTGTATTGAACTGGGGAAACAAATGAGCAGAGGCTGGAAGTAGTCATGTCCAAGATACAGTGGAGTACAGGAAGAATGAAGACCGGGGAAAAAGAGACCTGCAGGAATGAGTGCTGAGAAGCAGGAGTGTAATGGGAGGAGGAGGAGATCTAGTCCCAGATACAGGTGAAGAAGTCCTTTCCCTCTCCCAAGCACGGCAGTCAGTCCTGCAGGAAATAGGATAAGAAGAGAGGTCATAATATCTGCCACTCTTCCTGAAATGCAGAAACTACACCAGGTCTGCTATATCAGAGCCATCCCAGCCAGTACTCCAATCATGATGCTGACAGCGGTCCCAGCTGAGAGGTCAGGAGAACTTCCTGGTACTGATTCATCTGTCATGGAAAGAAAGAGAAGGAATGAAGGTGATCTTATTTTACAGTGGGGTACCCCAGGAACCAACTCTCAGCATGAAGTCGTTTCTATTTGTTCCTTCAAGGAATACATTATTTCTGTGGGAAGGTTGCTGGGAGATGATTTGCCAACTAAATTCTTTCAGGTTTTTCATCTCACCAGGTTTCCAGGTTGATGACCAGTCTTCTGTCTATTCTATCCTGACCTTTTTACACTCAGATATTTTTGAAGGCTTTGAAATTTGAGAAAGACTGATTGCTAATCTTATATGTCATTAAAACTTCCCACTTTTTCATGGTTGCATTTTTTTTTCTTCGTGTCTCAGTTGTGGCAGTTAGTGCATTCTGAATTCACCACCTCCTTTGCACAGAGACCTCGCTTCCCACAGGCTCCCAGCAGGTGTGTGAAAGCAAGTCAAGTTCTGTAAGACTCTGTTTTGCTCTGAAGGGTGATGGGCTTGAAGAATTCCCAACAGTCTTGCACAAACTCTCTTAGAACTGCACTGCAATCTAAAACTTTCTTTTTTTTCTCTTTCTCCTCCACAGGAATCACATCTGCATCATGATCTGAGGACTCTCCCAGGTTCCTCCCCCTCCCAACCCACTTTCCCTCACAGGTGTTTTTCTCTCAAAATTATATTGTGTGTCTAATCCCATCTTGGCTGCATCTCACTGAATGAAAACTCACATACCAGGCTTGAGACTTCATATTTAACTCTGTTCTTTTCCCTCTCCCATATCAATCAGTAACCATATCCAAGTGGATTTTTTGTGTAAATGCCTCTTTCTCCCATGTATATGTATACGTATATATGTGTGTATATATGTGAATATATATATAATGTATATATAATACCTTCTGCCTCTGTTTCTTCTTTATTTCTGTTGCAATAATTTGGGCTTAATTTCTCATCAGTCATCAGTCAACTCAGACCGATGATTAATAATCGCTAATATTAGCTACTGTTGAGGGGTACTTCCTATGTGTCAGTCCCTATGTTAAATTATTTACATGTATCTCATTTGAGCTGTAAAATAACAGTGTCAGGTAGAAAACAGAGGTGGCTTAGAGTGGTGAAAAAACTTACCCAATGTCATACAGCTAGTGACAGGTGGATCTAGGATTTGACTCTAAGACTACCTGACTTCAAGGCTAATAATAATGGTAGCTTTAACAGTAGCTAACATTTATGAAACATTTCTTCTGCATGTGGCACTTTGCTGAATGTTTCATTGATCATTACATTAAATCTTCAAAACAGTACTGTGAAGCAGGCACCTTATTGCAATTTTCAATTGTGGAATCTAAGGCTCATAGAAGTTAAGAATCTTGTGCAAGAAATGTATAACTATAAATACTTACATTTAAAAAGAAGAAAGATCTCAAATCAACAACTTGACTTCACAATGTAAGGATATATGAGAAAAACAAATGAAACCCAAAGATAGCTAATGAAGGAAATAATAAAGTTTCGAGTGGACTAGAAAAACAGTAGAGAAGAGCAATGAAACCAAAAGGTGGTTCTTCAAAAAAGTTCAACAAAATTCACAACCTTTAATTAGATCAACTAAGAAAAAAAATGAGAAGATAGAAATTACTCAAATCAGAAATGAAAGTGATTACTACCAATTTTACAGAAATAGTAAGTGTTATGAGTATTATGAATAATTATGTGCCAACAAGTTAGAGAACCTGGATAAAATAAATTCCTAGAAACATAAAACCTTCTAAATGGAACCATGAAGAAACAGAAAATCTGAATAGACTAATAACTACTAGGGAGACTGAACCAATAAAAGAATTTGACAAAGTTCAACATTCTATCATAATAAACACACTCAGATTGTAAAAAGAAGGAAACAACCTCAACATAATAAAGCCAATATCTGAAAAGCCCAACACTAACATCATACTCCAGGAAGAAAAACTGAAAGCTTTCCCTCTAAGACAAAAAACAAGACAAGAATGCCTACTTTTGCCACTTCTATTCCATGTAGTATTGGAAGTTCTAGTAAGAGAAAGTAGGCAAGAAGAAAGAAATGACATCCAAATCAGAGAGAAGTAAAATGAACTCTGTTTGTAGATGACAGGAACTTGCGTGTGGAAAACCCTAAAGATTAAAACAAAATTTTAGAACTAATAAACAGATTCAGTATAACTGCAGGTACTAAATCAACAAGCAAAAATCAGTTGAAATCAGCCGTATTTCTTTTTTCTTTTTTTCCTGTCTTTTTTTTGTTTTGTTTTGTTTTTGAGACAGAGTCTCATTTTATCGCCCAAGCTGAAGTGCAGTGGCACGATCTCGGCTCACTGCAACCTCTGCCTCCCCAGTTCAAATGATTCTCCTGCCTCAGCCTCCCAAGTAGTTGAAATTACAGGCATGTGCCACCACATCTGGCTAATTTTGTTTGTTTGTTTTGTTTTGTATTTTTAATAGAGACGGGGTTTCACCATGTTGGTCAGGCTGGTCTCGAACGTCTGACCCTAAATGATCTGACGACCTCAGCCTCCCACAGTGCTGGGATTACAGGTGTAAGCCATCGCGTCCAGCCAAAAAACAGTTGTATTCCTATGTACTTACAATGAACAATCTGAAAAGAAATTAAGAAAAGAATTGATTCACATTACCATCAAAAAGAATAAAGTTCTTAGGAACAAACTTAACCAAGGAGGTGAAAAACTTGTAAGCTGAAAATGATAAAACGTTGCCAAAAGAAATTAAAGAATATATTAATAAATGGAAAGAAATTCCATTTTCATAGTGGAAGATCTAATATCATTAAGATGACAATATTAATGCAATCCCTACCAGAATCCCAGTGGCATTTTTTGCAGAAATAGAAAAATGTATCCTAAAATTCATATGGAATATCAGTACTCTAAATAGTCAAATAATAGGAAAGAATGAAGCTGGAAGACTCACACTTCCTGATTTCAGCATTTGCTACAAAGCCACAGTAATCAACACAGTGTGGTACTGGCATAAAGGAAGACATGGAAATGAATGGAATAGAATGGAGAGCCCAGAAACAAATGCTTGCATATATGGTCAAATTATTTTTGACAAGAGTACCAAGGTCATTCAATAGGGAAAGAGTTGTCTTTTCAACAAATGATATTGGGAAAGCTGGATATCCATGAACAAGAATGAGTTGAATCTTTACCTAACACCATATACAAAACTTAACCCAAAATGAATCAAAGACCTAAATGTAAGAGCTAAACCTGTAAAACTCTTAGAAGAAAACATAGGGGGAAAATTTCATGACATTGGATTTCACAATGATTTCTTGGCTATGACATCCAAAGCACAGGCAACAAAAAAAAAATAGATAAATTTGACTTCATAAAAAGTAAGATTTCTATATCAAAGGACGTTATCGAGAAAGTGAAAAGGCAACCCATGGAATGGGAGAAAAATCTTGCAAATCACATATCTGATAAGGGATTAATTCTCAGAATATATAAAGAACTAATATAACTCAACAACAAAATTCCAAAAACCCAATTTAAAAATGGGAAAAGGACTAAAACAGAGATTTCTCCAAGTAAGATATACAAATGGCCAATAAGCCCACACAAAGATCCTCAACATCACTAATACTTAGAGATATGCAAATCAAAACCACAATGACACACCACCACACACACATTAGGATTTAATAAAAAAAGAAAGAAAAGAAAACACAAAACATGTGTTTTGAGGAGGTAGGAAAATTGGGACTCTTGTGCATTGCTGATGGGAGTGTGAAATGGTGCAGGCACAGTGGAAAATGGCAAAGCCGTTTCTCAAAAAAATTAAGCAAAGCATTACCATTTGATGCAGCAATTCCACTGCTGGTCATATGCCCAAAATAACTGAAAGTAGGGATTTGAAAAGATATTCATACACCCACGTTGATAGCAGCATTACTCACAATAGCCAAAATGTGGAAACAGCCCAAAAGTACACTGAATGATAAGTCAAGAGGCAAAATGAAATATATTCACACAATGGAAACTCATTCAATCTTAACAAGTAATAAAATAAAATAAAATGCCAAGCATTTACACAGTCATGAGACTCAAATTCTGATACATACTACAACGTGAATGAACCTTGAAGACACTATGCTAAGTGAAATGTGGCCAGACACAAAAGGACAAATTTTGTGTAAGTCTATTGATGTGAGGTACTTATTAATAAAATAGTCAATTACAGGAAGACAGAAAGTAGAATAATGGCTACCAGGGACTAGGGTTAGAAGGAGTGGAGAGTTATTGTTTATTGAGTGCAGAGGTTTAGTATGGTAAGTTGAAAAAGTTCTGGAAACGGATAGCGGTGATGGTTGCACAGCAGTATAAATATAATTGGTATCACTAAACCATACTTTTTGGAGACAGGGTCTCGCTCTGTTACTGAGGCTGGAATTCAGTAGCACAATCAAGGCTCACTGCAGCCTCAACATTCTGGGCTGAAGTGGTCCTCCCGCCTCAGCCTACCAAGTAGTTGGAACCACAGGTCATGTGCCACCATGTTTTGCTAATTTTTTGTGAAGACAGGGTTTCACCATGTTGTGCAGGCTGGTATTGAACTCCTCAGCACAAGCGAGCCACCCACCTCAACCTCTCAAAGTGCTGGAATTACATGCGTGAGCCCCTGCGCCCAGCCCTAAACCGTACATGTAAAATGGCTAATATGGTAAATTTCAGGTTATGAGGGTTTCACCTTTATGAATATATAGTGGCTGGTACTCTTGCCCTCGCCATAAATACACATCTTGTGGCCCTGCCCCTTTCCTCCCATGCAGAGCCCCAGTGGCTAAATCTCCCTATTTCTCCAAATGTTCATCACTAGCTGTGCTCTATGCTGTGTCCACAGCCTCATAAAGCCAGTGACTTCAGAGCCAGGCCATAGCTCAAGAGTCTGCCCCGGGGCTCCCTCTCCTCCCAGTTCCCTGAAGCCTAACCCAGGAGAGGCTCTGCCTTTTATTGGCAGCTCAATTTAGCCAGATTCAGGACAGGTCACCCAAGCACCTTCTCCACACACCCAGGTCCCACCCCAGGTGGAGTCAGGGCAGGGCCAGTCACCAGGTGAGCCAAGAGCAGAGCAGGGAGCAGAGTCTGAGCTGCTCCTCCCTCATCCAAGGGGGCTTCCTCCTCTCATCTGGGGAAAAAGTGTGAGCCTGTTTCAAAGCCTCCTTGTTCCTTGTAGATCATGAATTAGGCAAAAGAACGCAAATTGGTGACAAAAAGGGACGTATTGATGGCCGAGAGAACCCTTAAGGACCCTTCCTGCTTTCCCCTCTGTGAAGCTCCTTCCACTACATGGGGCTTTGGGGCTGAGGGAGCCCCCTCCCCACATTCCAGGCTGGATCCGTAATCAGCCATGAGAAATTACTGAAGCACAGGGAAGAGGGTCTGCAGAGACACAGTGAGAGGGTTCAGAGGGGAGAATTTGGGATCTGCTTGTGCCCTTGGGACACAGGCTGGAAAAGAAAATTTTCTTCAGCTCTTCCTTAACACCAGAGAGATCCCACCTCAAAATACGATGCCAATGGTCCAGGGGTCGATGTACCACAGACTGTGATCATCTTGGCTGTGGTCCTATTGTGGCCAGTGGCCAATCTGTGGGCATGGCAGGTATAGGATACACTATTCTTTGCAGTGCTTTGGGGATAAAGAGCTCTTGCATGTGTTGCAGAAGCTTTCCATCACTCAGCCAAAAATACTGTGTGGGTGGGATGAAGAGCCTGAGGTTTGCTCCTAACTGGTAAGATATGTCTGGGGTAGAAATGGCAGGGGTGTCCGAGCCTCCTGGAGCAAAGAGAATAAAGCCATAAGTGATGTCCTTAGAGGGAAGCGGAAGCTCCTGGTCTGTGGAAGGGCCGCGGTATCCCCCTTACCCAAATCACAGTACTGAAGTCCCAACCAAACCCCGACTGTGTTCACTGAGGCAGAGCCTGAGACATTCGCTTGTTTCTCCCATCACAGGCTGTGGACCCTGAGCCTCCCAGGGCAGGAGCAGCCCCTCCTCTCATACTCTTGGTCAAGGCTGGGTCTGCCCAGGCTTGCTTGGGGCTGGAAGTCATGGCCAGCCTGGGTGACTAGAAGTGAGGGTCTGTGTACTTGGACCCGAGAGGGACTGAGAGGCCTGGCCTCTGGCTGCGTGGATTTGGGCTGGCAGCCTGGGCCACAGAGGAACAGAAGATACTCACGGCGGACATTCAGGGTGACTGGGTCACTGCGCCTGGCACCCACTGGGTTCTGTATTTCACATTCATAGGGTCCTTTGTCATTCGTTGTGATGCTCAGTAGAACGAGGGTCCTGTTGTCAGCGGAGAGCAGCCGCCTGGGACTGACCTGGAGGCTCTGATTGTTTACCCACCACAGGTAGGTTGTGTCCTGAGTTTCAGGTTGACAGGTTAAAGCCACAATATCCTTGTTCTCCACCGGATTGAAGGTGTTGCTGGAGATGGAGGGCTTTGGTGGCTCCGCTGTGCAGATAACAGAGAGAAGATTGCCTTGTGTGGCACCCTTGGTTTCCCTATAGGTATCCTTCAATCAGAGTTCGCATCTCCCACCTCTAAGCCCACTCAAGTCCTTAAAAGCCCATGGCAGGTGTGTGTATCACAAGACAGGTGCACAATGATCTGAGAGCTCAGAGACTGTGAGGCTGCCTGATTTGTCTTAGAGAAGCACAGACTTTCTCAAGTGTAAATTGTGCAGCAGCTTTGGGTCATGGACATACCCGGGACCATGAGTCACAGCCCCTGGTGCCTCTCCTGGTCCTTTCCTGATGACTGCCTACCTGGCCTTTTGGGGTCCTCACCTGGCATGTGCAGGAGCTGAGTTCCTTCCAGCTGAACACTCCTATACCACCCAGCCATGGCGTGTTTCTCTGAGCCTTTTTTTTTCAAGGGTATCCCAGAGACGGGTGATGATAACAATGGGTGTTTGAGGAGACATAGCAGAGGAAACCAGGAAAAAGTCTAGAGGTGAGTTTAGTACTCAGACTGCAGGGCCTCCAGGTGGGGCAGGTGTTTGATAGTGCCCGGGTGTTTGATGGTGACTGACAAGAGCTAGTGACCGCCAGGAAAGCACAGCAGAGTCCAAAAGAAGATAAAGGGTGAGTGAGGCAAGCAGGGGCTGGCTGAAAATCTGAGGATTCTCAATGACATAACAAGAAAAATGAAGGCAAGGCCGGGCGCGGTGGCTCAAGCCTGTAATCCCAGCACTTTGGGAGGCCGAGGCGGGCGGATCACAAGGTCAGGAGATCGAGACCACATTGAAACCCCGTCTCTACTAAAAATACAAAAAACTAGCCGGGCGAGGTGGCGGGCGCCTGTAGTCCCAGCTACTCGGGAGGCTGAGGCAGGAGAATGGCGGGAACCCGGGAGGCGGAGCTTGCAGTGAGCCGAGATCGCGCCACGGCACTCCAGCCTGGGCAACAGCGTGAGACTCCGTCTCAAAAAAAAAAAAAAAAAAAAGGAAAATGAAGGCAAATTAGGAGAAGAGATGTATGTTATATTAGGAAAGTTACAGAGAGCTCCCTGTCCCCAGCTCTCCTGTGCAGAGCCAGCAAAACGGAGGAAAGCCCAACACAGGCATGAGAAATACTTTCTTCCTTTTCTCTCAACCTAAGGAAACACAACTAGAGTTTGATCAAATTCATCCAAACTAGACAGAGTCTAAGTGAGACGGTGCTGGTGCAGTTCCCATTCCAAGGGACCCCACCTTATGATGATAGTGTCATCATGAGGACACAGGTGTATGTGGAATGGGGAGCAAACCCATCAGACAGCACACACCTGGCCCGCTGCACCTGGAGGAGGTCCCGGGAATGACTGGAGGACCTAAGCCCCGCAGCAAGACGAGGATGGAGTTGGTAGTAAAATGGGTGGAATGAACCTATGGGCTTTGGGGACTGCACACCTGTCCTGCCTCTGGCCCCCTGGTGAGTCAGTGTAGAGAGCGAAGAGAGGAGTTGCTCATCCCCGTCCCATGACCAAGCATTTACACAGTCATAAGAATCAACACCTGGGTTGCTTCTTTGTTTTTTAAGAGCCAGGGATCTTGCTATGTTGCCCAGGCTGGTCTTGAACTCCTAGGCTCAAGACACCCTCCTGTCTCAGTCTCCCACTGGGATGGCTTTAGGGGCAGGGGATAAAAGGGGTGGAACATGGGCCTCAGCCCCTTGGAGGGACAGGGAACAGGTGCCAGAGCCTCTTAGGATCCTGCATCAGGTTCTAGTCTCTGAAGAGATTATGGATCATGCATTCCTCCATTCATTCCCTGCTTCCTTCATGAGAGAACTACTGTGTCTCACGTTGGGCCCTGGCTTGGGCAGGGTGTGAGTGGGGAAAGAAAGCAAAGTCCTTTCCTTTATCCTCCTGTGGAAGTGACACCAACACATCAGGAAGCACAGGATTTCAGGTCCAGGGCGGGTAGGAGTGTAAATCTAAGGGAGAGGCCTGGACATTCCCAGCACTGACTCTGATAGTTGAGGCAGGAGATTCAGTTCTAAGTAAAAACTAATCCTCCATTTGTTCCTCACTCTCCAGACCGGAATCTCCCACTTCTGGCATGGATGCCTAGGAAGGAAGCTCTGTAGCTACAGACACAGACCTGGGGATTCTGATGTGTCTGCCCAGTCTGTGAGAGCCTGCCTCAGTGGCTGTATTTCCTTCTGCCTCAGTTTCCTTTAACAAAATGAGATAAAGCGTAAATGGTCTCTGGCTTGCCTTGTTGTCTGTGAATTCACCTTGAAATAATCACGATTACCTGGACGAGAGCCCTGCGTAGAAGAGCTGCCCAAATAAGCAGCATCTCTGATTGTTTGCCCCCAGGAGTGGGTTATTTGGACCTGATTCCTGGTGTACAAGGAACTTAAAGCAGAATCTTTCTTCTTCCCTTTCTCCCCCTGAGGACACTGACTCCCCTAGGACCTCTCTTAAGTTCCTCATCCAGGGGGCTGAGGTCCTAGTGATCCTGTTCATCTGTCCTTTCCAGGCTGAGTCTCAGGTGAAGGATGAGGCTCTGTCCTTGCCCAGATGAGGCCCTGGGGTTGACCAGGCTGGTGACCAGCTCCGTGAGCCATGATCCTCAAACAGCTCAAATCCTTGCTCTCAGTCAGTTCAACCCAGGAGGCCACAACCCAGCCCTGGCACAGGTTCCTTAGGGTCACCTGGAGTCAAGAGCCCTGGGACAGGGATCTGGGACTTGTGCTTCCAGGGCTGAGCTTCTCTGTGAGGATTCCAGGGGACCCCTCAGGCCAGGCTCTGACCCGGTTCTCCAGGGTCTTTTTCAGGGGGAGAGCACAGAATCTTGGTTGGGACTGATCCCCTCCTGCTGAGTCCCCCGCCCCCCATCAGACTGTCCTTCCTTTGCAGCAAGTATCTGCAGGGTCTGGATGCAGGAAAGGGATTCTGATCTGTTGAAGTTTGTCTCCCCCGTATGTGTCCTTCACTAAATGCCCAAACCCCGACACAGGATAAAGTGTAGATGGGGACACGGGCACAACCCAGGCCTGACAATCCCGTGTGTATGAAGTAGAACTGACCCCCAGCACCCAGATGTCGTGGAGGAATCACTCACAGAATACGTAGAATTGCCTGGTTACTTCTTCAGTCACAAGATCTTCGCTTATAACGTGTAGGGTATAGATTCCTGGGTCACTGAGGCTGACGTTCTGGATCAGCAGGGATCCGTTGCGGTGTATTGTCTCTCGACCACTGTGTGCAGGCCCTGGGGCATTTTCCCCTTTGTTTGTTACATATCCTATAATTCGATAGTTGGCGTGCACCCTTTCCCCTTTGTACCAGTTGTAGCCATAAAGATTGCGGGACACATTACTGACTAGCAGAATGACCTCCTTCCCCTCTGCAACATTGAACGGCACAACTTCAATGTTAGTCTGGGCACTGGTGGGCAGGTTCCAGAAGGTTAGAAGTGAGGCTAGGAGGGGAAGAGAGCATCAGTCAATATTGGGTGGAAAGATGGGGCCCTGGATCCTGAGCAGGCAGGTTCCCTCACCCACCCCCATCTTGAAGAGTGTGTGTGTGCGCGTGTGTGTGTGTGTGTGTCCTACTGGGTCAATGTAAGCACCATCACCCCATTCCTTCAGCATCTCTGACCTTCACATTTCCCTGTTTGGAATCCTCTTCCCCAGGGATCTGCATGGCTCTCTCCACACTGCAGGACCTGCTCACATCAGGGCATCCTTGGGAGACCCCTCCCCTGACACCTTCTCTAGAGGCCCTGGGTGTTCCCTGTCTGACCTTTCCCTGCTCTATTCCCTTTAGGGATCTTGTCAACACCTGACTTCACATCCTAGATCTCTTTGCCTGTCTGTCTTCCTCCCCATGAGAGTGTGAGCTCTGTGAGGGCAGGGACTTGTGTGATCTGGATTGCACCCCAGTGCCTGGGACAGGCTGCAGGCTCCAGTGGATGAGCTCATGAGAGTTCCCAAGGCCCTCCACATCCTGGGGCTTATTTTCCAATGTCTGAGGTTGGTGGCAAGGGACAATGTTTTATGCCCTGGTTATGTATTTATTTGAAGTGTCATTTGATATAGTTATTATTACCATGTTTCAAAATGTAGCAAGTAGTGACAATTAACCAGGAAAAGAGAACACGTGAGATTTTCTTGACCCTTGCCAATTCCAGTTCAATGTGATTTTCCTGTTCTGGTTTCCTGTCCCTCTCTGGTGTCCTCTCCCATATTCATGCTTCAACAGAAGCCCTTTGTCCCTCTCAGAGCCCCGTTCCCCCAAGGAGACCCCAGCCAGTCTCTCTGGCCCTCCTCCTACCCACTCCCATGAAGTCCTCCCCTCACCTGTGAGCAGGAGCCCCTGCCAGGGGATGCATGCTCTGTGTGGACAGGCTGAAGGGGACCCCATGGTCTCTGCTGCCTGCTTGTCCTCTGTGGAGAAGAGCTTGGGCTCCAGGAACGCTCTTGTCAGGGCTGCTGTGATTGTCAGCTCTGCTGTCCTTCCTACCTCTGTGCTGAGCCTCCTCCCAGGACAGGAGCACTTTCCAAGATCACATGGTCCAGGGGTGGGGTCTCTGCTCAGGAGTCCTTTGTCCCCTCCCCTCTCATTCCTGCCTCTTTTGTCCTTCTTCCTCTTTCCCTTTTGTCTATATTCAGTTCCCCAGACAAAGCTATGAGAAGCAAGGCTGATGGACCCCTGTCCCCTGGGAGGACAACCAATCTTTCCCAGCGCTGACCTCTGCTGTGTTCTGGCCTTGGGTCTGTCACACCAGGGGGATTATTTCCCTTGTGACAGAGAAACCCAGCTGGGCCTTGGGTTTCTGCTGGGATGATGCCCAGCAGGAAGGTGACAGAGGTGGCTCTGGGGGATAGAAGGGGGTTCACTGGGGGATGACTGGGGAGAGACCAGCCCTCTGTCTCCAGTATCACCAGCCTGGCCTCGGACCCAGGCACAGAAACCAAGGCCCAGGGGTCTCAGGAGGAGCTACAGCTCCTGGGTGTGGAGGGAGGCATCTGGTGTGTCCTGGGAAGAGAGGGCTGTGGTGGAGGGAGGTGTATGGCTCTGAGGTCTGCTGTCCTTGGGAAAGGCTTCAGGGAAACCGTCCCTCTCCCTGTCTTTTGGATGAGCTGTGGCTCAGGTCCTTTCCATGTTCTACCTGACCTGGAAGCCTCTGTCTGGCTGACAGTCCTGTGGTCACTCCGCCTTCCCCATGGGTGGTGCCAAGAGGGAATGGGGAGCTGCACAGAAACCCTTGGCAAAGCGGGGTCCTCAGAGGCCCCAGGAAGGAAGAGGTGGGACACAGCAGGAACATGAGAGACAAGAAGGGTCTGTTGGAGCAAGGCATGGCGCTCAGTGAACCTCGTGGGACTGAGGAGCTAACGATAATGAGAGTAGAGCTGTGAATGTGCTCTGAGGATCACAGGGACCTGCCCTGGGAGATGCCCTTTCGGCTGAGCCCTGGGGAGGAGAGGATGTAGGGGCAGGAGCTGCCTGCAGAAAGAGTGACTTTAGTTGGGTTGCTGCGGGGCTGTAGGGAGGAGCTGACAGAGTCCGTCTGGGGAGCTTGGAGGGCGTGGAGGAGGTGAGTCGAGGTGGTGATCCTGGTGAGGGTGAACCCTGGGGAAGCTGTGGGTCCAGCTGAGGGAGGCCAGCAGACCCTGGGGAGGCTCCAGGCCGGGAGGGACTCTGCCGCCCTCTGGTGGACAATGAAGAAAGTGTAGACGGAAAAAGGATGGGTTTAACTCAGCATGATCTTTAAGCGTTGATCACATGTTTGCTGCATGCTTTACATTCTAGGTGTCTCTCACGCAAGCTCTTCTCTAGTCTATCCCCAACGAATCATCAAAATCAGATTTGTAGTCTTATGTCAGGCCAAGTTCTGTGTGCACTTAGGGGAATCTTGCACAGTATTCACACCTGAGGGCTGGCTGGAGCATGTGTGGGTAGAAGGGAGGATTCGTGTCCGTGTATCCTCACAAGAGGCAGGGTGTCCGAGTGGATAAGGCTCCACTTGACCCCAAAAGTCCTCAGAATAAGGGAGCAGAGGCTGATGAAATCAGAATCCAGGGATGGGGCTGGGGCTCTGTGCCTCCTCCTCCTCCCTCTCTCTGGGGAGTTCCCCCTCCTCTTCCTCAGCAGAATTCCTGGGCCTCCTTAAGGACCCACCCAGAGATTTTTTAGCAGAGACATCAGGTTTCAGGGCCACCTGTCACCCCTCAAGTCTCCCCACACCCATCCTCAGAGACAGATATAAATATAGCTACTCCTGCTCACTTTTGGTTTCCACTTGCATGGAATATTTTTTCTACCCCTTTACCTTCAGTGTGTTAGTATCTTTATGAATAAGTAGAGTCTCTTGCAAGCAGCATATGTTTCCCAAAATAGGACGCTGATTCTCCCCCATCATAGATTTCTCCCTCGTTCCCCGAGCCTTTCCTGCCCCCTATGATCTGGGCACTCCTGACACACACCTCTTCTCTGGTGACACATCAGGGTCCCTCACTGTTAAGCGGTCCGGAAAGGACAGAACCTTGGACAGCACCCATCTCAGCTTCACCCTTCCTCCCGCACAGGGTTCAGGGCAAAGAATAAATGGCAGAGGCCAGTGAACCCAGAGATGGTGACAGGCAGTGACCCAGGGGCAGATGCCCAGAGCAGGAGCAGGTGGGGCCACAGGGAGGAGGTGATGCAGGAAGGGAAACCCAGAAATGGGCAGGAAAGGAGGACACAGGCTCTGTGGGGCTGCAGCCCAGGGTGGGGCTGTGAGTGTGAAGCCATCTCAGCAAGTAAGATGAGGTCCCACGAACGAGAGTGGGAGCATGTGGCTTCCTGCTCTGTATATGGGGTGGGGGATTCCATGCCCCATAGAACCAGCTGGCCAGGGTTCAGCTAGAGAAGGAGCAGGACAGGGGATCCCAGGATAGGAGGACCCCAGTGTCCCACCCAGACAGGTGACTGATGAATGGGCATGCAGGGCCCACCTGGGCTGGCCTCTCCCTTTGTCCATCGGGATTCCCTCAAGGAACATCCAGAATCCGACCACATCTACCCAGTGGGTTTTGGGGAGTCCATGTAAAGCCAGGAGCTTGTGTTGCTGGGAGGGGTCATGGCATGTGCTGGGGGCACCCAAGAGAGAAGCCTAAGGGCAGGCAGGACCTGGTCTGAAGAGGCACAGGAGCCCAGATGGGGAGATGGATGTCAGGAGAGGCTGCCCTATCAGAGAGGGGGATAGGAATGGGGGGTCTGTGGGAGTGGGCACATGGGATTCCCTGGGCTCTGCCGCGTTCCCTCCCATAGTCACAACCTAGGGACACTGCCCAAGAAGGGGTGCCTCTACCCAGCCAGATGCTGCTGGTTCTGCCCACCTCCTACCCTCTCTGCTCCAGCCACTCTGGGTCTTTCTCCAGGTGCCCTGGACAGCCCTGACCTGGACCTGTTCCCTGAGAGGTGTTGGGAGAAGCTGAGTCTCTGGGGACACTCTCATCAGAGTCTGAAAGGCACATCAGGAAACACCCCTGGTCTCCAGGACTGGGCAATGAGGACAGAACCCCAGCTCCTCCCTTTGCCACTGAGAGGGTCGACACTGGGTGGTCACAGTGACTTCTGCATCCGTCCCAGTTACCCTGAAACCACAACAAAACCCCAGCCCTAGGCCCTGCAGGTACAGTACATGTGCGGACAGTCCCTACCCAGGGGAGGCCAGTTCTTTCTTCCTGGGAGACCAGGCCTCAAGGCTGTGCCTGGGGCAGGCAGGGGCAGCACATGCTTGTCCTTGAGAACTCAGGACCTTGAGGGTCTCTGCTTTGTGAGGCACAGCAAGGATCCTTCTGTCCAGAGATGAAAGCAGCTCCTGCCCCTCCTCTGACTTCCTCCTCCTTCCCAAATCTCAACCAACAAACAGATGTCTCAAATCTCATCATCAAATCTTCATCCATCCATATGAGAAAGCTTAAAACTCAATTGACAACACCAAGAGTTGGAACAACTGGACGTGGAGATGTTGCTTGTGGAAATTTAGATGTGTTCAGCTATTGGGCAGGAGAATCTGTGTCAAATTCCAGCATGGTTCAGAAGAATCAAAAAGTGTAACAGTCCAAATGTGCAACAGTGCAGGGGATAAAACTGTGGTGCATTCAAACTGAGGGATATTTTAGAACATGAGAAAGGAAGGGATTGCTGCTGCACAGAACATGGATGATCTCACACATAGAGTTGAAAGAAAGGAGTCAATCGCTGATAGAAAATGATCACCAATTCCACCTCTATAAAGTTTCCAAGAGGAAAATCCAACTCTGCTGCTAGAGATCAGAGTGGAGGTGACCTGTGCCCTGCAATGGCTGTGAGGGTCATGGGAGTGTCACTTAGTGCAGGCAATGTGCCATATCTTAATCTGGGCAGGGCTTTCATGAGCACAAAGGAATGCAGACATTACTGCTATGTTCATTTTACTTCACTGGAAAAGAAGTGTAAAATCAGCTGGGCGTGGTGGCTCATGTCCGTAATCCCAGCACTTTAGGAGGCTGAGGTGGGCAGATTACTTGAGGTCAGGAGTTCGAGACCAGCGTGGCCAACATGGTGAAACCTCCCCTCTACTAAAAATACAAAAATTTGCTGGGCATGGTGGTGTGTGACTGTAATCCCAGCTGCTAGGGTGGCTGAGGCTGGAGAATCGCTTGGACCCAGGAGGCGGAGGTTGCATAAGCATATTGCACCACTGCACCCCAGCTTGGGTGACAGAGCGAGACTAGGAAAAAAAAAAAAAAAAAGGATAAAATCTCTTTGGGTTAAACAAAAAAAGATCCACAAAACAAACACCAGCTCTTATCAAACTTACACAACTCTCCCAGAGGACAGGAAACACAAATACTCATTAACTCACTTTTGTGGCAGTAAAACCTTCATGTCAAAAGCAGACCAGGACACAATGAGGAAGTAAAATTGCAGGCCCTACCTGGGAACAGAGGGAAAATCCACAAACAAAACATGACCAAAAGGAGCCAGGATTTACTGCGTTGAGTTTATTCCCCAGGTATGCAAGATGATTTTAACACCGGAAAATCAGTCATTGCCTTTACTACATAGACAGATTAGCTAGAAAAAAATACAACTAGCAGAACGGAAGCAATTTGGCCTTGCCTGAAATTCCACCTCATTCCATCATGACGGAGACAGTGCAGGCGCCAATGGCAAGTAATGAAAACAGGGACCTCTGTCACCTGGTAAACATGTCCATACAGCTCCAGCAAGCACCCATCTTCCCAGTGAATCACCATAACGTCCCTTTAGTCAGCCCCAGGCAAGGCTGCCTGTGATGGCCACACAGGCTCCAACCCATGGGCCTCAACCTCCCGCAGAGGCTTTCCTTTGGCCACCACGTGGGGAGAGCATGAGGTCAGGACAGAGCCCTGTGATGCCCACACATGGCAGGAGCTGAGGCCAGAGACATGGGGGCTGGAGAGCAGAGCTGCTGGGGTCAGAGTTTCCTGAGGACACCCAGGCCTAAGGGAAGGCGGCTCCATGGATGGGGGCAACCAGGCTCCGACCTCAGAGCCCGCATGGGAAGAGCCGGCACTCTAGGCCTTTCCTAGGGTGACTCTGAGGGGACCTCAGGGATGTGACACACAGCAGGATCCCTGAATGCACCCGAGATGAAGGGGCCACCAGGGGACCCTGTTCTCGTGGCAGATCATGAGAGAGTGGGGACACCATGCCAGGCCCCCATGGCAAGGCTGTGACTGACCCAGACCATTCCTCTGCATGCATCAGCCTCAGTAAGTCACATGGCCAAGCCCAAGACCAATGTGGAAGGAGGGGAACAGCATCCCCTTTAGTGATGGGACCCAAAGTCGGTGCAAAGAGAGGCCATGAGCAGTTAGGAAGGGTGGTCCAACCTACAGCACAAACTATCGTCTATCATAAGAAGAAGCCCTGCTCCATGATTCCTGCATTTACATAAATGTTTGTTAAATGACTCAAATTCCCTCACCCTGAGAGCTCACCTGTGTGTAGGCCCATCACACATACAAACACACACACACACACACACACTCAGGGAAAGTGCAGGATCCTGGACAGCACCAGGCAGGCTTCACGGGCAGAGCAAACAGCGTGAATGACCCACACAGTGCCCTGGGCCCCATCAACTCAGAGACCCTGGGTGGGCTGAGATGGGGCTAGGCAGGGGGTAAACTCAGAGAGGGTGGAGCCTCCAGGGAGGGGGCTGCAGGGAGCTGGGTACTGCCCTCCAGGGAGGCAAGAGCACTCTTCCCAACAGAGAGCACATCTTCCTGCAGCAGCTGCACAGACACAGGAGCCCCTGTGCCCGCCCTGGGCCAGGGTGTGGATTCCGAATTTCGTGCCCCAGTGGGTGGGACTGCGGTTGACAGTGACATACAAGGGGAATCTGTGATTCCAAACTTAAACTACTGTGCCTACGAAATAGGAAATAACCCTCCTTTTTCTACTAAATCTCAAATTCCCTAAGCACAGGCTAGCACCCTCTAAATCAGGAAGTTCAGTCACTCCTGGGGTCCTCCCACTCCCCCACTCTGACTTGCAGGTGCACAGGGTGGCTGACACCTGTCCCTGCTCCTCCCCTCAGCACAACTGTCGCCCCTTCTGGGGGTGACTGATGGTCAGGACGAGGGAGCCTAGAGCTGGCCCCATGACTGACAGGAAGGCAGGACTCGGCCTCCATTCTGAAGACTAGGGGTGTCAGGAGAGCTGGGAGTCCCACAGAGCCTCACAAGATGACGGGGGCAGAGGGTGACACAGGGCTCAGGGCTTCAGACGGGTCAGGAGGCTCAGCTGAGAGTTCAGGGACAGACCTGAGGAGCCTCAGTGGGAAAGAAGTACTGAAGTGGGAAGTTCTGGAATGTTCTGGACAAGGCTGAGTGCTTCAAGGAAATGCTCCCACCCCTGATGAAGCCTGCAGCACTAGGTGGGCTGTGCGCCTCCCCGCTGCCCATCCTCTCACAGCTCCCACCTCCAGGGACACAACTGTTGCCCCAGAGTGCATCCTTCCTGTCTCACTCCACACAAAAGGGCCTCTGGGGTCCCTCTCCTGCATTGCAAGGAGTGGAGGTCACATTCCCACAGACCACCCAGCAACGGGGTCCTGTGGAGGTGGGGTCGGGAGGATCACACGCCCCCCATGCCCGGAAGCCTGACTCTCGGGGTAACGGATTGGCCTGGAGGCCACCGGTTCCCTCTGTCCCTGAGGGGATCCTGCACCCTGGAGACTGCCACATACCTCCTGATTCTTCCAGCTGAGGGCCCACCTTGAAATCCCAGGGAAGACTCATCCCCCACTGGGAAAGTCCCAGTGTGAAAGTTTCCACAGCAGCCTAGCTAAAGCCATTGGACACAGATCCTGAGTGACAGAATTTTTAGGGACACAGGCGCACGGCTATGTCTCCAGTGCCCACACAGAGCAGGGGCATCTGGACCCTGAGTGTGTAGCTCCAGCCCCTCCCCCAATGACATGAGCTCTGGGGTGGCTCCGGGTCTCCAGTCCATGCCACCAAAATCTCCAGATTGAGGGTCCTCCCTTGAGTCCCTGATGCCTGTCCAGGAGCTGCCCCCTGAGCAAATCTAGAGTGTGGAGGGCTGGGATTGTGGCAGTAAAAGCAGCCACATTTGTCTCAGGAAGGAAAGGGAGGACGTGCGCTCCAAGAAGGGCCAGGGCGCCCTCTAGTGGGCGCCTCCTGTTAATGAGCAAAAAGGGACCTGGAGAGCTGAGAGATCAGGGCTGGCCTTGTACTAAGGCTCAGGTGGAGAGGACTGAGGTGCAAAGAGGGGGCTGAGGTAGGGGAGTGGTCTGGAGAGATGGGAGGAGCAAGTAAGGGGAAGCCCTAGGGAGGCCGGGAGAGGGTACAGCAGAGCTCTCCACTCCTCAGCATTGACATTTGGGGTGGTCGTGCTAGTGGGGTTCTGTAAGTTGTAGGGTGTTCAGCACCATCTGGGGACTCTACCCATTGAATGCCAGCAAGACTTTCTCCCCAAGCTCTAACAACCAACAATGTCTCCAGACTTTGCCAAATGTCCCCTAGAGGGCGAAATTGCCTCTGGCGGAATCACCGATCTACATCAGTCTCTAAAAGTGACTCACCAGCGAAATCCTTCACCTCTTGGGAGAAGAATCACAAGTGTGAGAGGGGTAGAAACTGAAGACTTCAACATCTTTCAAAACAGTTTTACTTAATCAGCAGTTTGATGTCCCAGGAGAAGACATATGTAGAGTTGATGCCACGCGGCTGCCTGTACCTCACAACAGGAACAGAGTGGGTTTTCCAAGGGCCTGTAACCACAAACTGGAATGACACTCACTGGGTTACATTACAAAGTGGGATGTGGGGAATTCTGTAGACTTTGGAAAGAGAAATGTGTGACATGAGCCCACAGTCCAAGGCAGTGGACTGTCCACTTTGATGCTCTCACCATCTAGGAGACATCTCAGACATGAACATAACCACATCTGTCATTAGAAAACATGTCTTATTAAGAGGAAAAATATAGGCTAGAAATGCTTTATGCTTTTTTTTTCTCTTTAAGTTCAAATTCATATACTTTTATATTGTTCCTTAAAGAGGAATCTATCCCCCTAAATAAATGTAATCACTGACTGGACAGTGTTGGCATCTCACTCCCAGCCCCTGTGTGGTGACAGTGACCTGCGTCCCCAGCCCTGGTCCCTCTCTGTTTCCTGAGAGCCTTGGGTGCTCCCTCATTAGGAGGAAGAGAAGAAGGGTGTTTTTAACATTCTCACCATTCACCCGTCCACCTCTTAGACACTGGGAAGAATCTGTTGCCTACTCTTGGATTTGATCCTTGAATTTCTGTCCCTTATCCGTTCCAACAATGTGACAGGCCTAAGAGGTGCCTTCTGCATGTGACTTTGAGGAGAAGGTTCTCAAGATAAATTTTGTCACACCTCTTTGAATTACCTCCACCTGTGGCCCCATCATCGTTACCTTACCGGCATTTGGACCCTTTTTCTGGTAGTCAGATGCTTTCCACCTCTTGGGGAAAATGTGACTGTAATCTGTGTATAGGAATAAGCAGAGAAAATAGAAAAAGAGACTCTGCATTACTATTCAGAGAGAAGAAGACCTTTATGTGAATGAATGAGAGTCTAAAATCCTAAGACAGCCCACAAAAAATTATTACCAGTGCTAAAACTACAAAAGTTACATTAACAGCAAACCAGAATAGTAAAGCATGTATCACAGTTGCTGGTAAAACTAAATCAGATATTTTTTTTCTTAGAAAAAGCATTCCATGTGTGTTGCAGTGATGACAGGAGTGCCCTTCAGTCAATATGCTGCCTGTAATTTTTGTTCCCTGGCAGAATGTATTGTCCTTTCTCCCTTTAAATCTTAAATGCAAAACTAAAGGCAGCTCCTGGGCCCCCTCCCCAAAGTTAGCTGTTTGCAACCAGCATCACGAAGAGCAGAGGCCTGAACTTCCCTGGTTAAAGTAGGGGGCTAGGGAGCCTAACCTTAGTAGAGCTGTGTTCCCAGAATGTCGCTGCTGTTCCCAGGGGCACCAACCTGGAGGGTGGTGAGCCTCAGCAGTGCCCCTGATGCTTACGTTGTGCCCTCACACCAATGGTCGCTGGAATCTTGAACACTTGGCTGTCGCCCAGATCTGCAGACGTCAGGAATTTCTGGAAGTCAAATTACTGCCCACTCCTCTGGGGCAGATATCCGTGAACATCTGAAACCGCACCACAGAACCCTGCCTGGGGTCTACAACACATATTTTACACAGAGACTGTGAGCACCAGGTCCAGCCCTGAATCTGTGACCACCTGCTAAGAAGCCCCCAACTGGGATCCACCAATCACTGCACATGGCAGGCAGCGAGGCTTGGAGGTGCTTTGCCACAAGGCAGCCCCAATTTGCTGGGAGTTTCTTGGCACCTGGTAGTGGTGAGGAGCCTTGGGACCCTCAGGATTACTCCCCCTGAGCGTGGTGGGGGCCCCTCTGCATCCCCAGCAGGTGTCCAGCTCTGCAGAGCCTCTCTCTCTGAGGCGTATCCAGACCCCTGCACCAGGAGCGGGAACACCAGTGTCTAAGCTTTGCAGAGCCTCTCTCTCTGAGGTGTATCCAGACCCCTGCACCAGTGAAACCATGCTGAGGCCTCAGAGAGAGAGATGGAGCTTTGACCAGGAGCCACTCTTCCTTGAGGGCCAGGCAGCACCAGGAGCGGGAACACCAGTGTCTAAGCCCCTGATGAGAACAGGGTGGTCTCTCCCATGTGCCCATACCGGGCCTCTGCAGTGACAGTGCCTGAGAGAACCACATGTTTTCCAGCCTAATGTGCGGCCATTCCCATCTACCCCCTGCCTACTGCAGGACAGCACCAACCCAGGAGCTGGGAAGCTGGGAGAGGACATGGAATACCCATGGCCTCTCACCTTCCTCCAGTCCGGTGGGCACATTTGTGCCTAGGACACCTACCTGCTGGCCAAGACTCTTAGCAGTTAGGCCATCTAGGTGCCTCTGGGTCCCAGCTACTTTCACACCACAGAGCCCTTCTCCCTACAGGGGTCACTGCCCTGCCAGGTGCCTCCTCCAGCTCCAGCTGACAGATCGAACAAAACCCAGACTCCAGAAGATAAACAAGGATTTCAGCATCTACTATGTCTAGTGGAGACACAGGCAATAAGGAGAAACAAAGGGGTAGAGATGCGTACAGCTCCACCAACAACATTGTGTCCCAAACAATGTCCTCTGTGCCCATCATCATGAAACTGACTGTCCCTCACCATGTGGACAAGTGCTTCCAGGGTCTCTCAATTCTTCCATGGGAGGCAATGCACGCTTTCACCTAGCAACTCAGCAAATAAACGGAAGATATTTTATCTACTTAGATAAAGGTTTCTTAAATTGTCTCCAGGCACTGCCAAATTCTCCTGAAAGGGGGAAATGGCCCCTTATTAAAAACCATTAAACTTGAGCTACACAATTAAAAAAAAAACAAAATAACTGAAATAATCTTGGGGAGAAAAAAACAAAAGCGATGGACTCACACTTCCCAGTTTCAAATCTGACTACTAATCTATACTAATTAAAACAGTGTGGGTGCTGGCATAAGCCTGGGCATATAGACCAATGGAATTGACTTAAGGGACGAGAAATAAACCCTTACAACTGCTGTCAATTGATCTTTGACATGAGTGGCAAGGTTACTTGATGGGGACAGAATACTCCCTTCAAATGGTGCTGGGACAAGTGGATAACCACATGCAAAGTCATGACATTGGACACTTCCCTTGCAGCCCATACAAAAATTAACTCAAACTGTATCAAATACGAAAATGTAATAGAAACATGTATTAAGCTTTTAGAAGAACAGATAAATAAGGGTAAAATTTCATGACCTTGGATAAGGCAATGATTTCTTAGATATTGCATCGAAAGCACAACTAACAAAAGAAAAAATAGATAAATGAAATTCATCAAAGTTAAAAATGTGTTGTGCTTCAAAGGATATCATAAAGTGGAAAGAAAAGCCACAGAATAAGAAAAATCTGCAAATCATATATCTCATAAGAGATTTGTATCAAGTATATATAAAGAATTACCCCAACTCAATAATAAAAGGATAACCAGTTTTTTTGTTGTTGGTTTGTTTTTGTTTTTGTTTTTTGTGGGTTTTTTTTTTTTTTTGCTTGTTTGTTTGTTTTTGAGACAGATTTATACTCTGTCGCCCAGGCTGGAGTGCACTGGCATGATCTCAACTCATTGCAACCTGCCTGCCAGGTTCAAGCAATTCTCTGCCTCAGCCTCCTGAGTAGCTGGGATTACAGGCGCCCACCACCATGCCTGGCTAATTTTTTGTATTTTTAGTAGAGAGGGGTTTCACCATCTTGCCCAGGCTGGTCTTGAACTCCAGACCACACGCCTTGGCCTCCCAAAGTGTTGGGATTACAGGTGTGAGCCATCGCACCTGGCCAACCAGTTTTTTAAATGAGTGAACAACTGGAATAAACAGTTATCCAACAAAAGATATGAAAATAGCCAATAAACACACAAAAACATGTTCAACTTGATTAGACATCAGGGAAATCAAAATCCAACTAACAGTGGGATACCACTTCACATCTACAAGGACAGCTGTACTTTTTTAAGATGTTAAATAACAAGTGTTGACAAGGATGTGGAGAAAATGGAACTCTTGTACATTACTGGTGGGAAGATAAAATTGCGCAGCAAGCTGTGGAAAACAATTTGGCTGTTTCTCAAAAAAATTAAACATTGAATTATATGACCCAGCAATTCTGCTCCTAAGTATACCCCAAATAAATAATCACAAAGATTCAAAAAGATACTTCTAGGTATATGTTTATTGCAGCACTATTCACAGTAGCAAAAATGTAGGAAAAAAAAAAAAAACATGTCCTTCAACTGATTAATGGGTAAAGAAATGAGGTACGTTGGAATATTACTCAACCATAGAGAGGAATGAAGCTATAATGTGGGTGAACCTTAAAGTCATTATGCTCAGAGAAATAGCCAAGAAGCAAAATGATACCTGTGTATGATTTCACTTATATGAAACATGTAGACTATGCAGATTCATAGAGATAGCATCAATGGCTGGGCGCGGTGGCTTATACCTGTAATTCGAGCAGTTTGGGAGGCGGAGGTGGGTGGATCACTTGAGGTCAGGAGTTCGAGACCAGCCTGGCCAACATGGTGAAACCCCGTCTCTACTAAAAACACAAAAATTAGCCAGCCATGGTGGCACATGCCTGTAATCCTGGCTACACTGGAGGCTGAGGCAGGGGAATTGCCGGAACCTGGGAGGCAGAGGTTGCAGTGAGCTGAGATCATACCACTGCCCTTCAGCCTGGGTGACAGAACGAGATTCTGCCTCAAGAAAAAAAAAAATAGAGGTAGCATCAGTGGCTACCAAGGACTAGGGGCAGGGGAAAGTGGGGAGTTATTGATTAATAGTATGAAGTTTCTATGTGAGATGATGAAAATTTTCTGGAAAAAAATATAGTGGTGAGAAAGTAGAATATTGTGAATGTAATTAATGGCATTTAATTGTACACTTAACGTGATTAATGTGGCATATTTTATCTTATATATTTTACTACATCTAAAAAACACTGGGAGAGGGAAAGTCCACCATGTAAAATACATCCGTCTTAATCAGACGGTCCTCATTGTACCCATGTACAGGCCCCTCATGACCTTCTGCACAGCAATAACCGAGGATGTAAGGACATGAGGCTTCCCAGCCAACTGCAGATGCACAACACAAATATATCTGCAAAGAGACTGAGGCACAAACCTCAGCACTGCCAGGACATACCCCCTTCTCATGGATTCTGACTTTATCTGACCCAGCCCACTGTCCAGATCTTGTTGTGGGGTTGGGACAAGGAAGGTCATGAAGCCTGTTCCCGGGGCATTCTGTGTGAGCACACGAGACCCCCCGCCCCATTAAGTCTCCACACACAGCTCTAACCATCAGGCATTGTGAGGAGGACTCTAGCATGGGCTCAGGGATCACACCAGAGAATCAGCTACAGAGAGGAAGATGGGCTGGAGGAGCTGATGGATGACACAGAACGGGGTCCCTGCAGTTCACAGGTCCAGCTCACCCTGGCGTAGGTGCCCCCACCCCCTGATCCAGGCATCCCTGACACAGCTCCCTCCCGGAGCCTCCTCCCTGCTGACACATCAGGGTCCCTTACTCAGGCTATCCAGAGAGGGCAGCACCTTGGACAGCTCCCACCCCCCACCCCCCGCCCCCAGCTTCACCCTTCCTCGCTCACAGGGCTCAGGGCTCATGGCTCAGAACAAATGGCAGAGGCCAGTGAGCCCAGATATGGTGACAGGGCAATGATCCAGGGGTAGCTGCCTGGAACAGGGGCAGATGAAGCCACAGATGGGAGAAGATGGCGCAGGAAGAAAACCCCAGGAATGGGCAGGAGAGGAGAGGAGGACACAGGCCAGTCTGTGGCTGCAGCCCAGGGTGGGACTGTAAGTGTGAAGACATCTCAGCAGGTGAGGCCAGGTCCCATGAACAGGGAACAAACTCTCACCTCCCCTGATGCAGGGACACAGAGAGTGTGTGGTGCTGTGTCCCCAGAGTCGGGATCCCCTGTTCTGGTCCCCAGGGAATAAGAAGTGAGATTGACTTGCCCCTGCTCCTCTCTGCTCCCCTGACATTCACCTTCCCCTCATGCCCTTCCCTCTCTAATATGATTTGGATCTATGTCCCCGCCCAAATCTCATGTCAAATTGTAAACCCCAGTGTTGGAGGTGGGGCCTTGTGAGAAGTGATTGGATCATGTGGGTGGATTTTCTGCTTTGACACTGTTTCTGTGATAGAGGTTTCACGTGATCTGGTTCTTTAAAAATGTGTAGCACCTCTCCCCTCTCTCTCTCTCTCTCTTACTCATGCTCTGCTATGTAAGACGTTCCTATTTCCCCTTCACCGTTCAGAATGATTGTAAGTTTCCTGAGGCCTCCCCAGGAGCAGAAGCCACTATGCTTCCTGTACAACTGCAGAATGATGAGCAAATTAAACCACTTTTCTTTATAAATTACCCAGTCTCAGGTATTTCTTGATAGCAATGCGTGGACAGACTAATACAATCTTCTACTCCCAGATCCCCGCACAGCGCTCAGCCCCAGACATCACTGCCCCTGGGGGCATGCACAGTGCAGCTTCCTGCAGACAAAAACAAAGTCACAACACGTGCATGACCCGTGTTCAACGTCTACAGATCAGTGTTGAGTAAAACAGCCTGGTCTGGGGTCGCTGCTGTCCCCACTTCCCTCCCCGTCCACCAGAGGGCGGCAGAGTTCCTCCCAACCTGGAGCCTCCCCAGAGGCTGCTGACCTCCTTCAACCGGTCCCACAGCCCAGCAGGGTCCACCCTCACCAGGGTCACCTCGGCCCACGTCCTCCTCGCCCTCCGAGCTCCCCACACAGACTCTGTCAGCTCCTCCCTGCAGCCCGGCGGCCGCCCACCTGAGGCCGCTCCCTCTGCAGGCAGCTCCTGTCCCCGACACCCGCTTCTTCCCAAGGCTCAGCTGAAAGGGCATTTCCCAGGGCAGCTCCCTGTGATGTCCGGACAGCTCAGTCTCTCACAGGCTCCGACGCCCCCAATGCTGTCATCTCACAGCCCTTCTCTCATTACCATTAACTCCTCAGCCCCACGAAGTTCACTGAGCGCCTGCTTCCCTGTTACAGGAAAACTCTGTGGATGCAGGGTCCACGCCTGTCCTGCTCTCTGTGGAATCCCAGGGCCCAGTCCAGTGCCTGACATGAGACAGATGCTCAATAAATACTGGTTAAATGTGTGGGAGATATCTAAAAAGAAGCATATCACCTCCGTGTGGCCCCCGGAAGTCAGAGTCTGTTCCTTGTGGACACAGGGGCACTGGCACCAGCTTGGGAGGAGGCCAGCAAGTGCCCACGGCTGCCCCAGGGACGAGTCCTCAACTCCCGGAGCTTCAGAAGGGAGGACAGAGGCCTGCATGGAATAGAACCTGGGCCGCCCCGACCCTGCAGCCTAATCCAGGGTTCAGGGTCAGCTCACACCACGTGGACCCTGGTCAGCATCCCTAGGGCAGTTCCAGACAAGGCCGCAGGTCTCGTTTTGCCCTCCAGGGGGCGACATCGCAGACAGACAACACTCAGAAAATGGATTCCCCTGGACAGGAACCTGGCTTTGCTAAGGAAGTGTAGGTGGAGCCTGGTTTCCATCCCTTGCTCCAACAGACCCTTCTGATCTCTCTCTCGTACCTTTCTGGGTTCTATGAGTACCATGTTCTGCCAGGGGTCCCTGTGCAACTCCCGACTCCCTCCTGGTACCACCATGGGGAACGTGGGGTGACCACAGGACAGTCAGCCTCGCAGAGGACGGAGACCACCCAGGACAGTCAGGGAGAACACGGACAGGCCCTAAGTCACAGCTCAGCCCACAGATACGGAGAGGGAGGGTCCCCCTGGAGCCTTCCCCAAGGACAGCAGAGCTCAGAGCCACCCACCTCCCTCCACCACAGTCCTCTCTTTCCAGGACACACAAGACACCTCCCTCTCCACACGCCGAAGCTGGGGACTCCTGAGACCTCTGGGCCTGGGTCTCCATCCCTGGGTCAGAGGCCGGGCTGGTGGTACTAGAGACAGAGGGCTGGTCCCTCCCCAGTCACCACCCAGTGAGCCCTTTTCTATCTCCCAGAGCCACCTCCGTCACCTTCCTACCGAACATCAATCCCACCTTCCCAGAGCACTGGAGAGCGTGGGGAGACCCGGAGCCCAGCTGGGTTTCTCTGTGACAAAGGAAAATAATCCCCCTGGTGTGACAGACCCAAGGCCAGAACACAGTAGAGTTCAGCACTGGGGAAGGCAGGTTGTCCTCCCAGGGGACGGGAGTCCATCCACCTTGCCAAAAAGCTTTGTCTGGGGAACTGAAAATAGAAGGGAAAAAGGAGGAGGGACAAAAGAGGCAGAAATGAGAGGGGAGGGGACAGAGGACACCTGAATAGAGACCACACCCATGACCCACATGATGCCGAGAAGTACTCCTGCTGTAGGAGGAGACTCAGGACAGAGGGAGGAAGGACAGCAGACCAGGCAGTCACAGCTGCCCTGACAAGAGCGTTCCTGGAACTCAGGATCTTCTCCACAGAAGAGGACAGAGCAGACAGCAGAGACCATGGGGTCTCCCTCAGCCCCTCTTCACAGATGGTGCATCCCCTGGCAGACGCTCCTGCTCACAGGTGAGGGGAGGACAACCTGGGAGAGGGTGGGAGGAGGCGGCACAGAGACTGGTTGGGGTCTCCCGGGGAGGACAGGGCTCTGAGACGGACAGAGGGCTCCTGTTGGAGCCTGAATAAGGAAGAGGACATCAGAGAGGGACAGGAGTCACACCAGAAAAATCAAATTGAACTGGAATTGGAACAGGGCAGGAAAATCTCAAGCGTTCTATTTTCCTAGTTAATTGTCACTGGCCACTACATTTTTAAAAGTCGTAATAACTGCATCAGATGACACTTTAAATAAAAACATAACCAGGGCATGAAACATTGTCCTCACCTGCCTACCGCAGACATTGGAAAATAAACCCCAGGCCGTTGAGGGCCCTGAGAAGGCTCATGAGCTCATCACAGGAGTCTGCAGCCTGTCCCAGGCACTGATGTGCACCCAAGATCACACAAGTCCCTGCCCTCATGAAGCTCATGCTCTCATGGGGAGGAAGGCAGACAGGCAAAGAGATCTAGAATGTGAGGTCAGGTGTTGACAAGAGCCCTGGTGGGAACAGAGCAGGGAAAGGTCAGAAAGAAAAGAACCAGGGTCTCTAGAGGAGGTGTCAGGGACGGAGTCTCCCAAGAATGCCCTGATGTGAGCAGGACCTGAGGCCAGTGGGGAGGCAGTCGCGCAGACCCCTGGGGAGCAGCATTCCACAGAGGGAAATGCCAAGGTCGGAGGTGCTAAGGAATAGGAGTCATGCTGCTGACCTTGATCCAGTAGGACACACATATACACACACACTCACTCACTCACTCCGGGGCTGGGGGATGAAGAGACCTGCTCAGGACCCAGGGCCCCGTTTTTCCACCCTAATGCATAGGTCCCAATATTGACCGATGCTCTCTCCTCTCTCCTAGCCTCACTTCTAACCTTCTGGAACCCGCCCACCACTGCCCAGCTCACTATTGAATCCAGGCCGTTCAATGTTGCAGAGGGGAAGGAGGTTCTTCTACTTGCCCACAATGTGTCCCAGAATCTTTTTGGCTACATTTGGTACAAGGGAGAAAGAGTGGATGCCAGCCGTCGAATTGGATCATGTGTAATAAGAACTCAACAAATTACCCCAGGGCCCGCACACAGCGGTCGAGAGACAATAGACTTCAATGCATCCCTGCTGATCCACAATGTCACCCAGAGTGACACAGGATCCTACACCATACAAGTCATAAAGGAAGATCTTGTGAATGAAGAAGCAACTGGCCAGTTCCGGGTATACCGTGAGTGATTCCCCATGACCTCTGGGTGTTGGGGTTCAGTTCTACTTCCCACATACGGGATTCTCAGGCCTGGGCTGTGCCTGTGCCCTCTCTGTATTACGTGCCGTGTTAGGGTTTGGACATTTAGTGCAGGACACACACAGAAGAGACAAACTTCCACAGATCAGAATTCCTTTCTGGCATCCAGATCCTGCAGACACTCACTGCAGAGGAAGGACAGTCTGATGGGGGGACTCAGCAGGGGGAGGTCAGTCTCAGCCTAGCACCCCATGCCTTCCCCATAAACCTGACCCTGAGAAAGACCCTGGAGAACTGGATCAGGGCCTGGCCTGAAGGACTTCCTGGGATCTTCACAGAGAAGCTCAGCCCCAGGGCTCCTGACTCCAGGTGACCCAGGGGAGCCTGTGCCAGGGCTAGGTTGTGGCCTCCTGGGTAGGGCTGACTGGGAGGAAGGACTTACCAGCTTGTCCAAGGGCCGTGGCTCCTGGAGCTGGATTCTGGATGCAGAATTGGAGTTTCTGGCCACACCTGTTCCCTGTCCCCAGAGTCTCATCTGGGCAAGGACAGAGCCTTGTCCTTTACTTGAGACTCAATGTGGGGAGGATAGATAGACAAGGTTACTAGGGCATCAGTCCATTGCCCTGGGGACATAGGTGACTCCATGGGAAGTTCAGTGTCCTCAGAAGGAGGAACAGAGGAGAGAAGATGCTCCCGACAGCTCCTTGTCCACCAGGGATCAGGCCCAGGGCCCTCTCTCTTGGAGGCAAATCAACATAAATGCTCTTCATTTGGGCAGTTCCTCTGTGCAGAGCTGAGATCAAGTGAAAGTAAATATTTTGAGGTTAATTCACAAACAATCTCACAGCCAAATAACACTTATCCTACTTATTGAAAGGAAATTGAGGCACAGGGAGACAGTCACGAAAAAGGGTCACACAGGCTATAGATGGCAGATTAGAGACATATGAGGTCTGTCTGCAGCCAGAACCGCCTCCTCTCCTCAACCCGGGGTGGGCGGGGCTGTTTATTGTCAGGCATTTGCAGACCTGAGACCAGTCATGGGTCTGCTTCCTTTTGTCTTGTGCATCCACAGCTCAGAAGTGGAGATTCTGGTCTGGAGAGTGAGAAGTAAATGGAGAGCTAATCAGTTTTACTCTAGAACTAAATCACCTCAACTGTCAGGGTCAGTGCCAGGATTGTCCAGGCCTCTCCCTTAGATCCACAGCTCCCTCACTGGACCTGAAATCCTGTGTTTCCCGATTTGTCAGTGTCACTCCCATGGGAGGATAAAGGAAAGGATTTCGCTTTCTCTCCGCACTCACATCCCTGCGCCAACACAGGCCCAAAGTGAGACACACTCTTGCTCAGTAGCTCTCTCATGAAGGAGGGAATGAATGAAGGAATGATCCATAATCTCTATAGAGACTGGATCCTGGATGCAGAATCCTAGGAAGTTCTGGCCGGTTGCCTGTCCGTCAGGGGCTAAGATCCATGTACCATTCCTCTGACTCCCTGTCCTGAAAGTAACCCTATCTCATGTGACTCTGGGGTTCCTTGGCCATGGGAGGGTTTTCAAGGCTCCCTGGTCCTGGTCAGGACAGCCAAGGGACTCCTGCTCCTGGGGTCTCTGAGGTCACTATACCCCACATGTCTCATTGCCATGGGCATTTCTGACTGTCTCCTGTTCCTCCGTGCTCCTCCCTCTTCATTCCAGCTGAGATGCCTATCCCTGAACATCTCCCTCCACTCTTAGGCCTTCCCCAGACACTCCCTCGAACAAGGCTGGCTGTCCTGTTTTCTTCCCGCTCACACTGTGGCCTGGCCCACTTCCCAGGCAATAGGGAAGGCACAGAAATCAGCTGGAGCAGCCGCTCCTGCCAGGCTCCATCACAAGTCAATGTCAACAGGTCACCAGGAGAATGAGCTTCCGCTGTGTCCCCGCCCAGGGCTCTTTACCTCCATGAGGCCAACACGCAGAACAGGCAGCAGGACAAGGATGAGCAACTCCTCCATCCACTTCCTACACTGACTCACCAGGAGGTCAGAGGCAGAAGGACAGGTCTGCAGTCCCCAAAGCCCACATGCTTATTCCACCCATTTCACTACCTACTCCATCTTCATCCTGGTGTGGGGCTCACATCCTCCAGTGGATCCTGGGGCCTCCCCCAGGTGCAGCTGGCCAAGCAGGTGCTGTCTGATGGGTTTGCTGTCCATTCTACATATACCTGTGTCCTCGTGATGATGCCATTGTCATAAGGTGGGGTCCCTTGGACTGAGAAGTGCACCAGCCACTGGCGTCTCACTTAGACTTTGCCCAGTTATACAAACTTAAACTCTAGTTGTGCTTTCTGAGGTTGATAGGAGAGGAAGAAAATCTTTCACATGCCTGATTTGGGGCTTCTCCTCTTTTTGCCTAACTCTGCACAGGAACCAGGGGCAGGGAGCGCTTTCTAAACTTACTAACATAACACACATCGCTTCTCCTAATTTGGCATCATTTCTCCCTTTATGTAATTGACACACCTAAGACTTCCTCTCTGACCAGTTCTGTCCTCCTAACAGGACTCATACCCTTCTCTCTACTCAGGGAGTCACTGATTTCAAACCACCTTCAGCATCTGCCTTTGAGCATAATGTGATCCCACTGGAATTGAGAGCAGACCTAAACCTTCGTATAATATCAAGAGAAGTACTACTTCCAGCAACTGATCTTAGATCTTTAGGCCATTAACAACAATTTCCACTTCTGGAAAAAATTTAATGTTTCCCCCAAATGTCTTTCATTTTTTTTAACTATAGTCAGAAAATAACATGAGATCAAAACTACTGACAAATTTTTAAGGGCAAATTATAGTATTACAGGTTGAGTATCCCAAATCCAAAAATCCAAAATCTAAAATGCTCCAAAATCCAACATTTTTTGACCACTGACATGATGCTCAAAAGAAATGCTCACTGGAGGCTGGGAGTGGTAGCTCACGCCTGTAATCCCAGCACTTTGGGAGGCCGAGGCAGGAGGATCATGAAGTCAAGAGATCAAGACCATCCTGGCCAACATGGTGAAATCCCATCTCTACTAAAAATACAAAAATTATCTGGGTGTGGTGGCGTGTGCCTGTAGTCTCAGCTACTTGGGAGGCTGAGGCAGGAGAATAGCTTGAACCCAGGAGGTGGAGGTTGCAGTGAGCTGAGATCGTGCCACTGCACTCTAGCCTGGCAACAGAGCGAGACTCCATCTCAAATTTTAAAAAAGGTGGGGGAAGGGGAGAGAGAGATAGAAAAGAAGAGAAAAGAAAAAAAGAAAAGCTCACTGGAGCACTTTGGATTCTGTATTTTCAGATTTGGGATGCTAAACTGGTAAGTATACTGCAAATATTTTCAAAACTCAAAAACAGTCAAAAATCCAAAACACTTTTAGTCCTAAGCCTTACGCATAAGAGATACTCAATCTGTATGAACTATAGGCACCAAGCTGAACAGCAGATCTCTAGCACCTCTTCATCCTGAGTAACTGAAACTGCAGAGCCATGAACAACTCTCCATTCCCCCACCTCCCAGGCCCTGATAACCACCATTCTACTCTCTGATTCCACGAGTGTGGCTACTCTAGGGACCTCATATAAGTGGAATCCTACAGTATCTGCCCTGTGAGTGGCTTATTTCATTTAGCATAATGTCGAATGGGAGAAAATAATTGCAAAATTTCTTCTCAAAGTTCTATCTCATAACTGTCAAACACACGTGGTCCTTGAGGGCCAGATTTCCAGCAGTTCATGCTTTCTCTTTTCCACCAGTCAGTTCTGCATTTGCAAATGTCTACATGTATTTATGGAGAGATCCACAGGTCCTCGCCTGCCCTCTGCAAGGGGAGAAGGGACATTAAAGACTGAAGACAGGCTGGGCATAGTGGCTCATGCCTATAATCCCAGCCTTTTGGGAGGCTGAGGTGGGCAGACCACCTGAGGTCAGAAGTTCAAGACCAGCCTGACCAAGATGGTGAAACCCAATCTCTACTAAAAGTATGAAATTTAGCCAGGCATGGTGGTGGGTGCCTGTAGTCCCAGCTACTTGGGAGGCTGAGACAGGAGAATTGCTTGAACCCGGGAGGCAGAGGTTGCAGTGAGCCAAGATCGTGCCTGGCCGACACAGCAAGGCTCCGTCTTGAAAAATAAACAAACAAAAAAAGACCAAAGACAAAGAACATACATATGGTTCTGCTGTTAAATCCAGGCAGCTCCTGCCTGTCACCTCACTCTTTTCTAGATCATTCCCTGGACTCCACTCTATCTTTAGGGGTCACTGGCTCAAGTCAGTCATCATCAAACACCTGGGGAAAACTGCCCCACCTTGTGCCTCCACTGCCTGACAACTGAGCTGACCTCCAGGCTTGCCTCTGGTGTCCCCTGTCTTATTTCTGCTGAAACATCCAGTCCCAGGCCAGCCTGTACAATATCTACAGGGTTTAAGGACAATGGGAAGTCCTATCGCCATCCATTTCTAGGATGTCCTTAGACAGGGAAGTTGCAGAAAAAATACACCTAGGGAAACAAAGCAGAACTGAAGGTGGAAGGGACTCAGCACCTGAACGTTCCAGGTGAGGACCCCAAGGTGGGCCAGGCAGCCAGCTGGTCAGGGAGGGACCAGGAGAGGCACCAGGAGCTGTGACTCCCCCCAGTCCTGTGTCTGTCCACAGCCCAGTGCTGCCGCTCAATTCACAGAAAGTCTGTGATTCTCCCACACAGAGCTCTCAGATCATCATGCATCTGTCTTGTGACACACACACCTGCCGTGGGCTTTTAAGGACTCAGGTGGGCTGAGGGGTGGGAGATGCCAACTCTGATTGAAAGATGCCTGTGGAGGAATCAAAGGTGCCACACAGGGCAATCTTCTCTCTGTTACCTGCACAGCGGAGCTGCCCAAGCCCTACATCTCCAGCAACAACTCCAACCCCGTGGAGGACAAGGATGCTGTGGCCTTAACCTGTGAACCTGAGACTCAGGACACAACCTACCTGTGGTGGGTAAACAATCAGAGCCTCCCGGTCAGTCCCAGGCTGGAGCTGTCCAGTGACAACAGGACCCTCACTGTATTCAATATTCCAAGAAATGACACAACATCCTACAAATGTGAAACCCAGAACCCAGTGAGTGTCAGACGCAGCGACCCAGTCACCCTGAATGTCCTCTGTGAGTATCTCTGCTCCTCTCTGGCCCAGGCTGCCGGTCCAAATCCACAGGGCCAGAGGCCAGGCCTCTCAGTCCCTCTCAGGTTCAAGTACACAGACCGTCACCCCTGGACATCCAGACTGTCTGTGACTTTCTGCCCCAGAAAAACCTGGGCAGACCAAGTCTTGATCAAGAATAGGAGGGGAGGGGCTGCTCCTGTCCGGGGAGGCTCGGGATCCACACCCTGTGATGGGAGAAACAGGTGAATGTCTCAGACTCAGGCTCAGTAGATACAAGAGGGGTTTGGTTGAGACTTTAGGGTTGTGACTCAGCTTAGAGGGACACCATGGTCCTTCCACAGACCAGGAACTTCCACTTCCCTCTGACAACATCACCTGTGGCTTTATTCTCTTTGCTCCAGATGGCCCGGATGCGCCCACCATTTCCCCTCTAAACACACCTTACAGAGCAGGGGAAAATCTGAACCTCACCTGCCACGCAGCCTCTAACCCAACTGCACAGTACTTTTGGTTTGTCAATGGGACGTTCCAGCAATCCACACAAGAGCTCTTTATACCCAACATCACCGTGAATAATAGCGGATCCTATATGTGCCAAGCCCATAACTCAGCCACTGGCCTCAATAGGACCACAGTCACGGCGATCACAGTCTACGGTAAGTGGATCCACGAGCGCTGACATCACGTTTTGAGGTGGAGTCTGTCTGGTTTTCAGAGAAGAGCCAGGAAGAAATTTTCTATCCCAGCCTGTGTCCAATGGGCACAAGCAAATCCCAGATTCTCCCGCTGGACCTCCCCAGTGTGTCTCTACAGACTCTCTTCTCTGTATTGTTCTGATTTCTCATGGCTGACCCCGGGTCCAGCCTGGAATGTGGGGAGGAGGCTCCCTCAGCCCCCGAGCCCTGTATAGTGGAGGAAGCTTCACAGAGTGGGAAGGAGCAAGGGTTCTCAAGGTCAAGTTGCTTCTCTGTCACCAATCTGTCCCTTTCTATCACCTCTTTGTGTTCTTTTGCCTACTCCGTGAACTGCAAGGAACATTCGAGGCTTTGAATCAAGCTCATACTTTTTTCCTAAATGAGAGAAGGAAGCCCCTTGGGTAAGGGAGAAACAGCTCAGACTTTGCTCCCTGCTCTGCTCTGGGCTCCCCCCCGCCGTGACTGGCCTTGTCTGACTCCACCTGGGGTGGGACCCACGTGTGTGGAGAAGGAGCCCGGGAGGTCTGTCCTGAATTAGGCTAAATCAAGCTGCCAATCAACACCAAAGCCTCCCGTCGTCCCAGTCAGGCTGCAGGAAAATGGAAAGAAAGGGAGCCTCAGGGCAGGCTCCTGAGCTGTGTCCTGGCTCTGACGTCACCAGGTATATGAGGCTGTGGGCACAGCACATGGGACACAGCACAGGGGACAGCGAGCGACCCACACTTGGAGAAATCAGGAGATGCACCACAGGGGCTCTGCATGGCAGGGAACGGGCAGTGTCAAAAATTGTGTATTTATACAGAGGGTAGCAGTGCATATCTAACACAGACTTCCCATCTTAACCTTTCTACACGTGCAGTTCAGTGGTATTAAATCTATTCCCCTTGTTCTGCTACCATCACCACCATCTGTCCACACAACTCTTCTTCCTCCCAAAATGAAACTCTGTTCCCATCAAACTCCTGGGCAGAGCTGCCCCACCTGTGGCCCACAGTCTGACCCTTGACTTGTCACCTTTAGACTTGCTCCTAGTCTCCTGCACTATTTCTGCTCAAACACCCATCCCCATCATCACCCATCTCTAGGATGTCCTTAAATAGCAAAGCCTCAGAGAGAACACACCTTGGCTGGGTGGTGTGGGACCGTGCAGCTGGAAGAAACTCAGCTCCTTCCAATTCCAGGTGAGGACCCCAATGGGCCAGGCAGCCAGCCAGTCAGGAAAGGACCAGAAGTGCTGGGGGCTGTGACCCCCAGTCCTGTGTCTGTCCACAACCCAACGCTACTGCCCAATTCACACTTGAGAAAAGTCTGTGCTTCTCCCACACAAAGCAGCCGGCCTTACAGTCTCTGAGCCCTCAGATCATTGTGCATCTGTCTTGTGACACACACACACCTGCCCTGGGCTTTTAAGGACTCAGATGGGCTGAGGGGTGGGAGATGCCAACTCTGATTGAAAGATGCCTGTGAGGAATCAAAGGTGCCACACAGGGCAATCTTCTCTCTGTTATCTTCACAGCGGAGCTGCCCAAGCCCTACATCACCAGCAACAACTCCAACCCCATAGAGGACAAGGATGCTGTGACCTTAACCTGTGAACCTGAGACTCAGGACACAACCTACCTGTGGTGGGTAAACAATCAGAGCCTCTCGGTCAGTTCCAGGCTGGAGCTGTCCAATGACAACAGGACCCTCACTGTATTCAATATTCCAAGAAACGACACAACGTTCTACGAATGTGAAACCCAGAACCCAGTGAGTGTCAGACGCAGCGACCCAGTCACCCTGAATGTCCTCTGTGAGTATCTCTGCTCCTCTCTGGCCCAGGCTGCCGGCCCAAATCCACAGGATCAGAGGCCGGGCCTCTCAGTCCCTCTCAGGTTCAAGTACACAGACCGTCACCCCTGGACATCCAGACTGTCTGTGACTTTCTGCCCCAGAAAAACCTGGGCAGACCAAGTCTTGATCAAGAATAGGAGGGGAGGGGCTGCTCCTGTCCGGGGAGGCTCGGGGTCCACACCCTGTGATGGGAGAAACAGGTGAATGTCTCAGACTCAGGCTCAGTAGATACAAGAGGGGTTTGGTTGAGACTTTAGGGTTGTGACTCAGCTTAGAGGGACACCATGGTCCTTCCACAGACCAGGAACTTCCACTTCCCTCTGACAACATCACCTGTGGCTTTATTCTCTTTGCTCCAGATGGCCCGGATGCGCCCACCATTTCCCCTCTAAACACACCTTACAGAGCAGGGGAAAATCTGAACCTCTCCTGCCACGTAGCCTCTAACCCAGCTGCACAGTACTCTTGGTTTGTCAATGGGACGTTCCAGCAATCCACACAAGAGCTCTTTATACCCAACATCACCGTGAATAATAGTGGATCCTATATGTGCCAAGCCCATAACTCAGCCACTGGCCTCAATAGGACCACAGTCACGGCGATCACAGTCTATGGTAAGTGGATCCACGAGCGCTGACATCACGTTTTGAGGTGGAGTCTGTCTGGTTTTCAGAGAAGAACCAGGAAGAAATTTTCTATCCCAGCCTGTGTCCAATGGGCACAAGCAAATCCCAGATTCTCCCGCTGGACCTCCCCAGTGTGTCTCTACAGACTCTCTTCTCTGTGTTGTTCTGATTTCTCATGGCTGACCCCGGGTCCAGCCTGGAATGTGGGGAGGAGGCTCCCTCAGCCCCCGAGCCCTGTATAGTGGAGGAAGCTTCACAGAGTGGGAAGGAGCAAGGGTTCTCAAGGTCAAGTTGCTTCTCTCTGTCACCAATCTGTCCCTTTCTATCACCTCTTTGTGCTCTTTTGCCTACTCGGTGAACTGCAAGGAACATTTGAGGCTTTGAAACAAGCTCAGACTTTTTTCCCAAATGAGAGAAGGAAGCCCCTTGGGTAAGAGAGAAACAGCTCAGACTTTGCTCCCTGCTCTGCTCTGGGCTCCCCCCCGCCGTGACTGGCCTTGTCTGACTCCACCTGGGGTGGGACCCACGTGTGTGGAGAAGGAGCCCGGGTGGTCTGTCCTGAATTAGGCTAAATCAAGCTGCCAATCAACACCAAAGCCTCCCGTCGTCCCAGTCAGGCTGCAGGAAAATGGAAAGAAAGGGAGCCTCAGGGCAGGCTCCTGAGCTGTGTCCTGGCTCTGACGTCATCAGGTATATGAGGCTGTGGGCACAGCACATGGGACACAGCACAGGGGACAGCGAGCGACCCACACTTGGAGAAATCAGGAGATGCACCACAGGGGCTCTGCATGGCAGGGAATGGGCAGTGTCAAAAATTGTGTATTTATACAGAGGGTAACAGTGCATATCTATCACAGACTTCCCATCTTAACCTTTCTACACGTGCAGTTCAGTGGTATTAAATCTATTCCCCTTGTTCTGCTACCATCACCACCATCTGTCCACACAACTCTTCTTCCTCCCAAAATGAAACTCTGTTCCCATCAAACTCCTGGGCAGAGCTGCCCCACCTGTGGCCCACAGTCTGACCCTTGACTTGTCACCTTTAGACTTGCTCCTAGTCTCCTGCACTATTTCTGCTCAAACACCCATCCCCATCATCACCCATCTCTAGGATGTCCTTAAATAGCAAAGCCTCAGAGAGAACATACCTTGGCTGGGTGGTGCGGGACCGTGCAGCTGGAAGAAACTCAGCTCCTTCCAATTCCAGGTGAGGACCCCAATGGGCCAGGCAGCCAGCCAGTCAGGAAAGGACCAGAAGTGCTGGGGGCTGTGACCCCCGGTCCTGTGTCTGTCCACAACCCAACGCTACTGCCCAATTCACACTTGAGAAAAGTCTGTGCTTCTCCCACAGAAAGCATCGAGCCTTACAGTCTCTGAGCCCTCAGATCATTGTGCATCTGTCTTGTGACACACACACACCTGCCCTGAGCTTTTAAGGACTCAGGTGGGCTGAGGGGTGGGAGATGCCAACTCTGATTGAAAGATGCCTGTGAGGAATCAAAGGTGCCACACAGGGCAATCTTCTCTCTGTTATCTTCACAGCGGAGCTGCCCAAGCCCTACATCACCAGCAACAACTCCAACCCCATAGAGGACAAGGATGCTGTGACCTTAACCTGTGAACCTGTGGCTGAGAACACAACCTACCTGTGGTGGGTAAACAATCAGAGCCTCTCGGTCAGTCCCAGGCTGCAGCTCTCCAATGGCAACAGGATCCTCACTCTACTCAGTGTCACACGGAATGACACAGGACCCTATGAATGTGGAATCCAGAACTCAGAGAGTGCAAAACGCAGTGACCCAGTCACCCTGAATGTCACCTGTGAGTATCTTCTGTTCCTCTGTGGCCCTGGTTTCCAATCCAAATCCATACAGCCAGAGGTTAGGACTCTCAGTTCTCCTCAGGTCCAAAGATTCAGACCAGACCGCCACTCCTGGACACCCAGGCTGGCCATAACTTCCTGCCCTGGGAAAACTAGGGCAAACCCAGCCTGGACCAAGAATAAGAGGGGAGGAGCTGCTCCTGTCTTGGGAGGCTCAGGGTCCACAGCCTGTGATGGGAGAAACAAGTGAATGTCTCAGACCCAGACTCAGGGAACATGAGGGTTATGGTTTGGACTTTTTAACACAGGATTGGGACAGGACTCAGAAGGACACTGTGGCCCTTCTACAATCAGGAGCTTCCCCTTTCCTCTGATGACATCACCTGTGGTTTTGTTCTCTTTGTTCCAGATGGCCCAGACACCCCCATCATATCCCCCCCAGACTTGTCTTACCGTTCGGGAGCAAACCTCAACCTCTCCTGCCACTCGGACTCTAACCCATCCCCGCAGTATTCTTGGCTTATCAATGGGACACTGCGGCAACACACACAAGTTCTCTTTATCTCCAAAATCACATCAAACAATAGCGGGGCCTATGCCTGTTTTGTCTCTAACTTGGCTACCGGTCGCAATAACTCCATAGTCAAGAACATCTCAGTCTCCTCTGGTAAGTGGCTTCTCTAGAGCACCAGCATCACGTTTTGGGGTGGAGTCTATCTGGTTCTCACAAAAGAGCCAAGAAGACATTTTCTTGCCCAGTCTGTGTTCCATGGGCACAAGGAAATCCCAAATTCTACCCTGAGCCCTCTCACTCCATCTCGGCTGACTCTTTCCTCCCCGGCTTCTCTGATATCTCATGGCTGACCTCGGGTCCAGCCTGGAATGTGGGGAGGGGGCTCCCTTAGCCCCAGAAGGCCCCCTATAGTGAAAGGGGCTTCATAGTCCAGGAGAAAGAAGCGTTCTTAAGGTCGAGTTTCTCCTCTCTATCACCAATATGTCCCTTTCTGTCACCTCTTTGTGTTTTTTTAACCTACTCTACGAGCTACAAGGAACAAGGAGGTTTTGAAACAAGCTCACACTTTTTCCGCAAATGAGAGGAGGAAGCCCCTTGGATGAAGGTGGAGCAACTCAGACTCTGCTCCCTGCTCTGCGCCCGGCTCACCTGGTGACTGGCTCTGCCTTGGCTCCACTTGGTGTGGGACCGGGGCATGTGGAGAAGGTGTAAAGGTGGCCTGTTCTGAATCTGGTTAAATCGAGCTGCCAATCCACAGCACAGCCTCCCTCGGGTCAGGTTGCAGGGAAATGGGAAAAGAGGGAGCCTCGGGACAGACTCCTGAGCTGTGTCCTGGCTCTGAAGTCACTGGCTGTATAAGGCTGTGGACCCAGCACATGGGACACAGCACAGAGGACAGTGAGTGGCACACACTTGGAGAAATAGGGAGATTCAGCCACAGGGGCTCTGCATGGGAGGGAAGGGGCAGTGCCAGAAAGTGTGGATTTATAGAGAGGGTAAGTCTACCAGCCAGTATATATATCTAACATAAAACTTACCATTAACCATTTCTAAGTGTACAGTTAAGTGACACAGCATAAATATCAATCAAGTATATTGCCCGGTGTGGTGGTTCATGCCTGTAATCCCAGCACTTTGGGAAGCCAAGGCAAGTGGATCACTTGAGGTCAGGAGTTCAAGATACAAAAAAAAAAAAAAAAAAAGCTAGGCATGGTGGCAGATGCCTGTAATACCAGCCACTAGGGAGGCTGAGGCAGGAGAATTGCTTGAACCTGGGTAGCGGAGGTTGCAGTGAGCCAAGATTGTGCCACTGCACTCCAGGCTGGGTGACAGAGTGATACTCTTGTCACAAAAAAAAAGGAAAAATAAATCAAGTATCTTTATACTCTTGTGTAACCACACTATCCATTTCCAGAACTTTTTCATCTAAACATACTAAACCTCTGTACCCGATAAACAGTAACTCTCACTCCTTCTCCCCCTAAACCCTGGTAACCTCCATTCTACTTTCTGTCTCTAGGTAATCAACTATTCTAATGAGCTTACATACATGGAATTATATAATAGTTGTCCTTTTGTATCTGCTGTATTTCACTTAGTATAATGTCTTCAAGGTTCATCCATTTTGCACCATGTATTACAATTTTATTCCTTGTTAAGATTGAATAACATTCCATTGTATGGACATACCTCATTTTTCTATCCACTTATCTTTCAATGGACTTTTCAGTTGTTCCCATCTTTTGGCTATTGTGAGTAATGCTGCTGTGAACATCAGTATACAAATGTCGGTTCAAATTGCTGCTTTCAATTCTTTTTGGTGTATGTCCAGAAGTGGAATTGGTGGATCAAATGTTAATTATTTTTTTAATCTTTTGAGGAACCACCATACCATTTTCCATAGGTGCTAATATTTCACATTTCTCTCAGCAATGCACTAGAGTTCCAATTTTTCAACCTCCTTGAAAACACTTACTGTTTTGTAGCCATCCTGATGTGTGTGAGGTGGAGTGTCATTGTGGCTTTGATTTGCATATCTCTAAGTGTTAGTGATGTTGAGCATATTTGCATGTACTTGTTGGCCACTTGTATCTCTTCCTTGGAGAAATCTCTACTTTAGTCCTTTGTCCATTTATTAATTGGGTTTTTGGATTTTTGTGGTTGTTGATTTGTAATAGTTCTTCATATATTCTGGAAATTAATTCCCTATCAGATATATGATTTGCAAATATTTTTCCCATTTCATAGGTTGCCTTTTCACTTTCTCGATAATGTTCTTCGATATATAAAAGTTTTTAATTTTCTAGGCTGGGCACAGTGGCTCATGCCTGTAAATCCCAGCACTTTGGGAGGCCAAGGTGGGTGGATCATCAGGTCAGGAGATCAAGACCCTCCTGGCTAACATGGTGAAACTCCATCTCTACCAAAAATACAAAAAAAAATTAGCCCAGTGTGGTGTCAGGTGCCTATAGTTCCAGTTACTCGGGAGGCTGAGGCAGGAGAATGGCATGAACCCGGGAGGCGGAGCTTGCAGTGAGCCAAGATCATGCCACTGCACTCCAGCCTGGGCAACAGAGCAAGACTCCAATAAAAAAAAAAGTTTTTAATTTTCATGAAGTCCAGTTTATCCATGTTTTTCTTTTGGTGCCTACTTGTTATAACCAAGATATCACCATGAAATTAAATGTCATTAAGCTTTTTTCCCTGTTTTCTTCTCAGAGTTTTATACTTTTCACTCTTACATTTAGGTCTTTGATCCATTTTAGGTTAATTTTCATATATGGTGTCAGGCAAAGATTCAACTTGCTCTTGTGGGTGGGTATTCAGCTTTCCCAATATCATTTATTGAAACAAATATCCTTTCCCCATTAAATGGTCTTGGCACCCTTGTCAAAAATAATTTGGCCATATATGCAAGCGTTTCTTTCTGGGCTCTATATTCTATTCCATTGGTTTCAATATCTTCCTTTATGCCAGTACCACACTGTATTGATTACTGTGGCTTTATAGCAAATGCTGAAATCAGGAAGTGTGAGTCCTCCAGCTTCGTTCTTTATTTTCCAGGTTGTTTGGCAATTTAGAGTCCTGAGAGTCCATATGAATTTTAGGATAGGTTTTTCTGTTTCTGCAAAAAATGTCAGTGGGACTCTGGTAGGAATTGCATTGAACCTGCAGCTCACTGTGGGCAGTATTGTCCTCCTAACAATATTGAGTTTTCACATTCATGAAAAAAATGTCTTTCCATTTATTGATGTTGTCTTTAATTTCTTTCAGCAATGTTTTATAGTTTTCAGGGTACAATCCTTTCACCTCCTTGGTTAAACTTATTTCTAACTATTTTATACTATTTTATGTTAATGTAAATTGGAAATTTTTTCTTAATTTCCTTTTAGATTGTTCATTGTTAATATATAGAAGTACAACTGATGTTTGCATGTTGATTTTGTATCCTGCAACATTACCAAATTTATTTATTAACTCTGACAGGTTCTTTTAATCTTTAGGGTTTTCTACATGTAAGTTCAAGTTATCTGATAACAGAGATCATTTTACTTCCTCTTTCCAATTTGGATGTCTTTTTTTTTCTTGCCTAATTTCTCTGGCTAGGATTTCTAATACTATGTTGGATAGATGTGGCAAAAGCAGGCATTCTTGTCTTGTTCCTGGTCTTACAGGGAAAGCTTTCAGTCTTTCTCCACTGAGCATCATGTTAGTATTGGGCTTTCCACATATTGCCTTTATTATGCTGAGGTGGTTTCTTTCCATTCATAATTGGAGAGTTTTTGTTATGAAAGAGTGGTGAATTTTGTCAAATGCTTTTATTGGTTCTATCTAATTATAGGTCTATTAAAATTAAATTTTTTGTGTGTTTCCAGGAATTTGTCCATTTCATCTTGGTCATTCAACAGTTTGCTGGCATACAATTATTCATAGCACTCTTGTAGTCCTTAATATTTCTGTAGAATTTGTAGCATTGCTGGCAATATCTCAATATTTTTTCTTTTTTTTCTTTTCAAGAGACAGGGTCTCACTCTGTAGCCCAGCCCAAGCTAGAGTGCAGTAGTACCATCACAACTTACTGCAGCCTCAACTCCTGCGCTCAAGTGATCCTCCTATCCCCGTCTCTTGAGAGGCTGGTACTACAGACATGTGCCACCATGTCTGGATAGTTTTCTAAGAAATTTTGTAGAGACTGTCTCCCTATGTTGCCTAGGCTGGTCTCGCCCTCCTGACCTCCAGCAATCTTCCTGTTTGAGTCTCCCAAGGTGCTGGGATTAATTATGTAAGCCACCATACCTCCATTTTCATTTCTGATTTTAGTAATTCGAATCTTCTCTCTTTATTCTTAGCCAGTCTAATAAATGACTGTCAATTTTGTTGATCTTTTTTGAAGAACCAACTTTTGGTTTCATTGATTCCTTCTATTGTTTTCCATTTTCCATTTTATTTATTTCAACTCTAATCCTTATTTCCTTCATGTACTATCTGTGGTTTGAGGTGGTTCTTTTTCTATATCCTGAAGTTGTAAAGTTAGGTTGTTAATATGAGATCTCTCTTTATTTTTAACGTATTTACCATTTTAAATTTCTCACACAAGATTCTTAACTTCTCTGAGCCTTCAATTCTTCAACTGAAAATTGTAATAATTCTCATCACCAGGAAATGGAGGGAAAAAGGAAAATTGCAATAAGAGTGACTGTTCAATAGTATTGTTTTAAAGATTTAACGTAATATTCGATTAAGCCTTCAGCAAAATGCCACACACCGAGGGAAACTTCATAAATATTAGCTGCTATTATCACTACTGGTATTATTAGCTTGAAGTCAGGCAGTTCTAGAGCCAAATCCTAGATCCACTTCTCACTAATCATTTGACTTTGGATAAGTTTTTTCACTACTCCAAGCCTCTGTCATTTCATCTGTAAAATGGAAATCATGCCTACCCAACAGGGTTATTGTATGGATCAAATGAGATACCAGAAAAACATTTAAAGTAGCTAACATAGCATTAATCACCAGCTTGAGTTGACTGGTGAGAGCTAAGCCCCAAATGAAAACCCACTAGGACATGGTTACTGGCTAAAAATGGGGGAGAGAAAAAAAGTTAAGTGCAAAGAATCAAGCCTGGTATGTTAGTTTTCATCCACTGAGATGCAACCAAGATGGAATTAGAGATGCAAGATAATTTACTGGAGAAAACCACCATGAGGAAAAGTGGGAAGTGGGAGGAGCCTAAGAGAGACCTCAGACCACGATGCAGATCTGATTCCTGAAAAGGAGAAAGAGGAGAGAGTTTTAGATAGTGATGCAGTTCTCAGAGTTTCCACAAGGCTGGTGGGGCATCCTCAAGCCCCTCACCCATGAGAGAGAAGCAGAGTTTCCCAAAACTGGGCTTTTCATTCGCCTGCTGGGAACCCATGAGAAGTGAGTTCTCTGTGCAACGGACTCAGTAAATACAGAATGCACTAGCCTGGGCTTTCTGTCAATCAAGTCTCTGCCATGGAGACCCAACAGACTCTTATTTTTGCCTACCACAACTGAGACACTGAGAAAAAGATGCAACCATGAAAAGATAGAAAGTTCTAATGCCACGCAAAAATAGCAATCAGTCTTTCTCAAATTTCAAAGCCTTCGGAAATATCTGAGTGCAGAAAGGCCAGGGTGGAATTGACAGAAGACTGATCACCAACTGGAAACACAGTGAGAGAGAAAAAAAGTTGCAACCTTCCCACAAAACGAATGCATTCCTTGAAGGAACAAGTAGAGGCTACTTCATGCTGAGAGCTGGAACCTGGGGCACTCCACTGCAAAATAACATCACATTCATTCCTTCTCTTTTCTTTCCATGACAGGCGATTCAGCACCTGGAAGTTCTGGTCTCTCAGCTAGGGCTACTGTCGGCATCATAATTGGAATGCTGGTTGGGGTTGCTCTGATGTAGCAGCCGTGGTGTAGTTCCTGCAATTAAGAAAGACTGGTAGGTATGACAGCCTTTCCTCTTGTTCGGTTTCCTGCAGTGCGACTGCCATGCTTGGGAGAGAGAAAGGACTTCTTCGCCTGTATCTGGGACTGGATCTCCTCCTCCTACCCCCAAGCTCCTGCTTCTCAGCACTAATTCCTGCAGGTCTCTTCTTCCCTGGTCTTCATGCTCCCTGTACCCCACTGTCTCTTAGACATAATTATCCCCAGCCTCTGCTCATTTGTTTCCCAAATTCAATACATTGTCAAAGCCTCTGGGTCCTTTTTTAACATCTCTCACTTGTGTCATTCTCTCCATTCCCATAAACCTCAACAACTGCTCAAAGTCCTGCTTGACCCCTTGTTGCCAGTCTTTGAAATGTTTCTTGCATATGACTGCCTCATTACCTTCCTAAAATCTAGTTCACTCGCCTACTCAAGAAGACACAGGGACCTACTGTGGTCTATTAGATAAGTTCACATTTCTTCTCTTTACTAAGCTTTCTCAATTCCTTTACCACCACTCCCTTGTATAATTCCGTCATCCGAATTAGATCTATCTCTCTACACATCCCTGCCTCTCCACCCCATATGAACATAGAATTCTTAGTTCCAATGTTACACCTAAAAACATGTCAAACAGGGTGACCTCCTTCCACCACCTGCACTGTGGAGTTACCCACACCCTTCATCACAAGCAACTTCTGACCTCATGAAGAACAAAGACTGTAGCATTAACATATGAGTCTTAAGCTCAGGACACAATCTACCTGTGGCTGAGAACCTTTTCCTGATAACCAATTCATGTGTTCATAGCAGATACAGAAATGAAGAAGGCAAGGTCCTTAATTCTATGACAGGAGACAAAACCGGAAAAATAATCGTAATACCAAAATAGAAAGGAGTGAACGTCACGAGAAATCAGAGAAATCTGATGGAAAATATAGCTACACGTGGGAATCACTCAGAAACATTTTATAAAATGGATACTTAAGCCCCACTCCTAAATTCTGATTTACTGATCTGGAGTGGGACCCAGGCATTTATAGTTTTTAAGCCTCCCCAGATGCTACTAATGTGTAGCCAGGGTGGAGAAACCCTGTTCTAAATAGGTAGGACTTGGGGCATACCCATGACTTTCAGCTAGGAGTATTAGAATTGCCTATGGAGTTTTTCAACATACATAAGCCTATACTTTGTTGGCCCTGTTCATTAATGGGCTCCATCAGGAACTCAGGAATCCAGTTGAGAAACAGAAGCTAAATGGAAAGGCCATCTTATTTGACATGTTAAATTATATGGGAAGCACTGTCAAATGATAAGTGATGCTAAGCCTTCTTTAAGTTATATTTATGGGTATGTTATTGATGTGAGTGCTCCAAAAGTTATATAAGAAATTCTAGAAATCTAACAGGTTGTCAGCCATAATGTCATATGCCACAGAAGTAACTAAATTTCTATGTGAGTTGTGTTCTTACTATAATAAATTCTCATCAGATTTTTAACCATACTCATTTTAAATCTTTGTCATTCACAGACAGTTGTTTTGATTCTTCCTTAAAGCATTTGCAACAGCTACAGTCTAAAATTGCCTCTTTACCAAGGATATTTATAGAAAAGACTCTGACCAGAGATCGAGACCATCCTAGCCAATATGGTGAAACCCCATCTCTACGGAATTAGCTGGGCGTGGTGGTGTGCTCCTGTAGTCCCAGCTACTCGGGAGGCTGAGGCAGGAGAATCGCTTGAACCTGGGAAGCAGAGATTGCAGTGAGCCGAGATCGCGCCACTGCACTCCAGCCTGGCGACAGAGCAAGACTCCATATCAAAAAAAAAAAAAAAAAGTATATATATATATGAAAGAAAAGACTCTGACCTGTACTCTTGAATGAAAGTTTCTGATACCACTGGACTGTCTGAGAATTTCCAAAACGTAATGAACAAACTGACAGCTTCATGAAACTGCCGACCAAGATCAAGCAGAGAAAATAATTAATTTCATGGGACCAAATGAACTAATGAGGATAATATTTTCATAAATTTTTTTTGAAATTTTGCTGATTCTTTAAATGTCTTGTTTCCCAGATTTCAGGAAACTTTTTTTCCTTTGCGCTATCTACAGCTTACAACAATTTGATAAAATATACTTTTGTGAATAAACATTGAGACATTTACATTTTCTCCCTATGTGATCGCTCCAGACTTGGGAAACTATTCATGAATATTTATATTGTATGGTAATATGTTTATTGTACAAGTTCAATAACTCTGCTCTTTGTATAATAGAATACATTTGAAAACATTGATTATATTACTAAGACTTTGACTATAATGTCATTATTTGAGGATATAAACCCATAGGTAATAAACCCATAGGTACTGCAGACAAAGTCTGAAGTCAGCCTTGGTTTGGCTTCCTAGTGTCAACTAAACTTCTAAAAGTTTAATCTGAGATTCCCTATTAAAACTTCCAGCGAAGCAACTTTTAAAAAGTCTATGTGGTCAGTCGCTACTCTTGCCGCAGTTATGAAAAGAATGAGGCCAAGTTTGATGAAAATAAACTTATTTAAAAGAAAACAAATTTGTCTTATTGGGGTTATCTTTGGTAGAAATAGAGATGCCTATGGAGAGAAATTATGTTGAAAAGAAAAACTATAGTACACCTGTTATGAGGCTGTCACTTTGTACATTGTTACTGAGTTTTTATTATCCACCTGTAGGCTAGAGTGGACCGTGCGTTCTTTCACTTTCTTCAATCCCATTTTCTGTCATGGAATCACTAAGAACAAAGTCTGCTCTGTTCCTGAAGCTCTATAAGCTACAGATGGATAACTCAACGTAAATTTCATGAGAAAACGCTCATGCCTAAGGTGTGGGCCACTCAGAGCTCACCAATATGTTCAACACCATAACTAGAGACACTGAAACTGCAAACCAGGACAAGAAATTGACAACTTCACACTGTGGACAGCTTTTCTCAAGATGTCAGAACAAGGCTTCCCACCATGATGAGGCTCCTACCCCTCTTAATTTGTCTTTGCTCATTGCTGCCTCTTTCACTTGGCAGGATAATGCTGTCATTAGAATTTCACAGGAAGTATCTTCTGAGGGTAGCTTAACAGAGTATCAGATCTCTCATATCACTCCCAAATTTTTACATAAGAGATCCTTTAGTCCACTCAATGGCTGACATTAGCAGCATCTTTAATACAACTGTTGGTTCAAATGTATGGTGGTCCCTTTTAGAGTTACACTTCTAGACTCACCTGTTCTCACTCCCTGTTTTAATGTAACCCAGGCATGAGATGCTAGATAATAGAATTGCTACCTACTAGCTGAACAGGAAAGAGCCTGTGCTGTTTCTGACACTTCTTGTTGCACATAAATAAATACAATGGGTATACAGAGACTCAGTTGCAGAAATTAACAAACATCCTGCTTGGTTAAAATGGGTAGATTCATCTGGCTCATTCTTTATTCCATTTTAGTTGGTTTGCATCTTGCCTAAGGTGCATACTCCAAACTCTTGGTATTATTCTCCTGATAGTCACACTAGTAGTCTCCCTGGTGTGCTGTAATCTCTAAAAGCTTTAAATGTTTGCATGCAGCTATCCATCAAATGTCAAATGGTCTCTCTTTGGCTGGTGACAAAACTCAAAGGAATGTGTGATCAGGAAGACATCACAACCTATGAATGATGGAAGCCCAAAATGATGGTAGCTGAGAGTAATGTCAATGCTTTAAGTTTCGGTCACACTCTCACCTAAGTGAGTGTATAAAGACTCCAAAATAGAGCCACTGATGTTAAATGTTACATACTCCAACTGAAATTTTAAGAAAGCAGATAGATCCCAAAACAGACAAATAAAAAAAAAAATGGCCAGGCACAGTGGCTAACGCCTATAATCCCAGCACTTTGGGAGGGCGAAGCAGGCGGATAACAAGGACAGGAGTTTGAGACCAGCCTGACCAACGTGGTGAAATTCCGTCTCTACTAGAAATACAAAAATTAGCTGGGTGTGGTGGCACACACCTGTAATCCCAGCTATTCAGGAGGCTGAGGCAGGAGAATTGCTTGAACTTGGGAGGCAAAGATTGCAGTGAGCCAAGATTGCGCCACCGCACTCCAGCCTGGATGACAGAGTGAGACTCCACCTCAGAAAAAAAAAAAAAAAAAGAGATTCCAATCTACTTGAGGTCCCCCTTACTTTAATTTTTATAAAAAAGTAACCTGAATTAACCTGATGTTAACCAATACATTTATTTCTACTGCTCTCTTTTCTTGTTCAAATTTGACAAAACCCACTGTTCTGTTTATTGTATTGCCAAAGGGGAACTATCACTGTTTTTGTAAAGTGGGACCTGCCCCAAATTATAAATCCCAAATAAAAGCCAATTAGATTTATAACTAAAGCTGCTGTAATTTTGTCTTTTGATATGAGTTCACAGCCAGCAATGGCCAGTGGAGTCTCTCAGGCTGCATCATTCTCACCCTGACCCTCCTGCCTTCCTCTTTCCCTTACAAGGACCCTTCTGATTACACTGAGCCCACACAGATAATCCAGAATAACCTCCCATCTCAAGATTCTTAACCTCATCACATCTGGAAAGTCTTTTTGCCAAATAAAAGTATTATGCCTTGGCTCCAGGGATTAGGATGTGGACATTTTTAGGAGGTCATTATTCTGCCCAACACAGGTACCTTTTATAAACTTCACCCACAACAAAAATTTGCTTTGCCTGCCTTCTGTGTCTCACTTTTCTGTCTGTGCACAAAGTTGAGGGTGAAACACACCAGCTCTGCTATGAACTGGCTGGATGACCCTGGACCACTCACTCCACCTCTCTCAGCCTCTTCTCATCTGAAGCACAAGAGTGATTCTTACTGCATCAGAAAATTTACATGAAAGGGTAAACTAAGATGTGTAAGGCATTAGACACAGAGCCTGGTACCTGATGAGCCCTTGGTAAACATTCTTTGCAGTTCTTTACTTTCACCACCCTATTTCTGTCACCCTCATCCATCTACTCCTTCATCTCCGTTCTCTTCAGTGACTTACTCAGTCTAAGCTGCCAGTTGGGAAAGAAGCCACACTTCCCATTCTCTCATGATTCTGCTGGAATGTTCTCGTGATGAAGTCTGTTATCCATGAGAGAGAGCCCACATTATTTATATGGAGATGTCTGGTTAAAACAAGTCCTTTTTATGTTCATGTAAAACCTATACATGTTTCCTCTTAATTTACACATACCAGTCCCAATTCTGCCCTGTTAATTTATACATGCACTTTCTTATTTCACTCTTCTTCAGTCTTTCTCTTAACACCTTATACATTTGGATAGTACAAAAATAACGAGCTGGGCCAAAAGAGGGGATTCCTTTAGCAAGATGAATGCTTCCCTTTAAAAAGATGAATGCTTTCTTTTGGCGTAAAGAATGCTAATTTGCAAGGCACCCCAGAAACCTGTTTCTAGGCTTGGCTTTTAGAAAAATCATTTGACGGCCGGGCACGGTGGCTCAAGCCTGTAATCCCAGCACTTTGGGAGGCCGAGACGGGCGGATCACGAGGTCAGGAGATCGAGACCATCCTGGCTAACACGGTGAAACCCCGTCTCTACTAAAAAATACAAAAAACTAGCCGGGCGAGGTGGCGGGCGCCTGTAGTCCCAGCTACTCAGGAGGCTGAGACAGGAGAATGGCCCGAACCCGGGAGGCGGAGCTTGCAGTGAGCTGAGATCCGGCCACTGCACTCCAGCCTGGGCGACAGAGCGAGACTCCGTCTCAAAAAAAAAAAAAAAAAAAAAAAAGAAAAATCATTTGACTCTAGGACACATTCTAGACCCCAGGAGGTAATAACTGTGACAGAAGCCACACCCACTCCAAGTATACCTGCTGCATTTTCACAGAATGTTGTGCATGAGTTACTGTTTCCCAATCCTTCCATTCCTGGAGGTTAAGCCTCCCCCTTCACCATCTTCATCTCCAGCTGGCCTGCCAGGACTATGGCTGGGAAATACCTCCCCATCCTCCATGCCCAGGGTGGTACCTTTGCCTATTCCCATTATTATAATAGCTCAGACTGATGCAGCCCTCACTATGCACCAGGCACTATCCTAAGAGCTTTCCAGCTAGCACAGTCCTCACAAAACATCCTGAGTGCCACCATCCCCGTTTTTTACAGATTTTTAAAACTGAGGCAGAGACGTGAAGTAGTGTACCCATTGTCACCCAGCCCCATAATTTAACCTCATTCCCCTCCCCATGGGGCAGAGGACATCCTAAGATTTCCAAGGTCTCCTGAATGACATCCACCTTCCAGAGTGATTTTTGCCCCCTCTACTCTCAGGATTTGACAAACAGCCAGCATTTTGTTTTCTGTCTCACCCTTCACTTATGCAGCTGTTCCCTAACGCCACACTCACAACTGCACAGCCCTGAATAAGAACTAGCTTTTATGAACCTCAGTCTCTTTGGAGAAAAAATAGGTCCAGGTTCCCAGTCATCATAAAGTCATTTTTACTCCACTGTCAACTATTTGCCCAGCCATTCCTGTCCATAAATGAGGTGTACTAGGAACAGTAAGTGTAATGAGAAGGAAGTAGGAAAAGCATGAGTCACTGGAATGGTCACAAAGAGGAGATTTCAAATCCAGAAACAGTCATAAAACACACCTAGAGTGTGAGATCTTTAAGCAGTGACAGCCCCACCTGCCTCTTTCCATGGCTGGTGGCCTCTGACTTCCTTCTCAACCCGCCCCACCCGGCCTTGCTTTCTTAAGTCAATACTATCAGCTTGGAATTGGGGCCAGACCAGTGCACACAGCACTGAGTGGTGGGGTGGAGGAGCTGAAAAGGGAGAAGCGTGTTTGACTTATGGAGACCTGAGTCACCTAGGTACACGTCACCTGGGCAGGGAATGGTTTATTGAAGGGCTGTGCAGAACTAATGGTGGTTACCCAAAATAAGTGACTGAGGCAAGCGTCTAAATGAATTGTTTACTGAGCCAGACCTTGAGGGTACGCCCTAGGAAAACACAAGTCACAGAAAACCTCTGTGGCTTGTGTTCTCTCTGAAGAAGTTTTCAGGAGGCCTTAAAGTGGGGGAGGCAGGTAGGAAGAGGCAGGTAGGTGGAAGAATGATTGCTCTTGTCCTTGTTCTGTGCCTAGAAAGATAAGCATTATCAGCCTGAAATCCTAAGGACTAAGACTGAAGCCTCAGGAACCAGACTTAGATTTTAGAACCGAAGATACAATCGACATGTCCTTGTTATATGGGAGGATATACATCTTGAAAGTTTTAAGGCCAGCAAAGAGCAATTTGTGAGGGCGGTCATCCAGAAATACCTAAGGCCTTTTGCCTTCCTATGGAGGTCTGGCTAATGCACAACATTTTTACAAAAGGTTTTGTAGTAACAGCGATCCATCTGCGGAAATGATGATGGTGTTTCACGACTCAGTCTCAAAGCTTAACTTTCCCTGTGACCTGAAGAGGGTCCTGAAGTTTTTCTTTCCCTTTACATTTACCCGCTCCCTGATCTGCTATTCTCTCTCTCTCTCTTTTCTTTTCTTTTTTTTTTTTTTTCTTGTTGTTGTTGTTGTTGAGACAGGGTCTCACTCTGTCACCCAGGCCAGAGTGCAGTGGTGCAATCATGGCTCACTGTAACTTCCACTTCCCAGGCTCAAGCAATCCTCCTACCTCAGCCTCCCAAGTAGAAGCTGGGACTACAGGCCCATGCCAGTCTTGAACTCCTGAGCTCAAGTGATCCACCCACTGCAGCCTCCCAAAGTGCTAGGATTACAGGCGTGAGCCACTGCACCTGGCCAACCCCTATTCCTCAAAATCTTTCAGAGAACGCATTATGGAAAATATGAGTTTGTGGTTGTATGTTTCATCTGATCCCACATCACTAGGAAGGCTCATTCCTAGGAAGTTGTGTCTCATGGAGAAGGGAGTGAAGTCGCCTCAGAAAAGGACCAAAGCCAAGTTACAGGAACAAAGGGAAAGTAATTGTGGAGCCCTATTCAGGCTACACAGCTGCCTCTTCGATTAAAGCAATTCTTTGAGCAATCATCACCCTAACCGTTTCAGTTGTATGTTGGCTCAATTGTAATATCTGGAGCAGCCTACAGACTAGTTTTTCTAGAGCCTCTGAAGCACCTTCAGATTGCAGTGGCAGGTTGCTCTGGATTGTAGTCTGAATGAGATGTCAAGTGAACCTTTTGAGTAGTCCATATATTAGCAGGCACGAAGGTTCTTGCTATATAAGTTGTAATTTCTCCTGAAATTCACTTAAGTTGTCTAGCTTCAGGTTGCATGGCTTTAGGAAAAAGCACAGTTTTAATTTCTAATGATTCCAAGTCAGAAAAATGGAAGAAAAACTTGAAAATGTTAGTTTCGGCCAGGCGTGGTGGCTCACGCCTGTAAACCCAGCACTTTGGGAGGCTAAGGCGGGCGGGTCACAGGTCAGGAGATCGAGACCATCCTGGCTAACACGGTGAAATCTCGTCTCTACTAAAAATACAAAAACTTAGCCAGGCGTGGTGGCGGGCTCCTGAGGCAGAAGAATGGCATGAACCCGGAAGGCAGAGCTTGCAGTGAGCTGAGATTGCACCACTGCACTCCAGCCTGGGCGATAGAGCGAGACTCCGTCTCACAAAAAAAAAAGAAAAGAAAAGAAAAAGGAAAAGAAAAAAGAAAATGTTAGTTTCAAGACTTGTATCCAGGAAAGAATTTAGGATTCAGTACAAATTGTAAGGAAATAACAAAACTCAAAAACAATGAGCAACACCAGAATTTAATAACAGCTGTACTGTAGTTTCTTCTGAAACATAATGTTTTCTCTCGCCAGTTCCCCATTTGTACCAAAGGCAAATTGTAGTAGGACCCAAATTATTTGCAAAATAAGTTTTAGTCTTATACTTGGCCTGAAATTTTGATTTTGGAAAGTTTGTCAAATATCAAAGGTTTAAGACACCTGTTCAAAACTGGTCATAGGTCACTGTAAAATAATAGTTATTAATTTAGTCAAAGTGATAGTTCAAAAATTTTAAGAGGGAAAAATCTTTATTTTATTTATTTATTTATTTATGTTTATTTTTTGAGACAGGGTCTCGCTCTGTCACCCAGGCTGGAGCGCAGTGGCACCATCATACCTCACTGCAGCCTTGACCTTCAGAGCTTACGCAATTCTCCCAACCCAGACACCTGAGTAGATGAGACTACAGGTGCATGCTACCACACCTTGTTAATTTTGTTATTGTTGTTTTTTCTAGAGACAGAGTCTCTATTTGTGGCCCAGGCTGATCTTAAACTCCTGCACTCCAACCATCTCCTTGCCTTGGCCTCCCAAAGTTCTAGGATTATAAGCATTGAACCACCATGCCTGACCGGCAAAAACTTTCATTCTTTGAGGAAAATGTACTCTGACAGGAGATTTTATTTCCCAAATAATCATAAGGCTTAATAAAGACATCACGAGGCAAACTGAATCTGTCTCTGCCCCCGCTTTTTTCTCAAAAGGTAAACAAAAAGAATTTACTATCTCCTATTAATGCTACATGAAAATCTTGTTCAAAAGAAAAAAAAAAACAAGTGTTACCTTTGTTTTAATGTATCATTAATGCTGAAGCTAATTTTAATAAAACCTTATAAACAAGTCTATTTAATTTGTATCAGTTTTGACTACAATGTAAGATTTCCATAAGACATTTTATAGCCTTTATAATTTTGTTCATTCTCTTTCTTTCTCCAACTTTCTGACTCCACTCAGTATTACCCACCATTCTTTTTATTCCTTCAATTTAAAATAATCCTTAAAAAGCTCTAAACTAGGCAAAATTACTCTTCCTTTAACAAATATTATACTTTTATCACTTCTTATACATTTTGTTTGACCAGAAACACATCCTAACTTTCCTTATACACTGCTATAGAATTGTTTCTCTTATATCTAACAGTCTTAAATACCTACATTACATTGTTAACTCTTAGACACCCTTATTTTCAGTGAAAAACATAGGAAGTAAGCAATCTTAGTCATGTACCAGATGTAGAATGAATGCAGGACAAATGTCAGACCTCTGATGATCATGCCTGGAGGGTCTAATTTCTTTCAGCATGGGCAAGAGGCACAGCTGGGAGATAGGCCCGGTATTGCCCGCAGACCTCATCACGGTCCTTTGTATCCGAATACGTACACTCACAGACAAATTAAGCAATTTATTATATAAATATGTAATATATGTAAGTGTTGCTTAATTTATATATAATTGTTGTTTTATATATATTTTGCTTTATGTATATATGTATATAAACATAATAGAAGCAACAATTTTATGACTTTAAAACATCTATTAGAGAGAGTATAGGCCTGTCTGTCCAATAGACCCAGGCAAAAGTGTCTACATTAAATTCTGAAGACATTTCTACTTTCTTTTACCAACAATTCTGAAACTATTCTTGTTTACCAAAGATTGCTAAAATCGCATGAACTTGAAAAGCATTTGGTCTTGTTTAATTTATGAGTACTCATTTATCTTTATATTAATTTGATACCATGTGTAGACAATGTATAAACATATGTACGGACATATGTTTATATGTCTGACACAACATTTAACATACACATACACACATAAAGACAGAGACAGACACAAAGACTTCAGAGTTTTGCTTTTCTTTAGCCATGGGACCAGTAGAACTCACTGGTTTAAAAGAGCAGTTGGATTCAGATAGTACCTTTGGAAATGGAAAGAGTTAACATTTATCTGGAGAAGTCCTCACCAAGTTTTAAGATAAAATGGGTAACAAATTTACACCTCAAAGCACTGAGAGAGAATTTAAGCCTCTTCAAGGAATTAAGGTGTGTTAAAGGAACATTAAAAATAGATGCCTCCTGTGTTAATTAGCTTAGAAAAAAATAGACACCAAGGTAACACAAAATGATAGATATTTACGTTAGGATTTTACGAGGAGATTTATTTTCTTTAGATAGGTGTGTGTTTTCCAGCTGGACCACTGAGCTCAGGATGGAGCCCATTAAGGAGAAGGGCCAAAAAAGTACTTGCAGTTTGTGGGGCCTAATAATTTAAATATGGGAAAAGTGGGCACAGTTGGAAAGCAGAGTATTTAGATCTTTAAACATTAAGGATTCCACTGAATCCCAGGTCCCCCTCAAAAAAGTAAAATGCAAAAATGACCATGCTGTACAATGCTTCCACAGTGTACTTTGCTGCAAAGGCATTTTTCTAATTGTTTAAACCGTGTCTTTCTTATCTAAACATGCAAAGAAATGAGTAGCCCTCTGAAGTAATCATATTTATTGTAACCACTGTCAGTCATCTCCAAAACTGTAGCTCTCACCCCTGACCCAGCAACCATCACACACACAAGCTCAAATATTTTTACAGTATGAAGTAATCTCTGATGCCTCCAGAAGCCAAAAAACATCAGATAGCACAACAGAAAAGAGTGTGAGATCTAACAGAAATCTGTTTATTTAAAATTCTTGAGGCTCCATGAGGGAAAACAGAGGTTTCTCCCAAAACTAGGAGCCTGTGGCATCTTTTCTGTTTTCCCTAAGGGGTCTCAAGTTGTTAGAAATTGTTTAGGTCCACTCATGTGGCATCCAGGGTAGCAACAGGAAGGAGGGGCACATAGAAATCAATGGAAGAATAATTTTTAAGAAAGGAAGCAAAAAGAAAGGCAAAACACATAATTCAAAATATTTCAGTCAACTGGAGACAGAATTTTTTAAAAGGACACAAAAAAGAAAAAGTGAGAAGGTCTTGAGTGTTGGTTTTTAATTCAGCTGACTTTTAACCATAGATCTCTTTTTTAAAAAAATTCCTTTAGGTTCCTTGTTATCAGATTTTAGCTGGGACAAACAACCGGTATTTCTGATTTTTTGAATTTTGTTTTACCAAAGCCACACTCCCAATTAAAACTAATAAGCCTTAGCCAGGGTTGTGACTTAACCACAGATGTGCAAGGCATATCCAAAGAGATGAATGAGTACCCCCCAAAAAAAGTAAAAAATCACACAAATATAAAACTAAAAGGGACTAGTTTCCTGACCTAGAATTAAACCCAGGCTGCAGTAGTTAAATCATAGATTTTTAACTATTAGAAGAGAACGTGGAGTGGCTTTTATTCATATTCTCTCAGAAGATCTATAGCAAGTAGTTTGAGCTCACAAAGGATTTTAACTTTGTTTTAGGTCAAATTTTTGTAATTTACTCAAGAGGAATTTTTAAAGCTAGCCATAACACTATGATGTGTCTTTTTCTTTTAGTTTTATCTTTCCATCACTTATTTGAAATAAAAGATCTCCAAAATCTTTTTTTAATGTAGGAGTCCAATTTAAAGGATCCATCGTCTGGCCGTTAGCAATTAGAATTTCCAGTGGTGTACTGATCCCAATCATGACTCAATCCAGCAGTTTCTTCAGTGATGAAGCAATCCCAAAGATCTGCCCCCCAACAGAATAAAAGATTCCCTCCCAGGAATAGAACAGGACAGCAAAAGACTCTTGTTTCTACAGCACTAACCAGGCAACAAGGGTTGGGACAACAAAAACCCCTTATAGATGGGACTTCTTATAACAAATCCTCCTGGGAGCTCAACTTATTTGGAACAAACAAAGCAAAACAAAAAAATCTCAGGTCCCAGTCATTTTCAGGCTGATCACCTGAATGTGACTCAAAAATCACACCTCCCAGATGGTGGGGACCAAGAGCAAGTGCTCCCACTTGGCCACTTGGTCACAAATCAAACCCTCGATGACATAAAACAAGATGAGAGGGAATTTTATTTGGTACCCTTCTTTGTGAACAACACAGAAGGAAAGAGATAAAGGAAAAGACTATTTCTGGAAGGAAAGGGATTCAGCAATATAAATATTCATATGGAAAAATGCACCAAATACTACACCAGAATCACTACACCCAGGTTAGTCATACACAAATCTTCTCCTGTTAACCAAAATTTTGCAGAGAAAACTGATTTTTCCTGTCTGCTTGACCAAATTGCACAGGGAGAGAGAAGCCAGGAGCCTCGCTGATATAAAGTCTTACCCTTTTGGTGGTTGATTTCCTGGATTCCTGCATGGCCAAAAACATGCTGGTGGTATGGTGGTAAATCAGGTTTAAGTAGCAAGACAGGTTATGGGAGGGAGAAAGGAGGAAGTTTGGCTAACAAAGATGGTCTTGTTATATAGATGAAACCTCACAGGTAGCAGCCCTCAGAGAGAATAGATGGTAAATATTTCATTCAGGTCTTTAAGGTCTCAGGCTCCATTCTTTTTTCCCAGATCCAGACAAGAGAAAGCCTGCCTGTATTAATGGGTATTCTCTAGAGATGCCAATTTTCCCATGAAAGACAGCTTTGCAGGGCCATTTCCGCTTGCTGGCCCTCCGACAGACATCTCAAAATGTGTCAAAGAAATATAATTTTGGGTAAAATATTCTTATTTCCTTCAACTGACAGGTGATTCCTAGAGGTTGAACTTGATGTTCTGCAGTTGTAGGGGTGTTAGCCAATTTTGAGGCCCGCTCACCATAATGTAGAGCTCCTGCTGGGTTTGACCAAGTTGGAAGGTGTTGTGGACACTAGACAGGGCCAAGAGTTGGTCAAACTCAAAAGAGGAATGACAAAATCCAAAAACACAAAAAGCAATTGCACTTTACATATTACATCCTATTAAACACTGTAAGCACGAGGAGAGGTTAAAGCCAACTAGCCATAAACTTTAACCTGCAGCTACCACATTTTAAAATCCCAACCCAGCTCTTTATCTGAGAGGGGACCAAGCTGAAGGCTGCTCTCCATTGCCACAGAAGAAGGAAACTCACCTTCCTTATAGGAAGTGAGCAGAGCTCCATGAGTAGAGGAGTTCCATGGCAAAACAAAACTCAGATCTCACACGAAAAATTGGGGGGAGCAGGAACCTCAAGAGGGAGAGGATTCAGTCCTTGGAAAGTCACATATTTGGTCAGAGCTAACGCTCAATAGTTGATACTGAGCGTAAACAGGAGAATCACTGCAAGCCTCAGGGGCTAAGCTGCATTCAGAGGATCCCTTCATGGTCACCAAAATGTTAACCAAAATGAGTGACTGAGGCAAGCAGGTGTCTTAGTTCATTGAGGTTTACTGAGCCAGAGCTTGAGGGTGCATCCTGGAAAAACATAAGTCATAGAAACCATCTGTGGCTTGTGTTGTCTTTGAAGAGGTTTTCAGGAGGCCTGGTATTTATACATCTCCTCAAAGGGGGGAAGGCAGGTAGGAAGATACAAGTAGAGGAAAGAATGATTGGTCTCATCTTGTCTTTCTTCTTGGATAGATAAGCATTATCAGTGTGAAATCTTAGATTGCAAACCTAAAGTTACAATGGACATGTCCTTGTTTTGTGGAAGGATATACATCTTGAAAGGTTTCAAGCCCAGCAAAGAACAATTTGTGAAGGCAGTCATCTAGAGTTGCCTGAGGCCTTTTCACCTTCTTGTGGAGGTCTGGTTAATGTTCAATGCTTTGACACAAGGTCGTGTAGTAACAGTTGCTCGTCTGGAAAAAAAAGATGGTGGCATTATATGACTCAGCCTCCAGATTGAACTATCCCTTTGGTGTAATGAGTGTGACACTCCCGAGATTTTTATTTTCCCTTACATAATTTTAGGAGTTGTACTTCCTCGATGCTGTCTGACTGAGGTCAAAGACATGGGTGTGGAAGGCATCGCAGCTTTCTCCCATTTAGAAACCCATTGTCCCTTCCTTCTCCCCTATTGGGTTACATTCCTCTGTCCACAGTTCACTTATTTACCGAGTTGTTTTCCAGGGGAAAAAAAAAAATCTCAATTGAACTCTTTAAAGCCCCAGGCATTCAGTCCAGTTCAAGAGTGTCTCTCATTTTAATGATGACCAGGCACAAATATTTTTTAAAGGCTCTCCAGAAAATGTTGATAAGAGCCTCTGCACAACCCACAGTAGCTTTGGGGAGCACTGAGCTACAAAAGTATTGGGGAAGGAACCTGCAACGTGCTGGGACCTTTATATTTCCATCTTATCTAATGTCCCCAATGACACTTTAAGTAGGCACTATTATGCCTCTATCCCAAGACATCAATTAACTCGTCCTTTACCTCAGAATTGGTCAAAGGTGGAACCAGGATTCCGACTCACATATTTCTGAATCTAAAGGTCATGTTTCACTGCAGATGAAAGCCTACATGAATTCAAAGAAAGACAGGATGACTGCTTCTAACAGAAATAACCACACGGGCTTCAATGAAGAGTCAGGGTCTGAAATGAGCCTTAGACAAAGAACAGCTCAGGAGGCTGAGAAGACAGTTGAAGGTATTGTGGGAAGGAGTGAAAGAATTAGAATAAGTTCAGACATGAAAACATAAAATGTGCGTCAAGTCTTTCTACACAGACCAAGAGAGTAGACTGGGGCTGTGTTATGGGGGCTTTGAACGGCAGCCTAAGGAACTGGAACTTCATCCTATGGATGATAGGAGTCACTGGAAATATTTGAGAAGGTCAGAAACATGACAAAGAGCATTTCCAGGAAGATTACTCTGACAGTGAAACCAAAAACAGATTAGTTGCAGGCTGCATGTAGAGTCCCACTAACAAAAGCAAGGTCTGGGCCGAGCGCGGTGGCTCACGCCTGTAATCGCAGCACTTTGGGAGGATGAGGCGGGCAGATCATGAGGTCAGGAGATCGAGACCATCCTGGCTAACACGGTGAAACCCCATCTCTACTAAAAATACAAAAAATTAGCTGGGCGTGGTGGCGGGCGCCTGTAGTCTCAGCTACTCAGGAGGCTGAGACAGGAGAATGGCGTGAACCCGGGAGGCACAGCTCGCAGTGAGCCAAGATCGCGCCTCTGCACTCCAGCCCGGGCGACAGAGCGAGACTCCGTCTGAAAAAAAAAAAAAAGCAGGGTCTGATACAAAAAAAGTAACTTTATTCCAAAGCTAGCTTGGAGGAAGGGGCACACAGCATTCTGCCTTTAAATGTGCTGCTTCACCTTTGGAGCAAAAAGCAGGTATTTTTATGAGGTAAGAGAGGAAATGAGCAAGAATGACTAACAAATGAGGAAGAGAGGAAATGAGAAGTAGATAACTGTCTGGTCCTCCTGCTACCAGGCAGTTATCTCCTGGGCAGCTGAGTTGGCACTTTCCTGGACAGAAGTAAGTTACAAAAATGGTCAACTGGATATGCTTCCGACGCGCCCTCTGAAAGTGTCTGAGTTCTGAGGCAGCCCAGGATGGTAGTTCTGAGGCAATTCCCTAAAGATGAAAGGTCCATGGCAGGTATGCTATGGTCTGCTGATCAACTGTCAACTCTTGAGGACAGACCCGTCACGGAGCACCTATGTAGAAGAACTTGCCCTTTAGGGAGTGTCTGGTGATGGGGAAGGTTGTATATATACATTTCTGAAGGGTTAAATAGGAAACGGGGTGCTGGAAAAATGAGAAAAGAGACAGAGGGAAATAATTAAACCATCTCTAGAAAAATGGGGGTACTCAGTTACAATTTTCCACTGCCAAGTTTTATTTTATCTTTATGGGATATGGGTGTCACATATGTTCTGCCTACTTTTTGCTGAAAGGGGGCATAGTCATTGGACAGCAGAATGGAACCGATTTATTTGGAGTTAAAAATATTTATGAGTACCCAGGCTTATAGGTGATACAGTTTGGAGCATTATGATATAAGGTCTAGAAGATCTCTGGGAAAGCCTGCCTTGTATTTTCATATAGAGGATGTAAAAGCAGGAAGCTCCAAAACAGAGGTATATTCCTATCCCTCAAGCAGGGCCAATGTTACAAGCAGTTTTTGCCACCAGGATGGTTCTAACCCAAATCAGGACACTACCCATTGGTCTAGCAACAATGTGGGGCTATGAGAAATAAAATAATTGTTTCTGTTAAAATAATTTTAAAAAGTAGGCCACCTCTAGAAAAATAGGGGTACTCGATTACAATGGTCATAGGCAAGATAACTTAAAGAAGTGGTTCTGAACTCTGGCAACTTAATAGAATTATCTGGAAGCTTTCATCTTTTCTTTTCTTTTTTTTAACTTCTTATTTTGAAATAATTTCAGACTTTCAAAAGTTTTCCAAAAATAGAGTCCCCATATACTTTTCACTCAACTTTCCCAAATATTGTTTTAGATAACCACAGTGCAAACATTAAAATCAATAAATGATCACTGACATTGTACAGTAAATACATTGCAGACCTTATTCAAATCCCTTCTGTCTTCCCAGTGATGTCCTCTTTCTAGACCAGGATCCAATCCGGGATGACACATTGCATCTCATTGTTCTGTCCTCTCAGTCTCCCTTAATCTGGGACAGTTCCTCAGAATTTCTTTTGCCTTCATGACCTTCGCATTTATGGAGAGTACTGGAGTTATTTTGTAGCATGGCCCTCAGTTTGGGCTTTTCTAATATTTTCTCCTGATTAAACTCAGATGATGCACTTTAGACAAGAATAGCACAGATGTGATGCTGCGCCTTCTCCATGCATCATATTAAGATGCCCTAAGATGTCGATATCTCTGATTACTGGAGATGTTAACTTTGAGCACTGGGCTAAAGTTCCTCCACTGTAAAATGGCTATTTTCTTTGGAAGCATTTTTAAGTGACCAATACTCCGGGCCACACTATGGACCAATCAAATCAGACATTCCTGGGAAAAGGCACAGGCATTGGTAGGTTTTAAATGCCCTACAGGTGACTAACCAGCATCCAGGATTGGAAACCCACAGCTTAGACAGCGAAGATTAGAATCCTGGAAATCAGTCAGGAAGCCATTCCCTGGGCCCAACATCCAGTTCCAGACACAATATTTGGCATGGGCCCATGGTAGGGGAATGGAAGGCCAGAAATCTCCTGATTGGGAAAATGATGGGGAGTAGACTGTTGTCCAATAAAAAGAGAAGGCAGCGCCAGGTGCTCACAACTGTAATCCCAGCACTTTGAGAGATCAAGGCAGCCAGATAACTTGAGCTCAGGTGTTCAAGACCAGCCTGGGCAACATGGTGAAACCTCATTTCTACAAAAAAAAAAAAAAAAAAAAAATAGCCAGGCATGTGTAGTACGTGCCTGTACTCCTAGTTACTTGGGAGGCTGAGGTGGGAAGATTGCTTGGGTCCAGAAGGTTGAGGCTGCAGTGAGCCAAGATTGCACCACTGTGCTCCAGGCTGGGCAACAGAGCAAGATCCTGTCTCAAAAAGAGAGAGAGAAAGAGAGAGAAAGAGAGAGAGAGAGAGAGAGAGGCAAAATGCTGAGTAAGGTGTCCAGCCCTTCTGGAGTATTTTCTCTCCAGACCTCAGAGAAACCTGCATTGTAGAGAAAGCACACACCCATATAATTTTACTATCATAAGCCTGATGTAAACTCCTAATTGTCACTGAGAAGAAGGAAATTATAAACCATGTGATAGAAATATATGACCACATATGCAGAGATGTACACTTCCGGGTATAGTTGCATGAAAAATTCACGGAATCCGTGTCAGAGGTACATGACCTCCCCTAAACCACCCTGCCCTCCCCACTTGGTCCTTTGTCCTTAATATCTTCTGAAGTAAGAGAATAAAGACTGTTGTAAATTTTACAAACTAGGAATGTGTACAAATCTCCTGTCACCTGGCTGTTTAAGCAAGAGGATAGTGTGCTGAGCCTCCCTAGAGTTATTACCTTGGGTTCTCCGTAAAGGAATATCATAAATCCCCTCCTACGAGGGACCATCTAATAACATGCAAAAGGAAATGCCAATTTCACCAAAACCCAGAGGCAGGAAGGACCCTGACAAGAGCAATCCCTAAGGCATTCACATGCCTGCCAGGGTCTGGTGCTGCTGGTGCAGAGGGGACTGCTGTTGGCACTAGCTGAAAAAAAAAGAGACAGCAGCTCTAACACTCAGGGGGTAGTAAGAAAAGAACTCACTCAATTCACCTTCAATTCTCACAAGGCCAACAGCCTTCCATCCTTCCTGTGGGGCCTCACTGGGAGGACTGGCACATAATTAAATGCCAATACATGGGTAAAACAATTTACAGAAGGGTGGGATCAACTGGGTCAGAAATGGTTGAAGATTTCACAAAACGGGAAGGATCTGGGTTAGGCCCCGAAAGCCTCAGCCTTAGGAAAGCAGAGACAAAGAGAAACAGAAGCCTAAGAAAAGCATCCAACCCTCCTGGCGGATTTTCTATTCAGACTTCAGAGAGACCTTTATCATAGTGAAAACAAATGTCATATAATGTTACTATCCTAAGCCTGAGATGAGCTCCTAATTGCCACTGATGGGAAGGAAATGATGAATCGTGTGATAAAAATACACAACACATGCAAAGATGCACACTTTGCACCACTCTAGATGCACAAAGATGCACACAGGCCCCACCAGAGATGCCAGTTTTGAAGAGGGCCCCCGGAATAAGAGTGGGTTTGCAGATGTTATTTTATTTACTCTTCTCAAACATCATATGAGGATATTTCACAGGAGGACGCTCATCTTCAGAAAGGGGAAGTAACTTGCCACAGTTGTTAGTGGATGTGGGATTAGAACCTCAGTGAGTGTAACACCGGAGCCCGTGCCACCGCCGTAGACCTGAACAGGGTATGTGTAGGGAACAGGTGGGAGTGGAGAGAGCTAAAGCAGAAAGAACCGATTTTAAAACAGGGAAGTTAGGTAAACTTGCTAAAGGGGGATCATATGTTGCAGAGGCATGAACACCAGACAGACATGCAAACTTGATTTTTGGATTACGGAAAAGCCACTGAAGGTTTTGAGTAAGGGCAAAACCAGTCAAAGTGAAACCTTGAGCCAAGACAAAAGAGGGTGTGAAAATGGGGTTCTGGGTTCCTAAGCTAAAGAGATGCCACCAACGACAGTGAAGGAGCCATGAGATGCGTGGAGAAAGAACTGGATGGAGAAGCTGAAGCCCTGGTTTAAATGGAAAAAGTCATAAAGTAAGGACATGGCTATGGAGCGCAAGTTACATTCTCTCTCTGCAGTTTGGTCTCTCTTCCTCCATAAATCACATGGAGTGAGAATTAATCTCTAAATGACCCTCAAGCCTTGCTACTCAAAGTGTGGCCCACCAACCAGCAGCAACGACATGTCCAAAAACTCCTTTGAAATGCAGAATCTCAGACCCCACCAGAAGGATCACAATCTGTATTTTAACAAGAACTTGGGGGGGCCTGTGAGCACATTAAAGATTGTGAAGCAGTTCTCTGAAATGTCTTCCAGTTCTAAAATGCAATGATTTCACTCTCATCTGAACTTTGTTACCTCACAGGAGAAAGAAGGAAAATAGCATATACATATTACCTCATTCGTGACTTTCTCTTAATCCTAACAGCCTCTTAGACTCGCCCACATCCGGGTAGAGGCTTCAGGAAAAGCCAGAGAGGCAGTACTGCCACCTTGTGACCATCATCAGAAAATGCACCTAACTCTTAACCGGTCTCACCAGTCAAGGACCGGATGGGGCTGGAGCAGGGAGGGTTTAGGGGATGAACTCCAAGTCACAGATGAGATGAGAGAGTTATAACCACCCACAAAAACCGGAAGTAACTGTCAGAGGGGGTTCAGCCTGCATCATAAAGAAATGTCCCATTGCAAAGGACAGTTTTTATAATACTTACTATGTGATATCAGTAGGAAATGGTTCCCGGCCAAGCTCTGCCGTTGTAACGTTAAAACTTACCCTAACAGGTATTTTCAACGTCAGCCTCAGCCTGAACTCCGCCAGTAAACTCGTAATTTTCCAAGGAAACTTACTGTACTGTGACAGTTCTTTTTCATCCTGAGACAAAACGTGTCTGATTCACAGTCACTGAACCTCATCCTACTCTCTGTAGGCTGTATAAGTCTAACAGCTTTTCATACAACCGACCTTCAAATATTGGTTTAAAAAATTTAAAAAAAAAACCATGTGCCGCCCATACCACCATTCCTCGGCCGTTTCCCATGTGGGGTCACCTGAAGCCCCACACCCTCTGATCACGTTCCCATGGGCAAGTGAAGCGCAGTAACAACAACAGACACTATGAATCCTAGGAGTGTTCCCCAGAGCAGCAGAGCCACAGGACCCCCGTCCCTGTCCTGGTGCCTCACCCCTACCTAGAAGCCAAATGCCACATCAGCTGATCCTGGGGACGCTGACTTTTCCTGCTTATGCCACTGCTCAGTCATCCCACACCTGTGCAGGTGTCTACTTTTTATTCCTTTTTATTTGTAAGAAATATTTATTGGAGGCTTGGCACTGTGGCTCACACCTGTAGTCCCAGCACTTTGGGAGGCTGAGGCGGGTGGATCACGAGGTCAAGAGATCGAGACCATCCTGGCCAACATGGTGAAACCCCATCTTTACTAAAAATACAAAAATTAGCTGGGCATGGTGGCGCACGCCTGTAGTCCCGGCTACTCGGGAGTCTGAGGCAGGAGAATCGCTTGGACCCAGCAGGTAGGGTTCACTTGAATCCCAGGTTACAGCGAGTTGAGATCGCGCCACTGCACTCCAGCCAGGTGACAGAGCAAGACTCCATCAAAAAAGAAAGAAGAAAGAAAAAAAGCAAGGAAGGAAGGAAGGAAGGAAGGAAGGAAGGAGAAAGGAAGGAGGGAGGGAGGAAGGAAGGAATATTTATCGGAGCCTGCCATGTACTGTCACTGGAGAGACAAAGGTGAATCACACCTGGTCCCTGCCTCACAGAGCTCCAGGCTGTGGACGGAACCCACTCAAAGCCAGACCATTACCATTCAGTGAGAAACACCGTGACAGATATCAGCACAGGCTTCTCTGATGTGTCTCACCAGTGCCCTGTGAAAAATCTGCTGTTGGTTTTCTGGGATCAGTTTTTCTCATTTCAAGCTCAGAGTGAAAAAGAGAATGCAAATGTCCCTGATGGTCCTTTGTGCAGTCACAGCGGGACCCGGCATGTCCTCCTGGCTAATCCAGGGTGCTCAGGGCTCCCACTTCACTCTGAACGTCCTCTCTCCCATCAGAGCTCACCACATCTGCACCTGCAGTAGCCAGGTAGCTGCACACTAACAGAAAATCCAGCAAGTCAGGAAACTTACTTTACTCCTGTAACTTTGAGGCTGGTGACCTTGTGACATTGAACTAATCCTGTAACTTCCCTGCACTTTAACTTCCACGTCTGTAAAGCAGGGCAGGTGGATTCGGTCACCCTAGGTGCAGCTGTATAGCACACCTGATCTCAGCATCCACCGTCTAGCAAATACCAGGCACACACTAGGCACTCAAAGCCTCACTGAATATATGTGTGAATAAATGACTGTATGAGAGCCATGTGGATCATGGTCAAAGTCAACAAATATTTTGAACGTCTACCAAGTACACTGTACAAGAGGGAAATAAGTAACCCAGGCAGGGTAGTGTTTTCTCCCAACTTCCCCTTACCTCCTTCATGGGGAAAGAAGGGCCTCTGTATGTCAGACAGACTCTTAACACAAATAATGTTCTCAAGATGCATTGTAAGAAGCTATCATATTAACAAGAGGAAACTCCATTCGTGTTGGGGATGTTTTAGTCAATGGATCTGAAGGACCCGAAGCCCCCTCTGATGACACACAGGGTGCAACACCCACCCCAAGTGCATGGAGGGGAAACCAGATGGAGTGAACTGACAGGGAGCAGGACCTGGGAGAACAGAGGGGTAAAGAGACTGAGGCACCCGGAGGAAGGTCTGAGGAGGAGTTCCTGGCCCCTGCAGTGACCTCAGTGTGGACTGATGCAGAACTCAGCAGCATAAGTAAAGTGGCCGCACCAGGCTCTATGCATACATGGGATCATTTTTTCAGTAAGATTTTCTTTCTGCTAATGGGCTGCATTTTCACACACTTTCTAATACATCAGGCCCAGTTAATGGGCTACAAAACCATCATTCCATTCAACAGTCATTTATAGAATACTCCCAAAATGCCAGGCCCTGTGTGAGTTCAGGGAATACAAAAATGAACACAAACAGCTCCTGTCCTCTAAGATCCCCATCCACTGAGCTCCAGGGGGCACCTCTCCTACAACACACCCCTGCTCTGCACGGCCCTCCTCTCTGCCCTCCACCAACACAAATCCTCCCCCATCTCCAGCTCAAGTTCCACCCGACCAAGTTCCTCTCAGTCCCCCTGCACACCTGCCACTTTGAGAGATGACTGCACTCATATCTCTAGGTTTTATGAAATGGATGTCATCTCCCTGCTTAGACTTGAGCCTCCTGAAGGCAGAGACCATTTTTAGAGTTTTCCAGAACAAAGCCACATCCGTGATTTGCATCAGAACAATCTTAGGCCCAGCCTGAGTCTTCAGCTTGGACACAGTCTCCACTGCCTAGCACAGTCCCTGGCCCCTGCAGTGCTTTATAAACCCTGCAGTAGCAAAGTCCACAATGAACTCTGCATCAGTCAACAGGCTGGGACAAGTTGAAAACACAGAGAGAGAAGAACAGTCAAACAAAAATCAAAGGGCTTTGACTTATGCCTTCCCTCTTCCCTCTTTTCAGGGAAACAAAGTCATGCCACCTGTTCTCGCTCCTGCCTGGAGGCTTCCAGGGAGGGCTCCCTTGTTTGCCTTCCCTTCAGCCCCCATGAATATCACCCAGCATTCAAGCCCAGCCTCTCCTCTCCCTTTGCGCACATTTCCTAAAGTCTCAAATAAATGTCAAGTTTAGTGAGTGCTGATATTCTATGCCCCTAATGTTTACTTAAAGTATTATTACCTTTCTTCTTTGACCTGGGGCCATTTCCAAACAAGGGCTGGAGCCAGGCGCCCCAGCAGCTGGCTCCTTCCCTTCTGTGGCTCCTATTTCTCAAACCCTCTGGGACCTGCAGCTCTGGGGGTCTCTTCCCCCAATCCAGTTCCCTCTCCTTTGGACCAGAACAGCTAAGCCATGGCCACCTTCCTGATGGACACACAAGGAGGCCTGGTGTCACCCACTGCTCCGGGGCGGTGTTCTGGGCAGGGGAGCTGCCTCTTGTCCGGGATCCTGCTCTGCTGCTACCTTATGTGGCTACAGAATTGAAGGAAATTGTGAAGAGAGAGAGGACAGGGCAACTTCCCAGGCAACAACACTACTATTGCTGATATTTTTAAAAGGATGGGAGCAGGAGGGGAAAGAGACCTTGTCAACGTCTCCTCCACCAACACGTAACACCCACTTTCCTGCCAAATACTCAGATAGAGAAGGTCATTGAAAGGTACAAGAAAATTCAAATGAGAAAAAAGACTTGAGGAAGAAACCATGAGGCATTGGGGTGTGAGGAGGCTGCAAAGGAGTACAGGAGAGAACTGGCACGGCTGCCAAGTTATCAGTCACCTTCTCATGTTCTTAAGAATGCTGCATTTCTTTTGTTTGACCAGTTTCACTTCCCAGATTCCCGTAAAGCACATGGTCTAATCTGTTACCTAACAGCAGGAAAGCATGATCTCACCTGTTCTTGCCCTCGAATAGGAACACTGCCCTGGGACTATACCGCAGACCACCAGGATGAGCCATCCCCGGAGATCAGGAGCTTCCAACTGGGAACCTTTCATATACTCTTCAAGCAACACACAGCTCCACCGACAGTCACAATAAAAATTACAATCTCTTCCCTCCTCCTGTTGCTACCACTAATGCTGATGTCCATGGTCTCTAGCAGCCCGAATCCAGGTAAATAAGACTGTCTATGAAGGGGAAAACGTGGGGAGGAAATGGAGCCAAACAGGCCACAGGGGCATCAAAATGTAGCCCTTTCAGCTACTGGACTGGGAGCAATTGAGCCTTTCTCAGTGCCAGTTTCCTCATTTACTGAAAGGAGTAAACTGTACTTACATCCAGTGTTGTGAGGGTTAAATGAAATATTGTATGTGAAAATGTCTGCAACTACAGCTGGCAAATATATACATATGTACATATTGGTTCAACAGATATTTGCTCCCATGCCTTTGCCTCTAAGCCTTTTCCAGAAGAGTAATGCATTTCCCCGGGGTCAAACTTGGTGGCAGTAGTGGGAGGGTATTGAAGGCAACTATATATTCATAAAAGATAAGGAACTCTTTGCTTATATTCTTTGTTTGTTTGTTTGTTTTAAGATAGGATCTTACTCTGTCACCCAAGCTTGGAGTACAATGGTGCAATCATAGCTCATTACAGCTCAAACTCTTGGGCTGAAGCAGTCATCCTGCCTCAGTCTTCCAAGCAAGTAGGGCTAGAAGTGTGCACCACTCTGCCTGCCTAGTTTTTCTTTTTTTCTTTTTCTTTTTTTTTTTTAGAGTCAAAGTCTCACTATGTTGCTCAGTCAGATCTCAAACTTTGCTTGTATTCTTTACATTCTTTAGAATGCACCAAGCATGCACATATTTTAATGCTATTTAATGGTAGCTAATAAACGGAAGAAAATCCTGTCACCAGGTGGTGTCCATACTTGAAGCTTTAGCCACACCAAGCCCTGCTGCAACAGTGCACCATTCGGGTAGCAGACCTTTGGCTAAGGCTTTCTAATCTGCTCCAGTTTTCACTACAACCAAAGTGGCCAAGCCCTTTGCAAAGAAACAATGCAGAAGAGAGGTTAGCCCCATGTATATTTCCACCTGGGAGCACCATCTCCCCAAGGGCCACATTGAGGCGAAACAGCTTTATTACATATTTAGTGTCTCTTAAAATCAGGAGATGTTCACCCTTCTCCACTCCAATTTCCACCCTTCTCCACTCCAAGTTCCTAGCTTTGTAGAGAGAGCGCTCTAGAAGCTGCTGAGCCCCATAGCCCTGGGACCTAAACCCCCATTCAGGAAGGGAAGGTTTTTCCATCACTGTGACAGACACCCAGGCTAGTGTCCTCAGCCTGGACTCAAAGCTCTAGCCCCAACCTCCGTTTCCATTGCAACCCCCTCCACTCACTAAAAATTACTCTCTCTCCACCCAAACTAGACTGTTTGCCCTTCCCTGAACGGAGTTTGTGTTTTCCCACCAGTTCAACTTTGCTGATACACTCAACTCAAAAACCATCTTCCCACAGGCCAGACAAGTGCTCAGCTCCTCCCACACCCAATCACTCTCCCTCCTGAGAGCCGGCTTAGCCCTACTGGACACTCTCTTCCTGCACTTATCATCTGCTGCCTTATACTGAAGACCTTCCTGTGGCTCTCCTGCCTCCACCCACTGCCCTTCGAGGCTGCAGCTTCCTTGGCCGCACGGACTGGTGCACTGTTGCCATATCCCTCACGCTATCTAGCTCAGCACTCAGCAAACATTAGCTAATCGCAAGAATGCACCCTCAGGTTTCTAAATCAAACCAGGGCTTCATAGCAGCTCTACTGACATCCGGGCTGAACGATTCCTTGTGGTGAGGGCTGTTCTGTGCACTGTGAGATGTTCAGCAGCATCCGCGTGGCTCTCTCCACTACATGCCAACAGCAGCCTCCCCCCTCCCCCAAGCACCCTCTTCCTTTGTGAAAGCAAAAACCATTTCTAGATATTGCCAAATGTCTCCTTAGGGGAAACCACCCCCAGTCGACAACCGTTGCTCTATACCGATAGTTCTCCACCTGGCCATACATTTACATTCATCTAGGCATTTACCCTCAGGCTGGAAGTCACGGGGGCCTAAATCCAAATTCTGGTTCTGTCACTCCCTTTGCAACCCTGGGCAAGTCGCTTCACTTGTTTTAGCCTTTTTATCGTCTTAAGATGAATAAATACCACTGCTCACACCGACTTGTTGTGAAGATTAGATGAACCGCAGAGTGACCTAGAAAAGGTTCAATAAATGGACCGAGTGGAATCTCTAAAGTCGCTCCTAAAGCACTAGGGTGAGGAACTGGGGGAAAGCTCGCTGCGCCGCCAGGGGGCACCATCACAAGCCACGTTGGTGGGTGGCGCCGGGCTGGAGCCTTGTTTCCCAGCCAAGCAAAGTTTGTAATGCGGGCCTGAGTCTGAGCTACTTAGTGGCTGGAAGAAATAATAGCTCCTCCATTCCCAAAATAAATCTCAAAGTAAAATCTAATCTTATTTTATATCTTTTTTTTTTTGAGATGGAGTCTTGCTCTGTTGTCCAGGCTGGAGTGCAGTGGCACTATCTCGGCTCACTGCAACCTCCGCCTCCTGGATTCAAGCGACTGTCCTGCTTTAGCCTCCCTAGTAGCTGGGACTACTGGTCCCCGCCACCACACCCAGCTAATTTTCGTGCTTTTAGTAGAGACGTGGTTTCGCTGTGTTGGCCAGGCTGGTCTTGAACTCCTGACCTCAAGTGATCCGCCCACCTCGGCCTGCCAAAGTGCCAAAGCATAAACCACCGCCCCCAGTGGCTGGCGTTATTTATTATGTCGCTGATATTGTCCACAGTTTGGCCATTGGGAGCTCCTTCTAGTTGGTTTCTGTGACTTTTGACACAACCCCATCATTTTTCAAGCAGTTCCTTACTTCTGGCCCCACAAGATGCTTACTTCTGGCCCCACAAGGCTCCTCTTGTGCTTTCTTGCCCAGCCCTGGATCAGCTATTTCTCCAGGGACCCCTGGTTCCTTTCATGGGAAAAAGATGTTTGCAGACCATGGTCACCAATATGCCTACTGCTAGTAGGTGCCAGTGCTTCTATGCCCTCTAGTGGTCGGAGCTGGGAAATAACACACACGCACACTAGTTTACTGTTACCCACATTTCACAAATTAGGTAAATGAGGCACAGAAAAGTTAGGCAACTTGACCAATATCACAGAGAAAATAGGTAGTACAACTGGGAAATAAAAATAATGACAGATGCACCACAAGTCCTAACAAGTAAAAGTAACATCTTCACACATGCACATTAGCAGAAAGCCACATCCCAATATTCCAGCATAGATACTGTCTTTGGAAAACAACCAGAATTCTACAGCAATAATCGCAAGGATAACCATCATGTACTCAACACCCGCCTGGGCACTGGGATGCCACAGCAGCTCACTTACTCCCAACAACTCTGGAGGGTGGATTTTACCATCCTCCTTTTACAAATCGGGGTTTCAAGAATCAAAGAAGCCAAGTGACTTGTTCAAGTCAACGTAGTTAAGTGACAGAGCCAGTAGCTGAGCCCAAGTCTATCTGGATATAAATTCCATGCTTATGTCACTATATAAGCATTTCCCAAAACTGATTTTAGGTGAAACATAAACTTTGTTTAACTGTGTTTATTTTAATACATGATAGGAAAAAAAAAATAAGCACACATCAAATCTCTAATTTCATGGACAGTATTGTGTAAGACAAAAATACTTTGTCTTCAGCTCCTGGCCTCAGGTCATCCTCTCACCTCAACCTCTTGAGTAGCTGGGATCACAGGTGTGAGCCACTGAGCCCTGCTAAGACAAGGATGTTTTGTAAACTAAATTTAATTACAAAAAAAGTACGAAGTAAATAATAATAAAGGTGGTAACGCTGTAGAGAAAATCATAAAGTTGGTCTAGAAACGTCTGGGGTCTGGATGACATAATACTACAGCACCATGCAGCTTCATTCTCAGTTACTCCCAGGAAATTAGGGTCACACAGCGCTGCAAAAAGAATGACTCAGAATCTTAGACCTGGGCTTTAGCCCTAGATGTGTCCATTTCTAGGACCCCAAACATCCCTGTGACCTCCTTGCTTGGAGTAAATCCAACCTTCCCAGATGTGTGAGAACACTGGCAACATCCTGCACACATAGAAGGGTTTCTCTGTTACAGAAAAAATAACACCAGGTTTGAGGACCCTGGGGACTCTCTGTGTGGTGCTGACAGACCCAAGGCCCAGACACAGCAGAGGTCTGCGCTGGGGAGGGCGGGTCGTCGTGTTATGGAACAGGGGTCCAAACATGCTTGCTTCTCAGAGCGTCTACTGGAGAACTGAATATAAACAGAAGGGGAAGAGGAGGAGGGACAAAAGAGACAGAAATGAGAGGGGAGGGGATAGAGGATTCCTGAACAGAGACCGCACCCATGACCCACGTGACCCTGGGAAATGCTCCTACCCTGAGAAGAGGCTCAGCACAGAAGGAGGAAGGACAGCAGAGGCAACAGTCACAGCAGCCCTGACGACAGCATTCCTGGAGTTCAAGCTCCCCTACACAGAGGAGGACAGAGAAGACAACAGAGACCATGGGGCCCCCCTCAGCCCCTCCCTGCAGAATATGTGTCCCCTGGAAGGAGGTCCTGCTCACAGGTGAGGGGAGGACTCCCTGGGAGTGGATGGGAGGAGGGAGCACAGAGACTGGCTGGGGTCTCCTGGGGGAGGACGGGGCTCTGAGAGGGGACAGAGGGCTTCTGTTGAAGCCTGAGGAAACAGAACACCAGAGAGGGACAGAGGTCACAACAGGAAAGTCGCACTAAACTGGGATTGATAAAAAAGGAGGAAAATCAATTGATCATGTTTTCCAAGTTAATCATCATTGGTCACTACAATGTGAAAAATGACAGAAATCAGAACTGCATCAGGGTTACACTCCAAATAAAAATATAACCAGGGCACTAAACACTGCCCTTACTCACCAATCAGAGGTTGAAAAATAACCACCAGGTACACTCATTAACTCATTCACAAGTATTTGCAATGAATTTTAGTCAATGGCATACAACAAGCATCAGACAAGTCTCAGTCATCACAGAGCTCATGCTGTCATGAAGAGGAAAAAACACAGGCAAAGAGATCTGGAATGTGAGGTCAGGTGTTGACAAGAGCCCTGGAGGGAACAGAGCAGGGAAAGGTCAGAAGGAAAAGACCCGGGGTCTCTAGAGGAAGTGTCAGGGGAGGGGTCTCCCTAAGATGCCCTGATGTGAGCAGGACCTGAGGCCAGCGGGGAGGGAGCCATGCAGACCTCTGGGGAAGAGGATTCCAAACAGGGGAATGCCAAGGTCAGAGGTGCTGAAGGAATGGGTGGGGGTCACACTGCTGACTTTGACCCAGTAGGACACACACACACGTGCTCCAAGGTGGAGGGGTGAAGAGACCTGCTCAGGACCCAGGGCCCCGTTTTTCCACCCTAATGCATAGGTCCCAATATTGACCGATGCTCTCTCCTCTCTCCTAGCCTCACTTCTAACCTTCTGGAGCCCGCCCACCACTGCCCAGCTCACTATTGAATCCAGGCCGTTCAATGTCGCAGAGGGGAAGGAGGTTCTTCTACTCGCCCACAATCTGCCCCAGAATACTTTAGGCTTCAACTGGTACAAAGGGGAAAGAGTGGATGCCAAACGTCTAATTGTAGCATATGTAATAAGAACTAAACAAACTACCCCAGGGCCCGCACACAGCGGTCGAGAGATGATATACTCCAATGCATCCCTGCTGATCCAGAACGTCACCCAGAATGACACAGGATCCTACACCCTACAAGCCATAAAGGAAGATCTTGTGACTGAAGAAGCAACTGGCCGGTTCTGGGTATACCGTGAGTGATTCCCCATGACCTCTGGGTGTTGGGGTTCAGTTCTACTTCCCACATACGGGATTGTCAGGCCTGGGCTGTGCCTGTATCCCCTCTGCATTACATCCTGTGTTGGGGTTTGGACATTTAGTGCAGGACACACATGGGGGAGACAAACTTCCACAGATCAGAATTCTTTTCCTGCATCCAGACCTTGCAGACACTCACTGCAGAGGAAGGACAGTCTGATGGGGAGACTCAGCAGGGGCAGGTCAGTGTCAGCCAAGCACCCCATGGTCTCCCCATGGACCTGACCCTGAGAAAGACCCTGGAGAACTGGGTCAGGGCCTGGCCTGAGGGGGGACCCCTGGGATCCTCATGAGAAGCTCAACTCTTCCCAGAACTGAGCCCCTGTGCAAAGCCCTGTCCCTAGTTCCTGCTTCCCAGGTAATCCTAGGGAGTCTGTGCTAGGGCTGTGTGGTGGCCTCTTGGGCAGGGCTGGCTGGGAGCAAGGATGTGAGCTATCCAAGGGCCATGACTCCTGGAGTTGGTCACCAGCCAGGGCCGAGCACCCAGAGCCTCATCTAGCCAAGGATAGGGCCTCCTCCTTCACTTGAGGCTCAGCATGGAAAGGACAGAATGGAAAAAATTACTAGGGCATGAGCCCACTGCCCTAGAGGACATAGGTTACTCCCTGGGAAGTTCAGAGTCCCCAGGGAGAGGAACAGAGAAGAGAGGATGCTCCCGGAAGCTCCATGTCCACCACGGATCCGGCCCAGGGCCCTCTCTCAGAAGCAAATAATCATAGATGCTGTTCACTTGGGCAGTTCCTCTGTGCAGAGCTGAGACCAAATGACTGTAAATATTTTGAGGTTAACTCACAACCTCACAGCCAAATAGCACTTATCCTACTTATTGAAAGGAAATTGAGGGACAGGGAGACAGTCACTAACAAGGGTCACACAGGCCATAGGCAGCAGATTAGAGACATATGAGGTCTGTCTGCAGCCGGAACCGCCTCCTCTCCTCAACGGGGGGTGGGCGGGGCTGTTTGTTGTCAGGCATTTGCAGACCTGAGACCAGTCATGGGTTCACTTCCTTTTGTCTTGTGCATCCACAGCTCGGAAGTGGAGATTCTGGTCTGGAAAGTAAAAAGCAAACAGAATTACTCAGTTTTACTCTAGAACTGAATCACCTGCCTCAAATAACAGAGTCAGTGCTGGAATTGTCCAGGTCTCTCCCTCCGACCCACAGTCCCCTCACTGCACCTGAAATCCTGTGTTTCCCGATGTGTTGGTGTCATTCACACGGGAGGATAAAGGAGAGGACTTTGTTTTTTCTCCCCACTCACACCCTACACCAGCACAGGCCCAAAGTGAGACACACGCTCACTTAGGAGTTCTCTCATGAAGAAGGGAAGAAAGGAAGAAGGAATGAAAAAAGGACCCATAACCTCTTTAGAGACCAGTTCCTGGATGCAGAATCCTATGAGGTTCTGGCCACACCTGTTTCTTGTCCCTCAGGGGCTGAAACCCATATTCCATCCCTCTGAACCCCTGTCCCTAAACTTACCCCATCTCATGTGACTCTGGGGTTCCTTGGTCATTAGAGGGTTTTCAGGTCTCTCTGGTCTTGGCCTGGGGCAGCCAAGAGGCTCCTGATCCCTGGGGTCTCTGAGGTCACTGTAGCCCCCACTGCTCACTGCCATAGGTATCTCTGGCTCTTTCTGCCCCTCTATGTCCCTCATTTTCCTCCCCTTTCATTCTAGCTGGGATGCCCTGCCCTGCACAGCTTCCTCCACTCTTAGGCCTTCTCCAGAAAGCCCCTCTAGCAAGGCCGACGGTCCTGTTCCCTTCCTGCTCACACTGAGTCCTGGCCCACCTCCCAGGCAACAGGGAAGGCACAGAAATCAGCTGGAGCAGCCACCCCTGCCAGGTCCCTTGCAAGCCACTGTCCCCAGGTCACCAGGGGAACGAGCTTCCACTGTGTCCCCATAACAGGGCTCTTTCCTCTGGTGAGGCTGACATGTGGAACAGGCCACGGGACAGGGATGAGCGACTCAGCGACTCTACTGACTCACCAGGGGCTCAGAGGCAGGATGACAGGTCCGCTTTCCCCAAGGCCCAGAGGCTAATTTCACCCATTGACTCCCAGACTCATCTTGATGTGAGGCTCACACCCTCCAGTCATTCCCCAGGACCTTCCCCAGGGGAAGCCGGCCAGGCAGGTGCTGTCTGATGGGTTTGCTGCCCATTCCACATACACCTGTGTCCTCGTGATGATGCCATTGTCATAAGGTGGGATCCCTTGGACTGAGAAGTGCATCAGTCACTGGAGTCTCACATAGACTCTGCCCAGTTTAGATGAACTTAAACTCTCATTGTGTTTTCTGAGGTTAAGAGGAGATGAAGAAAGCATTTCACATGCCTGTTTTGGGCTCCTTCCCTATTTGCCTAACTCTGCACAGGAACTAGGGGCAGGGAGCTCTTTCTAAATTTACTAGCATAACACACGTTGCTTCTAATTTGGCATCGTTCCTTCCTTTATGTAACTGACACACCTAAGACTTCCTAACTGACTGGTTCTATCCTCCTAAGAGGACTCATGTGCCTCTCTCTACTCAGGGAGTTGCTAATTTCAAACCAACTTCAGCATCTTCATTTGAGGACAATGTGATCCTACTGGAATTTACAGCACACCTAACCCTTAGTATGTTATCAAGAAAAATACTACTTCCAGCAATTGATCTTCGATCTTTAGGCCATTAGTAACAATCTCCACTTATGGAAAAAATTAAATGTTTCCCCCAAATTTCTTTCATTTTTTACTGTATTCAGAACATAACATGAGGTCTAAACTCCTGGCAAATTTTTCAAAGCAAATTACGGCACTACAGGTCAAGCATCCTAAATCTAATAATCCAAAATCTGAAATGCTCCCAAATCCAACACTTTTTGACCACTAAAGCGATGCTGAAAAGAAATGCTCACTGGAGCATTTTGGATTCTGGGTTTTCAGATGTAGGATGCTAAACGGGTAAGTCTACTGCAAATGTTCAAGAATCCAAAAACAGTCAGAAATCCAAAACACTTTTGGTCCTAAGCCTTATGCATAAGTGATACTCAGTCCGTATGAACTATAGGTACCAAGCTGAACAGCAAATCTCTAGAACCTCATCCTGTGTAACTGAAAGTTCACATCCATTGACCAACTCCCCATTCTGCCTCTCGCAACCCCTGGCAATCACCATTCTACTCTGATTCCATGAGTGTGACTACTCTAGGGACCTCATATAACTGGAATCCTGAAGTATCTGTCCTGTGAGTGACTCATTTCATTTAACGTAATGTCCAATGGGAGAAAATATTTCCAAAACTTCTTCCCAAATTTCTGTCTCATATCTGTCAAACAACACATGGTCCTTGAGGGTCAGATTTGCAGCAGTTCATGCTCCCCGTTTCCACCACTCAGCTCTGCATTTGCAAACATCCACATGTATTTATGGAGAGATCCACAGAGTCCTCACCTGCCCTCCGCAGAGGGAGAAGAAACATTAAAGGTCAAAGAAAAGGAACATGGTTCTGCTATTAAATTCAGGCAGCTCCTACCTGTCCCCCTCACTGTCTTCTAGATCATTCTCTGAATTCTGCTCTATCTTTAGGGGTCACAGGCTCAAGTCAGTCGTTATTAAACACCTGGGAAACACTGCCCACCTTGTGGTTCCACTGCCTGATGAGTGAACTGACCTCCAGGCTTGCCCCTGGTGTCCCCTGTGTTAATTCTGCTGAAACATCCAATCCCAGGCCAGGCTGAACAGTATCCTCGGGGTTTAAGAACAATAAGAAGTCCCATCATCACCCATCTCTAGAATGTCCTTAGAAAAGGAAGCCACAGGCCGGGCACGGTGGCTCAAGCCTGTAATCCCAGTACTTTGGGAGGCCGAGGCTGGTGGATCACGAAGTCAGGAGATCGAGACCATCCTGGCTAACATGGTGAAACCCCGTCTCTACTAAAAATACAAAAAACTAGCCGGGCGCGGTGGCAGGCGCCTGTAGTCCCAGCTACTCGGAGGCTGAGGCAGGAGAATGGCGTAAACCCGGGAGGCGGAGCTTGCAGTGAGCCGAGATCGCGCCACTGCACTCCAGCCTGGGTGACACAGCGAGACTCCGTCTCAAAAAAAAAAAAAAAAAAAAAAAAAAAAGAAAAGGAAGCCACACAGAAAATACAGCCGGGGGGGCAAAGCAGGACTAAAGCTTGAAAAGACCCAGCACCTGAATGTTTCAGGTGAAGACTCCAAGGGAAGCCAGGCAGGCAGTTGGTCAGGGAGAAACCAGAAGAAGCACAAGGGGCTGTGACCCCAGGTCCTGTGTCTGTCCATGACCCAGTGCTGCTGCTCAATTCACACTTGAGAAAGACTGTGCTTCTCCCACACAGAGCAGGCAGTCTCACACAATCTCAGCCCTCAGATCATCATGCATCTGTCATGTGACACATACACCTGCCATGGGCTTTTAAGGACTCAAAGGGGCTGAGAGATGAGAGATGCCAACTCTGATTGAAAGATGTCTGCGGAGGAATCACAGGTGCCACACAGGGCAATCTTCTCTCTGTTCTCTGCACAGCGGAGCTGCCCAAGCCCTACATCACCAGCAACAACTCCAACCCCGTGGAGGACAAGGATGCTGTAGACTTCACCTGTGAACCTGACATTCATAGCACAACCTACCTCTGGTGGGTAAATGATCAGAGCCTCCCAGTCAGTCCCAGGCTGCAGCTGTCCAATGGTAACAGGACCCTCACTCTACTCAGCGTCAAAAGGAATGATGCAGGAGCCTACGAATGTGAAATACAGAACCCAGTGAGTGCCAACCTCAGTGACCCAGTCATCCTGAATGTCCTCTGTGAGTATCTTCTGTTCCTCTGTGGCCCGGGCCCCCAGCCCAAATCCATACAGCCAGAGTCCAGGCCTCTCGGTCCCTCTCAGGTCCAAGCACTCAGACCCTCACCCAAGCTTGCCGTGACTTCCTGCCCTGAGTAAACGTGGGCAGACCAGGCCTTGACCAAGAATAGGAGGCGAGGGGCTGTCTCCTGTGCTACTTCTACTCAAACACCCATTCCCATCATCACTCATCTCCATGATGTCCTTAAGGCTCAGGGTTCACATTTTCTGATGGGAGAAACAGGTGAATGTCTCAGACGTTGGCTCAGGGGACATAGCGGGGGTTTGGTTGAGACTTCAGGGTTGTGACATGGCTCAGGGGACACTGTTGCCCCTCCACAGACCAGGAACTTACACTTCTCTCTGACGACATCATCTGTGGCTTTATTCTTTTTCCTCCAGATGGCCCAGATGTCCCCACCATTTCCCCCTCAAACTCCAATTACCGTCCAGGGGAAAATCTGAACCTCTCCTGCCACGCAGCCTCTAACCCAACTGCACAGTACTCTTGGTTTGTCAATGGGACGTTCCAGCAATCCACACAAGAGCTCTTTATCCCCAACATCACTGTGAATAATAGCGGATCCTATATGTGCCAAGCCTATAACTCAGCCACTGGCCTCAATAGGACCACAGTCATGATGATCACAGTCTCTGGTAAGTGGATCCACGAAGCACTGGCATCACATTTTCAGGTGGAGTGTGGCTCTCAGAGAAAAGCCAGGAAGAAATTTTCTTTCCCAACCTGTGTCCAAGGGGCACAAGCAAATCCCAAATTCTCCCCTGAACCCTCCCAGTTCACCTCTGCAGACTCTCTTCCCCTTGTCTACTTTTGGTTTTTGTTGTTTTTGCTTTCTGATTTCTCATGTCTGACTTTGGGTCCATCCTGCAATGAGAGGAGGGGGCTCCCTCAGCCCTGAGTCCTGTGTAGTGAAAGGGGATTCACAGAGGAAAAAAGAGGAAGAGTCCTCAGAGTCAAGTTGCTGCTCTCTGTCACCAACAGTTCCCTTTCTGTCACTTCTTTGTGTTCTTTTACCTACTCTATAAGCTATAAGGGACAAGGAGGCTTTGAAATGAGCTCACACTTTTTCCTTAAATGAGAAGAGGAAGCCCCTTGGATGATGGAGGAGCAGTTCAAACTCTGCCCCCATCTCTGCTCCCAGCGCCCCCAGTGACTGACTGACCCTGCCCTGAAGCCACCTAAGGTGAAACCAGGGCATATGGAGAAGGTGCCCAGGTGTCTGTCCTGAATCAGGCTAAATAAAGCTGCTAATCAACACCAAAGCCTCCCCTGGATCAGGCTGCAGGAAAATGGGAAGACAAGGAGCCTCATGGCAAACTGCTGAGCTGTGTCCTGGCTCTGAAGTCACTGGCTGTATAAGGCTGTGGGCACAGCACATGGGACACAGCACAGAGGACAGCAAGTGATGCACACTTGGAGACATAGGGAGATTCAGCCTTGGGGACTCTGCATGGCAGGGAAGGGACAGTGCCAAAAAGTGTGTATTTATAGGGAGGGTAAGACTACCAGCCACTGTATATATCTAATGTAGGACTTACCATTTTAACCCTTCCACATGTGCAGATCCATAGTATTAAGCACATTCCCATTGTTCTGCTACCATCACCACCATCCACCCACAGAACTCTTTTCTTCCTCCCAAAATGAAACTGTTCCCATCAAACTCCTGGACAGAGCTGCCCACCTGTGACCCACAGCCGACCCCTGAACTCATCTCTAGACTTGCTTCTGATCTCCTGCTCAAACCCCCATCCCCATCATCACCCATCTCCAGGATGTCCTTAAATAGCAAAGCCTCAGAAAAAAACACATCTTGGCTCGGTGGTGTGGGACTGTACAGCTGAAAGAAACAGCACCTGCATGTTCCAGGTGAGCACCCCAAAAGACCACGCAGTCAGCCAGTCAGGGAGGAAACAGCAGAGGTGCCAGAGGCTGTGGCTCTCAGTCCTGTGTCTACCCATGACTCAATGCTTCTGCTCTATTCACAGTTGAGAAAGTCTGTGCTTCTCCCACACAAAGCAGGTGGCCTTATGATCTCTGAGCCCTCAGATCGTCATGCATCCATCTTCTGACACACACACCTGCCCTGGGATCTTAAGGACTCGGGTGGGCTGAGGGATGGGAGATGCCAACTCTGATTGAAAGATGCCTGCAGAGGAATCAAAGGTGCCACACAGGGCAATCTTCTCTCTGTTGTCTGCACAGCGGAGCTGCCCAAGCTCTACATCACCAGCAACAACTCCAACCCTGTAGAGTTTTCTACATAGAAGTTTAAGTTATCTATGAACAGAAATAATTTTACCTCTTCTTTCTGATTTGGATGTTTGTTTGTTTGTTTGTTTGTTTGTTTGTTTGTTTTTTGCCTAATTTCTCCAGCTAGGACTTTAAATATTATGTTGAAGAGAAGTGGTGAAAGCAGGCATCCTTGTCTTGTTCCTGGTCTTACAGGGAAAGCTTTCAGTCTTTCTCCATTGAGTATGCCTCTATTATGTTGAGGTGGTTTCCCTCCATTCCCAAAGTGTTTTTATTTATAAAAGAATGTTGAATTTTGTCAAATGTTTTTACTGGCTAAACCTTATTACTAATTATAGATTTTTTTGTGTTCCCAGGAATTTGCCCATTTCATCTAGGTTATCCAATTTGTTGGCATACAATTCTTTACCGCACTCTTTTAATCTTTATTATTTCTGTAGAATTGGTAGCAATGTCATCAATTTTTTGAGAGTAGGTCTCACTCTGTAACCCAACCCAGGCTGGAGTGCAGTGGCTTGATGATAGCTTACTTGCAGGCTTAAACCCCTGGGCTCAAGTGATCCTGCTACCTCAGCCTCCTGAGTAGCTGGGACTACAGGCATGTCCCATCATGCTTGGCTAGTTTAAAAAAAAAAATTTGTAGAGATTGTGTCACCCTATGTTGCATAGGCTGGTCATGACCTTCTGACCTCAAGCAACCCTCTTCCTTTGACCTACCAGGGTGCTGGAATTAAAGGTGTGAGCCACCATGCCCCCATTTTCATTTCTGCTTTCTTAATCAACCTAGTAAATGACTGTCAATTTTGTTGATCTGTTTTGAAGAACCAACTTTTGGTTTCATCGACTCTCTTTATTGTTTTTCTAGCCTCCGTTTTATTTATTTCAATTCTAATTCTTATTGTTTCCTTCATTCACTATCTTTGGGTCGATTTTGTTCTTTTTCTATATCCTGAATTTGTAAAGTTAGGTTGTTAATTTGAGGTCTCTCTTTATTTTCATGTAGGTATTTACCACTATCAGTTTCTTGTACAAGATTCTTAACTTCTCTGAGCCTTCAATTCTTTAACTGAAAATTACAATAATTTTCATCACTAGGAAATGGATGGAAAAAATGAAAATTGAAATAACAGTGCCTGTTTCATAGTATTGTTTTGAAGATTTAATGTAATATTTGATTAAGCCTTCAGCAAAATGCCACACACAGAGAAAAGCTTCATAAATATTAGCTATTATTATTACTACTGTTACCATTAACCTTGAAGTCAGGTAGTCCTAGAGTCAAATTCTAAATCCACTTGTCACTAACCGTATGACTTTGGATAAGTTTTCTCATCACTCTAAGCCTCTGTCTTTTCATCTGTAAAATGAAAATAATGTCTACCCAAGAGGGTTATTGTATAAATCAAATGAGATACAGGTTAAGTATTTAGCACACGGCCTGGCACCTAGGACGTGCCCCTCAACAGCAGCTAACATAGCATTAATCATCACCCTTATTGACTGGTGAGGGCTAAGCACCAAGTGGAAACCCACTAGGACATGGTTACTGGCTAAACATGAGAGAGAGGAAAAACCCTGCAAAAAATCAAGCCTAGTATGTTAGCTTTCATCCACTGAGCTGCAGCCAAGATGGGATTAGAGGTGCAAGATAATTCACCAGGGAAAACAGCCATGAGGGAAAGTGGAACAGCAGTGAGAGCAGAGCCTAAGAGAGCCCTTAGACAACGATGCAGATCTGATTCCTGAGAAGGAGACAGAGAAGGAGGGAAGTTTCAGATAGCGGTGCAGTTTTGAGTTTCCTCAAGACCGCTGGGGAGTCCTTGAACCCCTCATCCATGAGAGTGAAGCAGGGTCTCACAGGCCTGGGCTTGCTTTCTTTCCCCTGGTGGGAGCCCATGAGAAGTGAGTTATCTGGGCAAAAGAACATGGTAAGTTCAGAATGCACTAGCCTGGGCCTTCTGTCAGTCAAGTCCCTGCCATAGAGATCCAACAGACTCTTATTCATGACATGCAAAAACAGCAATAAGACTTTCTCAAATTTTCAAAGCCTTCAAAAATGTCCAAGTGCAGAAAGACCAGGAAGAAATTAACAGAAGACTGATCACCAACCTAGAAACATGGTGAGAGAGAAAAAATTGCAACCTTCCCACAAAACTAGTGTATTCCTTGAAGGAACAAGTCGAGACTACTTCATGTTGACAGCTGGTTCTTGGGGCACCCCACTGTAGAATAACATCACCTTCATTCCTTCTCTTTTCTTCCCACAAGGAAGTGCTCCTGGCCTCTCAGCTGTGGCCACTGTCGGCATCATGATTGGAGTGCTGGCCAGGGTGGCTCTAATATAGCAGCCCTGGTGTATTTTCGGTGTTTTAGGAAGACTGGCAGGTATGATGTCCTTTCCTCTTGTCATGTTTCCTGCAGGGTTGACCACCATGCTTGGGAAAAGGAAGAAAATTCTTCACTTATATCTGGCACTGGATCTCCTCCTTCTACCCCTAAATTTCTGCTTCTCCCACTAATTCCTGCAGGTCTCTTTTTTCCTGGTCTGCATGCTCCCTGGACCCCACTGTCTCTTAGACATAATTATCTCCAGCCTCTGTTCATTTGCTTCCTAGAGTCAATACATTGTCAAAGCCTCTTCATCCTTTTTTTAACATCGCTCACTTGTGTCGTTCTCTCCAATCCCATAAACTCCAATAACTGTTCAACATCCTACTTGATCCCTTGTTGTAAGGTTGGAATCTTTCTGGCATATGACTGCCTCATTACCTTCCTAAAATCTAGTTCACTCGCCTACTTAAGAAGCCAAAGGGGGCCGGGCGCAGTGGCTCACGCCTGTAATCCCAGCACTTCGGGAGGCCGAGGCGGGTGGATCATGAGGTCAAGAGATCGAGACCATCCTGGCTAACACGGTGAAACCCTGTCTCTACTAAAAAAAAAAAAAAAAAAAAAAAAAAAAAATATATATATATATATATATATATATATATACACACACACACATACATACACACAAAAATTAGCCGGGCATGAGGCAGGAGAATGGCGTGAACCTGGGAGGCAGAGCTTGCAGTGAGCCAAGATCTCGCCACTGCACAGAGCATGACTCTGTCTCAAAAAAAAAAAAAAAAAGAAGAAGAAGCCAAAGGGGCCTGCTCTGGCCTGCTAGATAAGTTCAAATTTCTTCTCTTTACCTCTACTTCCTAGTATAATTCCTCCATCTTAACTAGAATCTGACTCTCTACACATCCCTGCCCCTTTACCCGGATGCACATAGAATTCTTAGTTTCAATGTTACACCTAAAAACAGGGTGATCTCCCCTCCACCACCCGCACTGTGGACTTACCCACACCCTTCATCACAGGCAACCTCTTATTTCATGGAAAACAAACACTGTGTCGTATTAGCATGTGAACTTTGGACACATCCTGCATGTGGCTGAGAACCTTTTCCTGACGATCAAATCATGTGTTCATAACAGATACAGAAATGAAGAAGGCAAGGTCCCTACCCCCAGGGAACAGAAAGCCCAAGACAGGAGATAAGACCTGAAAAAGATTCATGATACCAAAGTAGAAAGGAGTGAAGGCCACAAGAAATCAGAGAAATCTGATAGGAAATATAGCTACACATTGGAATCACTTAGAAACATTTTTTAAAATGGATGCTCAAGCCCCAACCATCAATTCTGATCTACTGGTCTGGAGTGGGACCCAGGCATTGGTAATTTTTAAGCCTCTCCAGATGCTACTAATGTGTAGCCAGGATGGAGGACCCCTGTTCTAATAGGTAGGACTTGGGGCTAAACTCATGGTTTTTAGCTAGGAGGATTAGAATTGCCTCTGGAGCTTTTTCAACATACATAGGCCTATACTTTGTTGGCCTTATCCATTAATGGGCTCCACCAAGAACTCAGTCATCTAACTGGGAAACAGAAACTAAATGGAAAAGCCGCCTTATTTGATATGTTCCATTATATGGGAAGCACTGTCAAATGATAAGTGATGCTAAACCTTCTCTAAGTTATATTTATGGATATGTTATTGATGTGAGTGTTCCAAAAATTATAAGAGATTCCCAGAAATCTAATAGGTTATAAGCCATAATGTCATATGCCACAGAAGTAATTAAATGTCTATGGGAGATGCATTCTTATCATAATGAACTCTTATCAGCATCAGATGTTTAACCATACTCATTTTCAATCTTTGTCATTCACAACAATTGTTTTTTGTTTTGTTTTGTTTGGGGGGGTTGTTTTTGTTTGTGTTTTGAGATGGAGTTTCACTCTTGTTGCCCAGGCTGAAATGCAATGGCATGATTTCGGCTCATCACAACCTCTGCCTCCTGTGTTCCAGCGATTCTCCTGCCTCAGCCTCCCGAGTAGCTGGGATTATAGGCATGGGCCACCATGCCTGGCTAATTTTGTATTTTTAGTAGAGATGGGGTTTCTCCATGGTGATAAGGCTGATCTCAAACTCCCAACCTCAGTGATCCGCCCGCCTCAGCCTCCCAAAGTGCTGGGATTATAGGCGTGAACCACCGCGCCCAGGCCCTGACAATTGTTTTGATTCTTGCTTAAAGCATTTGCAATCAGCTACCATCCAAACTTTCTTCTTCATTGAGGGTATTTACAGAAAAGACTCTGACACGTAGTCTTGAATACAAGTTTCTGATAACATTAAAATCATATCATTGGACGATTTAAGAATTTCCAAAATTTTAACAAACTGATAGCTTCATGAAACTGCCAGCCAAGAGCAAGCAGAGAAAAGAATTAATTTCATGGGACTAAATGATAGCAATGAAAATAATATTTTTATGATTTTTTATTTGAACTTTTGTGGATTCTTTAAGTGTTTTGTTTCCCAGATTTCAGGAAACACTTTCTTTTAAGCTATCTACAGTTTTCAGCAATTTGGTAAAGTAGATTTTTGTGAACAAAAATTGAAACATCTACATTTTCTCCCTACCTGACTGCTCCAGAATTTGGAAATTATTCATGAACATTTATATTTTTGTAATAGTATCTTTATTTGCACAATAAATATAGTTATTAATGTTAATTGTTATAAAATATTGTTATTAATTAATATTTATTAATGATTATTATTTAAGGATGGCTTAATTGATTTTATTAATAATTAATGATTATTTAATGATTAATTATAATTGTTAATTAATATTTATATTAAATAATAAATATAATAATATAGTTATTTGCTCAACAAAAATCTGCTCCTTTTATAACAGGATACATTTGAAATCACTGGTTATATTACCCAGCCTTTGATTGGGATGTTATATTTGGGAATATACACAAATGAACCCATAGGCACTGCTGGCGAAGTCTGAAGTCGCCCTTGGTTTGGCTTCCTCGTGTCAAGAGGTTTCTAAAAGTTTAATCTGAAATTCCTTATAAAAACTTCTAGTAAAGCAAACTTAAAAAGACTCCAGGCTGGGCGCAGTGGCTCACGCCTGTAATCCCAGCACTTTGGGAGGCCAAGGTGGGTGAATCATGAGATCAGGAGTTTAAGACTAGCCTGGCCAACATGGTGAAATCTCATCTCTACTAAAAATACAAAAAAAAAAAAAAAAAAAGAAAAAAAGCTGGGCGTGGTGGCGGGCGCCTGTAATCCCAGTTACTCAGGAGGCTGAGGTAGGAGAATTGCTTGAATTCAGGAGGTGGAGGTTGCAGTGAGCTGCACTCCAGCCTGGAAGTGCATACATAGGCCTGTACCATTCATGTGCGCAAATAGGCCCATACATAGGCCTATACTCCCATTCAAGGAGAATTGCTTGAACCTGGGAGGCAGAGGTTGCAGTGAGCTGCACTCCAACCTGGGCAACAGGGTGAGACTCCGTCTCAAAAAAAAGAAAGACGACGCGGTCAACTGCTACTCTTGCTGCACTTATATAAAGAACGAGGCGGCCGGGTGCGGTGGCTCAAGCCTGTAATCCCAGCACTTTGGGAGGCCAAGACAGGCGGATCACGAGGTCAGGAGATCGAGACCATCCTGGCTAACACGGTGAAACCCCGTCTCTACTAAAAATATACAAAAAACTAGCCGGGCGAAGTGGCGGGAGCCTGTAGTCCCAGCTACTTGGGAGGCTGAGGCAGGAGAATGGCGTGAACCCGGGAGGCAGAGCTTGCAGTGAGCCGAGATCGCACCACTGCACTCCAGCCTGGGCAACAGAGTGAGACTCCATCTCAATAATAATAATAATAATAAAAATAATGAGGCCAAGTTTGATTAGACTAAACTTATTTGGAAAACAAATATGTCTTACTGGGATTATCTTTGGTAGAAATAGAGATGCCTACAAAGAGAAAAAATATGTTGAAAAAAACTATAGTACATCTGTTATGACATCACAGCTCTGCTTATTGTTTTTTAGTTTTTATTATCCCGTAGATTGGACTGGACCCTGAATTCTTCTATCTCCTCCAATCCCATTTTATCCCATCGAACCACTAAGAACAAGGTCTGCTCTGTTCCTGAAGCCCTATATGCTGGAGATGGACAACTCAATGGAAATTTAAAGGGAAAACCTTCATGCTTGAGGTGTGGACCACTCAGAGACTTCACGTAACTAGAGACACTCAAACTGCAACCATGACAAGAAATTGACAACTTCATGCTGTGGACAGCTTTTCCCAAGATGTCAAACAAGACTCCCCATCATGATAAGGCTCTTACTCCTTTTAATTTGTCCTTGCTTATGCCTGCCTCTTTTACTTGTCAGGATAATGCTGTCATTAGTATTTCACAAGAAATAGCTTCAGAGGGTGACTTAACAGAGTGTCAGATCTACCTTGTCAATCCCAGTGTTTTACATGAGAGATCCTTTAGTCCACCCAATGGCTGACATTAGCAGCATCTTTAACACAACTGTTTGTTCAAATGTACAGTGGGGTCCTTTTCAGAGTTGGACTTCTAGACTCACCTGTTCTCACTCCCTGTTTTAGTTTAACCCAGCCATGCAATGCCAAATAATGGAATTGCTCCCTACCAACTGAACAGGGAGGAGTCTGTGCAGTTTCTGACACTTCTTGTTGAACATGGCTAAATACAACGGGTATCACTGAGACTAAGTTGTAGAAATTAACAAATGTGCTGCTTGGTTAAAATGGCTAGACTCGTCAGGATCGTTCTTTATTCTATTTTAGTTGGTTTGCATCTTGCCTATCCAACTCTTGGTATTACCCTCCTAATAGTCATACTAGTAGTCATACTCCCTGGTGTAGTGTAATCTCTAAAAGCTTTAAATGTTTGCATGCAGCCAGCCATCGAAGAGTGAATGGTCTCTTTGGCTGGAATTACAAACCTCAAAGAAATGCGTCATCAGGAGAACATCCTAACCTATGAAGGTACCCTAGAGCTTAAAGTATAATAATAATAAAAAAAAAACCTATGAAGGATAAAAGCCCCAAATGGTGGTAACTTATAATAGCACTAATGCTTTAAGGTTTGGTCCCACTGTCACCTAGGTGAGCGCATAGAGCCAGTCATGCTAAATGCTACATACTCCAACTGAAATTTTGAGGAAGCAGATCCAAAACACATCAATTTAAAAAAACAAAAACAAAAAAAAAAACGGAGATTCCAGTTTACTTGAGTTAGCATACTATGGGGGTCCCCTCTACTTTAACTTTTACAAAAAAGTAATGTGAAGTAATGTGATGTTAACCAACGTATTTATTTCTGTGGTTCTGTTTCCTTGTTCCGATTTGACAAAATCCACTGTTCTTTTATTGTATTGCCCAGGGGGAGCGATTACTGTACTTGTAGAGTGGAGCTGCCTTAATTCATAAGTCACAAATAAAAGCCAATTAGATCTATAACTAAATTTGTTGTAATTATGTCTCCTGACGTGGGTTCACAGCCAGCGATGGCCAGTGGAGTCTCTCAGGCTGCATCATTCTCTCCCTAACCCTCCTGCCTTCCTCTTTCACTTACAAGGGCCCTTCTGATTACACTGAGCCCGCCCAGATTATCCAGAATAACTTCCCATCTCAAGATTCTTAACTTTATCTTATCTGCAAAGTCTTTTTGCCAAATAAAGTAACATGCACATGTTCCAGGGATCAGGATGTGGACATTTTTAGGAGGTCATTATTCTGCCTAACACAAGTAACTTTCATAAACATCACCCACAACAAAAATTTGCTTGGCCTGCCTTCTACGTCTGTCTTTGCTGTCTGAATCACAGGCCAGAGCACAAACTTCAAGGTGAAACACACCAGCTCTGCTGTGAACTGCCTGGATGATCCTGGACCACTCACTTCACCTCCCACAGCCTCTTCTCATTTGCAGCACAAGGATGATTCTTACTGTATCAGAAAATGACAGTGCAAGAGTAAATTAAGATGTGTAAGGTATTAGTCACACAGCCTGTACCCGATGAGCCCTCGGTAAACACTCCTTTCAGTCCCTTCCTTTTAACATCCCGTTTCTTTCATCCTCACCCATCTGCTCCTTCATCTTCTTTCTCTTCAACGACTTACACAGTCTACCCTACCAGTTAGCAAAGAAGCCAACTACCCATTTTCTCATGATTCTGCTGGAATGGTCTTGTGATGGAGTCTGCTATCCACTCAAGAAAGCCCACATTATTTATATGGAGAGGTCTGTTTAGAACAAGAGGTCCTTGGCCGGGCACGGTGGCTCACGCCTGTAATCCCAGCACTTTGGGAGGCTGAGGCGGGTGGATCATGAGGTCAGGAGATCGAGACCATCCTGGCTAACACAGTGAAACCCCGTCTCTACTAAAAATACAAAAAATTAGCCAGGCGTGGTGGCGGGTGCCTATAGTCCCAGCTACTCCGGAGGCTGAGGCAGGAGAATGGCATGAACCCAGGAGGCGAGGAGGCAGAGCTTGCAGTGAGCCCAGATCGCGCCACTGCACTCCAGCCTGGGGGACAGAGCGAGACTCCGTCTCAAAAAAAAAAAAAAAAAAAAGAACAAGAGGTCCTTTTTATGTTCACATAAAATGTATACATATGGCCAGGTGCAATGGCTCACGCCTGTAATCCCAGCACTTTGGGAGGCTGAGGTGGGTGGATCACCTGAGGTCAGGAGTTTGAGAACAGCCTGATCAACATGGTAAAACCCCATCTCTACTAAAAATACAAAAATTAGCTGGGCATGGTGGCAGGTGCCTATAATCCCAGCTACTCGGGAGGCTGAGACAGGAGAATTGCTTGAGCCCAGGAGGCAGAGGTTGCAGTGAGCCAAGATCACACCACCACGCTCCAGCCTGGATAACAAAGAGTGAAATTCTGTCTCAAAAAAAATATATATTTATACATACTTCCCCTTAAGTTACATATACCCATCCCAATTCTGCCCTGTTAATTTGTATGTGCCCTTCCTTAATCATTCTTCTTTAGTCTTTCCCTTTATACCTTGTAATGTAGGATAGCACAGAGACAAAGCTAATGACCTAAGCCACAAGAGGGGATGTTTTTAGCAAGATGAATGCTTTCCATTTAAAAAATTAATGCTTTTTTTCGGCAAAAGGAATGCTAATTTGCAAGGCACCCCTGAAGGCTGTTTTTAGGCTTGGCTTTTGGGAAAATCATTTGCGCCTACAACACACTTTTAGGTGTTCCCCAACCAGGAGATAATAATTACCACAGAAGCCACATTCACTCCGTGTATTCCTGCTGTTGGATAAATGTATTTTCACAGAATGTTGAGCACAAGTTACTCCTCCCCAGTCCTTCCTGGAAGTTAAACTTCCTCCTTAACCATCTTCATCTCCAGGTGGACTGCCAGGACTCTGGCTGGAAAATACCTCCCACGCTGGATGGCCAGGGTGGCACCTTTGCCTATTCCCATAATTATAATAGCTCAGACTGATGCAGCCCTCACTATGTACCAGGCACTATCCTAAGAGCTCTCCAGCTAGCTACAGTCCTCACAAAACATGCTGAGTGCTGCCATCCCCATTTTTACAGACTTTTAAAACTGAGGCAGAGAAGTGAAGTACTGCACCCATTGTCACCCAGCCCCATAATTTAACCTCATTCTCCTCCCCATGGGGCAGAGGACACCCTAAGATTTCCAAGGTCTCCTGAATGACATCCACCTTTCAGAATGATTTTTGCCCCCTTTACTCTCAGGATTTGACAAACAGCCAGCATTTTGTTTTCTGTCTCACCCTTCACTTATGCACCTGTTCCCTAACACCACACTCACAACTGCGCAGACCTGCATAAAACCTGGCTTTTATGAACCTCAATCTCTTTTGGAAGAAAACAGGACCAGGTTCCCAGTCACATAAAAAGTCATTTTTACTCCACTGTCAACTACTTGCACAGCCATTCCTTGGCCACAAATGAGGGACGCTAGGGACAGAAAGTGTAATGAGAGGGAAGTAGGAGGAGGGTGACTTCCTGGAATGGTCCCAAAGAGGAGAAGATTTCAAATCCAGAAGCAGTCACAAAACACACCCAGAGTATGGCCTTTGAATAATGACAGCCCCACCTGTCTCTTTCCATGCCTGGTGGCCTCTATCTTCCTTCTCAGACTGCCCCTCCTGCCCTTGCTTTCTTACACCAATACTAACCACCTGGGAGCTGGGGCCATACCAGAGCACATAGCACTGAGTGGTCAGGGTGGAGGAACTGAAAAGGGAGAAGCGTGTTTAACTTACGGGCGTCTGACTCATCTAGGTACACATCACCTGGGCAGGAAGTGGATTAGTGAAGACCTGTGCAGGACTCATGGTGATTAATCAAAATGAGTGGCTGAGGCAAGGGTCTGACTCAATTGAGGTTTATTTAGCCAGAGCTTGAGGGCACGCCCTGGGAAAACACGAGTCCTAAAAAACCTCTGTGGCTTGCATTCTCTCTGAAGTGGTTTTCAAGAGACCACGTTTTCTTTTTTTTTTTTTTTTTTTTTTGAGATGGAGTCTCACTCTGTCTCTTAGGCTGCAGTGCAGTGGCATGATCTCAGCTCACTGAAAGCTCCAACTCCTGGGTTCAAGCAATTTTCCTGCCTCAGCCTTCCAAGTAGCTGGGATGACAGGCACGTGCCACAACACCCAGCTAATTTTTGTATTTTAGTAGAGACAGGGTTTCACCACCTTGGCCAGGCTGGTCTCGAACTCCTCACTTCAAGTGATCCACCCACCTTGGCCTCCCAAAGTGCTGGGATTACAAGCATGAGTCACCGCACCTGGCCGATGCCAGGTGTTTATACATTTCCTTAAAGCAGGGAAGGTAGATAGGAAGAGGTGGGGTAGGCAGAAGAATGATTAACTTTGCCTTTGTTCTGTACCTGGAAAGGTAAGCATTATCAGTCTGAAATATAACAGACTTTATTCTTAGGAACTAGACTTAGATTGCAGAACTAAAGTTACAATCGACATGTTCTTGTTTTATGGGAGAATATACATCTTAAAAGATTTTGAAGTCGGACGCGGTGGCTCACACCTGTAATCCCAGCACTTTGGGAGGCCGAGGCGTGTGGATCACAAGGTCAGGAGATCGAGACCATCCTTGCTAACACGGTGAAATCCCATCTCTACTAAAAATACAAAAAAAAAAAACAGCCGCGTGTGGTGGCATGGGCCTGTAGTCCCAGTTACTCAGGAGTCTGAGGCAGGAGAATGGCATGAACCCGGGAGGCGGAGCTTGCAGTGAGCCAAGATCGCATCACTGCACTCCAGGCTGGGCGACGGAGAGAGATTTTGTCTCAAAAAAAAAAAAAAAAAAAAGGTTTTGAGATCAGCAAAGAACACTGTGTGAAGGCACTCATCCAGAGATGCCTGAGGCCTTGCACCTTCCCATGGAGGTCTGGATAATGTACAATGCCTTGCCACAAGGTCTCGTAGTAACAGCTATTCATTTTAGGAAATGATCATGGTGTTGCATGACTCAGTCTCCAGGTTGAACTTCCCTTTGGTATAAAGAGTTTGGGAGTTTTGAGATTTTCTTTCCCTTTACATTTATCCCCCCACCCCACCCTTTTTTTTTCTATTCTTTTCTTTTTCTTTTTCTTTTTCTTTTTTTTTTTTTTTTTTTTTTTTTGAGACAGTGTCTTGCTCTGTCACCCAGGCAGCTGGAGTGCAGTGGCACAATTTCAGCTCACTGCAAACTCCACTTTCCAAGCAATCCTCCCACCTCAGCCTCCCAAGCAGCTGGGACTCCAGGTCCATGCCACCACACCTGTCTACATTTTTTTTATTATTATTTTTTGTGGAGATGAGGTTTCACCACATTGCTCAAGCTGGTCTTGAACTCCTGAGCTCAAGTAGTCAACCCGCCTTGGCATCCCAAAGTTCTAGGATTACAGGCGTGAGCCACTGCACCTGGCCAGCACCTATTCTTCAAAATCTTTCACAGAAAGCATTGTAGAAAACATGAGTTTGGGGCTGTATGTTTCGTCTGATCCTACATCACTAGGAAGGTTCATTCTTAGGACATTGTGTTCATGGAGAAGGGCATGAAGTTCATTAGAAAAAGACCAAAGTCAAGTTACAGGAACAAAGGGAAAGTAGTCCTGGAACCCCATTCAGGCTACACAGCTGAATAATTGCTTCTTCAACTAAAGCAATTATTTGGGCAATCATCACTCTAACCCTTTCAGTTATATGTTGGCTCACTTGTAATTTGTGGAGCAGACTATAGGCTAGCTTTTGTATTTTTAGAGTCTCCGAAGCATCTTCAAATTCCAGTGGCAGATTCCTCTGGATTGTGGTCTGAATCAGGTGTACAACTGAACCTTTTCAGTAGTCCACATATCTGTAGGCATGAAGGTTGTTGATATATAATTTGCTGTGTTTTCTCCTGAAGTTTACTTAAGTTGTCTAGCTTCAGGTTGCAAGGCTTCAGGAAAAAGCACCATTTTAATTTCTAATGATTCCGAGTCAGAAAAATGGAAGAAAATTTTGAAAATGTTAGTTTTGATACACAAAAATGTACCAAAAAGTACAACAGAGTCACTACATCAAGACTAGTCATACACAAATCTTCTCTCATTAACCAAAATTTTCCAGAGGAAATGGTGATTTTTATTGTCTGCTTGACTAGGTTGCACAGAGAAAGAGAAGCCAGGAGCCTCACTGGAAATAAATTCTTACCCTGTTGCTAGATGATCATCTTCCTGGATTCCGTCATGGCCCAAAACAGGTTATGGTTGTACGTCGGGTTTTAGTAGCAAGACAGGTTATGGGAGGGAGAAAGGAGGAGGCTCGGCTAACAAAGATGGTCTTGTTATATAGTCGAAACTTCACAGGTAGCGGCTCTCAGAGAGAGTAGATGGTAAATATTTATTTCAGATTTTAAGGTATCAGGCTCAGTTCATTTTTCCTGGATCCAGACAAGAGAAAGCCTGCCTGTATTAACGGGGGATTATCTACAGATGCCAATTTTCTCATGAAAGACAGCTTTGCAGGGCCACTTCTGCTCGCTGGCCCTCCGACAGACATCTCAAAATATGTCAAAAAGATATATTTTGGGTTAAACATCTTATTTCCTTCAACTGACACATGTTTCTAGAGGTTGAACTTGGTGTTCTGCAGTTGCTGGAGTTTTAGTTAATTTTAAGGATGGTTCACCATAATATAGAGCTCCTGCTGGATTTGACCAAGTTGGAAAGTGTTTTGGACACTATGCAGGGTCAAGAGTTGGTCAAACCCAAAGGAAGAATGACAAAAATCAAAAACACAACAAGTGATCACACAAATGATGTACTGTTGAACACTCTAAGCATAAAGAGAGGTTAGAGCCAGCCGGGCATGGTGGCTCACGTCTGTAATCCCAGCACTTTGGGAAGCCAAGGCTGGCAGATCATGAGGTCAGGAGATCAAGACCATCCTGGCTAACATAGTGAAACTCCGTCTCTACTAAAAATACAAAAAATTAGCCGGGCGTGGTGGCAGGCACCTGTAGTCCCAGCTACTCGGGAGGCTGAGGGCTGAGGCAGGAGAATGGTGTGAGCCTGGGAGGCGGAGGTTGCAATGAGCCGAGATTGCACCACTGCACTCCAGCCTGGGCCACAGAGTGAAACTCCATCTCAAAAAAAAGAGAGAGGCAGGCGCCTGTAGTCCCAGCTACCTGGGAGGCTGAGGCAGGAGAATGGCGTGAACCCAGGAGGCGGAGCTTGCAGTGAGCCGAGATCCGCCCACTGCACTCCAGCCTGGGCGACAGTGCCAGACTCCGTCTCAAAAAAAAAAGAGAGAGAGAGAGAAAGAGGTTAAAGCCAACTAGCAATAAACCTTAACCTGCAGCTATCAAATTCTAAAACAAAACCCCAACCCAGCTCCTTACCTGGGAGGGGACCAAGCTGAAGGCTGCTCTCCATTGGCACAGCAGAAGAAAACTCACCTTCCTTATAGGACGTGAGCAAAACTCCAAGAGTAAAGGAGTTTCACGGCAAAACAAAACTGAGATCTCAAACAATCAATTGGGGAGAGCAGGGACCTCAAGACAGAGTAGCATCTGATCCTCAGAAAGTCACAAAATCAGTCAAAGCTAAAGCTCGTTAGTTGGTACCGAGCATAAACAGGAAAATCGCTGCAGGCCTAAAGGGCTAAGCTCCACTCAGAAGGTTCCTTCCTGGTCACCAGAATGTTAACCAAAATGAGTGACTGGGGTTAAGTGACTGAGTCCATTGAGGTTTATTAAGCCAGAGCTTGAGGACACGCCCTAGAAAAACGTAAGTCATAGAAATCCTCCATAGCTTGTCTCATCTTTGAAGAGGTTTTCAGGAGGCCTGATACTTATACATCTGCTTAAAGTGGAGAAGGGAGATAGGAAGAGACAAATAGAGGGAAGAATAATTGGTCTCATCTAGTCTTTCTTCTGTACTTGGAAATATAAGCATTATCATTGTGAAATCTAACAGGCTTTAGTTTTAGAAGCTAGATTTAGCTTGCACACCTATAGTTACAATTGCTTTGTCTTTGTTTTATGGGAGCATATACATCTTGAAAAGTTCCAAGGCCAGCAAAGAACAATTTGTGAGGGCAGTCATCCACAGATGTCAGAGATCTTTTCACCTTCCTGTGGGGGTCTGGCTAATGTACAATGCTTTGACACAGGTTGTGTAATAACCGTTGTTCATCTGGGGAAAAGATGGTGGAGTCACGTGACTCCGTCTCCAGCCTGAACTATCCCTTTGGTGTAATGAATTTGACAGTCTTGAGATTTTTACTTTCCTTTACATAATTTTAAGAGTCAAGGGGCCAGGTGCGGTGGCTCACGCCTGTAATCCCAACACTTTGGGAGGCCAAGGCGGGTGGATCACAAGGTCAGGAGATCAAGACCATCCTGGCTAACACGATGAAACCCAGTCTTTACTAAAAATACAGAAAATTAGCCGGGTGTGGTGGCAGGTGCCTGTAGTCCTAGCTACTCAACAGGCTGAGGCAGAAGAATGGCATGAACCCGGGAGGTGGAGTTTGCATGAGCCGAGATCACGCCACAGCACTCCAGCCTGGGCGTCAGAGCGAGACTCCATCTCAAAAAAAAAGAGCCATACTTCCTCAATGCTGTTCAACTGAGGTCAAAGGGATGGGTGTGGAAGGCATCGCAGCTTTCTCCCATTTAGAAGCCCATTGTCCCTTCCTTCTCCCCCTATTGGGTTACATTCCTCTGTCCATAGATCACGTATTTATTGAGTTGTTTTCCAGGGGAAAAAAAAATCTCAGTTGAACTCCTTAAAGCCCCAAGCATTCAATACAGTTCAAGAATGTCTCTCATTTTAATGATGACCAGGCACAAATATTTTTTAAAGGCTCTCCAGAAAATGTTGATAAGAGCCTTTGCACAACCCACAGTAGCTTTGGGGAGCATGGAGCTACAAAAATGTTGGGGAAGGAACCTGCTATGTGCTAGGGACCTTTATATTTCCACCTTATCTAATGCCCCCAATGACACTTTAAGTAGTCACTATTATCTCCCTATCCCAAGACATCAATTAACTTGTCCTTTATCTCAGAATTGGTCAAAGGTGGAACCAGGATTCCGACTCACATATTTCTGAATCTAAAGGTCATGTTTCACTGCAGATGAAAGCCTACATGAATTCAAAGAAAGACAAGATGACTGCTTCTAATAGAAATAACCACACGGGCTTCAATGAAGAGTCAGGGTCTGAAATGAGCCTTAGACAAAGAACAGCTCAGGAGGCTAAGAAGACAGTTGAAGGTATTGTGGGAAGGAGTGAAAGAATTAGAATAAGTTCAGACATAAAAACATAAAATGTGGGTCAAGTCTTTCTACACAGACCAAGGAAGTAGACTGGGGCTGTGTTATGGGGGCTTTGAATGGCAGCCTAAGGAATTGGAATTTCATCCTATGGATGATAGAAGTCACTGGAAAGCTTTGAGAAAGCTCAGTAACATAACAAACAGCATTTTTCAGGAAGATTACTCTGACAGTGTAACCAAAAACCTGTGTAATGAAAACCAGGTTAGTCGCATGCTGCATGTAGAGTCCCATTAACATGAGCGAGGTCTGATACAAAACAAAGTGAACTTATTCGAAAGATAGCTTGGAGGAAGGGGCACAAAGCATTCTCCCTTTAAATGTGCTGCTTCACCTTTGGAGCAGAAAGCAGGCATTTTTTTATAAGTAAAGGAGAAAATGAGCAAGAACAAGGGTCCTCCCGCTACTGGACAGTTGAGATGGTGCCTTCCTGGACAGAGGTAAGTTGTAAAAATGGCCAAGCGGGCATGCTTCTGACATGTCCCCCTAGTGGGTGTAAGTTCTGAGGTGACCCAGGATGGAAGCTCTGAGGCAACCCTCTGGAGGTGAAAGTTCCATGGCAGGTATTCTTTGCTCCACTAATGAACTGTCAACTCTTGAGAGATTAATCATGGAGCATATAGCTAGAGGAACTTGCCCTGTAAGGAATGTCTGGTGATGGTGGAGGTGGAAGGTTATGTATGCATTTCTGAAGGACTAAGTAGGAAACTGGTAGCCAGGGAAATTAGAAAAGAGATAGAGGGAGGAAAAAAATAGTTAAACCACCTCTAGAAAAATGGGGGTACTCAGTTACCATTTTCCACTGCCAAGCTTTATTGTTATCTTTGTGGGATCTGGCTGCCATATTTGTTCTGAGTACTTTTTGCTGAGAAGGGGCGTAGTCATTGAGTATCAGAATGAAACTGGTCTACCTGGAGTTGGAAATACTTATGAGTACCCAGACTTATAGATTATATTGGTTGGAGCATTATGGTGTGAGGTCTAGAAGGTCTCCGGGAAAGCGTGCCTTGTATTTTTATACACAGGTTGTAATGTCAGGAAGCTCCACACCAGAGGGATATGCCTATCCTTGCAAGCAGGGCCAATATTACAAGCAGCTTTTGCTCCTAGGATGGTCCTGACCCAAATCAGGATGCTAACCATTGGTCAGCAATCATGTGGGGTTATGAGAAATGAAATAATTATTTCTGTTAAAACAATAAAAAAATTAAGCCACCTCTAGAAAAACAGGGGTACTTGGTTACAACAGTGTCAGGCAAGATAACTTAGAGAAGTGGTTCTGAACTCTGGCAACTTAATAGAATTATCTGGAATCGTTTTTCTTTTTCTAAACTTTTCATTTTGAAACAATTTCACACTTTCAAAAATGTTTCAAAAATAGTCAGAGTTCCCATATACTTTTCACTTAATTTCCCAAAATATTGTTTTAGATAACCACAGTGTAATCATTAAAATCAATACATGGGCCAGGTGCGGCGGCTCATGTCTGTAATCCCAGTACCTTGGGAGGCCAAGGTGGGAGGATCACTTGAGGTCAGGAGTTTGAGACCAACCTGACCAACATGGAGAAGCCTGTGTCTACTAAAAATACAAAATTAGCCAGGTGTGGTGGTGCATGCCTGTAATCCCAGCTACTTGGGAGGCTGAGGCAGGAGAATCACTTGAACCTGGGAGGTGGAGGTTGTGTTGAGCCGAGATCATGCCATTGCACTCCAGCCTGAGCAACAAGAGCAAAACTCTGTCTCAAAAAATAAATTAAATTAAATTAAAATTAAAATTAAAATAAATACATTAATCACTGACATTGTACAATGAATGAATCTGCAGACCTTATTAAATCTCCTCTATCTCCCCACTAATGTCCTCTTTCTAGACCAGAATCCAATCCAAGATCACACATTGCATCTCATTTTTTGTCCTGTCAGTCTCCTTTAAACTGGGAGAGTTCCTCAGAATTTCTTTTGCCTTCATGACCTTAACATTTTTGAAGAGTATTGGAGTCATTTTGTAGAATAACCCTCAGTTTGGGCATCTATTATTTTTCTCATGATTAAACTTAGGCTGTACACATTAGACAAGAATACCACAAAGGTGATGCTGCACCTTCTCCATCGATCATATTTCCTAAGATGTCGATATCTCTGATTACTGGAGATGTTAACTTTGAGCACTGGGCTAAAGTTCCTCCACTGTAAAATAGCAGAAGCATTTGTAAGTGACCAATACTCGGGCCACATGATGAACCAATCAGAGCAGACTCTCCTGGGGGAAGACACAGGCACTGGTAGGTTTTAAATGCCCTACAGGTGACTCTAACCAGCTTCCAGGGTAGGAAACCTAAAGCTTACAGCGTGAAGATTAGAATCCTGGAAATCAGTCAGGAAACCATTCCTTGGGCCCAACATCCAGTTCCAGACACAATATTTGGCATGGACCCATGGAAGGGGAATGGAAGGCCAGAAATCTCCTAACTGGGAAAATGATGGGTGAGTAGACTGCTACCCAATAAAAAGAGAAGGCAGCACCAGGTGTGGCGGCTCATGCCTGTAATCCCAACACTTTGGGAGGTCAAGGCAGGCAAATAACTGAGCTCAGATGTTCAAGACCAGCCTGGGCAACATGGTGAAACCCCATCTTTACAAAAAAAAAAAAAAAAAAAATGGCCAAGCATGGTAGTACACGCCTGTAGTCCCAGTTACTTGGGAGGCTGGGGTGGGGGGATCACTCAAACCCAGGAGGCTGAGGCTGCAGTGAGCCATGACTGCACCACTGTGCTCCAGCCTGGGTGACAGAGAAAGACCCTGTCTCAAAAAAAAAGAAAAACAAGAGAGAGAGAGGCAGGATACCAAGTAAAGTGTCCAGCCCTTCGGACTATTTTCTCTCCAGATCTCAGAGAAACATGTATTGTAATGAAAGCACACACCATATAATTTTTTTTTTTTTGAGAAGGAGTCTCACTGCGTCGCCCAGGCTGCAGTGTAGTGGCACGATCTTGGCTCGATCATGGCAAGCTCCGACTACAGGCTCCCGCATCCATGCCCGGCCAATTTTTTTGTATTTTTAGTAGAGACGGGGTTTCACCGTGTTAGCCAGGATGGTCTCAGTCTCCTGACCTCGTGATCTGTCCACCTCAGCCTCCCAAAGTGCTGGGATTACAGGCATGAGCCACGGCGCCTGGCCCACACCATAAAATTTTACTATCACAAGCCTGATGTGAGCTCCTGATTGCCACTGACAGGAAGGGAATTATGAATTATGTCATGGAAATATATGACCACATGTGCCAAGATGCACACTTCCGGGTATAATTGAAGGAAAAATTCACAAACCTTCCCTAAACAACCCTGTCCTCCCCACTTGGTCCTTTGTCCTTAATCTCTTTTGAAGTAAGAGAATAAAGACTGTTATAAATTTCACAAAATAGGAAAATGTACACATCTCCTGTTTACCGGCTGTTTAAGCAAGAGGATACTGTGTTCAACTTCCCGAGTTATTACCCTGAGGTTTTTATTAAAAGATATCATCAGTGCCCTCATCAGAGGGGCCATCTGATAACATGCAAAAAAAACATGCCACTGTAACCAAAACCCAGAGGCAGGAAGGACCCTGACAAGAGCAATCCCTAGGGTATTCACATGCCTGCCAGGGTCTGGTGCTGCTGGTGCAGGAAGAACTGCTACTGGCAATAGCTGGAAAAAAAGAGAAGGCAGGGTCAGGCGCAGTGGCTCACGCCTGTAATACCAGCACTTTGGGAGGCTGAGGCAGAAAGATCATCTGAGGTCAGGAGTTCGAGACCAGCCTGGCCCACACGGTGAAACCCCGTATTTTGTAAAAATACAAAAATTAGCCCGGCATGGTGGCAGGCGCCTGTAATCCCAGCTACTTGGGAGGCTGAGGCAAGAGAATCACTTGAACCCTGGAGGTGGAGTTTGCAGTGAGCCAAGATCATGCCACTGCATTCCGACCTGGGCGATAGAGTGAGACCCTGTCTCAAAAAAAAAAAACAAAAAAAATAGAAGGCCGCTCTAACACTCAGGGCGTAGTAAGAAAAGAACTCACTCAACCTTCAATTCTCACACAGCCAGTACCCTTCCAGCCTCTCTATGGAGGTCTCACTGGGAGGGCTGGCACATAATTAAATGCCAATACATAGATGAAATAAGTTACAGAAGGGTGGGATCGACTGGGTCAAAAATGGTTGAAAATTTCACAAAACAGGAAGGATTTGGGTTAGGCCCTGAAAGACTCGGGCTTAGGAAAGCAGACACAAAGAGAAACAGAAGCCAAGGGAACCTGAGTAAAGCATCCAACCCTCCTGGCCGATTTCCTCCTCAGATCTCAGAGAGACCTTTATTGTAGTGAAAACACATGCCATATAATTTTACTATCCTAAGCCTGAGATGAGCTCCTAATTGCCACCGATGGGAAGGAAATGATGAATCGTGTGATAGAAATACACAAAGCATGCAAAGATGCACACTTTGCACCACTCTAGATGCACAAAGATGCACACAGGCCCCACCAGAGATGCTAGTTTTGAAGAGCCTCCCAGGAATAAGAGTGTGTTTGCAGATGTTATTTTATTTACTCTTCTCACACAGGATATGGGGATATTTCACAAGGAGGATACTGATCCTCAGAAAGGGGAAGTAACTTGCCAAGGCTGTTGGTGGATGTGGGATTAGAACCTCAGTGAGTCTAACACCGAAGCCCATGCCACCACCACCGCCACCGAGAGACCTGAACAGGGTATGTGTAGAGAATAGGAAGGAGCAGGGAGAGCTGAAGCAGAAAGAAACCATTTTAAAACAGAGAATTAGGTAAGCTTGCTAAAGGAGGATAATATGCTGCAGAGAAATGAACACTAGACAGACGTTCAAACTTGATCTGATTACAGAAAAGTCACTGAAGGTTTTGAGAGGACAGAACCGGCCAAAGTGAAACCTTGAGCCAAGACCAAAGAAGGTGTTGAAAAGGGGATTCTGGATTCCTAAGCTAGAGAGATGCCGCCAACAACAGTGACAGGACCACATGATGTATGGAGTAAGAACCAGTCAGAGAGGCTAAAGCTGTGGGTTTAAATACAAAAAGTCAGGCAGTAAGGGCATGGCAGGGTGGGGCAAGTTACATTCTTTCTCTGCAGTTCGGTCTCTCTTCATCTATAATGAGGTGCAGTGAGAATTAATGTTTAAATGACCCTCAACCCTTGCTACTCAAAGTGTGACCCACCAGCCAACAGCAATGACATGTCCAAAAGCACCTTAGAAATGTAGAATCTCAGACCCCACCAGAAGGATCAGAATCTGTATTTAAACAAGATCTTTGGGGGATCTGTGAGCACAGTTTACTGAAGTGTCTTCCAGTTCTAAAATGCAATGATTTCACAGTCATCTGGACTCCATCACCTCACAGGAGAAAGAAGGAAAATAACATTGACCTTCGCCTCATTCCTGACCTTTTCTTAAAACAGCCTCTTAGACGCGCCCACACCCAGGTAGAGATTTAGAAAACACCCGAATGTCTGTGCTGCCACCTTGTGACGATCATCAGCAAATGCACTTAACTCTTACCGGTCTCACCAGTCGTGGAGGGGATGGGGCTGGAGCGGCAGGGTGTAGGAGATGAAGTCCAAGTCACAGATGAGGTAAAAGAATCATAACTGCCCACAAAGACTGGAAGTAACTGTCAGAGAGAGCTCAGCCTGCATCACAGAGCAATAACCCATTGCAAAAAACAGTTGTTATAACAATATGTGATCAGTGAGAAACGGTTCCAAGCCAAATTCTGCCTTTGTAACCTTAAAAATCATTATAATGGCTCTTTCCTTTTCTTTTCTTTTCTCTTTTCTTTTCTTTTCTTTCTTTTCTTTTCTTTTCTTTTCTTTTCTTTTTTCCGGAGACGGAGTCTCATTCTGTCACCCAGGCTGGAGTGCAGTGGCACGATCTTGGCGCGATCTTGGCTCACTGCAACTTCCGCCTCCTGGATTTAAGCGATTCTCCTGCCACAGCCATCCGAGTAGCTTGGATTACAGGTGCATTCCACCATGCCTGGCTAATTTTTGTAATTTTAGTAGAGACAGGGTTTCACCATGTTGGCCAGGCTGGACTTGAACTCCTGACCTCAAGTGATCTGCCCACCTCAGTCTTCCAAAATGCTGGGATTACAGGCGTGAGCCACCACTCCCAGCCACTGTAATGGGTATTTTCAACATCAGTCTTAGCCTAAATTCCACCAGTAAACAGTTAATTCCCCAAGGAAACTTACTTTACTCTGACAGTTCTTTTTCATCCTGAGCCAAAATATGTCTGATTCACACTCACCAATCCTTGTCCTATGTCCTCCATTGGCTGAAATAAGTCTAACACTTCTTTGTACAACCCACCTTGAAATATTGGGTTAAAAAAAATGTGCCTCTCATCCCAGATTCCCTTGGTGGTTTCCCACGTGGAGTCACCTGAAGCCCCACACCCTCCAGTCCCTTTCCCACTGGCAAGTGAAGTGCAGCAACCACAGCAGACACTCCAAATCACAGGGGTGTTCCCTAGAGCAGCAGAGCCACAGTACCCCCATCCCCATCCTGGCACCTCACCCCTATTTAGAAGCCGAACCCCGTATCAGCTGATCTGGGGACACTGACTTCTCCTGCTTCTGCTGCTGCTCAATCATCCCACATGTGTGCAGGTGTCTACTTTTTATTCAGTTTTATTTTGTAAGAAATATTTATCGGAGCCTGCTGTGTACTGTCACTGGAGAGACAAAGGTGAAATCACACCTGGTCCTGCCTCACAGAGCTCCAGGTTATGGACAGAACCCACTCAAAGCAAGACCATTACCATTCAGTGAGAAACACCGTGACAGATATCAGCACAGGCTTCTCTGACCCACCTCACCAATGCCCTGTGAAAAATCTCCCACTCTTGGTTTTCTCACCAGGTTCCATGCATACATGGGATCATTTCTGAGCTGAGATTTCGTCATTTCAAGCTCAAAGTGAAAAAGAGAATGCAAATGTCCCCGATGGTCCTTTGTGCGGTCACAGCTGGACCCAGCATGTCCTCCTGGCTAATCCAGGGTGCTCAGGGCTCCCACTTCACTCTGAACGTCCTCTCTCCTATGGGAGCTCACCACGTCTGCACCTGCAGCAGCCAGGTGGCTGTACACTAACAGAAAATCCAGCAAGTCAGGAAACTTGCTTTACTCCCGTAACTTTGAGGCTGGTGACCTTGTGACATTGAACTAATCCTATAATTTCCCTGAACTTTAATTTCCACGTCTGTAAAGTGGGGAAGGTGGATTCAGTCACCCTAGGTGCAGCTGTATAGTGAGAGCTCCTCAGAGGCAGCAGCACACCTGATCTCAGCCTCCACCGTCTGGCAAATACCAGGCACACACTAGGCGCTCAAAGCCTCACTGAATATATGTGTGAATAAATGACTATATGCGAGCCATGTGGATCATGGTCAAAGTCAACAAATATTTCTGAACGTCTACCAAGTACGCTGTACAATAGGGAAATAAGTAACCCAGGCAGAACGGTGTTTTCTCCCAACTTCCCCTTACCTCCTTCCTGGGGGAGGGAGGGCCTCTGTACATCAGAGAGACTCTTGACACAAATAATGTTCTCAGGATGCATTATAAGTAGTCACGTTAACAAGAGGAAAGTCCACTTGTCTTGAGGATGTTTTAATCAATGGACCTGCGGACCCGAAGCCCCCCCTCCTCGATGAGACACAGGATGTGACACCCACCCCAAGTGCATGGAGGGGAAACTAGATGGAGTGAACTGACAGGGAGCAGGACTTGGGAGAACAGAGGGGTAAAGAGACTGAGGCACCCGGAGGAAGGTCTGAGGAGGAGTTCCCGGCCCCACGGTGGCCTCAGTGTGGACTCATGAGAACTCAGCAGCATAAGTAAAGTGGCCGCACCAGGCTCTATGCATACATGGGATCATTTTTCAGTAAGATTTTCTTTATGCTAATGGGCTGCGCTTTTGTACACTTTCTAACACATCAGGACAAGTTAACAGGTTACAAATGATCATTCCATGCAACAGTCATTTATAGAATACCCCAAAGTGCCAGGCCCTGTGTGAGTTCAGGAATACAAAAATGAACACAAACAGCTCCTGTCCTCTAAGATCCCCATCCACTGAGCTCCGGGGGGCACCTCTCCTACAACACGCCCCTGCTCTGCACGGCCCTCCACTCTGCCCTCCACCAACCCAAATCCTCCCCCATCTCCAGCTCAAGTTCCACCCGACCAAGTTCCTCTCAGTCCCCCTGCACACCTGCCACTTTGAGAGATGACCGCACTCATGTTTCTAGGCTTTATGAAGTGGATGTCATCTCCCTGGTTAGACATAAGCCTCCTGAAGGCAGAGACCATTTTTAGAATTTTCCAGAAAAAAAGCCACATCAGTAATTTGCATCAGAAAAAGTTTAGACTCTGCTTGAACCTTCAACTTAGACACAGGCTCCACTGCCTAGCACAGTCCCTTATAAACCCTGCAGTAGCAAAGTCCACAATCAACTCTGTGTCAGTCAACAGGCTGGGATAATTTGAAAATGCAGAGAAGAACAGTCAAACAAAAATCAAAGGGCTTTGACTCATGCCTTGCCTCTTCCCTTTTCTCAGGGAAACAGTCATATCACCTGTTCTCACTCCTGCCTGGAGGCTTCCAAAAAAGGGCTCCCTTGTTAGCCTTCCCTTCAGCACCCACGAATATCATCCAGCGTTCAAGCCCAGCGTCTCCTCTCCCTTTGAGCACATTTCCTGAAGTCTCAAATAAATGTCAAGTTTAGTGAATGCTGATATTCTATGCCCCAATGTTTACTTAAAGTATTATTACCTTTCTTCTTTTCCCTGGGGCCATTTCCAAACAAGGGCTGGAGCCAGGCACCCCAGCAGCTGGGCAAACACCCTTCAGGGCTCCTTCCCTCCTGTCGCTCCTGTTTCTCAGAACCTCTGGGACCTGCAGCTCTGGGTCTCTTCCCCAACTCAGTTCCCTCTCCCTTGGACCAGAACGACTAAGCCAGACAACGGAAAGGAATTGTGAACAGAGCCAGAACAAGGCAACTTTCCAGGCAACAACACTACTATTGCCAATATTTTGCCAAAGATGGGAGCAGGAGCATAGAGGGGAAACAGACCTTGTCAATGTCTCTTCTACCAATACATAGCATCACTTTCCTGCCAAATACTCAGCTAGAAAGGGTCATTGAAAGGTATAAGGTGGGACCGGACACAGGGGCTCATGCCTGTACCCAGCACTTTGAGAGGCCGAGGTGGGCGGATCATGAGGTCAGGAGTTCAAGAGCAGCCTGGCCAATATGGTGAAACCCTGTGTCTACTAAAAATACAAAAATTAGCCAGGCGTGGGGGCCTGTACCTGTAATCCCAGCTACTCGGGAGGCCAAGGTAGGAGAATTGCTTGAACCCAGGAGGAGGAGGTTGCAGTGAGCCAACATGGCACCATGGCACTCCAGCCTGGGCGACAGAGCAAGACTCTCTCTCGGAAAGAAAGAAAGAAAGAAAGAAAGAAAGAAAGAAAGAAAGAAAGAAAGAAAGAAAGAAAGAAAGAAAGAAAGAAAGAAAGAAAGAAGAAAGAAAAGAAAGAAAAGAAAGAAAAGAAAGAAAAGAAAGAGAGAGAGAGAAAGGGAGAAAGAAAGAAAGAAAGAAAGAAAGAAAGAAAGAAAGAAAGAAAGAAAGAAAGAAAGAAAGAAAGAAAGAAAGACAGACGGGAGGGAGGGAGGGAGGGAGGGAAGGAAGGAAGGAAGGAAGGAAGGAAGGAAGGAAGGAAGGAAGGAAGGAAGGAAGGAAGAGAAAGAAAGACAGGAGGAAGGGAGGAAGGGAGGAAAGGAGGAAGGAAGGAAATCCAAATGAGAAAAAAGACTTGAGGAAGAAATCATGAAGCACCGGTGTGTGGGGAGGTGGGAAGGAGTACAGGGATGAAACTGGCACGGCTGCCAAGTTAGTCACCTTATTTCTTAAGAATGCTTCATTTCTTTTGTTTAACAAGTTTCACCTCCCAGATTTTCATAAAGTACACAGTCTAACCTGTTACCTAACAGCAAGACAGTGTCACTTCACTGCTTTTGCCCTCACATGAAAACAGTGTTGTGGGACTAAAGCACAGACTACCAGGCCATGTACACTGGCTTCAGCCATCCCCAGAGATCAGGAGCCTCCAACGGGACAGCTTCCATACAATCTCCAAGCGACGTACAGCTGCACCAACAGTCACAATTAAAGTTCTAATCTCGGCCAGGCATGGTGGCTTACGCCTATAATACCAGCACTTTGGGAGGCTGAGGTGGGCAGATCATGAGGTCAGGAGCTCGAGACCAGCCTGACCAAAGTGGTGAAACTCTATCTCTACTAAAAATACAAACATTAGCCGGGCATGGTGGCGCGTGCTTGTAATCCCAGCTACTCAGGGGCTGAGGCAGGAGAATCGCTTGAACCCAGGAGGCGGAGGATGCAGTGAGCTGAGATCGCACCACTGCACTCCAGCCTGGGCAACAGAGTGAGACTCTGTCTCAAAAAAAGTAAAATAAAAATAAAAAAATAAAGTTCTAATCTCTTCTCTCCTTCTGTTGCTGCTACTAATGCTGATATCCATGGTCTCTAGCAGCCTGAATCCAGGGAAATAAGACTGTCTGTGAAGGGGAAACTGGGGGAGAAAATGGGGCAAAACAGGCCACATGTGCACGAAAATGTAGCCCTTTCAGCTACAGGGATCTGGGGCAAGTGAGCCTCTCTCAGTGCCAGTTTCCTCACTTACTAAAAGAAGCAAACTGTACTTACATCCAGGGTTGCGAGGGTTGAATGAGATATTGTATGTGACAGTGTCTGCAACTATAGTTGGCAAATATATATATGTACATACTGGTTCAACAAAGATTTGCTTCCTTGCCTTCTCTCCCCAGCTTTTCCCAGAAGAGTAATGCATTTCCCCAGGGTCAAACTTGGTGGCAGTTGTGGGAGGATGTTAAAGGCAACTGCACATTCATTAAAGATAAGGAACTCTTTGCTTTCATTCCCTTTTTGTAAAGACAGGACCTCAGTCTGTCACCCAGGTAGGAGTACAGTGGTGCCATCACAGCTCACTGCAGCCTCAAACAGCCTTCCTGCCTCAGTCTCGCAAGTATGTATAATTAGAAGTGTACCCCACATGCTTGGCTAATATTTTTTTTCTGTAGAGATGGGGTCTCACTAAGTTGCTCAGGCAGATCTCAAACTTTGCTTATATTCTTTTTTTTTTTTTTTTTCTTTTTTTTGAGACAGAGTCTCGTTCTGTCGCCCAGGCTAAATTACAGTGGTGCAATCTCGGCTCACCACAACCTCCGCCTCCCAAGTTCAAGTGATTCTCCTGCTTCAGCCTCCTGAGTAGCTGGGATTACAGGTATGGGCCACCATGCCCAGCTAATTTTTGTATTTTTAGTAGAGACAGGGTTTCATCATGTTGGTCTGGCTGGTCTAAAACTCCTGACCTTGTGATCCACCTGCCTCGGCCTCCCAGCTGGGATTACAGGCATGAGCCACGGCGCCCGGCCCACTTGAATTCTTTAGAGTGTACCAAGCACGCACACATTTTAATGCTATTTGAAGGTAATGTAATAAACTGAAGAAAATCCTATCACCAGATAGTGTCCATATTTAAAGCTTTAGCCACACCAAGCCCTGCTGCAACAGCGCACCCTTTGGGAAGCAGACCTTTGGTAAAAGGTTTTGAATCTACTCCAGTTTTCACTACAAGCAAAGTGGCCCAGACCTTTGCAAAGAAACCACCTAAAAGAGAGCTCAGCCCGCCAGGTGCAGAGGCTCACACCTGTAATCCCAGCACTTTGGGAGGCCAAGACAGGCAGACGATTTGAGGTCAGGAATTCGGGACTAAACTGATTAACGTGGTGAAACCACATCTCTACTAAAAATACAAAAAAATTAGCCAGGCATGGTGGCGCATGCCTGTAGTCCCAGTTACGTGGGAGGCTGAGTCAGGAGAATAGCTTGAATCCATGAGGCAGAGATTGCAGTGAGCCAAGATCGCGTGCCACTGTACTTCAGCCTGGGCAACACAGCAAGACTCCATCTCAAAGAGAGAGAGAGAGAGAGAGCTCCATGTATATTTCCACTTGGGAGCACCATCTCCCCAAAGGCCACTTTGAGGTGAAATGGCTTTCTTACATACTCTGCATCAATTTGGTCCTAAAATCAGGAGACATTCACCCTTCTCCACCCCAATTTCCAAAATTCCCTCCTTTGTAGAAAGAGCACTCTGGAAGCTGCTGAGCCCCACAGCCCTAGGGCCCAGACCACTCTTCCAAAAGGGAAGACTCTTCCATCACTTTGACAGACACCCAGGCTAGAGTCCTCAGATTGAACTCAAAGCTCTAACTGCAACCTCTTTTTCCAGTGCAAGCCCTTCTACTCACTAAAAATCACTCTCTCTCCACTCAAACTAGCCTGTTTGCCCTTCCCTGAATGGGGTTTGTGTTTTCCCATCAGCTCAACTTTGCTCACACACCCAGCTCAAAACCACCTTCCCACAGGCCAGACAACTGCTCAGTTCTTCCCACAGCCAGATGAGTGCTCTCCCTCCTGAGAGCCTGCTTAGCCCTACTGGACGCTGTCTTGTTGCACTTATCGTCTGCTGCCTTATGTTGAAGGCTTTCATATGCCTCTCCTGCCTCCACCCCCTGCCCTTCTAAACTTCACACTCCTTGGCAGCACAGACTGGTGCACTGTTTCCACATCCCTCATGCTATCCACTCAGCACTTGGCAAACATTAGCTAACCGCAAGAATGCATCCTCATGTTTCTAAGTCAGACCAGGGCTTCATAGCAGTTCTATTGACATTGGGGCTGAACAGTTCCTTGTGGTGGGGGCTGTTCTGTGCATTGTGAGACGTTCAGCAGCATCCACGTGGCCTCTTTCCACTAGATGCCAATAGCAGCCTTCCCTCTCTCCCGTCCCCACCCCGGTATGAAAACCAAAAATATCTCCAAACGTTGCCAAATGTCCCCTGCGGGGAAACCACCCTCTGTCGACAACCACTACTCTATACCAACAGTTCTCCACCTGGCCACACATTCAGACTCATCTGAACATTTACAATCAGCCTGGAAGTCAGCGGGACCTAGATCCAAATCCTGGCCCTGCCATTCCCTTTGCAACCCTGGACAAGTCGCTTCACTTTTTTCATCCTGTTTTATCGTCTTAAGATGAATAAATGCCCCTTCTCACACCGACTTGTTGTGAAGATTAAATGATCCGCAGCGTGACCTAGAAAGGGTTTAATAAATAAACTGTGTAGAATTTCTAAGTGGCTCTTAAAGCACCAGGGTGAGGAACTGGGGAAAGCTCACTGTGCCGCCAGGGGGCGCCAACACAAACCATGTCGGTGGGCGGCGGCCAGGCTCAAGCCTTGTTTCCCAGCCAAGCAAAGTTTGCAATGCGGGCCTGAGTCTGAGCTACTCAGTGGCTGGAGGAAATAATAGCTCCTCCTCATCTCTGACAATAATTCTGAAAATAAAATCGAATCCTATTTTATCTTTTCATGACATACATGCTCAATATGCTTTTCAAAGGGGAGAGGGAAAAAAAGAAATGGGTGAAAATATATGAGGATATTATGAAATAAATCGTATTTTATATGATTTATAATAGATGACTCATTACTTATAATATTACTTATCATAAAATTACTTATAATAATAGCTGATATGTTTTAAGAACTCTTGTGTCTCAGGCATTGTTCTAAGCACTTCACATTTATCTCATCTTATCCTCACAAAAATCTTATGCATTTTACATTTTTTTAGTTTTCATTTTTCAAATGTTCAAAAATACTGTAAAAACAGTCAGAGTTTCAGTATATCCTTCATCCAGCTTTTTCAAATAACCTGAACTCTAATGCAATTATCAACATCAGTCAACTAGCATTGATACAATAAATTTAAAAATATAGAAATATGGGGCCGGGCGCGGTGGCTTACGCCTTTAATCTAGCACTTTGGGAGGCTAAAGCAGGCGGATCACAAGGTGAGGAGATCGAGACCATCCTGGCTAACACGATGAAACCCCGTCTCTACTAAAAATACAAAAAATTATCCGGGCGTGGTGGCGGGCACCTGTAGACCCAGGTACTCGGGAGACTGAGGCAGGAGAATGGCATGAACCCGGGAGGCGGAGCTTGCAGTGAGCGGAGATCATGCCACTGCACTCCAGCCTGGGCGACAGAGCGAGACTCTGTCTAAAAAAAAAAAAAAACACATATTTATACATACATATGTGTGTGTGTGTGTGTGTGTGTGTGTATATATATATATATAGAGAGAGAGAGAGAGAGTAATATTAAAATTTTGGACCGGGCATGGTGGCTCACGCCTGTAATCCCAGTACTTTGGGAGGCCCAGGCAGGCAGATCACCTGAGGTCAGGAGTTGGAGATCAGCCTGGCCAACATCATGAAACCCCATCTCTACTAAAAATACAAAAATTAGCCAGGCGTGGTGGTGAGGACCTGTAATCCCAGCTACTCGGGAGGCTGAGGCAGGAGAATCGCTTGAACACGGGAGGCAGGGGTTGTAGTGAGAGTGAGACTCTGTCTCCAAAAAAATAAATAAATAAAATAAAATAAAATTTTGCTAATCATCCTAGTCCTGTCCTTTTTCCGCTCCAGAGTCCAACCCTGGATCCCACACTGAGTAACATTATCACATCTCCCAGGTCACTCCAGCCTCGGGGAGGTTCCCACTCTTTCCCTCTCTCAGGACCTTGACGCTTTTAAGGAGGTCTGGTCCGTTGTTTCATAGAATGCCCCTCAATTTGTGTTTGTCTCATGTTCCCTTGGGATGTTTCAGGTTGTGTATTTTGGGCAAGATTGGCACAGAAGTGATGTATCTTTCTCAGGACATCCCAGCCAGAGCCCCAGGATGTCAGTATCTCTCATTACTGATGGGGTTCACTTTAAGCCCTTGGTTCAGGTGGTGTCTGCCAGGTTTCTCTACTGTAAAGTTACTATTCATCTCATTGTAATTAATAAGCATCTTGTGGACAGATACTTTGGAAATACACAAACAGCCTGTTTGTTCTCAGCATACTTTTACCAATTAATTTCTAGAATCCAGAGATAATTGTAGCCGATAAACAATTCTTACTGTGGTGTTAGCCAAACAGTGATTTTCTATTTCCATCATTGCTTCTACATTGATTAACTGGAAAGCTGCTGTAGGAAAGAGCTATTTTTTCTTTCTCATTTATGTATGTATTCACTTATTTATATATATCAGCATGGACTCTGAAGTATTTATTGGTTGGACTACATTACTATTATTATTGATTATATTGCTGTATTGTCCCCAAATTGGCCATTGGGAGCTTCTTCTAGTTGGCATTTGTGATATTTTCCACACATCCCCATCATTTTTCAAGCTGTGCCTTACTCTCAGGCCCCGCAAGATGCTCCAGTCTCCTCTTGTGCTTTCCTGCCCTAGCCCTGGAATCGGCCATTTCTCTGGGGAACCCTGGTTCCTTTCATGGGAGAATGATGTTTACAGACCATAGGCACCTATATGCCCATTGCTAGTAGGTGCCGGTGCTTCTATGCCCTCTAGTGGTCAGAGCTGGGAAATAACACACACACACTAGTGTATTGTTACCCACATTTCACAAATTAGGTAAATGAGGCAAAAGAAAACTTAGGCAACTTGACTAACATCACAGAGAAAATAGGTAGCGGAACTGGGAAATGAAAATAATGACAGATGCACCACAAATCCTAACAAGCAAAAGTAGCTTTTTCACACATCCACATCAGCAGAAAGCCACAAGCCCAATATTCCAGCATAGACACTCTCTTTGAAAACTAGAATTCCACAGCAATAATCACAATGATAACCATCGTGTACTCAACATCCGCCTGGGCACTGGGCTCCCACAGCAGCTCACTTATTCCCAACAACTCTGCGAGGAGGATTTTACCATCCTCCTTTTACAAATCAGGGAATCGAGGATCACAGAAGCCAAATGACTTGTCCAAGTCGACATAGTTAAGGGACAGAACCATTAGCTGTCCCCAGGTACATCTGGACATAAAGTCCATGCTTATGCCACTGTGTCAGCATCTCCAAAAACTGATTTTAGGCGAAATGTAAGTAAGCTTTTTAAAACCTTTAATACTTATGTGCTTATTTTAATACACGTTGAGAAAAAAATTAAGCACAGATCAAATCTGTAACTTCATGGACAATATTGCATAAGACAAGGATGTTTTGTCTCCAACTCCTGGCCTCAAGCCATCCTCCCACCTCAGCCTCTTGAGTAGCTGCGATCACAGATCTGAGTCACCGATCCCTACTAGGACAGGAGGTTTTGTAAACTAAATGTATTTAGAAAAAATGATGAAATATATAATAATAAAGGTGGTACAAGCTGGAGAGAAAATCATAAAGTCAGCCTAGAAATGTCTGGTGTGTGGATGACATAAAGCTACAGCACCATACAGCTTCATTCTCAGTTACTCCAAAGAAATTAGAGTCACATAGCTCTGCAGAAAGAACAACTCAGAATCTTAGACTCGGACGTTAGCCCTAGATGTGTCCATTTCTAGGACCCCGGACGTCTCTGTGACCTCCTTGCTGGGAGTAAATCCAATCTTCCCAGACATGTGAGAAGACCCTGCACACACAAAGGGGTTTCTCTGTCACTGAGAAAATAACACCACGTTCAGGGACCCCCAGGGACTCTCCATGGTGCTGACAGACCCACAGTCAAGGCATAGCAGAGGTCCACGCTGGGGAGGGAGGATCGTCCTGCTACGAGACAGGGGTCCAAATAAGCCTTGCTTCTCAGAGCCTGGTCTGGGGCAATCAAATGTAGACAGAAGGGAAAAAGGAAGAACAGAAAAGGAGGCAAAACTGAGATGGGAGGGGACAGAGAAGTGACCGGGGCAGAGCTTCACCCATGACCCTGGAAAGTGCTCCTGCCCTGGGAGGAAGCTCAGCACAGAAAGAGGAAGGAAAGCAGAGCCTGCAGTCACAGCAGCCCTGACGGAGCATTCCTGGAGCCCAGGCTCTTTTCCACAGAGGAGGAAAGAGCAGGCAGCAAAGACCATGGGGCCCCCCTTGGCTCCTCCCCACAGAGAATGCATCCCCTGGCAGGGGCTTCTGCTCGCAGGTGAGTGGAGGATTCCTGGGAGTGGGCAGGAGGAGGGATCACAGAGAATGGCTGGGGTCTCCTGGGGAGGACGAGGCTCTGAAAGGGGACAGAGGGCTTCTGCTGGAGCCTCAGGGGAGAGAACATCAGAGAGGGACACGGGTCACAACAAGACAATCACATTGAGCTGGGATTGATAAGACGGAGGAAAATCAGTTCATCATGTTTTCCAAGTTAATCATTACTGGTCACTACAAGTAGAAAATGATAAGAATAAGAATTAATCGCCGGGCGCGGTGGCTCAAGCCTGTAATCCCAGCACTTTGGGAGGCCGAGACGGGTGGATCACAAGGTCAGGAGATTGAGACCATCCTGGCTAACACGGTGAAACCCCGTCTCTACTAAAAAAATACAAAAAAAACTAGCCGGGCGATGTGGCGGGCGCCTGTAGTCCCAGTTACTCCGGAGGCTGAGGCAGGAGAATGGCGTCAACCCGGGAGGCGGAGCTTGCAGTGAGCTGAGATCCGGCCACTGCACTCCAGCCTGGGCGACAGAGCGAGACTCCGTCTCAAAAAAAAAAAAAAAAAAAAAAAAAAAGAATAAGAATTAATCAGGATGACACTTTAAATAAAAATATAACCAGGGCACTAAACCCTGCCCTCAACCACCAACCACAAGTTGCAAAATAACCACCACTCATTAACTCACCCACGAGTATTTGCAATCAAATTTTAGGCACTGGCATACAACAAATATCAGACAAGTCTCTGTGTTCAAAGAGCTCACACTCTCGCGAGGATGAAGACAGACACCCAAAGAGATCTAGAATGTGAGGTCAGGTGTTGACAAGAGCCCCGGAGGGAACAGAGCAGAAAAAGGTCAGAAAGGGAAGACCCAGGGTCTCTAGAGGAGGTGTCAGGGGAGGGGTCTCCCTAAGATGCCCTGATGTGAGCAGGACCTGAGGCCAGCGGGGAGGGAGCCATGCAGACACCTGGGGAAGGGGATTCCAAACAGGAAAATGCCACGGTCAGAGGTGCTGAAGGGAGAAAGGTCACACTACCGACCTTGACCAAGTGGACACACATATACTCTCCAAGGCTGAGGGGTGAAGAGACTCTCTCAGGACCCAGGGCCCCATCTTTCCACCCCAATACGTAGGTCCTAATACTGACCGAGGCTTTCTCCCTCCTAGCTTCACTTCTAACCTTCTGGAGCCCGCCCACCACTGCCCAGCTCACTATTGAATCCAGGCCGTTCAATGTCGCAGAGGGGAAGGAGGTTCTTCTACTCGCCCACAATCTGCCCCAGAATCTTATTGGCTACAACTGGCACAAAGGGGAAAGAGTGGATGCCAAACGTCTAATTGTAGCATATGTAATAAGAACTAAACAAACTACCCCAGGGCCCGCACACAGCGGTCGAGAGATGATATACTCCAATGCATCCCTGCTGATCCAGAACGTCACCCAGAATGACACAGGATCCTACACCCTACAAGTCATAAAGGAAGATCTTGAGAATGAAGAAGCAACTGGCCAGTTCCGGGTATACCGTGAGTGATTCCCCATGACCTCTGGGTGTTGGGGTCAGTTCTACTTCCCACATACGGGCTTGTCAGGCCTGGGCTGTGCCTGTGTCCTCTCTGCATTACATCTTGTGTTGGGGTTTGGGCATTTAGTGCAGGACACACACAGGGGAGATAAACTTCAACAGATCAGAATTATTTTCCTGCATCCAGACCCTACAGACACTCAGGGCAGAAGAAGGAGTCTGATGGGGGCACTCAGCAGGGGGAGGTCAGTGTCAGCCAAGCACCCCGTGCCCTCTCCATGGACCTGACCCTAGGAAAGACCCTGGAGAACTGGGTCAGGGCCTGGCCTATGGGGCCCCCTAGGATCGTCACAGAGAAGCTCAGCTCTTCCCAGAGCTGAGCCCCTGTGCAAATCCCTGTCCCAGATTCCTGACTCCAGGTGACCCTGGGGACCTTAGGGATCCTGTGCCAGGGCTGGGTGAGACCTCCTGGGCAGGGCTGACTGGGAGCAAGATTTTACCAGCTGTCTGAGGGTCGTGGCTCCTGGAGTTGGTCACCAGCCAGGGTCCAGCCCCAAGAACCTCTTCTGGGCAAGGACAGGGCCTCATCCTTCACTTTAGACTCAGCATGGAGTGAACAGATGGACGAGATGACTAGGGCATGAGCCCACTGCCCAGGGGAACTTAGATGACTCCATGGGAAGTTCAATATCCCCAGGGGGAGAAAAAGAAGAGAGAAGATGCTCCCGGCAGCTCCTTTTCCACAAGGGATCAGGCCCAGGGACCTCTCTTTTGGAGGCAAATAAGCACAGATGCTGTTCATTTGGGCAGCTCCTCTATACACAGCTGAGGTCAAGTAATTCTAAATATTTTGAGATTAATTCACAAACAACCTCACAGTCAAATAGCACTTATCCTACTTATTGAAAAAAAATTGAGGAACAGGGAGACACAGCCACCAACTAGGGTCACACAAGTCATAGGTGTCAGATTAGAGTCATACGAGGTCTCTGCAGCCACAGCTGCCTCTTCTCCACCAGGGGATGGCTGGGGCTATCATTAGACATCTGCAGACCTGAGACCTGTCGTAAGTCCTCTTTCTTTTTTCTTGGGCATCCACAACTCAGAAGGGGAGATTTTGGTCTGGAGAGTGAGGGGCAAGTGGAAAATTAATCAATTTTTCCTGATATAGTTTGGATGTTTATCCCCTCCAAATCTCACATTGAAATGTGATCCCCAACATTGGAGGTGAAGATGTTTATCTCCTCCAAGTCTCACGTTGAAATGTGATCCCCAACGTTGGAGGTGAAGATGTTTATCTCCTCCAAGTCTCACGTTGAAATGTGATCCCCAACGTTGGAGGTGAGGATGTTTATCTCCTCCAAATCTCACGTTGAAATGTGATCCCCAGCGTTGGAGGTGAGGATGTTTATCTCCTCCAAGTCTCACGTTAAAATGTGATCCCCAACGTTGGAGGTGAGGCCTGGTGGGAGGCACTCAGATCATGGGGGCCGTTTCTCACCATCCCCTTGGTGACAAGTCAGTTCTCACTCTGAGTTCACAGATCTGGTTCTTTAAAAGTGTGTGGCACCTCCACACTCTCTCTTGCTCCTGCTTTTGCCACATGACACCACCTGCTCCCCCTTCTCCTTCCACCATGATTGCAAGCTTGCTGGGCCTCACCAGAAGCCAAGCAGATGCTGGTGCCATGCCTGTACAGCCTGCAGATCCCTGCCCCAATTAAATATCTTTTCCTTATAAATTACCCAGCCTCAGACATTTCCTTATAGTAACGAAAATTAGCCTAACACATTAGCCTAACCTGGAATTAAATCCCTTGTGTCAACAGAGTCAGTGCCAGGAATGTCGGGGCCTCCCTCTCAGATGCGCACCACTGCCCTCACTCGACCCGAAATCCTGTGTTTCCTGGTGTGTCAGTGTCACCCCTACGAGAGGATAAAGAAACAACCTTGCTTTCACTCCCCACTCACACCCTGCACCAGCGCAGGGCCCAGTGAGAGACACACACTCAGTAGTTCTCTGATGAAGGAGGGAATTATTCATCATTTATGAATGATGAATAATTCATAAACTCTTCAGAGACCGGATCTTGGATGCAGAATCCTAGAAGGTTCTGGCCACACCTGTTTCCTGTCCCTCCAGGGGCCAGGATCCTTGTTGCATTCCTCTAACCCCTGCCCCTAAAGCTACCCCAAGAACCACATCTCATGGGACTCTGGCACAGCTCATCTGTGGGAAGGTTTTCAGGGCTCCCTGGTCCTGGTTCCAGAATAACCAGGGGTCTCCTGGCCCCTGGGGTCCATGAGGTCACTGTAGTCCCCACAGCTCACTGCCATGTAATCTCTGACTATCTCTGCTCCCCCTTGTCCCTTATCTTCATCCCCCTTCACAACAGTGAGGATACCCCTGCCCTGCACAGCTTCCTCCACCATTAGGTATTCCCCAGTAACTCCCTCTAACAAGACTGGCTGTTCTGTTCCCTTCCCACTCACACTGTGGCCTGGCCCAACTCCGGGACAATAAAAAAAAAAAAAAAGGCACAGAAATCAGCTGGATCAGAGCCCCTGCCAGGCTTCATCATGAGCCAGTGTCCCCAGGTCACCAGGAGAACGAGCTTCCACTGTGTCCCCACCCAGGGCTCCATGAGGCCAACACATGGAACAGGCCACAGGACAGGGACGAGTGACTCCTCCACCTACTCTTGTAATTGCCCAGCAGGTTCTTCCTGCCACTGCACTGACAAAACCAATTCACCGAGACCACGATATTGCAGTCAAGATCGAGTTTAATTAATGCTAAGTGAGCCAAACAGCAAGACAGGAGTTTATTATTACTTAAATCAGCCTCCCTGGAGGCTTGAGGTTAGAGTTTTTCATGGCTAGTCTGATGGCAGGGGACTAGGGAATGGGGAATGCTGATTGGTTGGGGATAAAATCATAGGGATGTGGCAACTGATCCTGGTGTGCTGAAACTGCCTCTGAGTGGGGGCCACAAGACCACTGACTGAATCATGGGTCTTGGTCCAGGTGGAGTCAGTCAGTTGCCAGAATGCAAAAGTCTGAGAAACATCTCAAAAGACCAATCTCAGGTTCTACAATAGTGATGTTATCTATGGGAGCAATTAGGGAAGTCACAAATCTTGTGACTTCTGGACACATGCGTCCTGAGGAGTCAGGGACTGCAGAAACTATGCCTACATTTTAGCACAATTCGGGCCCCTCCCATAATGCTAATCTCGTAATGTTTCATTAGTTTTACAAAGGCAATCCCTGACAAAGAGGGAGTTAGTTTTAGGGAGGGACTATAATCATCCTTGCTTCAAAGTTTCACCGTGTTAGCCAGGATGATCTTGATCTCCTAACCTCATGATCCACCCACCTCGGCCTCCCAAAGTGCTGGGGTTACAGGCATGAGCCACTAGGCCCGGCCTGAAACAGCAAAGTTTTAAAACAGTGGGAAAAGGCCAGGCGTGGTGGCTCATGTCTGTAACCCCTGCACTTTGGGAGGCTGAGGCAGGTGGATCACCTGAGGTTGGAAGTTTGAGACCAGCCTGGCCAACATGATGATACCCCGTCTCTACAAAAAATACAAAAAATTAGCCAGGCATGATGGCAGGCACATGTAATCCCAGCTACTCAGGAGGCTGAGGCAGGAGAATCGCTTGAAACCAGGAGGTAGAGGTTGCAGTGAGCCAAGATAGTGCGATTTCACTCCAGCCTGGGCAGCAAAAGCGAAACTCTGTCTCCCAAAAAAAAAAAAAAAAAGAGTGGGGAAAAAATGTGAAACAGCATATCCAACTTCATATTCAATATTTTGTATTGACAATGGCATGTTTTATATTTTGTAGTTGTGGGACAACTATAAAAGCTGTAACATACATGTAATGGGATACTGGTGGTTCCTGGGACCAGGTGGAGCTGGCCAGCCCTGTGCTGTCTGATGGGCTCACTGCCTGTTCCACACACACCTGTGTCCCTCGTAATGATGCCATTATCATAAGATGGGGTCTTCAGGTGGGGAGATGCACAAGCCGCTGGCATCGCACTTAGACTCTGCCCAATTCGAGATAATTTAATCAAACTCTAGTTGTGTTTCCTGAGGTCTAGAGAAAAGGAGGAAGGCGTTTCATATGACTGTTTTGGACCCCTTCCCATTTTGCCTAACTCTGCACAGGAAACTGAGATGAGTGTTCTTTCTAAATTTACTGACGTAACACACATCACATCTCCTAATTTGGGATTATTCTTCTCTATGTATTATTGAGACATCTCAGACGTTCCCTCTGACCAGTTCTGTCTTCCTAACAGGACTCACAATTCTCTCTCTACCCAGAGAGTCACTGATTTCAAACCAAAGTCAGCATCTTTCTTTGAGCTTAACATGATTATGCTGGTCTTCAGCGTTTAGCAGGCCAAAACCTTATTGTGTTATCAAGAGAAATACTACAGCCAGCAATTGCCTTAGATCTTTAGACCGTTAATAATAATTTCCACTGATAGAAAAAAGTTTAATATTTCCCCCAAATTTCTTTTTTCTCACTACAGTAAGAACATAACTCCTTTGTTTAAACTCCTGACAAATTTTTAAGGGCAAAATGGACTATTACAAATGGGGAATCCCAAATCCAAAAATCCAAAATGCAAAATGCTCCAATATCCAAAACTTTTTGACCACTGGCATGATGTTCAAAGGAAGTGCTCACTGGAGCATTTTGAAATTTTGGATTTTCAGATTTGGGATGATAAGCTGATACTTGTAATACAAATATTCCAAAATAAAAAATAATCAGAAATCCAAAACACTTCTGCTCTTATGCATAAGAGATACCCAAACTCTATTAACTATAGACACCAAGGTGTACAGCAGATCTCTAGAACCTCCATATCTTACATAACTGAAACTGCACACCCAAGGAACAACTTCCGCCCAGCCCTTGGAAATCACCATTCTGCTCTTTTATTTTTTTCTCTTTTCTTTTTTTTTTTTGAGATAGAGTTTTACTCTTGTCACCCAGGCTGGAGCACACTGGTGTGATCTAGGCTCACTGCAACCTCCGCCTCCCAGGTTCAAGCAATTCTCCCTAGCCTTTTAAGTAGCTGGGATTATAGGCGTGCCACCACACCCAGGCAATTTTTGTATTTTTAGTAGAGACGGGGTTTCTCCATGTTGGCTAGGCTGGTCTCGAACTCCTGACCTCAGGTGATCTGCCCACCTCAGCCTCCCAAAGTGCTGGGATTACAGGCGTGAGCCACCGTGCCCAGCCTTCTACTATAACTTTTATTTACTCACTGTATCATATCAGTCACCATGACACACCTGGAAGGAACAACCTCACCTTGTAATTCTGAGACCTCAGCACCTGCGTGTTCTAGGTGAGGACCCCAAGGTCAGCCAGGCAGTCAGCCATCAGGGAAGGAACAGGAGAGGTGCCAGGGGATGTGACTCCTGGTCCTTGTCTGTCCACCACCCAATGCTGCTGTTCAATTCACAATTGGGAAAGTCTCTGCTTCTTTTTTTTTTTTTTTTTTTTTTTTTTTTTGAGACGGAGTCTGGCTCTGTCGCCCGAGCTGGAGTGCAGTGGCCAGATCTCAGCTCACTGCAAGCTCCGCCTCCCGGGTTTACGCCATTCTCCTGCCTCAGCCTCCCGAGTAGCTGGGACTACAGGCGCCCGCCACCTCGCCCGGCTAGTTTTTTGTATTTTTAGTAGAGACAGGGTTTCACCGTGTTAGCCAGGATGGTCTCGATCTCCTGACCTCGTGATCCGCCCGTCTCGGCCTCCCAAAGTGCTGGGATTACAGGCTTGAGCCACCGCGCCCGGCTAGTCTCTGCTTCTTTCACAGCCAGGCAGCCTCACAGGCTCTGAGCCCTCAGATGGTCATGCATCTGTCTATGACACACATGTCTGTCTTGGTCTTTTTTGTTGTTGTTTCTTTGTTTTGTTTGTTTTGAGAGATGGAGTCTCGCTCTGTCGCCCAGGCTGGAGTGCAGTGATGCAACCGCATCTCACTGCAAGCTCTGCCTCCTGGGTTCACACCATTCTCCTGCCTCAGCCTCCTAAGTAGCTGGGACTACAGGTACCCGCCACCACGCCTGGCTAATTTTTTGTATTTTTAGGAAAGACGGGATTTCAGCATGTTAGCCAGGATGGTCTCAATCTCCTGACCTCGTGATCCACCCGCCTCGGCCTCCCAAAGTCCTGGGATTACAGACGTGAGCCACCGACCCAGCCCTGTCTTAGTCTTTTAAGGAGTGGGGTTGGCCAAAAAATAGGAGATGTTGATTCTGATTAAAATATGCCTGTGGAGGAATCACAGGTGCCACACAGGGCAATCTTCTCTCTGTTATCTGCACAGCGGAGTTGCCCAAGCCCTCCATCACCAGCAACAACTCCAACCCTGTGGAGGACAAGGATGCTGTAGCCTTCACCTGTGGATCTGAGGCTCAGGACCCAACCTACCTGTGGTGGGTAAATGGTCAGAGCCTCCCGGTCAGTCCCAGGCTGCAGCTCTCCAATGGCAACAGGACCCTCACTCTACTCAGTGTCACAAGGAATGACACAGGACCCTATGAGTGTGAAATACAGAACCCAGCGAGTGTGAACTTCAGTGACCCAGTCACCCTGGATGTCCTCTGTGAGCATCTTCTGTTCCTCTGTGGCCCGGGCCACCAGCCCAAATCCACACAGCCAGAGGCCAGGCCTCTCAGTCCCTCTCAGCTCCAAGGACTCAGACTCTCACCCAGGTTGGCCATGACTTCCTGTCCCGAGCAAACCTGGGCAGACCCAGCCTTGACCAAGAATAGGAGAGGAGGGGCTGCTCCTGTCCTGGGAGGCTCAGGGTCCACAGCCTGTGATGGGAGAAACAGGTGAATGTCTCAGACCCAGATTCAGTGGATAGAGTGGGTTTCATTAGGACTTCAAGGTTGTGACTTGGCTTAGAGGGACACTGTGGCTCTTCCACAGACCAGCAGCTTCCCCTTCCCTCTGATGATATCATCTATGGCTTTATTCTCTTTGCTCCAGATGGACCAGGCATTCCCACCATTTCCCCCCCAGACTCCTATTATCACCCAGGGGCAAATCTCAACCTCTCCTGCCACGTGGCCTCTAACCCACCCACACAGTATTCCTGGTTTGTCAGTGGAATGCTCCAGCAACACACACAAAATCTCCTTATCGCCAACATCACAGTGGATAATAGTGGATCCTATGCTTGCCTCGCCCATAACTCAGCCACTGGCCTCAGTACAATCACAGTCAAGACAATCACAGTCTCTGGTAAGTGGATCCCTGGGGCACAGGCCCTAGGCCCTTGGTAGAGGCAGTCAGTTTTCTGAAAGAGCCTGGAAGCTTATTTCCCAGCCCATGTCTTGGACACAAGCAAATTCCAAACTCTACCCTGAGCCCTCTCACTCCATCTCTGCAGGACCCCTCCTCCCCTTGTTGTTCTGATTTCTCACAGCTGACCTTGGGGCCAGCCTGGAATGCTGTACAAATTTTGTTGTATCACAAGTTCTGTGACCTTCCTTGACTTACTGAAGTGCTATAAGTCTCAGATGCTAACTCTGCAGCTGGGGGTGATGCTCCTCTCCCTCAAGGTGATGGGAAGATGAGATGAGCTGTAGGTACGTTGGTACCCACTGTGCCTGGTACATGGAATTCCCCCAAAAACAGTCAATGAACAGCATCCCCACTCATCAGCATTGAGTTGATGGCGAGGGCCTGCCCTTTGTGAGTGTTACGGGATGGAAAAGGAAAAACAGAGGGAAGAGGCATGATGCGAGAAGAAGGAGGGACTAAAAGGCACAAGAGCAGGGTGAGATGTAAGCACATCTGGGAGAATGTATGAGTTGGTGCTGCCCAGTGTGGGAAGCCCACTGAAAATTGTGCCACTGTGGAAAGCAAGGGAATCCGTGATGAGGACAACACAACAGACCGCACTCAGGCCCCGTGGCATCTCCTTCTCCCCTGACCGCACACCTTCCCCGCAAGGCCCCGGTGGTTTCCTCTGGGATAGACTTTGCCTTCTTCTTTCTGCAGAAGAAAATGCCCCAGGCCTTCCTGTGGGGGCCGTCGCCAGCATGGTGACCGGGGTCCTGGTCGGAGTGGCGCTGGTGGCCGCCTTGGTGTGTTTCCTGCTCCTTGCCAAAACTAGAAGGTACCGTAGCTTTTTCCCATCCTCCTCCCACCCCCTAGGCTGACTCTAGGCCAGGAGAAAGGAGACCTTGTCCCGTATTCACGACCAGGCTCTCCATGGCCTCCCAAGTCCCCAGGGATCCTTCCCTGTTATTCCACAGCTCCCCCCTCGTCAGCTCCTGACCCTAGGTTGCTGCCTCGACAGCTTCCTCCTCTGTGAATTCGGCCTAGTTAAGGCCCCACCCCTGAGTGTGGCCCTAGTTCCCTCACACAGCAAAGCCACAGCTGCCTGGAGGGAGGGAGAGAAGGAGGGAGGGAGGAAGGGGGGGTCTGTAATTGGTACCTCCCGCTGTTCATTGAATCCACCCACACAGTGATGGGGATTTCCTGGTTCCAGATCCTGGGCATCGTCACACAATGGGGAGTGGACCAGCCTGGACAGGCTGGGTGGGGTCAGTGCCCCCCATGGCTGATGTAGTAACCATAGGCCCTGAGGTGTGAGATGGGAGAACCTGGGCCTCACACCAGCATGTCCTGGAGCATCCTTTGTGTCTCTTGCCAAGCGGTTGAGAGAGAGGACAAGGACACTGTCCCATTTCAGCATCACCACTCAGGACACTGAGTTCCAGGAGAATTCAAGACACTTGCAGTCCCCTCCGTGTCCTGCACAAGTGGCCCTGTTTTCCCTCTGGGGCCTTGACCCTTCCTCTCAGGCAAACCCGCGTGGTCTGGTTCCTTCCTTGGGTCCTCAGTCCCTTTCCTGGGTCCCTGGGTCAATGTTCTCCTGGCCCAGCATCTGCCTGAGGGTCCTTCCCCTCTGCTCAGGACAGATGTGGCTTCCTAAAGCCTCTCCTCAGCTACCCTCTGCTGGGCTCCCCCTAACACAAACCTGAGGGAGACAGGAGGTCTCCATGCCCGTCCTTGAAAATGGGGTTCCCTTCTTGTCCCCTGTTCTAACTCCAAAATTGTGGCTTTTAACCCGGTACCCTCCCAAAGGACCCTGACCTTTCCTAGAACCAGCATCCAGCACGACCTCAAGGAGCAGCAGCCCCAAGTCCTTGCCCCTGGTGAGTGTCCTCTCAGCCCAGGTGTGTCTGGGAACCCCTAGGCCAACCCCACAGTGTCCGCTCCTGCCAGTCACTCCCAGGGAGGCTCTGATCCTTTCCCGGGGGCTGCAAAGAGGATCTCATAAAACATCAAACAGGGGGCCCCAACTGGCCGGGTCAGCCCTGACCTGTGGGCTCTGGGTCAGGGGTCACCTCCCCAACCTCAGCTGCTCAGGTATCTTAGAGCTGAGGACACCCCACGCCTTCCTGGAGAGGGGGAAAGGCTCTCCTCCCACCCTGCTGCTCACTCCTGTCTCTGTTTCCAGGCCGTGGTCCCTCCCACAGCTCTGCCTTCTTGGTAAGCCTGTCCCCTCCCAGCCCCTTTCTACTGGGGTCCCAGCTGTGCAGGCTCTGGGCAGAGGGACCATCAGCCCCCGAGCACAGCACAGACCCACCTTCCCCAGAACACACAGGACAAGGCTAGCCCTGCCCTGCCCAGGAGCTCGGCCTCCCTACAGGGCCGGGACCACCCACGCCCTGTGCTGACCCCTCCTTGGGACCCTCCATCGCCTGAGGAGACCCCTGGAGTCTGGCAGGTGCAGAGTGGACACTGGGACCGTCAGTCAGGGGCCCACATTAACAAGGGTGCGGGGTGGGCCCAGCCAGGAAAAGGGTCAGGGTGCTGTGTCCACACTGGGAGGCTGAGCTCAGGGGCAGAGCTGGTCACTCCTGAGGGGAAATGACCAGAAATAGACACAGGGAAGTAAATCCTGGTCAATCAGAGACAGGAAACTTGCAGGCTTGGCCTCCATGACCCTCCATCCCTGTCCACAGATGTCCTCCCTCTCCGCTGCCCAGGCCCCCCGACCTGGCCCCAGGACAGCTGCTCCCATCTATGAGGTGAGTGTGGGCCACGGATGTTCTGGTCCCACAGGCCCCAGGGGACCCAGGATCTGTCCCGACTGGCACCGGCTGAGCTCTGAGATCTAGGAAATTGCTGTGAAAATAAGAACAGGGGGTGGTGAGCAGAAGAGGGAGGGGCCTGGGAGCAGGAACCCCCTGAGCACAGCCAGGTTCATGGCTGGGCCCAGAGCCTGGGAGACACCAGACCCTGTTCTGAGAAGGCTACAGGGGTTTAGGCCTCTTCTCTGTTTTTGCAGGAAATGCTAAAACATGACACAAATGTTTACTGCCGGATGGACCGCAAAGGAGATGTGGCTTCTTAGGTTCCTTTGGGAGCTGCTCCTGTGGGTTGATGGAGCATCCCGACCCCCCAGCCCTGGGGATGGGGAAGGACATGGAGCCTGAGCCAGAGAACCAGCTCTGAGTCCTGAAAAGACACTGGGGCCTGGGGATAGGGAGGGATGGAGGGTCCCTGTTGAATATCCGAGGACCCCGACAGGCTGCCCTGGGCTCTGGGTGGGCCAGGACAAAGGCCTCCCATCACCACAGGAAGCAGAGGCTTGCAGAGTAAGTGAATGTCACCCAGGGTCACCTGGAAAGGATCTCAATAAACAAGACCCTTCCTCTCATTGGCTCTTTTTCTGTTCATGGGAACTTTGCAAAAATTCACCTGAAACTCCATATCTATTCTCTCCTGGTCACACAGGGAAAATGTCATCTCCAACTTATTTCAACCCCAGTCTCTCTTTCCCTAGGAGGCAGAAATAGGGGGTTGGGAGTCAGAATGGGGGGGACCCTACACAGGAAAGGGCGGGATTCACAGGAGCACTGCCCAGCCAGCCGAGCTCTCGGCTGTCCTCACACTGCCCCAGGGACCTACAGTGCCTAGCCCTGGCCACTGGGTTTACTCTCTGTCCAAAAGGCCAGCGCTCAGGACATCTTTACTCATTTTAGGGGATACACAGAGGGGCTGTCAGAGTAATCAAGGGGAGGACAGACCCAGAATTTAGTCCTGGAGTAAGATCCTCCCAGACACTACCTGGGACTCTAGCCCATCATTTCCCATCGGTTCCCACTTTCCCCCCTGGCATGGATCTCACTGCAATCCTCCTCTCCACACAGGGGCTTCCAGGTCAGAGACACAGGGCTGTCTCACCTAAAGCTCACGCAGTCTCCCGTGGCAATGGGACCACCTGTCTCCTCTTCTCCTTGGCCTGCAGGGCCCTCCACTCAGGCCTCACCTGCAGCTCCACCACATACCTGGGCCAGAGGTTCTCTGTCCTTCCTGAGGGCCCCGGGGAGTGTAATGATCTCATGGAGGTTCACTCAGACCAGATGCCACCTTCCCACAATCAGGCTGGTCCCTGCACTAAAGCACAGAGCCATGGTTCCTGAGGATGTTCTGCCACTGCCCAGGGTTGTTTGCCATGAGATGGGAAAAGGAAAAACAACCTGTAAATTTACATCAGGATTTAGCTCTAAATGACTCCTTAGCCCGCCTGCACACGTCGTCAGATGAGACAAGGTGACATCTCTTGTGTCAGTTTCCTGTTGATGCTGTGACAAATTCCCACAGGCCAGGCATGTTGGTGTGTGCCTTGGTCCCAACTACTCAGGAGGCTGAAGCGGGAGGATCGCTTGAGCCCAGGAGGTTGAGGCTGCAGTGAGCTCTGATCACACCACTGCATGCCGGCCTGGGCAACAGAGATGACAACTCCATTGCTAAACTTAGTGGCATAAAACAACAACAATGTGTCCACTTGGCTGTGTTCTTCCTGGCAGCTCCAGGGAAAAGTCTGCTCCCTCACCTTTTCCGATTACTAGAGGCTGCCTGCATCCTTAACTTTGGCCCCTTCCTCCATCTTCAAAGCGAGAAGTACAGCATCTTGAAACGTCTCTGTGCTGTGCCTCCATCCTCACTGACTTCCCTGCCTCCCTCTCTTGAAAGGAAGGGACCTGTGGTTATTTTGGACCCACCTGGATAAACCGCAATAATCTCTCCATGTCTTTATCCTTCATTTATCTGCTTAGTGTCTTTTACCATGTGCCGTATTCACACATCTTGGGATGAGGATGTGTGCATCTTTGAGAGGTGCTTGTTCTATCCATCACTCCTCTCAAAGCCATTTTATCATGATTGTTCACTACAAACTACACATGGGCACCTGGATAGGGTTATCCTGACTGTGGCGTCAGTTTTTGTAGTGACATCCCCAGCATCATCCAAGTCCTGAGAGAGGGAGACGGAGGGCTCTCCATGCCCCTAGTACCTCTCCACCTTCTCCTCAGTGACAAGCTCAGTTGTTAAGAATGAGAGATGTGGCCGGGTGTGATGTCTCACACCTGTAATCCCAGCACTTTGGGAGGCCGACGGGAGTGGATCACCTGAGGTCACGAGTTTGAGACCAGCCTGACCAACATGCCGAAACTCTGGCTCTACTAAAAATACAAAAATTAGCCAGGCGTGGTGGCACATGCCTGTAATCCCAGCTACTCGGGAGGCTGAGGCAAGAGAATCACTTGAACCCGGGAGGTGGAGGTTGCAGTGAGCCAAAATCATGCCACTACACTTCAACCTGGTTGACAGAGTGAGACTCCATCTCAGAAGAAAAAAGAAAAAGAAAAAAGAAAGGAAAAGAAAAAAGAAAAGAAAAACAAACAATAAAAGAGATGTGACTGGAAGATCACAACTCACCAGCCCTTCAATAGTTCATGGATATCAGCACCATGGATAGTGACCCTGGAAGGGTCATCTGCAAACACTGCTGCAGGGAGCACACAGATGGGAAGAAGAAACTACCGGGAAAAGCCGCCCCGTCTGTTCTGCCTGAGAAAGATGCAATGAGGGAGAACCTGATTCTTTTATAATGTGTTTGTCGTGAGCCCTGTGCACATGACTAAATGTTAGGGTTGTTGGCAAGGGTTGTTGACACCCCTGGCAGGGCTGATTTCTGTAGCCAAAGTATGACCTTGGAGAGGCTGAGTCTGCTCCAGCTTCACAGTGAATGTCCCTACCTCTGAGACTCAAGCCATCGTCTCTGCCTACAACACAGTGGGAACTTTTCATGATTAACTTCCGACCCCAGTGCCTGACCTTGGAACCACTACCATCACCCAGCCTGGAGCACCCCTTGAGGACACCATCCTGTTCCCTGAGCTCAGCTAAGCCCCTGGAAAGCTGAGCTGTGCTGAGCCCCTAAACAATCCTCTCAGTGACTCCAGGCCAAGCCTCATGCCGCATATCAGAGGCCTTTGCCATCTGCTAGTCGTTCACACACAATCCTCCTGAGGGACAAGTGGGGGCCTGAACATCTGTCTCCCAGGGTAGGGCCCAAATTCCCCAGGAGACAAAAACAGACCAGAGTCCTCCCAGTCACCCTCACCCTCCTCATTCCCACCACTTCCCACCCACAGAGGCAAGTCTGGTCCTACAGACCCACCCCTGCCCTTCCCAAGAGCTCAGGTCCAGTCAGTCAGTGTCCCTGCAGGGCACACACACACACCACTCAGAGTGCTCAGTGGAAGGGTCACCCAGGTCCCCACCGAGAGTCTCCCCTGCTTTGGATGGATCAGAATCCTCATCACATCCCACATCTGGGCAGTCACCAAGGTCCTCTCTGCCCTGTCCTCGCACCTACTGTCTGTCCTGGTCATCCTCGTCATCTTTTCTGAGCACAGCCACAGCTCCTAACGGGTGGGGTTAAGGCTCCTGACAGATAGAGTTAAGACATAGGACCATGATTCTGGGGGCTTCTCAGGTCTTGCCTGTTATGTGAAATTAGCATACAATTTGTATGTTTACCTCATAATTTTAATGTGCACACCCTTTGATCATGAATTAGTCACATTAAGAAGAGCCTATCCTGAACCGTGAGTTCTAAGGAGGCCTGTCCTGGTATCTGCTAAGTCCAGTGACAAGCACCCAGTCTGGCACAAGCATGCTTCATAAATACATGTTGAATGAACGAGATCCTCTTACACCCTGCCCACTTCCCTCACTTATGTGACCAGACTGAAACTCCTAATGTATAGGAGAGAAAGGCAGAAACCCTGGAGACCAGTGAGAAAGCTCTTTTTTGAAACAGCAGCAAGTTCCAGGCCTCTAAAGACACTTCTGGACTTTACGTGGTGCAGAGAAAAAGACAAAACCAATATATTCCTTTCAAACACCTAAAGGGGGAGGGGCCATAGCCTAACTGAGAAAGAAAAAGACTAAGGTAAGGTACAGTTCTCCTAACCCACTTTGTTTCCAGACATCAAAAAAATACAGTTTGTGGTCTTGGACACTGATGTGGAAAAAAGTACAAACCAAAAACTGTGTTACTGCTAATTTCCTTAATTTCCTTGCTATGAGCAGTCACGAAATATCAATGTAAAACCATACATGCAAAGACGCACATTCAAAGAGCACTTCAGTGAACATTCACAGGATCAGTGTCAGAGGTCCGCAAACTAACTACATTTGTTTTAACTTTGAATTTTGAAATAATTGTAGATTCACAGAAACTTGAAAAAATAAAATGTACCTGGAGGCCCATCACCCTTCACCCAGCCTCCACCAATGTTCACATCTAGCATAACTATAATTCAATGTCAAAACCAGGAAAGTGACATTGGTACAATCCACAGAGCTTTTTTCAGATTTCACCAGTTATACATGCATATGTGTGCATGCATGCATGTGTGCATTTGTGTGTGGGTGTGCATGTGCAAGTGTGTGTCTCTATGCTGTGCCGCTACCACAATCACAGCACTATATGTTGCTACCCCTACATAACCACAATACCCTCCCTCTCCCATACCTACTTCTGGCAAGCACTAATCTAGTCTACATCTCTATAGTTATGTTATTTCAAGAATGTTACATAAACAGAATCATACAGTATGTATGCTTTTTTTACATACAAAGTATGTATGCTTTTTTTACATACAACAGAATTGTACAGTATGTATGCTGGACAACAGAGCGAGACTCCATCTCAAAAAATAAAAATAAATAAATAAACTAAAGTTTGTGTGTATATGTTTGTGTACAAACTCTCTTTGTATACAATTTGAAATTTTCTATATGAAAAGTTTTTTAAAAGAGAGAAAAAAAATATCTAGCCCAGAGGAGAGAAAAAAACATAGCCCCAAAGTTTTTGGTTTTAGTTTTGGTTTTGTGTTTTTGAGACAGGGTCTCACTCTGTTGTCCGGGCTGGAGTGCAGTAGCATGATCACATCTCACTATAGCCTTGACTTCGTGCAGCCCAGAAGTTTTATCAGTGGTTTCTACAGAACTTTCATGATGGATCGTCTCAATCTTATACAAACTCTTCCATAGGGAAGAAAAAGAAGGACTATTTCCCCAACTCATTCTATTAGGTTAGCATAAACTTGACATTGAAACCAGAACCAAAAAAAGGTACGAAAGAGGAAATTATCAGGTCAATCACATTCACGAACGGAGATACATAAAAACCTAAAAAAGGCATTAGGAAATCAAATCAAGAGTATATTAAAAAATGAAACTCTACGACTGGGTTTTGTTTGTTCCAGGAAAAGCAAAGGTGATTTAACATTATAAATCTGTAAGTGGGCATTTCTGCCCATGGACGCCGCCAAAGAAGCATTGTTAAAGTCTCTCTTCTCCCTGCCATGTCTAAGTCAGAGTGTCCTAAAGAGCCCGAACAGCTGAGGAAGCTCTTCATTGGAGGGTTGAGCTTTGAAACAACTGATAAGAGCCTGAGAAGCCATTTTGAGCAATGGAGAATGCTCACGGACTGTGTGGTAATGAGAGATCCAAACAGCAAGCGTTCCAGGAGCTTCGGGTTTGTCATGTATGCCACTGTGAAGGAGGCGGATGCACCATGAATGCAAGGCCACACAAGGTGGATGAAAGAGTTGTACCAAAGAAAGCTGTCTCAAGAGAAGATTCTCAAAGACCAGGTGCCCATTTAACTGTGAAAAAGATATTTGTTGGTGGCATTAAAGAAGACACTGAAGGCCGGGTGCAGTGGCTCACGCCTGTAATCCCAGCACTTTGGGAGGCCGAGGTGGGCGAATTACCCGAGGATCAGGAGTTCGAGACCAGCCTGACCAACATGAGAAACACCGTCTTTACTGAAAATGCACAATTAGCTGGGCGTGGTGGCGCATGCCTGTAATCCCAGCTACTCGGGAGGCTGAGGCAGGAGAATTGCTTGATCCTGGGAGGCGGAGGTTGCGGTGAGCCAAGATTGCACCATTGCACTCCAGCCTGGACGACGGAGTGAGACTCCATCTAAAAGGAAAAAAAAAGAAAAAGAAAAGGAGGAAGACACTGAAGAACATCACCTAAGAGATTATTTTGAACAGTATGGAAAAATTGAAGTGATTGAAACCATGACTGACCAAGGCAGTGGCAAGAAAAGGGGCTTTGCCTTTGTAACCTTTGATGACTATGACTCCGTGGATAAGATTATCATTCAGAAATACCATACTGTGAATGGTCACAACTGTGAAATTAGAAAAGCCCTATCAAAGCAAAAGATGCCTAGTGCTTCATCCAGCCAAAGATATTGAAGAGGTTCTGGAAACTTTGGTGGTGGTCATGGAGGTAGTTTCGGTGGGAATGACAACTTTGGTCATGGAGGAAACTACAGTGGTCATGGTGGCTTTGGTGGCAGCTGTGTTGGTGGTGGACATGGTGGCAGTGGGGATGGCTATAATGGATTTTGTAATGATGGAAGCAACTTTGGAGGTAGTGGAAGCTACAATGGTTTTGGCAATTACAACAATCAGTCTTCAAATTTTGGACCCATGAAGAGAGGAAACTTTGGAGGCAGAAGCTCTGGCCCCTATAGTGGTGGACGCCAATATTTGCCAAACCACGAAACCAAGGTGGCTAAGGCAGTTCCAGTAGCAGCAGTAGCTATGGCAGTGCCAGAAGATTTTCATTAGGAAACAAAGCTTAGCAGGAGAGGAGAGCCAGAGAAGTGACAGGGAAGCTACAGGTTACAACAGATTTGTGAACTCAGCCAAGCACAGGTGGCAGGACCTAGCTGCTACAAAGAAGACATGTTTTAGACAAATACTCATGTGTATGGGCAAAAAACTCGAGGACTGTATTTGCAACTAATTGTATAACGGGTTATTTTAGTCTCTCTTCTGTGGAAAGTGTAAAGCATTCCAACAAAGGGTTTTAATGTCAATTTTTTTTTTTTGCATCCATGCTGTTGATTGCTAAATGTAATAGTCTGATTTTGATGCTGAATAAATGTCTTTTTTTAAAAAAAAAAAAGAAATCTATAAGTGGAAGGAGGCATGAGGGAGCTTCTAGGGTGCTAGGAAGGTTTTGTTTCCTGATCTAGCTACTATTTACATGGGTGTGTTCAATTTTTGAAAAGGCATCCAACAATACATTTATAATTTATGCACTTTTCTATATATAATGTATCCATTTTTAAGTAAAGTACATATTACTTGCCATATTAAGAGAATAAAGGGAAAACTCGTGACTATCTCAATACACGCAGAAAAATCATGTAATATTTCCTGAGCTGGGCGTGGGGCCTAATGACTATAATTCCAGCATTTGGGGAGTCTGAGGCAGGAGGACTGCTTGAGGCCAAAAGTTTGAGACCAGCCTGGGCAACATAGCAAGACTCTGTCTCTACAAAAAAAAAAAATCCAAAAACAACAAATAACTTTTGCCGTCCATTTCTTAAAAATATTATACTAGGATAGAAGAGAACTTCCTTACTCCGCTAAAGCACACCTACTCCCCAACCCCCAAAAAAGAGAGCAAAAAAAAAAAACACCAAAAAAAATCATTGTTAATAGGAAAATGGCAACATTCCACGGAAAATCAAGGATAATCCAAGAGGGCCAAGCACAATGGTTCATGCCTGTAATCCCAACACTTTGGGAGGCTGAGGTGAGTGGATCACTTAAGGTCAGAAGTTCAAGACATGCCTGGCCAACATGGCGAAACATCATCACTACTAAAAATGCAAAAATTAAGGCCGGGTGTGATGGCTCATGCATGTTATCCCAGCACTTTGGGAGGCCAAGGTGGGCAGATCACTTGAGGTCAGGAGTTCGAGACCAGCCCAGCCAACATGGTGAAACCCCGTCTCTACTAAAAAGACAAAAATCAGCCAGGCTTGGTGGCACACACCTGTAATCCCAGCTACTCAGGAGACTGAGACACAAGAATTGTTGGAACCCAGGAGGCAGAGGCTGCAGTGAGCCAAGATTGTGCCACTGCGCTCCAGCCTGGGCCACAGAGTAAGACTCCATCTCAAATAAATAAATAAATAAATAAACAGAAATTAGCCAGGTGTGGTGGCAGGTGCCTGTAGTCCCAGGTACTTAGGAGGCTGAGGCATGGGAATTGCTTGAACCCAGAAAGCAGAGGTTGCAGTGAGCTGAGATCACACCATTGCACTCCAGCCTGGGCAACAGAGAGACTCTGTCTAAAAAAAAAATAAACAAATAAATAAATAAAATAAAATAAAATAATTCAAGGGGCGGGCCAGGCACCTGTAATCTCAGTACTTTGGGAGGCCAAGGCAGGAGAATCACTTGAGAACAAGAGTTCAAGACCAGCCTGGGCAACATAGCAAGATACCAGCTCTACAAAATATATTTTTTGAAAAAAGAATAATCCAAGGATGCCCAGCATTGTCAATATTGTACCGAGATGGCCCAGCCAACACAGATCAGCTGTCAGTACTTTTTTTTTAATTTTTAGAAACAGGTCCTTGCTCTGTCACCCATGCTGGAATGCACTGGCATGATCATAGCTCCTCTCACCTCAGCCTTCCAAATAGCTGGGAGTACAGGCACACACCACCACACTGAGCTAATTTTTATTTTTCTACAGGTGTAAGCCACCACGCCAGGCCAGCTGTTGTTATTAACCGGTTATTATTATCTGCCCAGAAAACCCCAATAAAGCCTACAAACAAACTATTAGAAGTCATAAAACAGTCTAGAAAGATGTCTGGCTTTAAGATCAATATACTGTACAAAAATCAATTGTGACCAGGCATGGTGGCTTACGCCTGTAATCCTAGCATTCTGGGAAGCCAAAGTGCGTGGATTACCTGAGCTCAGGAGTTCGAGACCAGCCTAGTCAACATGGTAAAACCCCATCTCTACTAAAACACAAAAAATTAGCCAGGCATGGTGGCTCATGCCTATAGTCCAGCTACTAGGAAGGCTGAGGCACGAGAATTGCTTGAACCTGGGAAGCAGAGGTTGCAGTGAGCCGAGATCATGCCACTGCACTCCAGCCTAGGTCAGAGTGAGACTCTCAAAAAAAAAAAAAAAATTGCAAGTCTGTAAGTTAGAAACAAATAGAAAATACAACTTTTAAGAGACATCATTATAATAACAATGAATACTACAGATTATTTTAGACTAAATGTAACACAAGTTGTGCCAAATCCTAATACAGAAAACTTTTTAACTTTATTGAAAAATATTAAAGACCTTAAAAAATTGAGAGACAGGCCAGGCGCAGTGGCTCATGCCTGTAATCCCAGCACTTTGGGAGGCCTAGGTGGGCGGATCACCTGAGGTCAGGAGTTAGAGAACAGCCTGACCAACATGGAGAAACCCCATCTCTACTAAAAATACAAAATTCACCAGGCGTGGTGGCACATGCCTGTTAATCCCAGCTACTCGGGAGGCTGACGCAGGAGAATCGCTTGAACCCAGGAGGCGGAGGTTGCAGTGAGCCGAGACCTTGCCATTGCACTCCAGCCTGGGCAACAAGAGGGAAACTCTGCCTCAAAAAAAAAAAAAAAAAAAAAAACCCACAAGGAATGAAGACAAATAATCTAACAAAGAGTTAGTATATAATATATAAAATATAAAAGAAAGCCTACATATCAAGAAGAAAAAGATAAACAACCCTATAGCATAATAAGAGCCCCTGCCAAAGTGGCATTTTACAAAAGCAGCACAGTCAATGCATACATGAAAAGAAGCTCAATCTACTTAGTAACCAGGGAAATACAAATTCAGACCATAGTGAGATATCATTTCATACCCAACAGAGTGGCAAAAATGTTTAAGTGTGAAAAGTTGAAGGGCATGTATATCAACAAAAATTCTTTACTCTTTCACCAGTAATGTATAACTTTTACAACCATTTTGGAAAACAATTTGGCATTTACTCCCAAAGTTGAACAAACTCTACAGCAAGCAATTGTACTCCTGGGTGTATACCTATGAGAATCTCTTACACATATGTACAAGACATGTACAAGAGGACATGCATAAGAATATTCATAGCAGCAATAGCCAGGGTATCCAAAAACTGGGGAAGAAATCCACACACAATTGACAAAGAATAGATCAATTGTGATACAATAGCACAGTAGGATGTAATACAACAGTGAAATGGAAGAACAAAGTCCCACACGAGAACATGGGTGAATGTTAGAAACTTAATGATGAGTTGTTTAAAAGCAAGTTCCAAGCCTGGACAACATAGCAAGACCTTGTCTCTACTAAAAATTTAAAAAATTAGTAGAGTGTGGTGGCACATGCATGTAGTCCCAGCTACTCGGGAGGCTGAAGTGAGAGGATCACTTGAACCTGAGAGGTCAAGGCTGCAGTGAGCCATGATCCTGCCACTAAGTTCCAGCCTGGGTGATATAGCAAGACCCTGTCTCAAAAAATAACAATAATAAAAATAAAAAGCAAGTTCCAGAAAACTACCTATGATACCATTTTTACAGAACTCAAAGCCAGGCAAATCTAAACAATATTTATTATTTAAATGTACAATACATACATGATCAAAGTATATGAAAATCCAATCCAAGTCAAACTAAATAAAATATTGCCTCCTTGTGGGAGGAGGCAAAGGAGTGGATGGGGAAAAGAACACAGGTAAAAAGCAAGTTACTCCTGATGCTCCATTTCTTGGACTAGGTGATGAGTCCTTGGGGTTTGTTAAATCACACTCTATATCCAATATTTTTGTTACATATAACCCTTTGTATGTAGTTAATATGTCCTGTCCCTGGTATCAGGATTAAGCCATCCATTTGGGACACCTAGGACACCATTTCCTTTGACTTGTCAATTCCCTTTGAAGGTCATTGATGTCTTCAACCACCTTGGCTAGTGGGTTGAAGACAATCTGTGAAAGTATACCTCGGCCCACCCAGGCCTCAGCTCAGCCTTCTAAAACTAACAGGCCAGTTGGTCAGATGTTAGGAAGAGGTGGGCGAAGCCTGCTGATAAAACTCATCTACTAAAACCTCCCTCTGTGACCTAAGGCCTCTTGTCACAGGCTCACTGGTCTCCACCCAGCCCTGTCCCACTTGCCGTGACTATTCTGGCTTCCTAATCACCCCTTCCAGAACCTAGATTGGTCATGGAGGTCCATGGTAACCAAAACCTCATGCCAGTTCCACTTCTGAGGCCAGGTGCAGGCCACCTGTGCTTCAGACCCCACTTGCTCAAGCCACTAACAAAGGTGGGCTTCGTGGCCTTGAGGAGTTAAGCCTGTGTCCTCGCCTGTAAAATGCAAACACAGAAGCGACGACATCTATTTAATAAGGTTGTAGTAAGGATGAATGAGGTAATGCACAGAAAATGCCTAACCCACGGTAAAGGTACCCTAAGTCACCGCCTTTAAACCTCACAAGATAGTAGAGAGAAATAAACTGAGTTTCCACGCATAAATGGCCCGACACAGAGACTCTCCATTCCCTACTTCCCACCCCTAAACACACAAACTCACACACACACACACACACACTCACACACTCATTAAAAGGCATGAAGTTGCAGGGTGAGTGTATCTGCTGCCCCCTTACGGCCAGAGACAAGAATCACACTGTTCTCCTTTCCTAGGAGCCCAGAACCTGAACTCCAGGTGAAAAACCACCACGCTAGCCCTGCTCTTTCTTCTCTCTTCCATATTTCCCAACTTACCAAAAAAAAAAAAAAAAAAAAAAAAACTACTGAGCAGATAAAATAATCTCAGTTCTCCAATCTCTCAACGAAATTCCCTCAGCAGGGACAGAAATCTGCAGATCTGCAGGGGAGGTAAGGGAGATGCTACTTTGAGCAGGTTTCACCTCCTAGAGCCAGTTTCTTCTTTGCAAAATAGAGATAAAAGCTGCCTCACTGAGGTCTTGTGAGGATTAAATGATATCCTGTATGTAAAACACTAGCACAGATACTAGCACAGTGTCTGGCATACAGAGTAGCTACTCAATAAGTAATTCCAGATAATAATCACCCTGGTGGCCAAACACAGTAGCTCCCATGTGAAATCCCAGCTACTGGGGAGGCTGAGGCAGGAGGATCACTTGAGGCCAAAGATTCGAGACCGGACCAGGCAACATAGTGAGACAGACCCCCACCTCAAAAAAAGGAAAAAAAAAAAAAAAAGAATTGGCCTGAGGAGACTCTTCTCTAACTCATAAGACCCTTTCTTTTAAAGAGGAGGAAACTGAGGCCCATAAAAAGGGAGAGATTTGGCCAGGGTCTCGGAAATCAGACCCTGATCAGTAGCTGAACCCAGACTGGAGCTCAAGCCTCCAGAGGAAGGGGAAGGAGAAAAGGAATATTTCAGCTCCCCTAGCTGCTGGGCAGGACACTGTCACTTTGCCAGGCTCCTCTTCCTGGGTCCCCACCTCCCTGGACATGCTTGGCCTTCCTCACACCTTCCTCACCTCTGCACTCTCATGGACCACAGGACAATGCAGAAAGGGAACTCTGCTATTTTATTTGTTATGTGAAAGAGTCTGGGTGCTTGTCGGGTGCAGCTAGATGGTCAGTCCCTGAAGGCAAACAGGAGGCCTAAGAGGACACCCCAAGCAGGACCTTGCCTGGAGGATGCTGCACCAACAATCTGAGACTTTTCTAAGATGTTGAGGACCTCGGTCACTTTGATGCTCCCAATATGATGAAAATCCGCTAAAAGCTGGTTATGTTCACGAGCACAGCCCATGAGGAGAAAGGTGGTATTGAGAAACCCTGTAAGGAAGACAGGGAGAAGTCAGGAACACTTTCAAGACTCAAGAGCCCTGCCTTTAGCCAGGCGCAGTGGCTCACCCCGTAATCCCAGCACTTTGGGAGGCCGAGGCAGGTGGATCACTAGAGGACTTGAGGCCAGGAGGTCCAGACTAGCCTGGCCAACATGGCAAAACCCCATCTCCCTTAAAAATACAAAAATTAGCCAGGCATGGTGGCACATGCCTATAATCTCAGCTACTTAGGAGGCTGGGGTATGAGAATCACTTGAACCTAGGAGGCAGAGGTTGCAGTGAGCCGAGATCGGACCACTGCACTCCAGCCTGAGCAACAGAGCAAGACTCCATCTCAAAATAAATAAATAAATAAATAAATAAATAAATAAATAAATAAAGACCCCTGCCTTCTTCCCAGAGGCCCCTCACAAACCAGAACACCTGCTCTCCCATCAGAGACTTAGGCACCAGGCACCTTCCCCTTCTTCCTTGGAATTCATGCGCCCTGTCCCTTGCAACCCCAATCCCATCTCCGGATCCCACCAGCTTCTCTGAGATGTGAAGCTGCTGGACAACACCTGGCAGAGTAGGCATTTGATAAATAAAATTCCTTTCTTCTCACCTGCCTGAAGTTTTAAGGTGGAACTGTAACACGTAGAGGCAGCCAAGGGGCAAGAATCAGTGGTGACAAAATTTGGGAGGCAATCCCTCGTGTGCTCGCCCACACAGGTCGGGCAGCTACGGGAAGCAGATATGATAGACTTAGGAGCGCTGGCCTTGAGTTTCACAAAAGGCTCCAAACTGGTGAGGTTGTTGCAGAGATAAGACCGGCAGACGCGACTGTAGGAGGCAATGGACACTCCCGGTGGGGAGACAAGGTAGGAGATTTGCGCGGGGTAAGATGAAGATGAGCTGCAGCCTTTAAAGCCCACAACTCCCCTTGCAGTCCCTGAGGAGCAGAGGATTGAGAGAGCTCGGATCAGTGTCACTGGCCTCATCCAGAGTCCTCCCTCCCCCTAGCTCTTTCTGCACCCACCCTGCCTGTCACAATCTTTGCCTCCCTCCCCAACCCGTGTCCACTCAGTGCAGCTGCACAGGGCTCAGATGCTGGGGTCTCCATCTTGATCTCCTCATTCTTCCTGTGCAGGACAACCCCCGCCCCCACTCCTCTCTCCCTTGTGCCCTCCTCCAAGGATCTGTCCACCTCCATTCTACCCACTTATCCAGCCCACACCACAACCAGTGGAGCTGTGCTCCTCTCCTGCCAGTGTCTGACATTATCCAGAACATAAATAATGGCCAGGCACAGTGGCTCATGCCTGTAATCCTGACACTTTGGGAGGCCAAGGTGGGCAGATCACTTGAGCTCAGGAGTTTGAGACCAGCCTGGGCAACATAGTAAGACTCCCCATCTCAAAAAAAAAATTGTTTATATATTTAGTAACTATGCGGAATTCCAGTCTAGAGTCCCTGGGTGCTGGGAGCAGAGCTGGGGGTCAGAAGAGCAAGCAAAAGGAAATGGATCAAACTTAACCTGCTTCACCTGTCTCAATGAACACTAGCGTCTCCTCGCAGCCCTCTTGCAGCTTACACACCATGTTCCTCATCAGAAGCCACTTCCAGTTATGGAAAGCAACAGCTCTGAATCTTGAGGCTGTTGCTTCATAGCACAAAAGAGCTCCAACCCCTAAAAAGAGAATGCTCTCCCAATCATTGGCCCCTCACATCACCTTCTGAGCCCTTGAACTGCCAACCAAGAGTTCAGTCCCCATAGGTCCTGTCCCCAGCGAAACCTAGATACCCAGCCCTCCTTCCACCAGTGACATGAATCCAGCCTCCCACCTTTCTGGGTCTTATAGCATCCAGCCCCACAGGACATACGAGGCAGAGTGGAGATGGCCCCCAGAAGGCAGAACAGCTGCACAAGTCTCAAATGCTGGGGTCCCATGGTCCTGTGTCTGGGTCCTGGGTGCTAGAGGTCAGTCTGAAATCAGTTTCAGTCTGGATCCCAAGCTCAGTTCCTGTCAGTCCCCAAATTCTTTGTCCACCTGTCTCTGGGTCACTGTTTCTGGAGCAGAAAGTTGATTGCATCAGCTTCTGGGACATCGGCTCCCTCAGACCTTCTGGATCACAGGTCTTCCCATCTCCACTATCTGCCCTCCAGTCTAACCTGCACCACCCACCATGTTAGCTTCTCAAAGCAGGACTCTCACTCTCCCACTTACGTCCTCCCATTGGACAAGGTGCTGAGCAGAGAATCCTGGCTTATTGATAATGCAGGCTGTTCTCCAGCCAGAGGCAATGAGATCAGAGCAACAAATAGATGCTTCAAACTCGTGTGTGTGGGTGGGTGGGTGGGTGGGGGTGTGTGTGTGTGTGTGTATGTGTAAGTTAACATACCACTAAATAACCCTTGGTTCAATATGGAAATTTAAAAGTATTTAGAACTGAGGTCAGGAGTGGTGGCTCACGCCTGTAATCCCGTCACTTTGGGAGGCTGAGGCAGGCGGATCACCTGAGGTCAGGAGTCCAAGACCAGCCTGCCAACATGGTAAAACCCTGTCTCTACTAAAAAATATAAATTAGCCAGGGGTGGTGGCACGAGCCTATAGTGCCAGCTACTCAGGAGGCTGAAGCACGAGAATCGCTTGAACCTAGGAGGCGGGGGTTGCAGTGAACCAAGATCGCGCCACTGCACTCCAGCCTGGGCAACAGACAGGGACTCCATTTTTTAAAAAAAGTATTTAGAACTTAATAATAATAAACATACTACACAACACACACATTCACACACAGACATAGACACAGACACACACACACACACACACACATAAGTGCATGTAAAATCTGCTGAAAACTAAATAAGGTCTGAAGTCTAGTTAAAGAGTACTGTACACCAGCCCAGGCATCACGACAAAACGCCATCTCTACAAAATATACAAAAATTGGCCAGGCGTGGTGGCATGCACCTGTGGTCCCAGCCACTTGGGAGGCTGAGGTGGGAGGACGACTCAAGCCCCGGGGATGGAGGTTGCAGTGAGTAGAGATTATACAAACAGTATTGTACAAATGTCAATTTCCTGCTTGTATACTATGGTTATATAAGATGCCCCTATAGGGAAGCTGGAGGAAGGATTCAAGGGACTCTATGTACCACTTTTGCAACTTCCTGTAAACCAATAATCATTTCAAAATTAAAGGGTTTTTAAAATATATACATCGAAATTTGAGACACAGCTAATGCAGTATTTAGGAGTAAATTTATACTTTTAAATACATGTATCAGGAAATACGAAGCATTAAAAAATAAATATGTTCACGAATTAGTTCGAGAAATTGTATAAGGAGCAACAAAACAAATCTCTCCTACCCAATAAAAAATGGAAATAAAGATGATAGCAGAAATCAATGAAATAGTAAACAACAATAAACATCATTACAAAAAAGATCCATTTTATGAAAAGATTGAGTTAGTTCCCTGGCAAATCTGATCAAGGGAGATGATGCAGGCCGGCACAGTGGCTCATGCCTCTAATCCCAGTGCTTTGGGAGGCTGAGCCAGGAGGATCCCTTGAGGTCAGGAGTTCAAGACCAGCCTGGGCAACACAGTGGCTCATGCCGGTAATTCCAGTGCTTTGGGAGGCTGAGCCAGAAGGATTGCTCAAGGTCAGTAGTTTGAGACCAGCCTGGGCAACACCCTGTCTATACAAAAAAAAAAAGTTTAAAAATTAGCCAAGCATGGAGGTACCTGTAGTCCCAGCTACTCAGGAGGCTAATGTTGAAGGATCGCTTTAGCCTCAGAACACAAGGTCAGAAGTTCGAGACCAGCCTGGCCAACAAGGTGAAACACTGTCTCTACTAAAAATACAAAAATTAGCCAGGCATGGTGGCGCATGCCTGTAGTCCCAGCTACTACGGAGGCTGAGGCGGGAGGATCGCTTGAACCCGGAAGCTGGAGGTTGCAGTGAGCCGAGATCATGCCACTGCACTCCAGCCCAGGCAACGGAACAAGGCCCTGCCTCAAAAAAAAAAAAAAAAAAAAAAAAAACAAGCAAACAAACAAAAACAGTGAAGAAATGCACAAACCCAACAATAACCAGAGAAATGCAATCTATCAAGTTGTACATCTATCATACTGCTAAGGATCAGAAAGCTGGGAAAAGACAAGTGTTGGCAGGAATGTGGGGATAAAGCAATCCTTGGCCCCTGCTGCTCATGGGATTATGTGGAGGTTTGGGGAATAAGACACTATTTCTGGACTCTGAGAAACACAGGAGCTTACAGTTCTGACCAGGATCTCGGGCCCAAAGCAGCATTGCAGGGGTCTGACACTACATGATCAAATTGGGTTTATGAATACCCATTTCTAGTATGCCCTACATAGGTATTACAAAAATTTCCACCTTCATCTACAAAGGAACATGCACAATAATGCAGAATTTTCTTTTTTCTGAGACAGGGTCTCACTCTGTTGCCCAAGCTGGAGAGCAGTTGTGCTCACTGCAGCCCCCACCTGCCAGGCTCAAGCAATCCTCTCACATCAGCCACCCAAATAGCTGGGACTACAGGTCTGCGCCAACACACCTAGCTTTGTAGAGATGGGGTTTTTCCAAGTTGCCCCAGCTGTTATCAAACTCCTGGGCTCAAGCAATCTACTCACCTAGGCCTCCCAAAGTGCTGGGATTACAGGCATGAGCTCCCGTGCCCAGTGAATGCAGCATTATTGTGGTGATGGTAGGTTGAGACAATGGGAGCTTCCCTCTCTGAGACCAAGTGAATGCAAAACATGCTGGGGATGTACACTATGGAATATCACACAGGAGTTGGAAGCAGTTGATTAGACGTACATAGGATGTGAGGCAGGGCGCAGTGGCTCACGCCTGTAATCCCAGCACTTTGGGAGGCTGAGGCGGGCCGATCACTTGAGGTCAGGAGTTCAAGACCAGCCTGGTCAACATGGCAAAACCCCGACTCTACTAAAAATACAAAAATTAGTCGAGTGTGGTGGTGGGAGCCTGTAATCCCAGCTACTCAAGAGGCTGTGGCAGCAGGAGAATCACTTGAACCCGGGAGGTGGAGGGTGCAGTGAGCCAAGATCACACCATCGCACCCCAGCCTGGGCAGTAAGGAGGCCGAGACGGGCGGATCACCAAGTCAGGAGATCGAGACCATCCTGGCTGACCCGGTGAAACCCCGTCTCTACTAAAAATATACAAAAAACTAGCCGGGCGAGGTGGCGGGCGCCTGTAGTCCCAGCTACTCGGGACGCTGAGGCAGGAGAATGGCGTAAACCCGGGAGGCGGAGCTTGCAGTGAGCTGAGATCCGGCCACTGCACTCAAGCCTGGGCGACAGAGCGAGACTCCGTCTCAAAAAAAAAAAAAAAAAAAAAATGTACGCATGATGACAGAATGACAGAGTGTATACATGGATAGATTGTAAAAGCAGAATGTTGATTATTTTAAATAGTAGATAACACAGTATCACTTGCATAAATTAAAAACTCAAACACAGGTTGGGTGTGGTGGTTCATGCCTGTGATCCCAGCACTTTGGGAGGCCGAGGCAGGCAGTTCACTTCAGGCCAGGAGTTTGGGGCCAGACTGGCCAATATGGAAAAACCCCATCTCTTTAAAAAAAAAAAAAAAAAAAAAACAAACACTACACGCATCCTGGGAGAACACACACATAAACCAAAAGATACATATTATTAACCACTTCAGAATGAGAACTGCCTATAAGAAGGTTAGGGAATGAAAGTGGGGAATTGGTGGAAAATAACAACGTAGGAGGGGTACAACGATCATACACCTTGGCCTCAGAGACCCAGGTTGGAATCTTTACCCCTTCCCTTACTAGCTGTCCAATTTGTTGAACTCAGAGCCTACTACCTTGTTTATAAAATGGAGTATAATACATCTCATAGGGTCATTGTGAAGATCAATAAAATTATTATCATAAGTGTTAGGCAAATGCTAAGCTCTTTATAATTGTTAGTTACCCTGTTCCTCCACCACCATCCCTCCCTCCCACACCCACTTCCTCTCACTCTCTCTCCACTACCTAAAGGATCAAGTTCATCCTCTTTAGCTGGCCTTTAAGCCTCCCCCGACGCCACCCCACCCCAGATCAGCGCCACCCAACCTTTCCAATTTTATCTAGGACAGCTCCCCTGCCCAGCAGTCCAGCTAGAGGTCACGTCGGCCACCCTTTTCTGTCTGCAGTGCCTCAGACACACATGCTCTGTAACCCATAAATCTGTGGCCAAGAAAGGTGCTAAGACCCACAGAAAAGCTGGGACACAGGTAAGAGAAACGAAGGCTGACAAAGGATCTCAGGGCGGCGGGGACTAGGCCAATCAGAGAAGATGGCACACGCCAGCCTGAGATGCAGAACAACTGGACTCAACGAGCTGAGTACAAGTGGAGACGCAACCAGAAAAGACTGAAATGAAATTCTCAAGCAAAAAAAAAAAAAAAAAAAGGATGGAGCAGTAGTCAAGAGGGGATGCCACCCCTACAAAAGACAAATTGATGGAATGGAACCTTGCAGGGAAACAGAGGACCAGCAGAGAGAGGGAGGCGTAGGAAAATGAGGAGTGGGGCACAAAGGCGGGGTTCTCAGGGAGAAGAGGAGTCGATCTCAGAGGGGGGAAAAAGGGACACAGCGGGCTGCACAGAGAAAAGGGGCCAAGGCAGAGAAGATGGCGGGATGGCGTGAGGCGGAGCTCACATAGATACCCAGAGAAGGCGACGATTACACAGAGGAGCCCCCAGAGGGGTGAACTCTTGAGGAAGATGAACGCGGAGGGTGGAGCTAGCCGGAAATTCAGAAAAACTAGAGGCGTCCCTAGCGAAGGAAGCAGGGAAGGGGCCAGGCTATCAGGGAATGAAGCACGGCAGAAAATAGGTCCGAGAGAAAGGGAAAATCAGAGATTAGGAAAATCACAACCGACACAAAGGCAGCTTGGGAGACACAAGGAAAGGAGTGCAATCTGAGGAAGGAGGGCCCGCTAAGCAAGCAGGGAAATCACACGGCTGGGAGAGAACGCATAAAAGAAGGGTAGCTCAGGAGTTGTGGGGCACCGGAAGAGAAATAATAGAAAACGCGGGCGTCCACGCAGCAAAAACAAGCCACTCGCGAAGTTTAGGTAGAAGGCAAGCGAAGGCCAGAAGCGAGGCTACTGGGCAGACCGGGCTTAGTCAACGCCCCGGGGGCGGGGCCAGGCGGGCCGTTCCTGGGGGGCGGGGCCAGCCTCGGTCCAAGAGGGGGTACTCGACGCCCCATTGGCCACCTGCCTTGAAAGAGGAAAGACAGTCTGGCCAGGCATGACGCGCGGAGGGAGGGGCAGGGGTGGTGCGAGGCTCAACTCGAAGCGCTATTGGCAGGACTGATAGTCTTGCGCGCCAAGAAGCTGGCAGAAGGGAAGGGGCGGGACATCAGTTCAGGATCTCAAACCGCATTGGTCGTCTGCCTGGGCGGACAGAGGCGATGCTTGAAGTTCATTGGTCCTTGTAAGACAGGGCAAGAAAAGCAGCGCGAGCTTGGCCGTTCCTCTGGCCACTTTCTCGCAGTGTCCTTGGCGTCTTCTTGACTGAATCTGACTCCATTGGAGGCTGTGGTAACCGTGAACCAGCTGCACGAACACGGCCCCTCCTGCCTTTCCGTCCTCCTCCCTCTTAGCTGGACTCCCTACCCCAGACATCCCCTCGCCTCCCCCTCGCGCCCCTCCCGCCCTCGCGCCCCCTCTCCCCTTCCCCGCCTCGCGGGCCCCTTGGCGCGTTCCCCGTGCTCCACTCGTTCCCTGGGGCACAGGAAGGGGGGAGGGGGGAATGCATGAAATTGTTAGGAGTGGGCACAGGAGCAGGAAGTGCTGGACACAGCAACTGCACGGGTTTACGCAAAAACCTGAATAATGTGTGGGCGCAAGAGAGACATTAGTTCCCCGAGGAGAAGGTTTTTGGCCCAGATCAGGGCCTAGCACATGACAGAGGCTCAGTAACCATTTGTGGAAGGAATGAAGGAATGAAGGAAAATAACTTGAAAGTGGGGCAGGTGGCGGGTGTGGTGGCTCACGCCTGTAATCCCAACACTTTGGGAGGCCGAAGCAGGCAGGTCACTTGAGGTCAGGAATTCAAGATCAGCCTGGCCAACATGGTGAAACCTGTCTCTACTAAAAATACAAAAATTAGATGGGCATGGTGGCCCAGGCCTGTAATCCCAGATACTTGGGAGGCTGAGGCAGGAGAATTGCTTGAACCCAGGAGGTGGAGGTTGCAGTGAGCCGGGATCACACCACTGCACTCCAGCCTGGGCTACAGAGCAAGACTCCATCTCAAAACAAAAAAAAAAGAAAGTGGGACAGGGGAGCCGAGCGCAGTGGCTCCAGCCTGTGGTCCCAGCTACTCGGGAGGCTGCGGCGGGAGGATTGCTTGAGCTCAGGAGGTGCAGGCTGCAGTGAGCCATGATCGGGCCACTGCGCTCCAGCCTGGGCAACAGAGCGAGACCCTGTCAATAAAAAAAAAAAAAAGTGGAGCAGGGAATCCATGAGAAGAACGTAATTATTGGGGGTGTAAGAGAGGGTTCTGATTTAAAGGGGTACAAGAACAAAAGACTGAAGGAATGCAAGGAGGCAGTTGCTTTGCAGGGCATAGATGAGACTAAGAATTGAAATTGAACTAAGAATTGAAAAGGGCATAAAACTACTGGTAGGCATTGGATAAATGCATGACAGTGGGGTGAGTGTTATTGAAGAGGATGCCAGGAAACACTGTTGGGATGGAACAGGGTGCTTGTGAAAAGGGGGTGTAGTACTCGCTGAAGCGGTATGGGAGGACATGAGTAGGCCAGAACCTGGGATGTGTGTGTGGGTGGGAAGGTGTTTGGACTGAAAGAAAAGAATGTTTGAATTGAAAGAATACAGAAGGCCAGGCACGGCAGCTCATGCCTGTGATCCTAGCACTGTGTGAGGCCAAGGCAGGAGGATCGCTTGAGCCCAGGAGTTCGAGACCAGCCTGGGAAACATAGTGAGACCTTGTCTCTATGAAAATAAAAATAAACAATTTTTTAAAATAAATTTTTTTTGACACGGAGTCTTGCTCTGTCACTGAGGCTAGAGTGCAGTGGCACGATCACAGCTCACTGCCAGCTCCGCCTCCCGGGTTCATGCCATTCTCCTGCCTCAGCCTCCCAAGTAGCTGGGACTACAGGCGCCCACTGACACGCCCAGCTAATTTTTTGTATTTTTAGTAGAGACGGGGTTTCACCGTGTTAACCAGGATGATCTCGATCTCCTGACCTCGTGATCCGCCTCCCAAAGTGCTGGGATTACAGGCTTGAGCCACTGCTCCCGGCCTAAAAAATTTTTAATTTAAAAAAGGGGGAGGAGAGCGCAGTGGCTGTAATTCCAGCACTTTGGGAGGCCGAGAGGCAGATCACTTGAGGCCAGGAATTCAAGACCAGCCTGGCCGACATGGTGAAACACCATCTCTACTAAACATACAAAAAAAAGAAAAAAATAGCCAGGCATGGTGGCTCATGCCTGTAATCCCAGCTACTTAGGAGGCTGAGGCAGGAGAATCGCTTGAACCTGGGTGGTGGAGGTTGCAGCAAGCCAAAATGATGGTGCCATGGCACTCCAGCCTGGGAGACAGAGTGAGACTCCATCTCAAAAAAAAAAAAAGAGGAAGAGGAGAGGGGTTTCTGAAGAAGGAAGATACCTGAGAAAGGTCATGGGGTAAAGAGGGGAAAAAGCCAGGGAAGAAGCCAGGATCAGGGCGGGGTCTAAAGAGGGGCAGAATGGAGACCTGCAGGTGTAGTCTCCAAGGCAGGAGGGTTGTTAGGGGCGGGCCCACCTGGCTATGCTCACCCTCCACTCCTGCCCCTAGATCCATGGAACCCAGTGACATGCCTGCTGGCTACCACTGCCCGTCAGACTCTGCCCCCCAGAATGAGACCAGAGACCCCCAGGGCACAGAGCTCATCCCCAGGAGAGCCATCAGCCGCTCTCCAACCTGCGCCCGCTGCCGCAACCACGGTGTCACCGCCCACCTCAAGGGCCACAAGCGCCTCTGCCTCTTCCAGGCTTGCGAGTGTCACAAATGTGTCCTCATCCTGTGAGTATGAGGTCTGGGAGGGGAGGAGGATGGGCCTCCTCCAAAGAGTGGCTGACCTTTGACTCGCAACTCCCCACTTTTAGGGAGCGCCGCAGGGTCATGGCTGCCCAGGTGGCCTTGCGTAGGCAGCAGGAGGCGCAGCTAAAGAAGCACCTGATGAGGAGAGGGGAAGCCTCTCCCAAAGCTCCCAACCACTTCAGAAAGGGAACCGCTCGACCACAGGTCCCCTGTGAGTGTCTCTGACCAGCGACGGGGCAGGGGTTTGGGTGTAGGAGGCAGATGTGGGGAAAAGAGGCCCAGCCCTGCTGCTGAATTGGTGTGCGACCTTGAACTAAGGGTTTCTACTCCCTCAGCCTCGGCTGTCCCAGCGTTGAGAGAAGTTCTGCAGCAAGTTCTGTGTGTCAAAAATGGGCTAGAGGCCAGGCGCAGTGGCTCACGCCTGTAATCCCAGCACTTTGGGAGGCTAAGGCAAGCAGACCACGAGGTCAAGAGATCGAGACCATCCTGGCCAATATGGTGAAACCCCGTCTCTACTAAAAATACAAAACTTGGGCCGGGCGCGGTGGCTCAAGCCTGTAATCCCAGCACTTTGGGAGGCCGAGACGGGCGGATCACGAGGTCAGGAGATCGAGACTATCCTGGCTAACCCGGTGAAACCCCATCTCTACTAAAAAATACAAAAAAAAAAAAAAACTAGTCAGGCGAGGTGGCGGGCGCCTGTAATCCCAGCTACTCGGGAGGCTGAGGCAGGAGAATGGCGTAAACCCGGGAGTCAGAGCTTGCAGTGAGCTGAGATCCGGCCACTGCACTCCAGTCTGGGCACAGAGCGAGACTCCATCTCAAAAAAAAAAAAAAAAAAAATACAAAACTTAGCTGGGCTTGGTGGCGCATGCCTGTAGTCCCAGCTGCTCAGAAGGCTGAAGCAGGAGAATCAGTTGAACCTGGGAGGTGGAAGTTGTAGTGAACCAAGATCACGCCACTGCACTCCAGTCTGGGCACAGAGCGAGACTCCGTCTCAAAAAAAAAAAAAAATACAAAACTTAGCTGGGCTTGGTGGCGCATGCCTGTAGTCCCAGCTGCTCAGAAGGCTGAAGCAGGAGAATCAGTTGAACCTGGGAGGTGGAAGTTGTAGTGAACCAAGATCACGCCACTGCACTCCAGCCTGGGCAACAGAGCAAGACTCCATCTCAAAAAAAAAAAAAGGGGCTAAATGGGGAAGATGAGAACTGTCTGGGGTTGGGGTAGGATAGGAGTCAGGAGAAAGGGCTTATTAGAGCTCTCTCTGGTCCTTCACAGCTGGAAAGGAGAACATAGCACCCCAGCCTCAGACCCCCCATGGGGCAGTCCTGCTGGCACCAACACCTCCTGGGAAGGTAAGGAGAGGCTGGGGCCTGAGAAAGTATCTCCCACCCTAGTTCCTACCCAGACCCTTTCTTCTGTGCCCTCAACACCTGGGTTCTAGCCCCAGCCCTGGTTTGCTGTGTAATCTGGTCAAATCACTGCTCTTCTCTAGGCAAAATGAGGGGAAAATGAGGGCCTCCCAGCTCTAAAGTTTTGGGGTTCTGCCCGCATCCCAGAATACACTCAATCCTTCTTCAGCCTTGTACCCAACTCCAGCATGTGCCCTCTGCCCCTACAGAACTCCTGTGGGCCTCTGCTGCTCAGCCGTCCCCCGGAAGCCTTGCCCTTGTCCTGGACTCCGGTGCCTCCTGGCCCTTGGGTTCCTGGACACTGGCTGCCTCCAGGCCTCTCCATGCCACCACCAGTGGTGTGCCGCTTGCTGTACCAAGAACCTGCTCTCTCTCTGCCTCCCTTCCCTGGTAAGATGATAATTCAACATTCATTCAACAGATATTTGAGTGCCAATCTGCCACATATTGGAGAGGGAAGAGGAAGAAAGCACACATGGGGAGAGGGAGGAAAGAAACTATGACCGTGACCCCTATACACTCTGCATTCTTTTATTGTCATTAGGCTTTGACCCTGGCACCTCCCTCCAGCTGCCCACTCATGGGCCCTTCACCACCTGCCCAGGATCTCACCCAGTACTGACAGCTCCTCTTTCTGGAGAGCCCCAAGGGCCCCCTAGCCAACCCCGCACGTGAGTAGGGAGAGAAGGATGTGTGTCATGAGCCTAAGCCTGTGCTGTGTCCAACCACAGTGCTGGTGTCCAACCACAGTGGATAATAAAGATGAAAAGGTTTCTGACTAATAGGCAAGGCAGAGCTCTCCTAGTACTGCCATTTCCTAGCTGTGATGCTTTGGACAATTATCTTTACCTCTCTGAGCCTGTTTTTCTATCAGTAAATTGGAGACACTATTACTTACCTCTCTGGTTGTTGTAAGAATTAGCAGTAATGGACCGGGCTCGGTGGCTCAAGCCTGTAATCCCAGCACTTTGGGAGGCTGAGGTGGGCAGATCACGAGGTCAGGAGATCCAGACCATCGTGGCTAACACGATGAAACCCTGTCTCTACTAAAAATACAAAAAATTAGCCAGGCGTGGTGGCGGGTGCCTGTAGTCCCAGCTGCTCGGGAGGCTGAGGCAGGAGAATAGCGTGAACCCGGGAGGTGGAGCCTATAGTGAGCTGAGATTGCCACCTGCACTCCAGGGTGGGCGACAGAGCAAGACTCCATCTCAAAAAACAAACAAACAAAAGAATTAGCAATAATGTGTGGAATAGACCCTTTAATGGTAGCTGTTATATCTGCTTAGACAGATTTGATGGGGTAAGATTGCCTGCTGATATGGGGGCGCACCAAGAGTTTGAGACCACCTGAGTGAGACCTCATCTCTACCAAAAAATTAAAACAGCCAGGAATGGTGGTACACACCTGTTTTCCTAGCTACTTAGGAGGCTGAGGTGGGAAGATGGTGTAGGCCCAGGAATTCAAGCTTATGGTGAGCTATGATCACACCGCCACTGCACTCCAGCCTAGGTGACAGAGCAAGACCTTGTCTCAAAAAAAAAAAAAAAGAAAAAAAGACACCAGTGATTTCCCATAATCCTCACAGTAGCCCTGGGAGGAAAAAGCTGGCAAGGATTTTTACTTTACTGAAAACAAAATAAATCAAGACACAGCTTAATGGCCCAGCAGGCTCTCAGATTCCCAGATAAAAACATGGCAAAATCCTGCCCCTCTTTCAATGTGTGCATGTCTGTTCATGTGTTTAATCACCCTGGCATCTTCTATCCTTGTTTCTAGACACTCAACTCTGATACTCCAGTCCTGTGGCACCCCAGACCCTCTTCAGCTACAGCCACAGGTCCTGGGAAAGAAGTGGGATCTAGGGTCCTGGGAGGAGGTTGAGCCTGGGGAAGGGAAAAGCAGGAAACTGAAGGAAGCAGGGGCTGAGGAACACTTAGAGGGTAGGCAGAAGGTGGGGTTCCCAGTCTGCTTGTCTCCCTTTCCCTTGCAGGCCTCTGGAGCCTCTCGCCTGGCCCGGACATCTGCCCCCTCAGAGCGGCAGCTGCAGCAAGAGGCAGCTGAAGCCCTCGTGGGGCTGAAAGATTCATCCCAGGCTCCTCGTGTGACCCCTTCTGTGCCCCCTAACCCTGCCTGGATCTCCCTGCTTCACCCCTGTGGCCCACCAGGTAATGTGTTCCATGAAAGGAGAGGATGGGATAGGGATGGCTGGGAAATGGAGGTCACTGAAGTACACAGGGACTAACCAAGGAGATGAGGGGGTCAGCAGGTTGAACATCTTCAGGCCCAGGACCCCAGGCTCCTCAGCGTGGCCCCTGGGATTGCAGTTGAGAGTTATTCAGTGAATCAATTTTATCAGTTTGGCACTTGACAGCAAATTTCTTGATATCAAGGAAAGTGGGGCCCTGAGAAAGGCAGGGACTTGCCTAAGGGCATATAGCAAGACAGTGGTAGGGAACCCAACACTCTGTCTCTGGACCCAGGCTGCCTGCTGAAGTCTGGAGTGGGGTCTGGCCTGGGAGGAGGTCTGATAAGTGCCTTCAAGGAGCTTCCGTTCTAGTTGGGGAACCTGGATGCCTTCACAAGGCTCAGTGACAAACCTGGAGAAGACTGGAGGAACCTTGAAGAGTGAGAAACACCTAGGGGGACAGACAGGGAAAGCTGCGAATTCTCCTGTCCAAATAGTGAATCGGACAAACTGGCTTGGAGCAACTGCCAGAACAGAGGGAAAGGAGGCTGGAGAGGCTTCTGATATTGGAGACCCGGCATGCCAGGCTTAGGTGTCTAGACCAGCAACTGTACATGAAGGGGAGCCAGGGAACATTTCTGAACTAAGCAAGGACAAACTCAGAGACCCTGAGCTTTAGAAAGACAAGTAGATGGCTTTGATGAAGGGTTTGGAGGAGGCAAGACTAGAGGTGGAAAAATTAGCAAGGAGGTCTGTGAAATCATCCAGGAGAACAATGATGAGGCCTGGATTAGATTCGGTAAAAAGAGGGGGTTGCTAGGAGGAAAAACGGATGTGACCTGATCCTGCCCGTTCCTTCTTGCCTGTAGCTCCTGCTGGAGGAAGAGGATTCCAGCCTGTTGGCCCCTGTCTTCGACCCAGCCCAGCCCCCTCCGTTGCTCTGCATATTGGCCGTCTGGGGTCCATCTCCCTCCTGAGCTAGAAACCTGGAGATGGAGGCTGCCTTGCTGTGGCAGGGAGGTGACAGCCTGCTGGCACTGTATATTTAGTGTTTTACTTAGGGATTTATGCATGGAATTTAATGTAGTACAAGCTTTGGGCTTTTTTGTTTGTTTGTTTAAGCTTTCAGGTGCTTCATTAGTTTTCAGTTCCTTTGGTAGTGTGGGTATTTCCTTGGCTGACGGTGGATATTCTTCTACCCTTCTTGGGTCCTGGGATCTCTTGAAATCCCCAATAAAGAGAGAGTTGTGCTATTTAGGCTGACCAATATCTATAAACGTGTTTGCATGAGTTTACATCCCAGGATTCCATGATTCTGTACGTACCTATGCACTCATGTCTGTCTCCATGCATGTGAAAACAGTAGAGTGTTTTCATTTTGTGTCTAGGTTTGTGTGAGTAAGCAAGAAATAAACCTTTGTTGTTTTAAGCCACTGAGATTTGGGGATTGTTACCACAGCCTAACCTAGTCTATCCGGACTGACAGAAAGGACTTGTTCAATTCACTTCTCAAAGTGAAAAATCAGTTATCCAATAGCTACCATAGATAAACACAAACTTGGATTTTTTTCTTTGTCCAAATAAGAAAAAATGATGTAAAGAAATAGCGGGGGATTCACTGATTAATTTCTAGTTCTGTGCCAGGCATAGACAGTTTCCAGCTGTCTAGAGGGGCTACAAATCGAAATGCCTACAGGGCTGAGCAGATCAAATAAATGAGTAAAGAAGGCCAGATGGACCCTGGCAAACTGAGAATGGATGCCCTGACTAAGGAGCAGCCTCCATTTGGCCCTAGCAGATTACTGCCAGGTGAGAATGTGGACTCAGTGTTGCTTCATCTTCTGATTTTTTCAAGAGAAACCGGAAAACTAGATTTCCATGTAAAACATCTTAATTTTCAAATGTTGGCTCAGTTTTCTTCTTTAAATTCTATACGTGCCAAATAAAACATATTTTCAGGCTAGCTTTGGCCAATGGAATACCAACTTGATACTAATCTAACATGACATTTTCCGGATGGGGAAATTGAGGCTAACCAGAAGAGAAAGAATCAAGTTAGTCTTTATCACAAGTTTTTCCTCAACTAGGGAGGTTCATGTGTCTAAGTTTCGAAGGATCCATAAAAGGTTAAGAAACACTTACTACCATTTATTGAGCACCCACTCTTATTTGATTCACATATCCTCACAGCAACCCTGGAAGCTATGCATGATGTTCCCATTTTACAAGTGAAGAAACAAGCTTAAAGAGGTAAAGTGACTTGCCCAAGCGTTTTAGGGGAAATTTCTAGGCAGAGATTAGAGGAGTGTTCCTTCTCTTTGCCAGGCTCCAAATTAGTTAATAATGTTTATAAAGCATTGGGCCAGGTGTGGTAGTTCACACCTGTAATCCCAGCACTTTGGGAGGCTGAAGCCCGAGGATCGCTTGAGCCCAGGAGTTTGAGACCGGCCTGAGTAACACAGGGAGACCGTGTCTCTATAAAAAAATAAATAAAAGCATAGAGTGAAAGATACACCACTCCTTTCCCCAATCAGGACTCCAGAAGACAGATACAAGTCAAGAGTTTTTCAAAAAAGTCTTTTATTTTTCTCCTCAAGGATATATGAAGAATAAGATCTTACCTGCATTTGTTTCTTAGTCCTCTGGTATCAAGTCCTTCTCCTTGAACCATTCCGTACACAGGAAAACCGGTTGAGCTATTCGAAAGATGTGAAGACCTGGAGACCCCCTTCCCACCCTTAGAAGGGGCTCAAGGGATGTGCTTGATCACTGATTCTTTTTCCTGATGTTATCTACACCCCTTGTTTTACTCAAGATGATTGATGGTGATGACATCCAATTACAACTTGTTCTTTCTTGTTTGGGATTTTGAGAGGATGGGTTTCTTCTTCTCCCTAATAGATTACAGAGTAACCTGCAGCGCTTCTCAGAAGGTACTGAGATATCAGGAGACCAAAGTCGTCTTCACTCCCCTTAGCTACAACTTAGACATATGATTGCTCCTTAATAGACCTGCCTAAGACTTGGTGTCCCATGCTTTCCTAGTGACAGATGACCAAGGCCACAAAGTCACAGAGAAAGGAAGCACTGGAACATGCAACATGGTTGAGACTCTGCTACTCAGCACTGACCAAGGGTCCTCTGTACACCAAGGTCACACAGCTGAGAAGGGTAAAAGAGAAAGTATAATTTGGGGTTAAAGGATGGCATGAAAAGGGGAGGAAAAGAGGAAGTGATGGAGATTGTGGGAAGGAGTAGACTAGAGAGCAGGCCCCTCTTTACAGGCCCTTCTCATTTCTCTGCAGTCCACCTCTCCTTCAGTACCTGGCCTGGGCAAGGCTTTTCACACCACTGGCCAGGCCAACTTTGTCTTTCAAATTGTTAGGGTCCCCCATTAGTGCCCGAGGGAAAGGGCCAGAGCTTCTGCAGATGTCAGTCTTAGGGAAAGGGGCAGATTTAAGAGTTGCTCATGCTTCTAAGCTGTTGCCTGTTCAAGTGCAGCACTCTTCACCTGTGGTTATAGGGAGCCAGTAGGCTCCTGGCCTCTTCTCAGCTCTGAGGGATTAAAGATAATAGACTGTGAGCACTGTTTCCTATATCGCCCCCTTTCCCACTTCCCAGTGCCAGGCAGGGAAAGGTATTGCCATGGTCCAATAAAGTACTGAGTAAGTCGTCTGCCTCCTAAGCCTTCTTTGTGTACCCTCTTGGCACTCTGCAGACTTAACCAATGAGGTCCCAAATATGAAGCACCGTCCCTGTTGCTCTCTCTCCTCACAAGACTCCTCCCCACAGCCACCCAGGTTTTATTTCAGGAGCTTATTTCACATTCTGCCCTTTGGGAGTCCATGCTCCTTTCACTTCAGCCCTATGTTAACTTGCTCCATTCCTGACCTCAATTCTAGTCCAACATCGAACTGACATCATACACTTATCCCCATCCAGCCTATACGTAGACCCTCATTGCTTGGTCCACATAGGCCTCATTCTGCACCCCTGTTCTATTGCGTAGCTGGCTTTGCAGCCCTGACACGTTTGCATAAATACAGTCCTATAACCCCTACCCTGCATGGGCCTTCACAAGATCCTGAACTCTTCACAAAAGCAAGGTTCATCCTTTTCATCCAACTCAAAATAATATGTTAAGCCTCTCAGGGAGAGTTCCCTATGTTCCCAAGAGGCCACTGGTCCCTACTTCATAGCCCTGATCACCCTGAGCTATACCTATCTATGTCTATCTATGTCTCCCCCTCAGAGAATAAGCACTCTCAGATCAGAGGGCCTGCCTGCAGCTCCTCCCTGGGAGCTCAGAATAAATGATTGAGTAAAATACATTCTGTCTGATTCCTTAGGAATTGTTTTTTTCCTCCTGAGTTAACACACTCCAATGCTGCCCCTCTGCTCATCAAAATATGAACTTTCTGACCTCAAACCATTTTTTCTAAGACAGTCTCTGTCACCCAGGCTGGAGTACAGTGGCACAGTCATGGCTCACTGCAGCCTCAACCTCCCAGGCTCAAGTGACCCTCCAGCCTCAACCTCCTGAGTAGCTGCGACTACAGGCATACACCTCTATGTGAGGCTAATTTTTATTTTTTGTAGAGACAGTGGCTCACTATGTTGCCCAGGCTGGTCTTGAATATCTGAGCTCAAGCGATCCGCCTGCCTCAGCCTCCCAAAGTGCTGGGATTAGAGTTGTTTTGTTTGTGTGTGTGTATTTTTGTTTCTTGTTGTTATATTAGGATTAGAGTTGTGAGCCACCGTACCCAACCAAAAAAAAAAAAAAGTTTATTAAAAACAACGGGGGCCAGATGCAATGGCTCACACCTCTAATCGCAGAACTTTTGGGAGGCCAAAGTGGGAGGATTGCTTGAGCTCAGGAGTTCGAGACCAGCGTGGGCAACGTGGCGAAACCCCTCTCTGCAAAAAATACAAAACTTAGCCAGGCATGGTGGCGTGCACCTGTAGTCCCAGCTACTCAGGAGGCTGAGGTGGGAGAATAGCTTGAGCCCAGGAGGTCAAGGATGCAGTGAGCCATGATTACACCACCGCACTCCAGCCTGGGTGACAGAGCAAGACTGTCTCATATATATGTGTGTGTGTGTATATGTGCGGAGAACATATAAACACACACACATATACCTATGTGTATTTGTGTGTGTGTATATATATATATTACATATGTTCATAGCAAAATTTAGTGGAAAGTACAGAATTTCCATATTCCCCATGCCGACACACAGGGATGGCCTCCCTTTCTATCAACATTCCACACCAGAGTGGTACCTTTGCTACAATCAAGGAACACAGTATTTATTACCCAAAGTCCGCAGTGTACATCAGTGTTCACTCTTGTTGTATGTTCTGCAAGTTTTGGCATATATGTAATGACACATAGCCACCATTACAGTTTCATAGAGAATAGTTTCATTGCCCTAAACAACACCCATTCATCCCTCCATCCCTCCAACCCGACAACCAATTATCATTTTATCATTTTATTGTCATCACAATTTTGCCTGTTTCCAGAATGTCATATAGTTGGAATCATACATTTGGATTGGCTTCTTTCACTTAGTAAGGCATTTGAGGTTCCACCATATCTTTTTTTTGGCGGGGTGGTGGGGAGGCGAGGCGGACAGGGTCCTGCTCTGGAGTACAATGTACTTGGCTCACTGCAACCTCTGCCTCCCAGGTTCAAGCAATTCTCGTGCCTCATCTTCCTGAGTAGCCGGGATTTCAGGCATGCACCACCACACCTAGCTAATTTTTGTATCTTTTAGTAGAGACGGAATTTCATCATGTTGGCCAGGATGGTCTCTAACTCCTGACCTCAAGTGATCTGCCCACCTCGGCCTCCCAAATCCACCATATCATTTCATGGCTTAATAGCTTCTTTTTTTTCTTTTTTCTTTTTTGAAATGGAGTCTCACTCTGTCACCCAGGCTGCAGTGCCGTGGCGCGATCTCAGCTCACTGCAACCTCCGCCTCCTGGGTTTAAGCGATTCTTCTGCCTCAGTCTCTGGAGTAGCTGGGACTGCAGGCACAGGCCGCCACGCCTGGCTGATTTTTTGTGTTTTAGTGGAGACAGGGTTTCACCGTGTCACCCAGGCTGTTCAAGAACTCCTAAGCTCAGGCAATCCACCCGTCTCAGTCTCCGAAAGTGCTGGGATTACAGGCGTAAACCACTGCTCCCGACCAGCTCATTTCTTTTTAGTGCTGAATGATATCCCACTGTTTGTAGGTACTACAGCCTCAACCCATTTTTAAAACTGTGTTTAAAGAGTTTATTGAGACCAGGTGCGGTGGCTCACACCTGTAATCCCAGCACTTTGAGAGGCCGAGGTGGGTGGATCACAAGGTCAGGAGATCAAGACCATTCTGGCTAACACGGTGAAACCCCGTCTCTACTAAAAATACAAAAAATTAACCGGGCATGGTGGCAGGCACCTGTGGTGCCAGCTACTAGGGAGGCTGAGGCAGGAGAATGGCATGAAACCAGGAGGCAGAGCTTGCAGTGAGCTGAGATCACGCCACTGCACTCCAGCCTAGGCAACAGAGCGAGACTCTGTCTAAAAAAAAAAAAAAAAAAAAAAAAAAGTTTATTGAAAGAGCTTGAGCATCTTCAGCTGTGGCTTCAAATTCGAGCTCAGGCTTTAACCTTATGTGACCCTGGACAAATGACTTGACTCTAAGGCTCAGTTGACTGGTCTATAACCACCTCACAGAGTTGTCAAATTATGAACCTGTAAAAACTAACATACAAAAATTAACACCAGGGACACAGTGCTAAGAAACTGTGTTCTCTAAAATCACAGACTGCCAGAATTTTGCTCTTTAAAATCATAATAGTGAGAATGGGACATCTCATTCTTACCTGGAAAGTCTAAGTCACTTTGACACAGAGAAGCAATCATGATCTCTAACTTGGGTGAGAGCTTCAGAGAAGTGGTTTTTGGAAACGACATTGTACATTTATCTAAACTTTCTAATGTCCAAGGAAACAGAATCCTGGGTCTGCTCCTAGCCCAGGCATGATGTTAACTCCATTGCATAAGTACATGCCTGCTTTGCCTTATGTCCATCAAAACTCTGCTTTATATAAATTTTACTTCACTCTTCCCAAAATCTTGTATTCACCGTCTCTTCCCTTGGTCAGGCACTCCAGAGTTCCTCTGGAGAGCTTTAAAAAAAAAAAAAAAAAGGCCGGGCACGGTGGCTTAAGCCTGTAATCCCAGCACTTTGGGAGGCTGAGACGGGCGGATCACGAGGTCAGGAGATCGAGACCATCCTGGCGAACACGGTGAAACCCCGTCTCTACTAAAAAAAATACAAAAAACTAGCCGGGCGAGGTGGCGGGCGCCTGTAGTCCCAGCTACTCGGGAGGCTGAGGCAGGAGAATGGCATAAACCCGGGAGGTGGAGCTTGCAGTGAGCTGAGGTCCGGCCACCGCACTCCAGCCTGGGCGACAGAGCAAGACTCCGTCTCAAAAAAAAAAAAAAAAAAATTAATGAAATGACTCAAATGAATTATGTGTAAATGATTCAGAACTGACATTAGAAATTATTAAAAGTGGGGGCCAGGCACAGTGGCTCACACCTGTCATCCCAGCACTTTGGGAGGCCTGGATCACCTGAGGTCAGGAGTTCTAGACCAGCCTGGCCAACACGATGAAAAACAGTCTCTATAAAAATACAAAAATTAGCCAGGTGTGGTGGCAGGCACCTGTAATCCCAGCTACTTGGGAGCCTGAGACCAGAGAATCGCTTGAACCTGGGAGGCGGAGGTTGCAGTGAACCAAGATCACATCATTGCACTCTGGCCTGGGCGACAGAGCAAGATGCCATCTCCAAAAAAAATTAAATAATAATTAATTAAATTATAAAAAGTGAATATAAATTACCCAAGTACATGGAGATTTCTAGTTAGACATGCATATATTACCCACTTTGAATACATATGCAAATACGTATGTGCTGGTTCTGGAAAAATAATTGAGATAATGAAAATATTTTCTCGGTTTTAGAAACAGTATGTGATAGGTTTCAACAACAGTCTACATGAATGTAAAACTCTGATTTAAATATATGATCTTATGCTAGAAGCATGGTTGGTTTTAATTTTTTTTTTTTTTTTTTTTTTTTTGAGACGGAGTCTCGCTCTGTCGCCGGGGCTGGAGCGCAGTGGCCGGATCTCAGCTCACTGCAAGCTCCGCCTCCCGGGTTTACGCCATTCTCCTGCCTCAGCCTCCTGTGTAGCTGGAACTACAGGCGCCCACCACCTCGCCCGGCTAGTTTTTTGTATTTTTTTAGTAGAGACGGGGTTTCACCGTGTTCGCCAGGATGGTCTCGATCTCCTGACCTCGTGATCCGCCCGTCTCGGCCTCCCAAAGTGCTGGGATTACAGGCTTGAGCCACCGCGCCCGGCCGGTTTTAATTTTTCTAATAGATATGAGTATTGGCTTATTAATAATTAACACATTTTGCAGCCACAGTATCAGTGTGGGGGAAAATTCTAATATTTGCTCTGTTTTAAATTCTCAAAGTCTTTCCAACATAAGAAAATAGCTACACACATTTCAGTGTTTCCTTCGTGCAACAAGTTAGCATAATTTTATTGGACTACATGTTATTTATTTGTTGGGTCTTGTAAGGATTAAATGAGATCATGCATGTAGCACTACGGGAACAGCCACATGATATATGTCCCAATAATATGTACCTGTGCCTGGCACTGAGCAGGCACTCAAAAAATATTTGTTAGAGCATGTGATGCGCCATGAACCAGAGCAGCGACTTTAAATGAGCAAATGGGGATCTCCCTCTTTTTTTTTTTTTAATGGTGACACAAGCCCTGAGAGGGCAAATGGACCACCTAAAGCTACACAGGTCAGCAGCAGGGCAGGTAAATCTAAATTGGCAAAGTTAGACTAACGGCTGAGCAAACAGACTCCGACACTAGAAGGCAGAGCTGAACTAACTTCTGCTAAGGTCCCGCCTCTGCCACTTTGTCCCGCCCTTATCTGCCCGCCCCGTCCAGCGCCTCATTCCCCTTTCGCTCGCCTCGGCCGTGCTGAAGCAACTTCCGCCCTGAGAAGGGTGGGGCTTCCGTCTCCCGCTCTCGCGACTCCTGGAGGTGAAGGACGGAAGATGACAGCCACATTTCTTCCTCGCCCTTTCCCTAGGTTCCTTGTCACAGTTCCGCCCTTACTACTCCCACTTCCGGCCGGGGAACAGCCACTTCCACCCGGAAAAGGGGTTGTTCCTCTGGGGGCGCCGGCTGTGGCCCACCCAACCTGCGCCGTATTTTCGCCTTCATAGTCTTCTCCACCATTGTTCCTTCCAGCTACGAACGACACAAACGAAGCCAAGTTCCCCCAGCTCCGAACAGGAGCTCTCTATCCTCTCTCTATTACACTCCTGGAGAAGGAAAGGCGGGAGGAAACCCAGGCCTCCACGCCCGACCCCTTGGCCCTCCCCTTTACCTCTCCACCTCTCACTACACACCCTCTCCTCTAGGCGGGGACGAATCCACATTCGCCCTGAGAGAGGCGGAGCCTCAGCTTCTACTCCCACCACCCCCGCTCTCGCGAGCTTTCGGAACTCTCGCGAGATCCGACGCCCGACTTGTGCGCCCGGGAAACCCCGTCGCTCCCTTTCCCCTGGCTGGCAGCGCGGAGGCCGCACGGTAAGCGGGTGCTCCGAGTTGGACCGGGTGCGAGGCGTCAGGGCCGGACGCCGCAGTCTCAGAGCGCGTGCCTGAGGGCCCGGAGGCGCCCGGCGCGGGCCCGTCCCGCCCCCTGGAGCCGCGGCCACGTGCGAGCGGCAGGCCCGGACATGCCCGGTCAGCGCCATCCGGGAACCGAGCGTGGGCCTTGGGGGGCAGCGGCGGGGTGCGTGAGGCGTGCGGAGTCCAAGGGCTGGAGAGTGGGTTCGCGCAGGATCCTCACACGTGGGGGTGGGCTTTGTTAGTACGATCCAAAGCGGCCGTGGACGTCGGTGAGCTCCTTCGGACCCGCAGGAGCTGGGGCCCGGCATTGAGGGGGCTGTGGGAAGTAACGGGGGTAACCCGGTTTAGGATGCCTTGGAGCGAAAGGAGTGGGGTGGGGTCCGGGTCCTTGGCAGTCGTCTCCGCCAGGCTTGTGTTCACATGCTTGACCTTCTCCCGCAGATGCCTGGAGTTACTGTAAAAGACGTGAACCAGCAGGAGTTCGTCAGAGCTCTGGCAGCCTTCCTCAAAAAGTGAGTTTGGGGATTGAGGTTCAAAGCGGGTGGAGGCTATCGCCTTGGCCCTGCCCGTCGGGCCCCAGTGTTTGCCGGTCCTGGCAGGGGAGGCTTGTTTGGGGCCTCCGTGGCTCATTTCAGTATCAGGCCTGGCTTGTGTTCCGGTTCCAGCCTCTCTCTGTACTCTGGACACACCATAGTTGTGTTGAGGGGAGGGCGTTTGAGATATGGGGTAGCTTGTGGAGATGACTGAATCGTGCTTTTCTGGCTGTTTTGGTCTTAGGTCCGGGAAGCTGAAAGTCCCCGAATGGGTCGACACCGTCAAGCTAGCCAAGCACAAAGAGCTTGCTCCCTACGATGAGAACTGGTTCTACACACGAGCTGGTGAGGAACTTGGGTCTTTGGCTGGAGAGTGGGGAACTGGGTGACCCCTGGCACCAACCGTACTTCCCCGTCTCCTCTGTTCTTTCCTGCCCCAGGAGGGAGAGAAACCCTTGGTTGGGTCGTCACTTGCTTTGTGTGATATGACATTCAATAACTTGATGACTCCAAGTTTTTATTACATTCTAAGAGCTTTGTTAGAGGAGGACCTGTGGCTTTGAGCTTCAGGGAAATCCAGAGACAGATGAGTGTTCATATTTTGCTTACAGAAGGTTTAATCCTTCCTATATACATGGAGTCAGACTCCCGTGGGTGTGGGTCCGTCTTTTACATCTGGCTGTGTGACCTTTGGCAAGTTGGTTAACCTGCCTGTGCCTCCACTTTCGCATCCCCAAAATGGGACCAATTATTGTACCAGTATGAGAGTATTGCGAGGATTGAATGAATTTAAAACAGAGTGTTTAGAACGTGTTTGTTGCATAACAGTTATTCAGGAAAAAGTCAGTTATCTTTACTATTGCTCAGACATGGCCTTCTCCATGTCTCGAACAGGTTGTTGCTAACTAAATGGTTGGAGATCTGGTCAGGTCAGTCTTCACTTTAAATCTTGACTTCTGACCTTATGGACACTCTGCGACCTCGTGCCAGCCCCATCTCTTTTCGATCTTCCAGTAACAACACTAGTCCTTGACTAGTGTTAGTTCTCACGTGTCTTGACGTTTCAGTACTCACTAAATCTTAACTGTCAGGAAGACCCAACAGGGTGGGCGGTGGTAGTACTGTGTTATGTCAAGGTGACAGCTTCAGCGCGGACCTCCACTGAGGGGCCTCCACCTCTCCAATCTTAAACCTCTCTCTGTGAAGTGGGGGCTCCATCCTGACCGCGGCTTGTCTCCAGATAGGTGGAAGCAGGGTTTGGAAGCAGGAGTAGGTGAGAAGCAGGGTTTGGAAGTCCTCAATGACCCTGAAGAGTTGGCCTTGGTACAGGTTGCTTGGCCCTTCAGAATATGAAGCATTTTGTAGATCGGTGGTACACTTGTGCCTCAAATGGCCATGCAGCCCAGTCTTTCAGGCCATGGAGAGGGCACAGAGGACCAGCATAACTCAAGCCACGGTCTCTGAGGACTGAAAGATGAACTTGCCGCGGTGGGTAGGGTTGCTGGCATCTCACCTACCCACCGTTCTTTTTAGACAGACGATGGGGCTGATGGAGAGAAGCTGATTTTCCTGGGCGCACAGCAGTGACAAGGCCTGGAAGAGACATATCCCTTCCACCTGTCCCCCCATCTTGCTTTGGCAGTGCCTCAAGGGTCAGTAGGTCAAAGCAGCTTTGGATCTAGGATTAGGAAAAATAATCTCATAGCATTTCTCATTTGCTGGGATGAAGACACATATTTTGCACATACCAAATACCTCCAAAGTAGGACTGTATATGTCTTTCGTACTTTTTTTTTTTTTTTAACCTGGGGAGGGATTAAGACCTTGGATAATAAACATAGTTGCATCTGCTGGTCATGGTAGAGTTGCTGTGGTCGGTTGCAGCCCACAGTGGCCCTGCCTGGAAACTTCAGGCAGGATGTGCATCTTCTGCCTGCCTACTGGTCTCTGTTACTTGGAGTACCCCAAAAGCCCCTTTTTCACCTCACTTGCCCAAGCTGTCCTTGCAGCATAGGATGGTTGTGTGGTAGACCAGAGGCTTATCATGTATATTTTTGTTGGGATATAGCCACCCCCGTGTATTTACATACACAAGGGTAGAATTGTAGTTGTGGCAGAAGCTGTAGCCTACCAAGCCTGAAATATTTCCTACCTGACCCTTTATTATTTATTTTCAGGGACAGGGTCTAGCCCTGTCACCCAGGTTGGAGTGCAGTGGCACAATTATAGCTCACTGCAGCCTCCTGGGCTCAAGTGATCCTCCTGCCCCACCCTCCTATGTAGCTGGGACTATAGGTGCCTACCAGTCACCATGCCTAGCTAATTTTTTTTATTTGTAGAGATGGAGTCTCGGTATGTTGAACTCCCAAGCTCAAGTAGCCCTCCTGCCTCAGCCTCCCAAAGCACCGGGATTACAGGCAAAGTTTACCAGCCTCTATTCTAGAGTTTAACATGTTCCACCCAGTTTGGCAATCAGCTTATACTAGTCATGGGAGTGATCTGTTTTACCAAAGAGGAAGGTGAGGTGCAGACAGGCAAAGTGACTTGCAGCAAGTCACCCTGGGAGGGCTTGGCAGGGCGGCTCTGTCCAAAACTAGGTTCCCTGCTATATTCCCTTTTTTTCTACTCACAGAGTCTGGCTCCGTCAGATTTGAGGCTACAGTGTGCTAAAGCTGTGGCCCTGCTGAGCAGGGCCAAATTATGTAGACCTGTAGGAATGAGTGTGAGGTAGACAGGTCTTAATCCTGGGGTTTAGGGGTAAAGAGGCCCATGGCAGAAGATGGGGCCCTCCTGAGGGTGGTCTGGAAATGGAGCAGAGCTGTAGGGGCAGGGCAAGGTAGAGGAAGAACCGCAAAGACTTGCTCTCACTGGACGTTCAAGGGATGGCCGCCATGGGTCTTTGTGAAGGGGGTGGTGCAGTGTAGCCCTGGGACAGCCTTTTTTGAGAGAGAGTCTTGCTCTGTCACCAGACTAGAGTACAGTGGCGCCGTCTCGGATCACTGCAACCTCTTCCTCCCAGGTTCAAGCAATTCTCCTGCCTCAGCCTCCTAAGTAGCTGGGACTACAGGCGCCCACCACCACACCCAACTAATTTTTGTATTTTTAGTAGAGGCGGGGTTTCACCATGTTGGCCAGGATGCTCTCGATCTCTTGACCTTGTGATCTGCCTGCCTCAGCGTCCCAAAGTGCTGGGATTACAGGCATGAGCTCCCACATCTGTCTGGATAAGCCTCTTGCTGTCTTAATTCTCTGAAGGACCTGCTGAAGATGGGGACGTTTGGTGTCCTGGTGTGCGTCTGAGAGCAGCCACTGAATTGGGATGCCTGAAAATATTTCTTGTAGGTTGGAGGCTGGTCCATCTCTGGCTCCTTCGTGGAGCTGGGCACCCACTTGTGCTGTGATAGTAGAAATAATGAGATCTGGGAGGCATCGCAGAAGTGAGTTAAGAGGTGAATCAAGGTCAGGAAAGTGGTTTCTTACAAGTTCGGCAGAGAAGGGTCAGCTAGGCTGTGCTGGGGGAGGAGTTCTTCCCTGCGTTTGACTCAGTAGGTCGGGATGGGACCACGGTCTGGACTTTGCTGAGCTGTGATGACTCCTGAGACGCTGTGCTTGGTGGTTGCCCCATGCTCAAGTCCAGAGGGACCCTCCCTCTTGGTGTAGCAGGAACACAACTGCTCTCCCTTGACCGTGAACTCACAGTAGAGTGGAGAGGGGCAGCCTCCGTTACAGTTCCAGGTACGGGGTGATTCCTGGACAGGGGTTCCTGAGAGGCGTGGGTTGCCATCCCAAGAATGCACACTGCAGAGGAGCAGAAGGCCTCTAGTGTGAAGGAACTGGAGGAGAACCTATTTGTGACAGCACCTTGCTCGCAATTGGCCCTCATGAGTACCAGCTAGGGTGGCCTGGATTTGTGCAGCTCCACTTCAAAAGGTGATGCTGGAACCTGGGTCTCTAGGGGTTGAGGAAAAAGGTCAGTGTTTTAATAGAACGCAGCATTTCAACTCTTACATTTTCCAATTTGTGAAGTTAATAACCCTCTCCCTTCTAGTGGGTCAGAAAAAAATAATTAGCATGAACTGGGATAGCAAGGGAGGCGCTTGTACTATCTGACCAAGGTTCTCCGTGCTAAAAGGTTTTTATACAGCCTTAAGAAAAATTTAAGCCTCCAATAAAGAACCTAATAGGCCTTTGGGAGGCCGAGGCCGGCGGAGCACTTGAGGTCAGGAGATCAAGACCCTCCTGGACAACATGGTGAAAGCCCATCTCTGCTAAAAATACAAAATTTAGCCGGGTGTGGTGGCAGGTGCCTCTAGCCCCAGCTACTCGGGAGGCTGAGACAGAAGAAGAATTGCTTGAACCCCGGAGGCAGAGGTTGCAGTAAGCCTGAGATCACACCACTGCACTCCAGCCTGGGCAACAGAGCCAGACTCTGTCTCAAAAAAAAAAAAAACCTAATAGGCTTTATGAGAGCTTGTTCTCTGCCAGTCACTATGCTCAAGCTTTAAGTGTCTCCTTTAGTACCACAACACAAACCACCTGGAGGATGGGTGGGTCCTGTGTCCCTCCTGAGGAAGAACAGTGTTAGGATTCAAGCCCCTGTCTGACAGCTCTGGATGCTGGTCCCAACCCAACAAGACTGAGGGTGAGTGTCCCATTTCTGGTGCACAGCTTCTTTGGGCATCTCTGTGTTTAGGAGTGTGTGCCTTACTCTTAAAAAGCAAGATAACGGGCCAGGTGCGGTGGTTCATGCCTGTAATCCCAGCACTTTGGGAGACCAAGGCAGGAAGATCATGAGGTCAGGAGATCGAGACCATCCTGGCTAACGTGGTGAAACCCCATCTCTACTAAAACTACAAAAAAAAAAAAGAAATCAGCCGGGCGTGGTGGCGGGTGCCTGTAGTCCCAGCTACTCAGGAGGCTGAGGCAAGAGAATGATGTGAACCCAGGAGGCGGAACTTGCAGTGAGCCTAGATCATGCCACTGCACTCCAGCCTGGGCAGAGCAAGACTCCGTCTCCAAAAAAAAAAGGCAAGATAACAGGAAAAGCTATTCTGCTTTCCCCAGTCCTGGGTACTGTAGTTCAAATGGGAGAGCAGCTCTCCGCCCAGAGCCCCAGGGCACAGCCAACCAACTATAGGGCCCAGAGGGATGGCAGCAGCTGCTGGGCATTTGAGCTGGTCTGAAAGGGTGGAGGTTTCCAGTGATGTCACTCTGTGGCAGAAAGATTGTGGGGGGTGGCTTATGCCAAGTGAGTCTGTCTATTGGTCCTGGTTATGGGCACTTATTACCAGGCAGTGGCGTAGGGAGTAGGTCCTGGAGTGAGGTGGGGATTTTAAAGTGAGCAGATGCCAGAGGTAGTGAGACAGCAGCAGGGCTGTGCTCTTGGCCCCCAGCAGAGCATGGTTGTACTGTCTCAGCTGGGGATTGGTTCCAGGATGAACCCCAATACCCAAGTCCACAGATGCTCATTCTTAATATAAAATGGTATAATATCAGGGCTGGAGGCCAGGTGCGGTGGCTCAAGCCTATATAACCAGCACTTTGGGAGGCTGAGGTGGGCGGATCACGAGTCCAGGAGATAGAGACCATCCTGGCTAACACGGTGAAATCCCGTCTCTACTAAAAATACAAAAAAATTAGCCAGGCGTGGTGGCAGGCGCCAGCTACTCTGGAGGCTGAGGCAGGAGAATGGCGTGAACCCAGGAGGCGGAGCTTGCAGTGAGCTGAGATGGCACCACTGCACTCCAGCCTGGGCAAGAGAGCGAGACTCCATCTCAAAAAAATGATATCGGGGCCGGCACAGTGACACCTGTAATCCCAGCACTTTGGGAGGCCAAGATGGGCAGATCACTTGACTCCAGGAGTTCAGCCAGAGCAACGTGGCAGAACCGGGTCTCTTCACAAGTTAGCTGCGCGTGGTGGCAGCGCCTGTAGTCCCGACTATTCAGGAGGTCAAAACTGCAGTGAGCTATTATCACTGCACTCCAGCCTGGGTGACAGAATGATGCTCTGTCTCAAAAAAAAAAAAAAAAAGTATAATATTTGCATATATCCTATGTAGATGTTTTACTTTTGAGACAGAATCTCACTCTGTCGCCCAGGCTGGAGTGCAGTGGCATGATCTTGGCTAACTGCAACCTTTGCCTCTCAGGTCCAAGTGATTCTCCTGCCTCGGCCTCCCAAGTAGCTGGGGTTACAGGGGGTGTGCCACCACACCTGGCTAATTTCTTGTAATTTCAGTAGAGATGGGGTTTCACCATGTTGGCCAGGCTGGTCTCGAATTCCTGACCTCAAGTGATTCTCCCGCCTCAGCCTCCCAAAGTGGTGGGATTACAGGCGTGAGCCACTGCGCCTGGCCTGATCCCATATATTTTAAATCATGTGTAGATTACTTATAGATTAATACAGGCCAGACATGGCACACACTTGTAGTCCCAGCTACTTAGGAGGCTGAGGCAAGAGGATTGCTTAAGCCCAGGAGTTCGAGGCTGCAGTGAGCTATGATCACACCATAACACTCCAGCCTGGGTGACAGAATGAGGCCCTTTTTTTTTTTTTATTTAAGAAATAAAAAGCACTAATGCCATGTAAATAATTGTTACACTGTTTTTAATTGTAGTGTTTTTCCCCTGAATATTTTTGATCCACCCTTGGTTGAGTCTGTGGATATGGAGGGCTGGCCATATCTAGACTTGATCTTAGGGCAGGAGGGGGCTGGTAACAAGCGGTGTGCAAGAACCATTTCTGGGCAGGAGCAGCCCACCCCACACAGAATACTGCCTGGCACTTGGCAATTACGGAAGCACCCCCAATTCCCCCCACTTGATCTTTAGAACTAGAGGACAGAAGTCACTTGAGCAGACTCAGACCAACTTGCCTGATCTCTGGGTCCCAGGAACAAACCAGACTGCTCTGAGCTCCAGACCTAGGTAGGACCATGTGGTGGCTGAAATCTGGATGCTTCCTGCATGTGGGCCCCAGTGCCATCACAGTGGCAGGACAGGGCAGTGCCTCCAGAGCTGTGTGACATGGAGCCAGTGAGTACCCTCTGGCGCCTTGGTTTCCGTCTTTAAAGGAGAGTAGCAGTTGACACACCCGTTGAGTCCTCACAGTAACCTCCTGGCCCTCAGGTGAAGCGGGGTGGAGAGATTGAAAAGCACTTGGCACGGGGCCTGGCAGATGTGTGCTCCAGTTAATAGAAGCGTGCAAGCATTTCTGGGGAGGCTGGTGTCTCAACTGGATTTTACAGAGCTTTTTTTGCAGGCAAGGAGGCTGGCTGGGGTGGACCAGGGACTTGCCCAAGCCAGCCTTCCCTGTGTCCGCAGAGGGGCTGGTACACATTCCAAGCTGGGGATATCCAGTGCACGGAGTGTCTGCCCTGCCCTTGTTATCCTGAGCTCTCCAGACTGAGGTGGCCCAGAGAGTGGCCATAGATCCCTTCACTCCTGCTTCTCTGGGGCCCATGGAGATGGTCACAGCTAGGCTCCACCCCTACATAACCTCAGGTTCAATTCAATAGCAGTGCTGCTGGGACAGTAACCACTAAAGAAATTGGTCCTGGAGATGGTGGGAGTGCCCGCCCAGGGTGCAGGGCTGCTTGTCAAGGAAGAACTAGCTGGGGGGTGGGTGAGGAGAGGGAGCTGTCAGTTTCTGGGTGTTAGTGTGTGTTTTCAGTTTCGCTTATAAAACAGTGAGAATTAGCTGTTTATACACAAGGAATTGTTTACTTGAGACCTTGATCAAGACCCTTAACTCAGATCTGTCTCTCACACTACCCCCAGCTTCCACAGCGCGGCACCTGTACCTCCGGGGTGGCGCTGGGGTTGGCTCCATGACCAAGATCTATGGGGGACGTCAGAGAAACGGCGTCATGCCCAGCCACTTCAGCCGAGGCTCCAAGAGTGTGGCTCGTCGGGTCCTCCAAGCCCTGGAGGGGCTGAAAATGGTGGAAAAGGACCAAGATGGGTAAGCAGGGTGGGGAGGGCTACATTGATGGAGCAGCCTTGGGGCCCAGTCATCACTTCCCCAACGAATTGGTCCTGCATAGTCTGCCCAACCCCTCGGGCCTCTCCTATCAGAGGCTGGCAGCAGGGGATTCTGCAGCAAAGCGAACAGCGAGGGGCCTCACCCCGACCTCTCTGGCTGACTAGCCCAGGCTCCAGGAAGGTAATTTAGCGACTGTCTGCTTTCATTAGCCTGCTCGTTAACTTTTCCCAATTGATTTTTCGGGGCTTTTGATCTAATGCTTGCACAAACGACACCCCGTCAGCTCCCAGGGGGGCTCCCACTACTGCCCCCACCTCGTTAGAATGCACCTGACTAAGGCCCTCACTGGGACTTGGCTGGCGGCAGGTGGCTTCTTGAGAAGCCTGGCTCACAACCAGGAGGGAGAGGGCTGAAAACAGGACCTGTGCTCGCGGGGGCCTGCATGACCCTTCCCTCCCCACAGGGGCCGCAAACTGACACCTCAGGGACAGAGAGATCTGGACAGAATCGCCGGACAGGTGAGGCTTACGTTTGGGGCGGGGTTGGGTCCCTTAGTCGCTGCCCAAGCATTTCCAAAGCCCATGCTTTGTCAGACTCCTCCGGAGGGCACTGCCCAAAGACAGGAGAAAGGAGAGTTCTGACTTTCCTGCTGGTGCTGCTTAGAAACTTGGAGGCAGGCTGGCTGCGGTGTCTCACCCCTGTAATCCCAGCACTTTGGGAGGCCGAGGCAGGTGATTTATCTGAGGTCAGGAGTTCAAGACCATTCTGACCAACATGGAGAAACCCCGTCTCTAGTAAAAATACAAAATTAGCCAGACATGATGGCACACGCCTGTAATCCCAGCTACTTGGGAGGCTGAGGCACAAGAATCGCTTGAACCCAGGAGGCGGAGGTTGCGGTGAGCCAAGATCACGCCATTGCTCCCCAGCCTGGGCAACAAGAGCGAAACTCAGTCTCAAAAAAAAAAAAAACTCGGAGGGAACTCCAGCCCAGGTGCCACTGGGCATAGCTGTACCCGCAGATGACTCCCCCTCCCCGGGTCAGCCTGCGCTGTTTCCCCTTAGTCCTCGTGCATACTGAGCATCACATGGGCTGCTTGGGAGAGGTGGAGATAGTGGGGCAGGTTCAGAACCCAGGTCTCCATTCAGATCCTGGCTGGCTGACACCCTGGGGCAGAGCGGCCACACCCCGGTGCCACAGTCTCCTGTCTTGGCCTCCCTGCGGCCAAAATCTACCCTTGGCCGCCTCAAGCATGGTAGTGAGGAGTCAGCGAGCTATAGTACAGCAGGAGTACCCAGAGCCTGGCATGAGCTCAATTCTGTATCACTGACTCAGGCATGCTATGAGCCTTGGAGTATTTTAGTCAGGTGTCACAAAAGAATGGAAGGTGTCAGCTCTCTAGGAGTTGGGGGTGGCCTGGAAGGAGGAGAAGCTCTCCCAGTGGACTCCACTCCGCCACTCCCTTCTCTTTTGAGACAGAATCTTGCTCTGTCGCCCAGGCTGGAGTGCGGTGGCGCGATCTCAGCTCACTGCAACCTCTGCCACCCGGGTTCAGGCAGTTCTCCTGTCTCAGCTTCCCGAGTAGCTGGGACTACAGGCACATGCCACCACACCCAGCTAGTTTTTATATTTTTAGCGGAGAGGGTTTCACCATATTGGTCAGGCTGGTCTTGAACCCTAGACCTCAGGTGATCCACCTGCCTCAGCCTTACAGAGTGCTGGGATTAAAGGTGTGAGCCACTGTGCCCAGCCACTCCCTTGAGACCCAGTTTCCGCGTCTGTGAAATGGGGAAATACCCACAGTGAGAATTAGATGGCATAGATGCATTTGAAACCACAAATCAGGGTGCCCACTTCTGGTGGGTAGTAGGTAGCTGTTACAGAGTGCCCCAGCAGAGACCCCCTTGACTAACTTTTATTCTTCCATCTTTTCCCACAGGTGGCAGCTGCCAACAAGAAGCATTAGAACAAACCATGCTGGATTAATAAATTGCCTCATTCGTAATCCTGGTCTGGGTCTCTTTTTTGAGTCTCTTGCTCTATTGCCCAGGCTGGAGTGCAGTGACGCCATCTCAGCTCACTGCAATATCCGGTTTCTGGGTTCAAGTGATAACTCCTGCCTCAGCCTCCCAAAGTGCTGGGATTACAGGTGTGAGCCACTGCGCCTGGTCTGGTTTGGGTCTTTTGATTTTCTTCAGGGGCATGAGGAAGAGGCGCCTCCTCCCTTCCCTTGGGTGAGAGGGTGCAGGGTGATTGGGTGGCTGTGTACCCGGCAGCCAGTAGGGCCTTCCCAGGTCAAACAGTTCCCATCTGGGTTTGGAGGAAGGACCCAGGGGCCCTTGCGGCTCACTGCCCCCACATCCTGTCTTTGCAATTCTCAGAAAGTGAGAAACGAAAGGATGGCTGTGTAAGCTGTGACCTCAGCTGGGCCTGGGCTGCAGAGGTGGCTTCCGCTGGAGTAAAGCAAGAGGGCCCAGGGTTCATGTTATTCCCTGGAAGGTGGAAAAGGACAGACCACCAGGGAGCCTCCACTGCAAACTGACCTTCGCTGCCTGCACTGGCTGGATGTTCCTTGAGCCTTCACTCTGCATCTGGGCAGTCTTCCAGCCCACTGAGAGTGGCAGTGGTAGGAAGCTGGTGGAAGCGGATCCCTCTGCATCAGTTGAGTTCCTAGGGTGGCCACATGGGGGCTGCCCAACCTTGGCAGTCCTGCACACAAGTAGGATGTGGTCTCCGCCCGTGATTGGGCACCTGGTCAGGCTGGCAGATCCAAATGGTGCCCAGTGGGCAGCTAGCTGTCCAACCCCTGGGGGGGCAAGCCAGGAAAGAACCTCTTAGGGCCCCCTGTGACCAGATGTCCCTCCCAGCTGGGAAGACTAAACTGGTTTGGCCAATACCTCCCAGGATTCCCCTGTCCAAATTATTCCTGGGATCTGACCCATTTCCTGAAAAGGGCCGAGCCTGGGTTTTAAAGTTCAAACTACTTGAGTTTAAATCACAACTCTGCCCCTAATCCCATGTAACCCTGTGCACCTTACTCCCCGCTAAGCCTTCCTCTCGTGTGTAACTCTGCTAACTCCTGAGAGACTGGACAAGATGCCATGGAGAGCCTTGGCTCTGAGTAGCTCTGCTGCTGGACAGTCAGTTGGCAGTCCCCAAATGTAAGGCATAAGAGTTTAAGAAGTATTGGCCTGAGCCGGGCGCGGTGGCTCAAGCCTGTAATCCCAGCACTTTGGGAGGCTGAGACGGGCGGATCATGAGGTCAGGAGATCGAGACCATCCTGGCGAACACGGTGAAACCCCGTCTCTACTAAAAAAATACAAAAAACTAGCCGGGCAAGGTGGCGAGCGCCTGTAGTCCCAGCTACTCAGGAGGCTGAGGCAGGAGAATGGCGTGAACCCGGGAGGCGGAGCTTGCAGTGAGCTGAGATCCGGCCACTGCACTCCAGCCTGGGCGACAGAGGAGACTCCGTCTCAAAAAAAAGTATTGGCCAGGCAGTGGCTCACACCTGTAATCCCAGCACTTTGGGATGCTGCGACGGGCCGATCGCCTGAGGTTGGGAGCTTGAGAACAGCCTGAACAACATAGAGAAACCCTGTCTCTACTAAAAATACAAAATTAGTTGGGCATGGTGGTGCGCGCCTGTAATCCCAGTTACTCAGGAGGCTGAGGCAGGAGAATCGCTTGAACCCTTGAGGCGGAGGTTGCGTTGGGCTGAAATCGTGCAATTGCACCCCAGCCTGGGCAACAAGAGTGAAACTTGTCTCCAAATAAAAAAAAAAATACAAAAAATAAATTAGCTGAGTATGGTGGTGCACGCCTGTAGTCCCAGCTACTCAAGAGGCTGAGGGCAGGAGAATCAATTGAATCTGGGAGGTGGAAGTTGCAGTGAGCAGAGATCACGCCACTGCACTCCAGCCTGGGCAACAGAGCGAAACTCCATTTCAAAAAAAGAAACACAAATGTTAAAAGCATCGTTGTTTACACTCAGCAACTCTGTGAAGTAAGTGCCTAAAAGTGCTTTGGAGGTAGGTAAAGTAAGCCATAGGGTGGGTAGCTTGCCAGATGTCCCACAGCTACAGCCATCGTTTGAACCCAAGCAACGCAGCTGCAGCCTGGACCTAGCCACTCCAGGGCTCTGTGCCTCAGAAAAGAGGCCCAAAGGGTTGCACTGTAGCTGCAGGCCAGTCACTCCTCTTTCTGGGCTCTAGTTTCGTCTTTTGACCATTAAGGATGAAAACATTTCCCAGAATTGACATGAGAACTCAATGCCAAGCGTCCGATTTGCGCAGCAGCGGGCACTGCGCATCCCAGGTAGGTAGGTAGCAGGGTGGAGGTGTCCAGAGCAGGCCTGCAATCCCGCAGCCGCACCGCTCCAGCCACTGGGGGGCAGTCGAGGGCCTAGAAAGAGGCTCAGCCACCTACGGCTCTTGAAGGTGAATTCCTAGGGCTTCCAGGTCTGGAGCCAGGCTTATTCCTGGGAGGGGGTGGTAACGGGGAATTGAAGTGCAGAGGGTCTACTGACCCCAGCAGAACACCTGGGGTCCTGGTCCCCAGGGCTACAGAACTGTCCTAGATACTGTGCCAAATGCACTGCAGAATATTCTTACAGTCTTACCAAGTGGGGGGTTTGTACCCACGTTACAGGAGAATAAACTGAGTTTCAGATGATCAGTCAGTTGGCAGAGCTGAGATGTAAAAGAATCCTGGAATCTTGAGGCCCAGGCTCTTCTGCGTGGGTGGCAATTGCACTTTTTTAAAATTCTGCACTCTAGGAGGCCGAGGTGGGCAGATCATTTGAGGTCAAGAGTTCGAGACCTTGGCCTGGAGCGGTGACTCACACCTGCAATCCCAACACTTGGAGAGGCCGAGGCAGGTGGATCACCTGAGGTCAGAAGTTCGAGACCAGCCTGGCCAACGTGGTGAAACCCGTCTCTACTAAAAAATACAAAAATTAGCCGGGTATAGTGGCAGGTGCCTGTAATCCCAGCTACTTCAGAGGGTGAGGCAGGAGAATCGCTTGAATGCAGGAGGCGGAGGTCACAGAGAGAGTGCACCATCACACTCCAGTCTGGACAACAAGAGTGAAATACCATCTCAAAAAAAAAAGAGTTCGAGACCAGCCTGGCCAACATGGTGAAATCCTGTGTCTATACAAAAAAAAAAAAAAATTGGCTGGGCATGGTGGTGCATACCTGTAATCCCAGCTACTTGGGAGGCTGAGGCAGGAGAACAGCTTGAACCCAGGAGGCAGAAGTTGCAGTGAGCCAAGATTGCACTGCCACTGCACTTCAGCCTGGGCAACACAGCAAGACTCCGTCTCAAAAAAAAAAATCTGAAATACTTCAGGCATGCAAGTATTCAGCATTCAGTATTCATAATGTAACAAAAACCTATGAAGCACCACCCAGTTTAAGTAACACCGGCAGGGCAGGGTGCAGTGCCCATAATCCCAGCACTTCGGGAGGCCAAGCCAGGAGAATCACTTGAGGTTAGGAGTTCCAGGCCAACCTGGGCAACACAGACCCCATCTTTACAAAAAATTTAAAAAATAGTCTGGGCGCAGTGGATCATGCCTGTAATCCCAGCACTTTTGGAGGCCAAGGTGAGCGGATCATGAGATCAGAGATCGAGACCATCCTGGCTAACAAAGTGAAACCCCGTCTCTACTAAAAATACAAAAATCAGCCGAGCGTGGTGGCATGTGCCTGTAGTCCCAGCTACTCAGGAGGCTGAGGCAGGAGAATCGCTTGAACCCGGGAGGCGGAGGTTGCAGTGAGCCAAGATCGTGCCATCGCACTCCAGCCTGGGCTACACAGTGAGACTGTGTCTCAAAAGAAAAAAAAAATCAAAAAAATAGCCGGGCATGGTGGTTGGTGTGCACCTGTAATCCCAGCTACTTGGGAAGCTGAGGCAAGAGAATCACTTGAGCACAGGAGTTTAAGGTTATGATTGTGCCACTGCACACCAGCCTTAGCGACAGAGAGAGGCCCTATCTCTTAAAAAAAAAAAAAAAAAAAAAAAAAAAAAAAAAAAAAAAGGCCGGGGGCGGTGGCTCACGCCTGTAATCCCAGCACTTTGGGAGGCTGAGGCGGGTGGATCGCTAGGTCAGGAGATAGAGACCATCCTGGCTAACACGGTGAAACCCTGTCTCTATTAAAAATACAAAAAATTAGCCGGGCGTGGTGGCGGGCGCCTGTAGTCCCAGCTACTCAGGAGGCTGAGGCAGGAGAATGGCGTAAACCCAGGAGGCGGAGCTTGCAGTGAACCGAGATTGCGCCACTGCACTCCAGCCTGGGCAACAGAGCGAGACTGTCTCAAAAAAAAAAAAAAAAGTGGCCAGCCACAGTGGCTCCCGCTTGTAATCCCAGCACTTTGGGAGGCTGAGGTGGATGGATTACCTGAGGTCAGGAGTTCGAGACCAGCCTGCCCAACATGGTGAAACCCGGTCTCTACAAAATTTAGCCAGGCGTGGTAGTGGCCACCTGTAATCCCAGTTACTCAGGCTGAGGCAGGAGAATCGCTTGAACCCGGGAGGCGGAGGTTGCGGTGAACCAAGATCACACCACTGCACTTTACCCTGGGTGACAGAGTGAGACTCCATCTCAAAAAAAAAAAAAAAAGTAACACAGGAAATAAAACCAAGACAAGCTCTCTGTGTGTCCCTCCCCAGACCCAACCCTGGCGTCCCCCAGAGGTAACCCCTCCCAGGAAATGGGCGTTTGCCACTCCCCTGCACGGGTCTACACCTCTACTACAAACGTGTGTCCCTAAGCAGCGCGTGCCTTTTGAAAACAAGTCAACTGTATCATGCTACAATATTTTTTCTGATGTTTGTGCTGTTTCTGAGACAGCCTTATGACGCCTTCCCCTATTCTGTAGCATTCTGTTGGCTCATTTTGCCACAGTGTATGCACCCATTCTCCCATGAATGGACTTTTCATTTGTTTCTCAATGTTTGCTACCAAAAATCTCCCTGCAATGAATTTATTTTATATATCCCTCGTATGTGTGTGTGAGGGTCCCCTAACTGCTCACAAATATCTCAGCAACTCCGCCCTCCCCACTCAGACCTCATTTCCCTCCTACCAGACATGCTCAAAGGAAACTGGGAGCAACACAAAGACGACTTTGAATCTCTGTTCACCACCCTTAGACTGTATGACACCAGCAAGTAACAACCTCCCCTCTCTGGCCTCAGTTTCCCCATCTGTAAAATGGGGGATGGCCTACCTTGCCCAGTCATGGCAGGTCAATATAAAACAACTTCTGGCTGTGTGCAGTGGCACATGCCTGTAATCCCAGCACTTTGGGAAGCCGAGGCAGGAGGATTGCTTGAGGACAGGAGTTCAAGACCAGCCTGGGCAATATAGCAAGATCCCATCTCTCTAAAAAAAAAAAGAAGAAAAATATATGTTATTATTATTATTATTTGAGATGGAGTTTCACTCTTGTCACCCAGGCTGGAGTGCAATGGTGTGATCTCAGCTCACTGCAACCTCCCCCTCCTGGGTTCAACTGATTCTCCTGCCTCAACCTCCTGAGTAGCTGGGATAACAGGCATGTGCCACTACATCCAGCTAATTTTTTTTTTTTTTTTTTTTTTTTTTTTTTTTTTCTGGAGACGGAGTCTCGCTCTGTCGCCCAGGCTGGAGTGCAGTGGCCGGATCTCGGCTCACTGCAAGCTCCGTCTCCCGGGTTCACGCCATTCTCCTGCCTCAGCCTCCCGAGTAGCTGGGACTACAGGCGCCCGCCACCGCGCCCGGCTAGGTTTTTTTTGTATTTTTTAGTAGAGACGGGGTTTCACTGTGTTAGCCAGGATGGTCTCGATCTCCTGACCTCGTGATCCGCCCGTCTCGGCCTCCCAAAGTGCTGGGATTACAGGCTTGAGCCACCGCGCCCGGCCAATTTTTGTATTTTTAATAGAGATGGGGTTTCACCATGTTGGCCAGGCTGGTCTCAAACTCTTGACTTCAGGTGATTCTCCCACCTCAGCCTCTCAAAGTGACTCTTGCTCCTGCCTGCCTCCGTGAGGCTGTAGACGCCCCTTCTCCTTCGCTGGGCTCCCTACAGCCCCACATTGGCCCAGCTTGGCACAGATACGATTTCTATAGGCATCTTTCCTGGCTCCCCTACCCTCTGCCTCCTCTTCCCTTTCCCTGAGCCCCCTTCCCTCTGCCTGTGCCCTCTCTGCAGCCTCCACATCTCTCCCCACCTCCCGCCACCATACCTGGCCTGAGCGTGAGCCACCATACCTGGCCTGTTTTTTAACAAAGAATTCCAGTAAAGAGCTGATCGTGGCTCTAACTCCTGGAATACCAGAAACACCATCTCATATCACATAATGAGACAGGGAGACATTCTGGTCCTCATCTCACAGATGAAAAATGTCAAGGTTCAAAGGATAAAAGTGCCCACCTAGTCACACGGGTACTCAGCCACAGGTCAGCCTGCCTTATTTATTCTTCATGAGCATTTATAGTGACTAACATTTACTGAGCGCCTACTATGGGCCATTTCTGTGCATGCAACAACCCCTTTTAAGTCCTTGTTTCTAATCAAGAAGCAAGGAAATGGGGTCAGGGAAGGGACAAGGTTTCCCCAAGTCCAGGCAGGGGCAGAGGTCAAGCTCAGAACCATCACCTGCCCACAGCACATGCCCAGGACTCAGGTTCCCTAGGCTTCCTTCCAAAGGCTCAGCAGTGACGAGCCAGCCCTTGAACCAGCCTCTTCCCCCACCCAAGCAGCCACCTCTCAGGGGAATTGTGGCCACCACAGGTGCAGGGAGCAGTTCCTCTCCACTCACAGCCTGAAGCCTACCCGGCAGGGGCTGTCCCCAGGCCCAACAAGTAAAGGGCCCAGCAGCGAGGGCCACTGGAGCCCATCTCCGGGGGGCTGGGCAGGAAGTAGGGTGGGGTTTGGGGTAGGGATCTGGTACCCGGGGACTGCTGCAACTCAAACTAACCAACCCACTAGGAGAAGATGCCTGGGGGTCCAGGAGTCCTCCAAGCTCTGCCTGCCACCATCTTCCTCTTCTTCCTGCTGTCTGCTGCCTACCTGGGTATGTGGCCAAAGGGCAGGAACTGGTGGGAGGTGGGGGAAGATGTGGAGGCTGCAGAGTGGGCACAGGCAGAGGGAAGGGGGCTCAGGGAAAGGGGAAGAGGAGGCAGAGGGTAGGGGAGCCAGGGAAGATGCCTATAGAAATCGTATCTGTGCCAAGCTGGGCCAATGTGGGGCTGGAGGGAGCCCAGTGAAGAAGGGGCGTCCACAGCCTCACGGAGGCAGGCAGGAGCAAGAGTCACCTCCCCCACCTCCTGCTCCCCACAGGCCAAAATAAGGAACTAAAGTTGCTCTTGACTGAGCACGAGGGCTGGGGACAGGAAGGGGACTTGAGGGTAGTAGCATTCAGCGTCTGTCAAGGGGAGAAAAAGCTTTATCTGCCTTAAACCTCAGGTGCCTCTCTGTGTTGGGAGTCCCTTCTGAGCACTGGGGGAACAGATGTCTCATAGATTCCTCCTCACCCGCTCAAGGACAGCTGGCAGGGGCTGTGGCCACGCTAACCCAGGAGTTCAGAGAAGAAGGTTCCCCACCCAAGCGGACACTGGGAGCAAGGATTGGAGCTCACGTCTGAGTCTTAAGCCCATGATGATAAGGGTGCTCGGCCCCTCTCCCCACCTCTTCCTCCTTCTCTCTTCCTCACTTCCCTCCTCCGCCTACCTCCAGAAGAGGGGGCCGGCCATGTGGGAGGCCTGGCTGAGAGCTGGGACTTCCCAGAGGAGCCCAGATTGGACACTGCAGCCAGCCTGAGCAGCCCGGTCTCACTCAGAGACACCCCCAGTCTCCACCCCGCTCTGACCCCCTTCGCTCACCAGCAATCCAGCCCGAGGACTGAACTCACCCCTGAGTTGACACATACAACTTACAGAGAATGAGGGCCAGGCACAGGGTCACAGGCCAGGGCAGGCCACAGACTGGCTCCTCAGCCCAGGCAGGGAGAGGCCAGGGAGCCATGAGTTTGAACCCAGTGCCACTCCTGACTGCCTGGTGATGCTGGCAAACCGCCAGCCCTCCCAGGGCCTCAGCCATCCCTCCTGTAAAATGGGGCTAAGGAGATAACCTACTTCTAGGGTTCTGTGAATGAATACACAAGAAAAAGCGCAAGGTGCAGGGCCTGGCTGAGGCTGGGGTGCAAAAATAGACCGGGAAGGCTGCGGGAGGAGGGGATGCCTGCACTGCTTCTGGAAGGAGCTGTCTGGACAGCGGTCCTCCAGTGCCTTGAACAAACATCCAAAATCCAGAGAGTTCACAGGGCCCAGAGCACAAAGTGGGTATGTGGGAGGGGGGCAAGAGATGGCGCTGCAGAGGTGAGAAGGGCCTCCCAGGGGTCTCACCATCCCAGGGAGTCTCATTCTCCTCCCCCAGGATGTCCTCACCCACCCCAACCAGTTCTGTCCTCTCTCCCTCCCCAGGGGCCTCTTCACTTTCCCGCATCCCCCTCTCCCCAGGATGCATCAGCCCCTGTCAGGGGCTGTCCCTCTCCCCCCCAACCCAGGAGAGTTCTCACCCTCCTCCCCTCCCCACCCAGAATAGTCCTCACCCTCCTCCCCCCCCCACCCAGGAGAGTCCTCACCCTCCTCCCCCCCCCACCCAGGAGAGTTCTCACCCTCCTCCCCTCCCCACCCAGGCATGTCCTCACCCTCCTCCCCCCCAACCCAGGAGAGTTCTCACCCTCCTCCCCTCCCCACCCAGAATAGTCCTCACCCTCCTCCCCCCCACTCAGGAGAGTCCTCACCCTCCTCCCCCCCCACCCAGGAGAGTTCTCACCCTCCTCCCCTCCCCACCCAGAATAGTCCTCACCCTCCTCCCCCCCACCCAGGAGAGTCCTCACCCTCCTCCCCCCCCACCCAGGAGAGTTCTCACCCTCCTCCCCTCCCCACCCAGAATAGTCCTCACCCTCCTCCCCCCCACCCAGGAGAGTCCTCACCCTCCTCCCCTCCCCACCCAGGAGAGTCCTCACCCTCCTCCCCCCCCACCCAGGAGAGTCCTCATCCTCCTCCCCCCCCACCCAGGAGAGTCCTCACCCTCCTCCCCCTCCACCCAGGAGAGTCCTCACCCTCCTCCCCCCCCACCCAGGAGAGTTCTCACCCTCCTCCCCTCCCCACCCAGAATAGTCCTCACCCTCCTCCCCCCCACCCAGGAGAGTCCTCACCCTCCTCCCCCCCACCCAGGAGAGTCCTCACCCTCCTCCCCTCCCCACCCAGGAGAGTCCTCACCCTCCTCCCCCCCCACCCAGGAGAGTCCTCACCCTCCTCCCCCCCCACCCAGGAGAGTCCTCACCCTCCTCCCCCCCCACCCAGGCATGTCCTCACCCTCCTCCCCTCCTCACCCAGGCATGTCCTCACCCTCTTCCCAGGAGTGCTGGAGCTGCAGGGGCCAGGGCTGGGGGCATGTGTCGCCATCCCTAGTCCCTGACCCACCCACCCTGCCTCTCCACAGGTCCTGGGTGCCAGGCCCTGTGGGTAGATGGGGGCCCAACATCATTGATGGTGAGCCTGGGGGAAGAGGCCCACTTCCAATGCCTGCACAATGGCAGCAACGCCAACGTCACCTGGTGGCGCGTCCTCCATGGCAACTACACGTGGCCCCCTCAGTTCGTGGGCAAGGGCCAGGGCTACAATGGTACGCTGACCATCCAGAACGTGAACAAGAGCCACGGGGGCATATACCTGTGCCGGGTCCAGGAGGGCAATAAGCCACACCAGCAGTCCTGCGGCACCTACCTCCGTGTGCGCCGTGAGTGGCCCAGCCCTGGTCCCTACTCCCACTTTCCCACTGGGGACACTCGGTTTCTCTTTGAAGTGGGGATAGAGCCAGTACTTTCATTGTGGGTTTCAAACCGGCTTGGACAGAGGGACTGAAGTTCTCCTCTGCAGAGTCAGGGCTCTGAGGGGTCTGGGGCCTTGCAGGGGGTGGCGGGTCCAGGAGGCTAGGGAGAACAGGAGGTGCCAGGGCTCTGAGCCACACCACCCCCTTGCAGATCCGCCCCCCAGGCCCTTCCTGGACATGGGGGAGGGCACCAAGAACCGAATCATCACAGCCGAGGGCATCATCCTCCTGTTCTGCGCGGTGGTGCCTGGGACGCTGCTGCTGTTCAGGGTGAGCCTCCTCGGACCCCCGAGTCAACCGGGCGAGGGCCTGGACTGAGGGACCCCCCGATGCCCAGGTAGCCCTCTAGAGCCTGAGGTTCCCATCCAAAACTTGGGAGAATGAAAGCACCCACCACATAGGGGCTGCAGAAGTTAAATGAAAGAATATAAAGAAGGGACCTGAACTGGCGCTGGACCCAGGGGGTGTCTTCAATTTAGTTCCCCTCCTGGGCTGTCCTCACGTCCACCTCCCTGCAAAAAGAGTCTCATTCTTCCCCCTAAGAGTGTCCTCACTCTCCTCCTGCCCTCACCCCAGAGTGTGGTTACCCTCCAGGTATAGCCAAGACCAGGGAAGGTGGGGCCTGGGGGTCCTCCCAGAATCTGTGATCTATACCGGCCTCTCCTTAGCCCCCACAGAAAGTGTGACTGTTACTGTTATTATTCATGGAGAATAGTAAGGGAGTGGAGAGTCAAGAAGACGCTAACTTGGGAGGCCGAGGCAAGAGGATCACTTGAGGCCACAAGTTTGAGACCAGTCTGGGCAACACAGCAAGACCCTATCTCTATCAAAAAAAAAAAAAAAAAAAAGTCTTAAAAAAAAGTTAGCCAGGTATGGCTAACCTCTAGTCCCAGCTACTCAGGAGGCTGAGGTGGGAGGATCGCTTGAACCTAGAAGTTCAAGGCTGCAGTGAAATATGATGTTGCCACAGCACTCCAGCCTGGGCAGCTGAGGGAGAAGAAAGAAAGAGAGAAAGAGAGAGGGAGGAAGGGATGGAAGGAAGGAAGGAAGGAAGGAAGGAAGGAAGGAAGGAAGGAAGGAAGGAAGGAGAGAGGGAGGGAGGGAGGGAGGGAGGGAGGGAGGGAAGGAAGGAAGGAAGGAAGGAAGGAAGGAAGGAAGGAAGGAAGGAAGGAAGGAAGGAATGGAAGGAAGGGAAGGAAGGGAAGGAAGGAAGGGAAAGGAAAGGGAAGGGAAGGAGAAGGGAAGGGAGAAAGAGGAAAGAAAAGAAAGAGAGAAAGAGGAAGGAAGGAAGGAAGGAAGGAAGGAAGGAAGGAAGGAAGGAAGGAAGGAAGGAGGGAGGGAGGGAAGGAAGGAAGGAAGGAATGGAAGGAAAGGAAGGAAGGAAGGAAGGAAGGAAGGAAGGAAGGAAGGAAGGAAGGAAGGAAGGAAGGGAAGGACACTGGTTGTAGATTCACAGAGAACTGCTACCAGTATGTGGCCTTGGGGACATCTCTTACCCTTTCTGGAAAAGCACTTCCTGGCATCTAGGAGGGTCTGAAATATTCACCTCCCCCCGCTCACTGAGGCACCCACCCCACACACCCCCACAGAAACGATGGCAGAATGAGAAGCTCGGGTTGGATGCTGGGGATGAATATGAAGACGAAAACCTTTATGAAGTGAGTGAAGGGTGGCAACGGGGGGGGCAGTTGTGTTAGGGGTGGGGGCGTTCCCTCTGGGGGTGGCTGGGGACAGGGACCCCAGGTGTCAGGGTGCTGATGTTCGCTGCCTTGTTTCCACCCCAGGGCCTGAACCTGGACGACTGCTCCATGTATGAGGACATCTCCCGGGGCCTCCAGGGCACCTACCAGGATGTGGGCAGCCTCAACATAGGAGATGTCCAGCTGGAGAAGCCATGACACCCCTACTCCTGCTAGGCTGCCCCTGCCTGCTGTGGACCCAGCTCCAGTGTCTCAGTTCGCTTCCCTGGGACATTCTCCCTTCAGCCCTTCTGGGGGCTTCCTTAGTCATCTTCCCTCGGTGGGGAGTGGGGGGTAATCTCACTCTTCTCCAGGCCAGGCCTCCTTGGACTCCCCCGGGGGTGTCCCACTCTTCTTCCCTCTAAACTGCCCCATCTCCTAACCTAATCCCCCCCTGCTGCCTTTCCCAGGCTCCCCTCACCCCAGTGGGTAATGAGCCCTTAATCACTGCCTCCAGGGGAGCTGATTGTAGCAGCTCCCCTGTCACCCCCTCCTCCATGATCTGTCAGTGTCACCCCCTTCTCCATGATCTGTCAGGGCCACTTAGTAATAATAAATTCTTCCCAACTGCAGACCTTGGAAGGAGTCGTGGATCTTATGGGAACTGCCTCTCCCACCTGCCCCTCAGACCCAGGAGTCCCAGCCCAAGCCACCCCCTACCCACTCCCCACACCTGAAACCAGGCAGCCAGTCTGGGCTGCCTTCCTGGGAGAACAGGATGTCTCTTGGGAAGGTCCCCAGCCCAGCTGAAGGACTGGTTTGGCCCTCTTTGCAAGGCCTCACCCTAGGGTCATGTCCTTAAGCAAGAAGGGGACAAGATCAACATAGGTGTGACTACCAAATTATTTATGCTTTTTTTTGAGATAGAGTCTCACTCTGTCACCCAGGTTGATATGCTCACTGCAACCTCCACCTCCTGGGTTCAAGCAATTCCACCTCAGCCTCCCAAGTAGCTGGGATTATAGGCACCTGCCACCATGCCCAGCTAATTTTTGTATTTTTAGTAGAGGTGGGGTTTCACCATGTTGGCCAGGCAGGTCTTGAACTCCTGACCTCAGGTTATCTGCCCGCCTTAGCCTCCCAAAATGCTGAGATTACAGGCGTGAGCCACTGCGCCTGGCCGCTTTTTTTTTTTTTTTTTTTTCTTTTTTTGAGACAGAGTCTGACTCTGTCGCCCAGGCTGGAGTGCAGTGGCGCAATCTCAGCCCACTTCATCCTCCACCTCTCAAGCTCAAGCGATTCTTGTACCTTAGGCTCCTGAATAGCTGGGATGACAGGCATGTGCCACCACGCCCAGCTAATTTTTTAGTAGTGACAGGGTTTCGCCATGTTGACCAGGCTGGTCTCGAACTCCTGACCTCAAGTGATCCACCACGCTTCGGTCTCCCAAAGTGCTGGGACTACAGGCGTGAGGCACTTTATGCGTATTTAAGCCTTGGAAACACAGGGACTATCTTGTGGGGCTAGTACAGAATTCAGACTGCAGCCTTTTCCCGATGGGTTGACTTACAGAAGGGGTATTCTGGAGGGTCTGTAGTCCTAACTTGGGGAGAGCAGGGAGATCCAGGGGCAACGACAGAGAGGCACAGAGACACGGATTTCCTGAGAAAGGGAGAGGAGAGAGGTTGAGACCCAGAGATTGTGAAGGGGACGAGCAAGTGAAGGAAGAGAGGATGAGACTCTGGGAATCCGGCAGAGAGACAGGGACGTGGAGAGAAAGAGGGACAGAGACAGAGCGAGAAGGAAAAGAAGCAACACAAGGGAGAAGGAGCAACCGAAAAAGGGCACGAAGAGGCCCAGGCACAGCAACAGCTGGGGAAATGACAGAGACTGAGACGGAGATGCAGAAAGGTAACAGAGAGACCCGGAGAGGGTAGAGAAGAGCTCTCGGGGAGAAAGTGATGGAGGGACAGAGGAGAGGTGGAGGCCAAGGAGGGAAAGACCCCAATAGAGAAAGACAGAGGGACAGAGAAGGGGACGCAGACGCAGGCGGGAGCATACCCACAGAAGGAAGGGCGCAAGACCAAGAGAACCACAGACGCGGAAAGCCGGGGAGGTCGTGGCTCGGTGTGGGGCGCACGGGGAGCAGGGCTTGCCTCCCAGCACCTCCGGGGAGGTGACCGCAGCCAGGAGATGCGAGCCCCGCGGAGCCCGCGCCCGGCGGACGGACCGATGGACAAAGCCGGGGAGAGCCCGGGCGCGGCCGGGGCGGGGCCGGTGCCCGCGGGGACCCGGGCGCAGCGGGGAAAGGAGGGGCGGGCAAGCGGCGAGAAGGGGAAGGAAGCGGAGGTGCCGGGCGGGCGCGGGGCGCGGGCAGGAAGCGGGGAGGGGCGGCGGGGCGGGGGCCTCCGGAAAAACGCCCCGACTTCCTGCCCCGCCAGAGCCAGGAAGCGGGAGCCGGGACCCAGGGCCCGGGATTGCCGAGCCCGACCTCGGGCGCCCCGCCGGTCACCTCCGCGCGGACACCAGGTACTCGGTCCCCGGCCCCGCCCGGCTTCCTCCCCTCGGCTGCTGGGGGAAGTGGGGAGGAGGAGGGAGGGGCTGGGGCGCTGCCGCCAGCGGAGGGGCCTCCTTCGGACCCCGCGGAGCCAGCGGCCGCACCTCCTCGGGCCTCAGTTTTCCCATCTGTTAAAGGGAGCAAAGAGGGGAGAACTCACACTTGACGAGTACCCCGTAGGTGGGGACGAACGGTGCGAGGCCGGGGCCAAGGCCTCCCACCTGCTCAGTGGAGGACAGACGATCACTCCCATTGTACGGGTGGGGAAACCGAGGCCCGGGGAGCCAAACCGACTCGTCCCAGGGAACGCACATCATGAGACAGTGTGGAGTTGGGATTTGAACTCGCACGTGCTTTCCGCAAAGCGCCATCCTCCAACCTCCGCATGCTTTAGGGCCACCTAAAAAAGAAAAACAACAATAACAGCGACGAGGGCCGCTGTGAAGCTGAAAGTTGCAGAGTGCATTTGAAAGAGTTTTAGGAAAGCTCTTTTCTAGGTCATTAATTATACCGTGGGAGACAAGTGTAGGGAGAGAGCTGGAGGCCTTCTCCCATTGTACAGATGGGAAGACTGAGGCCTGCAGAGTAGTCATTACTTTTTGCAGATTACACTGCATGTCAAAGGGAAAGATGTGCTGGAACTCCAGACTTTTGCTTTTCCAGTTCCAAAGGAAGGGGGGTGGGGTGGGGGACGGAGGGGATTGATGTACGAGCGTTGGAAATTCAGCGCTAAATTTCCCTAAGTGGGGAGACTAATAGGACGGGGAGCCCCAATCCGCGGTCCGAGTGCTCAGCGCCGGGGTGACTCGGAGATCTCGGATCGAACTCGGGAGGAGTTGCACCCATCTGCACCTCCGGGCGCGGGGCGGGGCCCGGGGAGTGACGGGGGCAGTCGAGATACGGAAACGCCGGCCCTCCAAGACAGGCCAGAGCGGCCCTATCTGGCCTGCGTGGCGCAATGCAGCGCTAGAGCGGCCGGCGGGAGGAGTAGAGTCGTCGGGGCCGGAGCCTGGCAGGAGCCGGGCTAGAGCGGCTGGCAGGAGGAGTGGAGCTGGGCGCAAAGGTGGACTCAGGGCGGCTAGAGCGACGCGGCGGCAGGGGTGGGGAGAGTGCGGAGCCGGCGCGCGGAGGCTTCGATTCCGGTGGCGGTGGTGGCTTTTCTTTCCACCTGGAGCAGGTGAGGGACGCGGTCCCCAGCGGGCGTCAGACCCTGACTCTGCACGTCCTCCCCGGCATCCCTAGCCGTGCACACTGCCACGTCCCCCGTAGGATTTAGGGCCCGCGTAAGACCGGCCACGTCCATGTAAGATTTGGGGCTCGTGTAGACCAGCCACATTCCGTATAGATTACAAAGTCTTTCAGACCCTCCAGGTTCCTGCCAGCGCCCCATGGATAACTGGTTTCTCATAGACGTGGGGTCCTCATAGATAAGGAGCATCCCCTGGAATCCGGGGCTCTACAGACCATGGGTCTCGGCACCCACCACGCACCCCTATGGAATTCTGAGCCCCTTTTAAGTCTCCGGAGGTTCCACAGACTGGCAGCTGTCCCTGTAGAATCATGATCCAGTATGATCCCTGGATCCTTTAGACCCACTGTGTGTCAAATAGAATCTGGGGAGTTACACATTCCAATGACTCCTTTTAGGTTCTTTAAGGCTCCCAGAAGTTCTTGGAGACCCCGAGTCACCTGCTCAATACCTTATAGACCCTGAGCCTTCCATAGAACTCAAGCAACCATGTAGCCCCCCAACCCTGGGACCTTCTAAACCAGTCCTAACCCCCCAGCGCCCAATGCACGTAGTGCTCCCTCTGTTTGACCCGCCACCCCCCACCCCCAGGCCTTGTCAGTTGCCTGTAGAGATCCATCTATTCTCTGACAGCTTCACCTATAATTCTCCAGCCTTTGTGGGACGCCCCCCAACCCCTCGTCCTAAACAAGCAACACTCTTCGCCTCCATCATCTCCAGCCCCCAGGCCTCTGTGGAGCAGCCGTATCCAACTTGCACTCCTGCCTAGGCCACAGTGACCACATACCGGTGGCTTTTCCAGGCATCCATAAGAAGATGTGATGTGTCTCAGAGCTTTGATTCACATTTTAGTTTGTGAAGGGTAGGGTGGGGGCTCCCCATGCTCTGAAGCAATGCCCTCTGTTTTGTTTTATTTTGTCTTATTTTATTTATTCATTGAGACGAAGTCTCACTTCTGTCACCAGGCTGGAGTGCAGTGGCGCGATCTCAGCTCACCTCCCGGGTTCAAGCGATTCTCCTGCCTCAGCCTCCCGAGTAGCTGGGACTACAGCCTCGCGCCACCATGCCCAGCTAATTTTTGTATTTTTATTTTTGTTTTTTTTTTTTTTTTTTTGAGACGGAGTCTCACGCTGTTGCCCGGGCTGGAGTGCAGTGGCGCGATCTCGGCTCACTGCAAGCTCCGCCTCCTGGGTTCACGCCATTCTCCTGCCTCAGCCTCCTGAGTAGCTGGGACTACAGGCGCCCGCCACCGCGCCCGGCTAATTTTTTGTATTTTTAGTAGAGACGGGGTTTCACTGTGGTCTCGATCTCCTGACCTTGTGATCCGCCCGCCTCGGCCTCCCAAAGTGCTGGGATTACAGGCTTGAGCCACCGCGCCCGGCCAATTTTTGTATTTTTAGTAGAGACAGGGTTTCACTGTGTTGGCCAGGATGGTGTTGATCTCTTGACTTCGTGATCCGCCTGCTTCGGTCTCCCAAAGTGCTGGGATTACAGGCGAGAGCCACCACGCCTGGCCTGTTTTATTTTAAGACAAAGTCTCACTCTGTTGCCCAGGCTGGAGGGCAGTGGCACAATCTTGGCTCTATGCAACGTCTGCCTCCTGGGCTCAAGCGATCCTCTCACCTTAGCCTCCCAAGTAGCTGGGACTACAGGCATGAGCCACCACACCTGGCTATCTTTTGTAGAGACAGGGTTTCACCATATTAGCCAGACTGGTTTCGAACTCCTGAGCTCAAGTGATCCACCTGCCTTGGTCTTCCAAACTGCTGGGATTACAGATGTGAGCTACTGGGCCCACCAAATGCAGTTTATTTTAAATGCATAAACTCTGTAGCCCAATTGCCTAGGTCTGAGTCCTGGTTCTGCTTCATATGAGCTGTGCCTCAGTTTCCTTCTTTGCTAAATGGAGATGAGAATAATAATAATCTCTTGGAGTCACTGAGAGGATTAAATGAGTTATTACCTGTAAACCAGCGATGCCATGCCTGGCACTTACTAAGTGTCTCTTATGTGTCAGCTATCATTTCATTATCATTGTGATAAGGAATAAGGAGGCCGGGCCCGGTGGCTCAAGCCTGTAATCCCAGCACTTTGGGAGGCCGAGACGGGCGGATTACGAGGTCAGGAGATTGAAACCATCCTGGCTGACACGGTGAAACCCCGTCTCTACTAAAAAAAAAAAAAATACAAAAAACTAGCCAGGCGAGGTGGCGGGCGTCTGTAGTCCCAGCTACTCGGGAGGCTGAGGCAGGAGAATGGCGTAAACCCAGGAGGCGGAGCTTGCAGTGAGCTGAGATCCAGCCACCACTGCACTCCAGCCTGGGGGACAGAGCGAGACTCCGTCTCAAAAAAAAAAAAGAAAGGAATAAGGAGATAAGAACTTGGCAAGCACACAGTTCCAGACCTGGCACTGAGCACTTGCAGAGATAATGAGCATCCCCTCCTTTGCCTTTTGTTTTGTTTTGTTTTGTTTTTGAGAACAAGTCTTGCTCTGTCACCCAGGCTGGAGTGCAGTGGCGCATGGTCTCTGCTCACTGCAAGCTCCGCCTCCCGGGTTCACGCCATTCTCCTGCCTCAGCCTCCCAAGTAGCTGGGACTACAGGCACCCGCCACCACGCCCAGCTAATTTTTTGTATTTTTTTTAGTAGAGACGGGGTTTCACCATGTTAGCCAGGATGGTTTCGATCTCCTGACCTCGTGATCCGCCCACCTCAGCCTCCCAAAGTGCTGGGATTACAGGCGTGAGCCACTGCGCCCAGCCTCCTTTGCCTTTTTTTAATCTCCCTGCCTCAGTTGAGCATTTCTGCCTGTGAGTGGGATGAGCATGCACCCTCCACGTCCGTGGTCATGTTTCATAGTGAGACAGGGTCTCACTGTGTTGCCCAGGCTGGTCTCGAACTCCTGAGCTCAAGCGATCTTCCCACCTTGGCCTCCCAAAGTGCTGGGGTTACAGGCATGAACCACCTCGCCTGGCCAGTTTGCAAATTTATTAAAGTGAATGTTTAGCAGTGCTTGAATCTTGAATTGCCCGAGCTTAGATATTGGACAAATACTCTTTATGGGAAAGAGTAAAAATGATGCCTTCCCCAGGTGGACCCTCAAGGTGGCATTTGGACACTCCAGAAAGCATCATTGTTTAATCATCAAAATCCTGGTTACCATTTACTGGGGAGCTAGGGAGGAGGCCCATAAAGCAGGAGAAGGGCGGGTCTCTGCCAGCTAGGGTTATAAATAGCTTTGGGCTGTGGGGAGCCCCCCCCACTGGTCCACCCCACCCCTCTTTCCACAGCTCCTTCCCGCCTGACACGGGCTCCGTGGCATTAGTCAGACTAATTAAGGACACAGAAGATGTCGGTGGAAAGACTCAGAGAGAAGTGGAGACTCAAGGAGAGACAAAGATGGGAAAGACAGCAAGAAATGGGGGAGGAAAAGGGATGGAGAGAGATGAGAGACATCTCTTGAGACCGTGACTCAGAGAGGTGTGGGGATGGTGGCTGCAGAAACCAGGTGCGGGAGGACAGAGGCACAGGGACAGGGACAGGACAGACAGAGCTACAGAAGCAGGAAGGGGGTGTCACCTCTGAGAAGGACAGATGGAAGGAGGGGAGGCAGGGACGGTGGGGAAAATGAGACAGTTCTGGAGGAAGGCAAGGAGAAAAATCAGGAAACAGGGTGAAGAGAGACCAAGACATGAGACAGATTGGAGGGACAGCCAGCCAAGGAGAGCCGGCTGCAGACAGACCAAGGTGCACGTAGGGTGGAGGAGACAGACGCACCTTGGAGATGGGCTGTCTGAGGTCCCATCACTTATTTTCCGGGACTGGAAGCGATGAGGTCCCTGGGGGAAAGAAGAACTGGGTTTGGGGACTCCTGGTCCCTGAGGGAGGAGAGTTCTGAGTTTTGTTTTCTTATGTGGAGAGTTGGGGGTTGGGGGTTTGTCATTGTGACTTCCTGTCACAGGAAGTGGGGCTGGTGGGTTCCAAGCAACATCCTGCCCCAGGCCTGTCACAGACCAGAGGAGACCCCTGCACCCCACTTCTCTCCCGCCTCTCCTCTAACGCTCCCATCCCAGCTTGCCTCTAGGCTGTGCTCTCAGGAATTAGCCCCCAGGCCTCTGATCCCTCCAACCTGGGAGTCCAGTCCCCCAGCCCCCTCTTCCATGAGAGCGTTAGGGACTCCAGATTGCAGGCTCTCAGACTCAGCCTTCCCATGGACCCAGGCTCCTGAGCCTCCAATGCCTGCCCCCGCAAGGCTCCCGTCCTTGGGCTCCCGCCCCCTGGCGGGTCTCTGAAGGGCTCTTTGTGGCCACACAGAGGCCCCATTGAGCTGCGGAGGCCGGGATGGGGGAGGCTGTTTACTCACCTTCACACCTGGGCCAGGAATCTGTGAGTAACCACCCTGGGCCGCCTCCTCCCACCCTCCTAACCGCAGCCCCTCCTCTTCCCCCAGCCCTGCAGAGCCCAGGGAGATGGAAGACGTTGCCCGAGGGGCGGTGAGTGGACAGAGCAAGGGGTGAGGGGACTCTGGGGCTGTGGGTGGGGAGTTCTGTGGACTGAAGCCGCCCTCCCCTTCCACAGGCCTCCCCAGGCCCCTCCCGGCCTGGCCTGGTTCCCGTCAGCATCATCGGGGCAGAGGATGAGGATTTTGAGAACGAGCTGGAGTCGGTGAGTGGGAGATAGGGTGGAAAAGCTCTGTCCCAGGCTCAGCATCCCGCCCCGGGTCCCCTCCCACCTGTAGATGTGTCTTCTCGGCCTCTTCCCACGGTCTGTCCCATCCTCTCATCTCTGTGGTACCTCCCTCCTCACCTCGCCGACCCCATACTCCGAGCCCACACAGCAGCATGGACGCCCACCCTTCTTACTCTTAACCCCATTTCTTATCATTGCTCTCTCCTCTCCCAGCAGGGACCCCAATTTCTTCTCTCCTAATTTCTGTCCTCATCATCCACCATTATAATATTAAGTCTCATCCATTCTCCCTGACCACCTGCCCTTGCTGTCATCATTATTTCATGGACACTGTCACCACTCCCCACTTCCCAGGAGCTAACCCTGACTTGGATCCCTTGTGAAGTATCAGGAATGGGTAGGGTCAACCCCAAGGCCCCTCCTCTTCTCCCCATTGTACTCACCCCTGCCTGAACCCCCAGAACTCAGAAGAGCAAAACAGCCAGTTCCAGAGCCTGGAGCAGGTGAAGCGGCGCCCAGCCCACCTTATGGCCCTCCTGCAGCACGTGGCCCTGCAGTTTGAGCCAGGACCCCTGGTGAGGGCAGGGCTGGGTGGGCACAGGGAGGGGTGGGGCTGGGACAGGCACAGCTTTTGGCAAATTAAACCAGTGAGCTAGTGCTGGGAGGGTCTGGAAAAGCAGATCTAGAAAACAGAGTGCCAAATCTAGAAAGAGAGAATGCCTTAGACAAGAGCCATAAAGCACGCCACGTGACCTCAACAGGCTTACAGGTGCCCAGGGTAGATCTCAGTGCGCAGCGGGCAGGGTACACACGGCAGGACCCCGCAGAGCCACAGAGAGTCCAGCAGCCTGGCAGAAACCACATCCCGTCCCACTTTGTGCCTGTGGCAGCGCTCCCCATCAGCCTGTGGCAGCACCCTTCCGTGGACTCTGGGGTACCGAATCCTTCTCTCCAAAGCCTTCTCGGCAGATGCCAGCACGCAGTCATTCAGGGTTGGTGCTTGAGAGAAGGCTGTTAGCCATCCCAGGTGTAGGGGGCACAGCGGGCCCTGATCCAGAAACAAGAAAACTACCACACACAGCTCACAAAGGAGACCACAAAATTGTGGATCCAGAAGCCTCCGTATGAGGCAGAAGATACCTGGGAGGTGTGGATGGACAACCGTGCCATCCAGAAACACCTGCAGAGTCTAGAAAAACCAGCAGGTGATTTAGAAAGGGAGAGGCCACAGTGCTGGCTGGCAGTGGATCTGTAGACAAGGGTCTCGTCCCAAGAAAACCCGGTCCAGCCCAGCACAGCATAGGAGTTGGGGACAGCCAGGGCACTGCACCATGTGGACATGCGTAGTAGACCCCTCCAGAAAACGAGAAAATCGATAGAGTGGGGAGAAGCGCCCAAGGCATGCGGAAAGAATACGTCAGCTGCAAGACCAGAGGCTGGTCATCCTGACACCAAAGCATCAGATATGCAGAAATTTAGGAAATTGCAGTCTTTCCCCCGTCTGCATTCTCTTTCCAGAAGAGTGGCTCCCCGCACAACCACATGCATGGAGACTCTGGCCCTCTGAGCAAGGGGGTCCCCCATTCAAGCCTTGGGGTTTCTAGACCACCAGATCATGGACATCAGCCCAGGGATCGTGCTGACTACCATGTTCTTTTACAGATGTGGAAACTGAGGCCTAGAGAGGGTCAGGGACTTGCCTGAGGTGACCCCAGCAGCCTCTGAGCATTTTGAGGTTTATCCTCACACAGCTCCCTCACCTCATCAGCTTGTGGGGAGCCGATCAGAGATAGCTATGGTCCCCTGGGCAGCTTCCTGTTGGCCTCTCTTAGAATTTTGCTATATTTGGGGAGTGTGGAGAGTGGATATAGATTTGTTAAAACTGTTTAAAGTGGAGAAGGAGGACCAGGCCTGGTGGTTCATGACTGTAGTCCCAATGCTGTGGGAGGCTGAGGCAGGAGGATGGCTTGAGCCCGGGAGGTCGAGGTTACAGTGACTGCACCACTGCACTCCAGCCTGGGCGACAGAGTGAGACCCTGTCTTGAAATAAATAAATAAAAGGTGGGGCCGGGCACGGTGGCTCATGCCTGTAATCCCAGAACTTTGGGAGGCCGAGGAGGGTAGATCACTTGAGATCAGGAGTTCGAGACCAGCCTGGCCAACATGGTAAAACCCTGTCTCTACTAAAAATATGAAAATGGGGCAGGCATAGTGGCTCACGCCTATAATCCCAGCACTTTGGGAGGCCGAGGCAGGTGGATCACCTGATGTCAGGAGTTCAAAACCAGCCTCATGGTGAAATCCCATCTGTACTAAAATACAAAAATTAGCCGGGCACAGTGGTACACACCTGTAATGCCAGCTACTCGGGAGGCTGAGGCAGGAGAATCACTTGATCTTGGGAGATGGAGGTTGCAATGAGCCAAGATTGCACCACTGCACTCCAGCCTAGGCGAAAAAAAAAAAAAAATTAGCCAGACATGGTGGTAGGCACCTGTAATCCAAGCTACTCCAGAGGCTGAGGCAGGAGAATTGCTTGAACCCAGGAGGAGGTTGCAGTGAGCCGAGATCGCGCCACTGCACTTCAGCCTGGGTGACACAGCCAGACTCCATCTCAAAAAAGAAAAAGGAGAAAAAGTCCCACTCCCATTGGAGTGAGTCCATTTCCCAGATGAGAGCGCCCAGGAGCCAGGGCAGGCTGGAGTCCCCACTGTCACCCAGCACAGGGGCTGGCACTCAGGAAATGCGTGACGAATGACACAGTGAGCCCCGCTTGTCCACCTGTTCTTTACAAGCCCTCAGTAGGCACAGGGCACCATCTGGGACACAGATGGATCAACCTACAACACCCCTCAACACACACAAACCCTTGAGCTGCCCAGTCTTTCTAGGCAGCAGAGTGTAGTGGAGACAGGCTGCCTGGATTCGAATCCTAACTTTGCCACTTAGTAGCTGTGTGATTTTGGGTTTTATTTATTTATTTATTTTTAACAGTCTCGCTGTTAAAAAGCGAGAACAGTCTCGCTCTGTCACCCAGGCTGGAGTGCAGTGGTACGATCTCCACTCACTGCAACCTCCATCTCCTGGGTTCAAGCAGTTCTCCCTGCCTCAGCCTCCCAAGCAGCTGGGATTACAGGTGCCCACCACCACACGTGGCTAATTTTTTAATTGTTTTATTTTACTAAAAATAAAAAAGACAGGGTTTTGCCATGTTGGCCAGGCTGGTCACAAATTCCTGACCTCATGTGAGCCACCTGCCTCGGCCTCCCAAAGTGCTGGGATTGCAGGTGTGAGCCACCATGCCCGGCCTAGCCGTGTCACTAAGCTTGAATAAACTTGTCGAGCTCCGTTTTCTCATCTGTAAAATGGGGATACTCACGGTCCCTACACTTGAACATGTTAATGCACGTAGAGGGTGTAGAGCAGCGTCTGGTATACAGTAAGCCCTCAGTATAGACAGTAGTAGTAGGTATCATTATTGCCAGGAGGAGACCATGATGAAGAACCACAAAGGACCACAGCACAGAATGGAAAATTAGAAAATGTGAATGGCGGCCCCAGGGAGCCTGCAGGGGAACCCAGGGCCTGGTGTTAGGGGTGGAGGTCAGGGAGTTTTTCCCGGAGGAGGTGGCAGTTGAGTCCCTTAACCATGGGGTGGTCAGGAGGCAGGGAAGGCCCTCTTCAAAGGGAGACTGTGGTTTGAGGCAGGGTGGGGGAGCGGAGAGTCACACTGTGTGTCTCCCCTAGCTTTGCTGTCTGCATGCCGACATGCTGGGCTCACTGGGCCCCAAGGAGGCCAAGAAGGCCTTCCTGGACTTCTATCACAGCTTCCTGGAGAAGACAGCGGTGAGAGATCTTCAAGCTGCCCCAACCCCGCAATCCCTGTTTGCGCCTGCAGAGTCACCATGAGGTCCCCAACCTCTGCCCTGAGGGCAGCTGCTGACCCAGGCCTTCCCCAGCACCCTCACTTATGTCAGGGTTCCTGGCAGTCCTCCCGGCCTGCATCTCAGCACACCAAGTCCTCCTCTTCACCCCATTCTCTCTCTTGAGCAGGTTCTGCGGGTGCCGGTCCCTCCCAATGTCGCCTTTGAACTTGGTAAGGAGAAGGATGGGATGGGGGAGAGGTGTCTAGCAGGGACTACACCTCCCAGGAGGCCAAGGGGAGGGAGGCCGCACTCCCATGCTCTGCTCGGACAGCCGAGATTCATTCATTCCTTACTGGCAGCGGCCTCAGGAAGAGTGGCTGTTGGAGCCAAAGGTGGGTGGGGGCCGTGGTCCAAGCCACCAGGAAGTGGACCCTAGCCCCCACGTGTGTCCCTGCAGACCGCACTCGGGCTGACCTCATCTCTGAGGATGTCCAGCGGCGGTTCGTGCAGGAGGTGGTGCAAAGCCAGCAGACAGCCGTGGGCCGGCAGCTGGAGGACTTCCGCTCCAAGCGGCTCATGGGCATGACGCCCTGGGAGCAGGAGCTGGCCCAGCTGGAGGCTTGGGTTGGGCGAGACCGAGCCAGCTACGAGGCCCGGGAGCGGCACGTGGCGGAGCGACTGCTCATGCACCTGGAGGAGATGCAGTGAGTGGGCCAGCCCTGGTGGGAGCGTTGCCCCTCCCTAGCGCCGGGGCACCCCTGCTACCTCTGGCATGTTCCATCCCGTTTGCGGGTTCCCTCTTCAGCATCAGGGTTCATTTCTTGGCACTGGGGCTCTTCCTCTGCCCTGGCGTTTTAACTCACCTTGGATCAGAGTCTTCCCTTTCCAACTTTGGGGTTCCCTTGTCATTTCTGGGTCTTGTCCATGATCTGGCACTTGGATCCCGTCCTCCTGGATGAGAGACCTCCCTCCCTCTTGTGATGGTCCTTCCCGATCCCTTCCGCAGTGTCCCCTCTCTGTCTCTCTTCCCCCTGCCTATCCCAGGACAGCAACCCTGAGATGTGTCCTGGGTGGACGGGGACCCCAGACCTAGCAAATATGTCACAAACATCTCTCTTCCTCCTACAGACATACCATCTCTACCGATGAAGAAAAGAGGTGAGGGGGGCAGGGAGGGCGGCAGGGAGAGGTGTGCAGCCTCCTGGGTTTGAAGGAGGAGGGGGCTGGGGGTCTGGATTCCTGGGTCTATGGGAGGAGAGGGCTGGGGACTTGGACTTCTGGGTCTGAGGGAGGAGGGCCTGGGGCCTGGACTCCTGGGTCTGAAGGAGGAGGAGGCTAGGGGCCTCGACTCCTGGGTCTGAGGGAGGAGGAGGAGGCTGGAGCCCTGGACTCCTGGGTCTGAGGGAGGAGGAGGCTGGGGTCCTCGACTCCTGGGTCCGAGGGAGGAGGTGGCTGGGGGCCTGGACTCCTGGGTCTGAGGGAGGAGGAGGCTGGGGGCCTGGGCTCCTGGGTCTGAGGGAGGAGGAGGCTGGGGACCTGGACTCCTGGGTCTGAGGGAGGAGGAGGCTGGGGCCCTGGACTCCTGGGTCTGAGGGACGAGGAGGCTGGGGCCCTGGACACCTGGGTCCTGGGTATTGGGTAACAGCCCTTGCCCCTGTCCTTTTGAACCCTCTCATCTCTCCTCAGAGTCTCACGGGAAGTAGTTGTGGAGTCAGGATGGGAAGGCCGGGCCTCTGCCTCTAGTGGCTCTGTGTGTGTGTGTGTGTGTGTGTGTGTGTGTGTGTGTGTGTGTGTGTGTGTGTGTCTTTGTGTGTGTTGAGCCCTCACTGTCTCCTCCCTACAGTGCTGCCGTGGTCAACGCCATTGGCGTGTACATGCGCCACCTTGGGGTGCGGACCAAGAGTGGGGACAAGAAGTCAGGGAGGAACTTCTTCCGGAAAAAGGTGCTTCCCTCAGTGCCCTGTCCTGACCCTTTCCTCTCCAGAGACCCCCTGGGAGCCCCATGACTCTGGACACCTGGCGTCAAATTCTGCTTGGTTGTCTCAGAGATGCTCAGCCTGGTCTTCCTCCCTGCCGTCTTGCAGGTGATGGGGAACCGGCGGTCGGACGAGCCTGCCAAGACCAAGAAGGGGCTGAGCAGCATCCTGGATGCCGCCCGCTGGAACCGGGGAGAGCCCCAGGGTAAAGCGGCTCTGGCCTCTGCCCTCCCCTGTCTTCCCCAGTTCTTCCCACTCACTGTCTCACTCTCTCTCATTTCAGTTCCAGATTTTCGACACCTCAAAGCAGAGGTTGATGGTAATGGACCTGTAGCCAGAGCATCCATCCCTGGGGCCTGTGGGGGAGGGGGCTGGGGCCTGGATTCCTGGGTCTGAGGGAGCAGGAGCTGGGCCTGGACCCCTGGCTCTGAGGGAGGAGGGGCTGGGGGAGTTCCTGGGTCTGAGGGAGGAAAGGCTGGTCCTGAACCCCTGGGTCTGAGGGAAGAGGGACTGGGCCTGCACTTGGCTGGGGGAGTTCCTGGGTCTGAGGAAGGAGGGGCTGGGGGCTCAGACTCCTGGTTCTGAGGGAGGAAGGGCTGGGGGCCTGGACCCCTGAGTCTGAGGGAAGAGGGGCTGGGGGAGCTCCTGGGTCTGAGGGAGGGAGGCCTGGGGCTTGGACCCCTGGGTCTGAGGGAGGAGGATTGGGCCTGGACCCCTGGTTCTGAGGGAGGAGGGGCTGGGGGCTGGGACTCGGGTCTGAGGGAGGAAGGGCTGGGCCTAGACCCCTGGGTGTGAGGGAGGAGGGGCTGGGCCTGAACCCCTGGGTCTGAGGGAAGAGGGGCTGGGGCCTGAACCCCTGGTTCTGAGGGAGGAGGGGCTGGGAGAGTTCCTAGGTCTGAGGGAGAAAGGCCTGAGGCCTGGACCTCTGGGTCTGAGGGAGGAGGGGCTGGGGGCCTGGACCCCTGGTTCTGAGGGAGGAGGGGCTGGGAGAGTTCCTGGGTCTGAGGGAGAAAGGCCTGGGGCCTGGACCTCTGGGTCTGAGGGAGGAGGGGCTGGGGGCCTGGACTCCTGGGTCTGAGGGCAGAGGGTATGGGGGACTCCTGGGTCTGAGGGAGGAGGGGCTGGGAGCCTGGACTCCTGGGTCTGAGGGCAGAGGGTATGGGGGACTCCTGGGTCTGAGGGAGGAGGGGCTGGGGGCCTGGACTCCTGGGTCTGCGGGCAGAGGGTATGGGGGACTCCTGGGTCTGAGGGAGGAGGGGATGGGGGCCTGGACTCCTGGGTCTGAGGGCAGAGGGTATGGGGGACTCCTGGGTCTGAGGGAGGAGGGGATGGGGGCCTGGACTCCTGGGTCTGAGGGCAGAGGGTATGGGGGACTCCTGGGTCTGAGGGAGGAGGGGATGGGGGCTCCTGGGTCTGAGGCAGGAGGGCCTCCTAGTCATGGTGGGGAAGGGCCTGAGCACAGCCTCTTGCATCCCCCGGTTGTTGTAGATTTGAGTTACTGTTCTCTCATCTCCCTCTTTCTCCCTCACTATCTCCCCAGCTGAGAAGCCAGGTGCTACAGACCGGAAGGGAGGCCTGGGGATGCCCTCTCGGGACCGGAATGTTGGGGCTCCTGGGCAGGACACCCCTGGAGTCTCTCTGCACCCTCTGTCCCTGGACAGCCCAGACCGGGAACCAGGTGAGAGTTTCCTGGGCCAGGGCTCTGTGAGGCCCAGGGATCCAGGGTGGGGGTGCTGCCTGCCCCCTTGGCACCCCCAGATGGAAGCCACTCCTCAGCAACACCTCCCCTTTGCTCTTAGCATCCGCTCCTCCCTGCTCCTGGTCACCACTGTCATTCGTAACTTTCCCCTTCCCTCAGTTTGCCCTTTCCACGACTTTCCTCCCAGGCTCTGACCTCTCTGCTGGTGCCGTGTCTCCCACCCCCTTGGACTACGTTTTCCATCAGCCCTTCGTTTTCCAGAACCTTCCCTGCGTACATGACCAATCTACCCTCTGAGCTGCATTGCTAGCCCCCTAGGTGGGAAGCCCACCAGCCCCATGAGCTTCATCCCTCACCGTCCTTACACCTCTGTGGCCTCAGGCCCTTGGATCTCTGCATGGCCAGGCCCAGGCTCACACACCGGCTCTGCTGACTCCTCGTGTTTATTTAGTGTTTTGGATATGACTCCCGTTTATTAGCCTCCGTTTCCTTGTCTCTAAAGGAGTATGAGAGGGTGGGGAGGATGAATGGACATGGAGGCAGCACAGAACTCAGGCCCTCCTGACCTCAGGGGGCTGCAGTCTGGTTGGGTGGGAGAGATGTTTGTGACTTACATGCTAGGCCTGGGGTCCCCATCCCCCCAGGACACACAGGGGCACCCACTTCTGTTGCATCTTCATGCCCCTGCCCCTAGTGGCCCACGGTCGTGTTCTCAGAGGTCTTAACATCTTTCTGTCCCGTGCTGAAGTCCATTGCAGCCTCGTGGTGTCTGCCAGGCACTGGGTAGCTTTAGCCCCCACATTTCCAGGCCCCCAGAGTGTGGGTCTCGTGGCCTCAGAGGCCTTCCAGCCAGCCCTGCTCCCTCCACCCCACAGGTGCCGACGCCCCCCTGGAGCTGGGGGACTTATCCCCGCAGGGCCCAATGAGCCTGGAGCCCCCAGCGCCCCCAGAGAGTACCGATGAGGGGGCCGAAACCGAGAGGTGCCCAGGCTGGGGTGCAGGGGTGGGAGCCGTGGCTTACTGGGCACTGGTGGGTGGGTGCAGGGTCGCCGCTGCCATCTGCGCCTGCCTGTCCCAGCCTCTCGCTCCGCCTGCTCCTCTGCTGCTCTCTGGGTCTCGCCATTCCTCTCCCTTCTTCTTTCCTTTTCTCATCTCCCTCCTGCTTCCTCATTGCCCCCCTTTCCTTTATCCTTACTTTTTCCTCTCCTCCTTCCTCTCCTTCCTTTTTTCACTGATCTTTCTCCTCCTCCCTTCCTCTCCACCTCTCCTTCCATCTCCTTTATTTCCCCCCTCCTTTCTCACCTGGGTTTTCTTTCCCCACTTTCCATCCCCCTCCGATCTCCCTGCCACTTTCCATTTTTTCAGCCCTTCTTCCCCTTCTCTTTCAAGCCCCCCCACCCCACCCCGCCTCGCTCCTGCCTCCTGGTACCCGTCCCTCAACCCCCCACCCCTCTGCTCTGTGCCCCGGGGGCCCTGTCCCCCTTACAGCTGGGGGGCAGGCTCTGCCCCCTGCCCGTCCTTGTGCCGCTGCTTTGGGGACCCTTTGGTGGGTGTGGGGAGGTGGGTCGGGTGCCATCTGGGCCCACCTCTGACCCTGTGCCCCTCTCTCCCCAGAAGGTGGAAGAGGTGGGTGCCTGGGCCCTGGGTGGGGGAAGGGCTAGCCCCTCCCCCATTTCTCCCAGCCCCTCCCCTCTCCCCATGGCCACTCCCTCCCCTTCACTCCCTGTGAGGGGTGGGTGGGGACATCACCCTCCCAGTTGAAGAGCTAAGTATGGAAATCCTCCCCACCCCATAAACGCCCTCTGTTGCCATCCCCCTGCCTCAGGGAAGGGAGGGGGTCAGTCCTACACTCCATCCTGGGTTCCCCATCCCTTCCCCCATCAAATTTCAGTATCCCCCCACCGACACCCCCCACTACCCCAGCGCCCCTAAAATCCCACCACTCCTCTGACTCTCTCCTCTCTCTTCTGTTGCATGTTTGATCCCTGTCCTGGTCACCCCTGCTCCCATCCTGGTCTCTCCCCGTCTCTGTCCCTGTCCTGGTCTCTCCCCGTCTCTGTCCCTGTCCTGGTCTCTCCTTGTCTCTCCCTGTCCTGGTCTCTCCCTGTCTCTGTCCCTGTCTTCTTCTCTCCCCAATCTCTGTCCCTGTCCTGGCCTCTCCCCATCTCTGTCCCTACCCTGGTCTCTCCCCGTCTCTGTCCCTGTCCTGGTTTCTCTTCGTCTCTGTCCTTGTCTTGGTCTCTCCTTGTCTCTGTACCCGGCCTCTGCCTGACTCTATCCTTGGCCTCGGGGTCCAGGCTATCAGGGCGTCTGGGGCGCTCAGAGAGCCTGCGGGTGAGTGACCGCCGCCGGCCTTCCCGGGGCAGCCTCGGGGCTAAGGGCCGGGGTGGGGGCCGCTCCCGGAGCGACGTGGACATGGACCCCAGTTCCGCCACGGCAGTGCTTGGCCCTGCCCGACGAGCCACGTATGTCAACCCTCTCCCTTCCCCCATCCACTAAGGCAGCCTGGAGAATCAGGGAGGGATTGTTATCAGAGTCACAGGAATGGGCGTTGGAGGCTGAGGTCATTGAGGCCAACTGTGGTCACAGACCTTGGAGGAGGAGGGGTAGAATGCTTCTAGAGATCTGGGGACTGTAGTGTAGTCAGATCTAGAGACCTGGTCTGCTGCACGGGCCACCCTGGGGGCATCGAATGCCAAGGCCACTGACCGGGGTTGAATGCTCTAAGAGGTTGAAGGCTGCTTCCTGGGATGGCCCAAGCTGGGGCCCTAACAAGGCCTCCGTCCACAGCCCTGAGCCTGGAGATGAGGGGGAGCCGGGGCGGTCAGGACTGGAGCTTGAACCAGAAGAGCCTCCTGGCTGGCGGGAACTTGTCCCACCAGACACCCTGCATAGCCTGCCCAAGAGCCAGGTGAAGCGGCAGGAGGTCATCAGCGGTGAGTACCGCCCCCGTCTGCCCCACTGTGACCAAGGACACAGTCCAGCTCTGGCAAAGGCGGGTGCAGAGACATGTTTATCTTGGTGTTATTTGCCATAGGCAGCACTTGAGGGCAGCTTCAAATTCCCTCTTGTTCCAAGTTCAGATTGTTCCAACAGAGACCACTTCGATGGAATGTGAATGCCACTGTGGAAGGGACGTTTCCAAAAATTTCGAGTAGTGCAAGACAGTGCTGATGTTAAGAACACTGCATTTCTGGTGCAAGCCTTTATTTGCTTACTTGCAAAATGTGGGTACTAATAGTTCCTACCTCAGATATTGTCATGAAGATGAGACAATTTGTGTGAAATGTTTAGCATAGTGCTGGGCACAGAGGAAGAGCATTTTTTTTTTTTTTCATTTTTATTTGGGCAGGGTCTCAGTTGGTCTCCAGGCTGGAGTGCAGTGGTGCAGTCACAGCTCACTGCAGCCTTACCCTCCCAGGCTCAACTGATTCTCCCACCTCAGCCTCCCGAGCAGCTGAGACCACAGGCATGTACCACCATGCCTGGCTAATTTTTGTACTCTTTGTATTCTAATTTTGTATTCTTTGTAGAGATGGGGTTTCGCCATGTTGGCCAGGCTGGTCTCGAACTCTTGGGCTCAAGTGATCCTCCTACCTCAGCCTCCCAAAGGCTTGGCATTACAAGTATGAGCCAGCAGGCCCAGTCAAGGAAGAGCATTTTAATGAGATAGTTGTTATTTGTTTGATCTTAATTGCTTAGGGGAGAAAAGATCCCCACGGGGGAAAGTTTAGGAGAATGATCAGTATATTCACAGTGCTTGCTTCTGCATGGAGAGATGATGAGTGTATCATTTTTGTCTTTTTCCTTTTTTCCTGTGCTAATTGTGCGGTGGCTGGGGAGGCTGGTGGCAAAAAGAGAAAGCTTTTTTTTTTTTTTGAGACAGAGTTTTGCTCTTGTTGCCCATGCTGGAGTGCAATGGCACAATCTCAGCTCACCGCAACCTCCACCTCCCAGGTTCAAGTGATTCTCCTGCCTCAGCCTCCTGAGTAGCTGGGATTACAGGCATGCGCCACCATGCCCGGCTAATTTTGTATTTTTAGTAGAGACGGGGTTTCTCCATGTTGGTCAGGCTGGTCTCGAACTCCCGACCTCAGGTGATCTGCCCGCCTCAGCCTCCCAAAGTGCTGGGATTACTGCCCGGCCCAAGAGAAAGCTTTTGGACTTGATTGAAAGCTTATTTACAAATTACTTCATAGTAAAAAAGGTACTTACTCAAAAATTTTAGGGGAGTGGTTGAGTACTTTTTGAGTCACAGATCCTTCTAAGGACATGATAAAAATTAAAAAAAAAACCACATGAGCCATGTGCTATCCATTAGGACTTTCCGGAAGATGGAAATGTGCTGTATTTGTGCTGCTCACCATGGGGACCACCGGCCACCTGTGGCTGGTGAGCACTCGAAATGCACTAGGCCGGGCACAGTGGCTCACGCCTGTAATCCCAGCACTTTGGGAAGTCGTGGGCAGATCACTTGAGGTCAGGAGTTCAAAACCAGCCTGGCCAACATGGTGAAACCCCATGTCTACTAAACATACAAAAATTAGTCAAGCGGGCCGGGTGCGGTGGCTCAAGCCTGTAATCCCAGCACATTGGGAGGCCGAGACGGGTGGATCACAAGGTCAGGAGATCGAGACCATCCTGGCTAACACGGTGAAACCTCGTCTCTACTAAAAAAATACAAAAAACTAGCCGGGCAAGGTGGTGGGCGCCTGTAGTCCCAGCTACTCGGGAGGCTGAGGCAGGAGAATGGTGTGAACCTGGGAGGCGGAGCTTGCAGTGAGCTGAGATCCGGCCACTGCGCTCCAGCCTGGGCAACAGAGCAAGAGTCCGTCTCAAAAAAAAAAAAAAATTAGTCAAGCGTAGTGGCACATGCCTCTAATCCCAGATACTCGGGAGGGTAAGGCAGGAGAATTGCTTGAACCCAGGAAGCAGGAGGCGGAGGTTGCAGTGAGCCCAGATCACTCCACCACACTCCAATCTGGGTGACAGAGCAAGACTCTGTCTCAAAAAAAAAAAGCAAAAAAAAAAAAGCACTGGCCGGGCGCGGTGGCTCAAGCCTGTAATCCCAGCACTTTGGGAGGCCGAGACGGGCGGATCACAAGGTCAGGAGATCGAGACCATCCTGGCTAACATGGTGAAACCCCGTCTCTACTAAAAATACAAAAAACTAGCCGGGCGAGGTGGCGGGCGCCTATAGTCCCAGCTACTCGGGAGGCTGAGGCAGGAGAATGGCGTAAACCCGGGAGGCGGAGCTTGCAGTGAGCTGAGATCCGGCCACTGCACTCCAGCCTGGGCGACAGAGCGAGACTCCGTCTCAAAAAAAAAGCACTAAAAATTTCGTTTCAATTAACGAAAATGTAAAGAGTTGTACGTGGCTGGTGACTATCATGTCGGACAGGATAGCAGTTTCTCTCCCCAGAAAGAATATGCGTAACATACAAAATTGTGCACTTAGACTCACGGGATTTCTAGGACCCCTGAAACTCACACATACGCCCTCTGCGGGGGTCCCTGGATCTGAGGCTGTCAACCACTGTATAATGTGGCTTGATGGTTAGACACTAAACACAGCTGCAAGCTTGCTCGTGGGTGGGATGACCAGCTTGTCCCCATTTGCTAAGGATATTCCCAGTTTTATTACTGAAAGCCCACGCAGGCAAACGGCGACCATTGGTCGTTCTGGCTGGCTGGCACAGCAAAAAGGGAAAGGCAAGACGGTGGGTTGAGGACTCCTCAGTGGCCTTTTTTTTTTTTTTGAGACGGAGTCTCGCTCTGTCGCCAGGTTGGAGTGCAGTGGCGCGATCTCGGCACACTGCAACCTCTGCCTCCCAGGTTCAAGCGATTGTCCTGCCTCAGCCTCCTGAGTAGCTGGGACTACAGGCGCCTGCCACCACGCCCGGCTAATTTTTGCATTTTTAGTAGAGATGGGGTTTCACCATGTTGGCCAGGATGGTCTCGATCTCTTGACCTCGTGATCTGACCGCCTCGGCCTCCCAAAGTGCTAGAATTATAGGCATGAGCCACCGCACCTGGCTCCTCAATGGCTTTTAAGAGGGCAAATGACTCCACCAAGAGAAGTTTTTTTTATTTGTTTGTTTTCTTTTGTTTTTTTGAGATGGAGTCTCGCTCTGTCACCAGGCTGGAGTGCAGTGGCATGATCTTGGGTCACTGCAACCTCCACCTCCCGGGTTCAAGTGATTCTCCTGCCTCAGCCTCCCAAGTCGCTGGGACTACAGGAGCCTGCCCCCACACCCAGCTAATTTTTGTGTTTTTTCAGTAGAGATGGGTTTTCACCATATTGGCCAGGCTGGTCTCGAACTCCTGACCTTGTGATCCACCCTCCTCAGCCTCCCAAAATGCTGGGATTATAGGCGTGAGCCACTGTGCCCAGCCGTTTTGTTTTGAGACAGGGTCTCGCTCTGTTGCCCAGGCTGGAGTGCAGTAATGCCATTATAGCTCACTGCAGCCTCAACCTCCTGGGCTCAAGGGATCTTCCCATTTGAGCCTCCCAAGTAGCTGGGACCACAGGCACACACCACCACACTCGGGCTTTTTTTTTTTTTTTTTTTTTTTAATTTTTGGTAGAAACAGGGTTTCACCATGTTGCCCAGGCTGATCTTGGACTCCTGGGTTCAAGCAGTCCTCCTGCCTTGGCCTCCCAAAGTGCTGGGATTACAAGTGTGAACCACCGTGGCTAGCCAGAGAGAGTTTTTTCCCACCAACCTAGGAAGCGTTCCTCCCTGCTCTGCCTCATTCCTCTAGCCTGCCCCTGAGGTCATGCCCCCTAGTCTGCTCCCTCCCCAACGTGCTTCCTGCTTTGGTGGCCCTGCAGAGCTGCTGGTGACGGAAGCGGCCCACGTGCGCATGCTGCGGGTGCTGCACGACCTCTTCTTCCAGCCCATGGCGGACGGCCTCTTCTTCTCCCTGGAGGAGCTGCAGAACATCTTCCCCAGCCTGGACGAGCTCATCGAGGTGCATTGTGAGTGCAGGGCCAGGGTCCCTCTGTGTACCCAACTGCCCCACGGGCAGCTCTGTTCTAGCCCTGGGTTCAACCTGCTCGGGAACCCCCGGGTTCACATGGGGTGGGGGCAGATACGCCATCTGGCCCTGAAGAGCAGACACAGATACACCTGCAGCCCTATTCCCACCATGCCGCAGCAGGCCACGCACAGCATATTCCACGCCCTGATGGAGGATCCCTTTCCTCCTGCCCCCACAGCCCTGTTCCTCGATCGCCTGATGAAGCGGAGGCAGGAGAGTGGCTACCTCATCGAGGAGATTGGAGACGTGCTGCTGGCCCGGGTGAGATGCCCAGCCCTCCCCCTCCTCCCAGCTAGACACTTGGAATCCAAGCCCGGAGCGGGTCCTGAGCCCACCCTAATCTAGTCCCAGGGTCTGGGCTTCCAGCGTGTCGTACTTTAGGCCCTGTTCTTGCCCATCCCCACTGAGACACCTGCCTGGCCTGAATCTTACTGTAGTTTGATGGTGCTGAGGGCTCCTGGTTCCAGAAAATCTCCTCCCGCTTCTGCAGCCGCCAGTCGTTTGCCTTAGAGCAGCTCAAAGCCAAGCAACGCAAGGAGCCTCGGTTCTGTGCCTTCGTGCAGGTGAGGCGGGGTCTGGACTCCAGCTTCCTGGGGAGGAGGGGCCTGGAAACCCAGACTCCTAGGTGCCTGCGCCCTGGGGTGAGCCCGAAGCCTGGGCCATCACAGCGCCAGCACCAGTTTCCTGCAGGAAGCTGAGAGCCGCCCACGGTGCCGCCGTCTGCAGCTGAAGGACATGATTCCCACGGAGATGCAGCGGCTGACCAAGTACCCCCTGCTTCTGCAGAGCATCGGGCAGAACACAGGTACCGCAGGCCCGCCTCTCTGGGCCTCGGCTCTCCTTTTTTTTTTTTAATTTTTTTTCTCACTCATTTTCATCAGTGATACCATCACGGCTCACTGCAGCCTCGACCTCCCAGGCTCTAGCCATCCTCCCACCTCAGCTTCCCGAGTAACTGGGACCCCAGGGCCACACCACCGTGCCTGGCTAATTTTTTTTATTTTTTTGTAGTGACAGGGTCTCGCCATGTTGCCCAGGCTGGCTTTGAACTCCTGGTCTCAAGCGATCCTCCTGCCTCAGCCTCCCAAAGTGCTTGGATTACAGGCATGAGCCACCATGCCCAGCCAGCTGTCCTTTGTCTAACCTTGGCTGCTGAATCTGGAGCCTCCAGGGCAGGGGTTCACCAGAGCTGCTCTCTCCCTTGCCTGCAGAAGAGCCCACGGAACGGGAGAAAGTAGAGCTGGCAGCCGAGTGCTGCCGGGAAATTCTGCACCACGTCAACCAAGCCGTGCGTGACATGGAGGACCTGCTGGTGAGCCTGGGCTGACCCCACACCTGGGACAGTGTGGGTGGTATGAGAGCAGGGGGTGGACCCTACCTCAGCCTGTCCAGAAGTCACACCCTACCCCTTGGCTTGTCTCCCTCAAGGGTCACTGTGTGTCTGGGGGTTGGCTTGGCCCTCAGCACCTCCCTCTGAGGGTCATTGGAGGTCAGGCCCAACCCTCAGCTTGCTCCCATCAGAAGTTGGTCTTGGCTCTCGCCTTACCAATGTAGGTCACTGCAGGTCAGCCCCAGCACTTAGCTTGTCCCCATAACGCTCCCGTCTCTGCCCCAGAGGCTCAAGGACTATCAGCGGCGCCTGGACTTGTCCCACCTTCGACAGAGCAGCGACCCCATGCTAAGCGAGTTCAAGGTGTGACCTTACCCTCCTGCCTCCCCTGCCCCGCTACTCTACTTGGCCCAGGCGATTCTGTGATACAGTCCCCAGCCTGTCCTCCCCATCCCATACTATACGCAGGGATTGAGAGCTTTGGCCCCCACCTCATGCCAATCCCATGATCCCCAGCCTGTGGTCATCCCTGGTCACTGCCCTGCCCTTCCCTTCCCTTCCCCACCAACCCCAATCACCCCCCGCCAACCTGCACGAACCATCACCCCCTCCTGCCTCAGAACCTGGACATCACCAAGAAGAAATTGGTCCACGAGGGCCCACTGACGTGGCGGGTGACAAAGGACAAGGCTGTGGGTGAGTGCCAGGGCAGCCACCTAGTGCAGGGTGTGGGGGCAGTGAGCCAAGGGCGGGGACGGGGTTGCATGGGGGCGCTGTGTGAGCACTGCTCGCCCCACAGAGGTGCATGTGCTGCTGCTGGATGACCTGCTGCTGCTGCTCCAGCGCCAGGATGAGCGGCTGCTGCTCAAGTCCCATAGCCGGACGCTGACGCCCACGCCCGACGGCAAGACCATGCTGCGGCCTGTGCTGCGGCTCACCTCTGCCATGACCCGCGAGGTGGCCACCGGTGAGCACAGCCACTGTATGGCCCAGGGCAAAGGGTGTCTCTTTTGGGCAGAGCTGCCTGTGGAGTGGGGAGCAGAACCCTCTACAGAGCCAGGGAGTCAGCATTCTGGCAAAGAGGTTGGGAAGTGGGTGGAGGTGGGCAGGGCGGGGCTAGGCCTAGTAGGTTTTATAAGTGAGGTAGGAGCTGCTGCAGGTGTTTGCACAGAGGCGTGTCTTGTATAAATGAGAAGAAAGGCCAGGAGCCCAGTGAGGAGGGATTTGTAAACACACAGTTGGGAAGTTGCACCAGGGCCACAAACACTGGGAGAAGCTGGAGGGTGGGAGTGGCTGGCAGGGTTTTGTTAGGTAGGCCAGGGGACTTGCCTGGTTCCCTAAGGAGGTGTGAGGGGGCAGCTCAGGAGGACACATCAGGCCCTGGATATTAGTGGACAGTGAGTTGTGAGTTGAGTCATGGGAGCCCTGGGAGCAGCGCTACTGTGAGTGACTTCCCCAGCTTGTGCTCACGAAGGGGCATGCACTGGGGGGACCTGGGCTCTGAGTCCCATCTCCCCCTCTCTCTGCAGATCACAAAGCCTTCTACGTCCTTTTTACCTGGGACCAGGAGGCCCAGATATACGAGCTGGTGGCACAGACTGTGTCGGAGCGGAAGAAGTGAGGGGGGTTCTGAGTTCTGAGTGTGGGTTGAGGAGGCCCAAGCCTCTGGGTTCCCGGGTACAGGAGGGCTGTGGGGAGGCCCCGGCATAGGGTCTGGGGTCTCTGACTGCCCAGGGGTTTGGCCTTTCTCCCCAGCTGGTGTGCCCTCATCACCGAGACTGCCGGATCCCTGAAAGTCCCTGCCCCTGCCTCTCGCCCTAAGCCCCGGCCCAGCCCGAGCAGGTGAGGGGGGCCATGGAGAGAGCTGGAGGTTCAGGGAGGGGGGCCGGAAGGCAGGGCTGGCTTCCCTCCACAGCTCCAGAATGCAAACCCCAGTCCTGTTGAGTGTGCATGTGTGTGAGCGTGCGCATGTGTGAATGCATGTGTGTACATACATGTGTGCCTGTACGCAAGCATGTGACTGTGCGTGCATGTGTAGTATATGTATGCATGCATGTGTGTGTGTACGTGTGTGCATGTATGGTGTGTGTGCGTGTGTGAGAGCATGTGCATGCATGTGTGTGCGTGTGTGTGTGCCGACCCCACCACTGCCCCGTCTGTCTCCTGTCTCCAGGCCTCTGTGTCTTCCATTGTCTGGGCCTCTCTGTCTCCCTGTCTCCCGGCCTCGACCTCTGTCTCTCTCTCCGGACCTCCCTGCCTCCCCACCTCCAGCTCTCTGTCTCCCTGCCCCCGTGGCCCCCCAGGGCCAGGAGTGTGGGGTCACCCAGCACTTCCTCCCCTCAGCACCCGAGAACCCCTCCTCAGCAGCTCTGAGAACGGCAATGGTGGCCGAGAGACGTCTCCGGCTGATGGTGAGACCAGAGGGATGCTGGGTGAGGGGCCAGGTTGGGGCTCACGGGTGAAGAGGGGCATCCACAGGAGGCCCGGCAGGATCTGAGCGCCCTCCCTGTTCCCCCACCCAGCCCGGACCGAGAGAATCCTCAGTGACCTCCTGCCCTTCTGCAGACCAGGCCCCGAGGGCCAGCTCGCTGCCACGGCCCTTCGGAAAGGTAGCCCAGCCCTGCCCCTCCAGGGTGGCCACCGGCCCAAACAGTGCCTCTGTTCCAACTAGAACAAGGCTCTCCCTGTCAAAAATTTCCTTACGCCCAGCTGCCAGAAAACAAATGCTCCAAACCCACCCGGCCTGCACCACTGTCCTGGGTGCCCATGTCCTTCTTCTGCAGCCGCCATCCCTTCCTTGACTCTATATTCACCCTCTCCCTGATCATATCTCTGTCTTCAGTACCTTCCTGCCCTGTCCCAACCCTAAACCCAGCCTCACTTCTTCACCTCCCTTTGGATCCCCCAACCCCATCCGCTCAGCCTTGCCTGGGACCCACCCTCACCTCCAGCCCCTACACATGCCATTCGGAATCCCCCATCCCAGATCCCATCCTGGCCCCCTGGTCTCCTGACTCCGCCCCCCTTGCCCCTGGCCAGTGCTGTCCCTGAAGCAGCTTCTGTTTCCGGCGGAGGAAGACAATGGGGCGGGGCCTCCTCGAGATGGGGATGGGGTCCCAGGGGGCGGCCCCCTGAGCCCAGCACGGACCCAGGAAATCCAGGAGAACCTGCTCAGCTTGGAGGAGACCATGAAGCAGCTGGAGGTGGGGCGGGGCAGGGCGGACCAGGAGTGCCCTGAATGGGCCGGGGAAGGAGGGGGCCCCCCTCATCCATGACCCCCATGCCACCAGGAGCTGGAGGAGGAATTTTGCCGCCTGCGACCCCTCCTGTCTCAGCTTGGGGGGAACTCTGTCTCCCAGCCTGGCTGCACTTGAGGTCCCTGTCCAGGAAGGTGAGCGGGGGATCTGGGGGCCAGGGCACTGTCCTGAAAGGAGGGTCCCCCTCCAGAGCTCGCATCCCTACAGCCCCTTCTGTCCATCTCCCTCTTTGTCTTTTCTGAATCTCCCCACTCCACCTCGTGTTTCTCATCTCTGTGTCTCTCTTTCTGATAATCTGTTTCTGTCTCTGTGCCTGCCTGCCTCTCCCCACCTCCCCTTCTCTGTCCGCTCTCCCTGTCTTGTCTGTGTGTCTGTCTCTCCCTGTCTCTCTCTCCATCTCCCCATCTCCCGTCTTCTCCTACATCCCCCAGGCCTTTTGCAAGAAGGAGAGGAATGGGGGAGAGGACGTGAGGGACCACCCCCACCCACACAGCTGCCGCAGCATCTCACACCCTGAGGGCCTGAGGAGAGGGAGCTGTGGGCCACGCCTGGGAGGGGCCCAGCTGGGGTCACTGGCCCTGCATGAGCCTCGGCCATCTCTCCCTCCTGCCCTCTGCTTGGGGGACTCAGGGCTTCATTCCGGAGGGCACCACGGTGACCCGGGCCATCTCAGTATTGCCTGTGGGGGCCACCCCTCCACTCCCCACCCCCAAGTGCCTTCGCTCTGTTTTTATACCCTGAATTGGAGGTTTATTTTTTAATATATATTATCTAAGAAGAGATCTGTGTGTGTGAGGGTGTGGTGGGGCCTGGCGTGGCATCTGGAACTCTCTGTCTGGCGTCGGCTTCCTGGGTCTGTGCCTCTGCGCCTGCCTCTAGTTGTTCATTCATTCATTCATTTCTTTGTTTGAACCGTTACTCCCCAGGCGCTCTGCACACACACTGGGTATGAGGCATCCCCCTGACACCGCCCTCCAGCTCCCACCCCCAATCCCCCATGCTCAGCACTGGGCACCCCGAGTCTCACTCTCTGTTCTTTTATTTCTGTAGTAAACTCTCTGGAGGTGACTGTCGGGATCATGGGGAGCTGGTGGGAAGGGGGCCCCTCCTGGGTGGGGGCTGGGGGCGGGGTTATTGCTCTGAGCTCCCTGTCCCCAGGGGGGCCTGTGTGGGGGGTGTCAGGACTGGGGCCAGCACAGGGGGGTTGGAGACATGGCCACACAAACACTTGGGGCACAGCACAGGGTGGGCGGGTGGGGAAGGCTGGGCGCCATATTGCACTTTGGGAGTGGGTCCAGGCGGGGACCCCCCTCAAACTGGAGCCTGGGGAGGAGGCTGGAGGCCATCACGTTCCCTCTGTCCTCTGTGGAGGGGGAAGTGAGACCCCAACTCTGGGGCTGGGGAAGGAGACTGGTGCAGCAACATGCCCAGACCCGGGAGGTGCTGAGGGCTGGTCCTGGGCCTTGGGCCAGGCATCAAGGGCAGACGGGCGGCTGCCCTGGTCCCCGCCTCAGCGGAATCCATTGCCCCCTGCTGGCTCAGCTGCCAGTCCCCCCTTTGCCTGCCTTTGCCTTGGGGGGCACCAGGAGACCCTCATCGCCCTCGCTGTCAGAGCTGCAGCCGCTGACGTCGGTAATCTCCAGCTCCGAGTCGCTGTCCTCCTTCCCACCAAGGGCAGCCTCTGGACCCCCAGCCCCCGGCAGTGCCAGGCGAGGGGCCGCTGCCAGGCCCGAGGGGCGCTCGGGGCCCAGGCCCTCCCCTGTCGAGGCCAGCAGGGGCACGGCTGTGGGGCCTCCCCCTGCCCCTGCCGAGGGCAGGTGGCTCAGGGAACTGGCCAGAGGGTTGGGGTAGAAGTGCGGGGGGTAGAGAGAGGGAGGCAGCTTGGGGAAGGGGCCCGTGAGGTACGGGTTAAAGTTCCAGGGGTACTCAGGGAAGGCGCGGCCATAAGGACCCAGCAGGCCAGGGGGCTTGGAATAGCTGGTGGCACCTGGGGGGCACAGAGGTAGGTCAGGCTGGGGCGCCTGCCTACCTGGGGACCAGCAAAGGGGGCTTTCTCCCTGCCATATCCCACCCCATCTCCCTGCGTCCCTCCTACATGGCATCTCACCCCCTCACACAGCTTCCCCCAACTCCATCTCCCCCACTTGTCTTCCCATTCCTTAAGCACCCCTGAAAGCCCTTGTCCCCCTCTCATTTCCCCTCCCTCACCTCACATCCTTTTCTGGGTTTTACACACGCGCACACACACACACACACGCATGCACACACACACATCCTACAGCCTGGCTCTGGGCCCCCTTCCCCATCCCTTCTCTTGTCTTTTCTCATCCTCTTCCCTCAAGCCTGCAGCTTCTCCCACCATGCCCCCAGCACCCCACAACCTCCAGGCTCTTACCAGAGCCCAGGAACGGGAAAGGGCTGTCCAGACGCAGTTTATCTGTCTCGGAGGTGAACAGGGGCGTCCGGGTCCCTGGCTCTCCCAGGCGTGGGGCAGAGAACAGGGTTTGCAGGGTCTAGAGAGGGAGTGGGGGAAGCCGCCCTGCTCAGACTGTCCCCTCCCCAGAGTGGGCACCAAGTGCCTCAGTTCCAGGACCCCAATACCCAGACTCACCTCAGGGGTGAGGGGAGGAGCATCTGGCCCTGGGGCCCCCCCGAAGGGACTGGGGGTCAGCAAGAGTGGGGAGCCGGTGGCAGCTGCCGCCATGTCCAGCAGCGGGTAATTGACAAGCACAACTTTGCTGAAGTTGAACTTGTAGGTGAACCTCTTCCCTTTGGTCTTGTGGAGAATCCGCTTGTTGTAGTAGTAACTGTGGGGAGAGCGGTGGTGCTGGGGAGGTGCAGGGGGAGCCTTGGGGAGGGATCTGGGGTTTCTTAATGCGTGTGCTGTCCCAGGCACGATGCACAGAGCACTAGAACTTGGGGAAACTGAGGCTCACAAGTCCCTTAACAGGGATCACAAGGCAAGGAAGGGATGAGGCAGGAGCGGGGACCCTGCCCTGCGAGACTCCAAAGCCCAGGTTTAGGGGTCCTTCCTCCTTGCCTCCCTTCCACTCACAAGTAGCTATGGTGGCTACTCACGCACAGCCCTGTGCCTTGTGGGATCCAGCAGGAACCTGCCCCAGGATGCAGAGGGGTCACCAGAGGGACAGCGGGGGGGAAAAGGACAAGTTGGGATCCAGCCCCCAGCCCTTCCTCACCGCAGGGCCCGGCTCAGCTTGTCGTAATTCATGTGGGGCTTGCATTTGCGAATGCCCCACAGCCGGGCCACCTCGTCAGGGTCTTTGATGACAAATTCCCCGTAGTCCCCCTGCCAGGCGATGACACCCTGGTACTCCTCCTTCTGCAGCAGCTCCAGGATAAAGTGCCACAGCTGGATCTGCCTCGAGCCAGGGGATGACTCTGGCTTGTAGGCCCAATCCGGGAAGGCAAACCCTGGGGACGGGAGAGAGGGAGTGGCCTGGAGTCAGGATGCCAAGTCCAGGGCTCTGGGTCCTGCTGGACTCAGTAACCTGAGAGGCATCTAGTTCTCCTCCAGCCTCAGGCATCTTTAGGGACCTGGTTTCCACTCTCCAAACCTCCTCCCCTGGTGTCTGGTCCCCAAATTATCCAAATATGGGCAAGAACCCAGTCATCCAGGGACGCTGTGTTGGTACCAGTCTGATCCCCTACCTTAGCATAGCTCCCCCAGGCTCAGCATCCAGAGGTGGAGGTAGGAGGGACTGGCTTCCTGCACCCATGACAGTTAGGAGGAATGGGAGAGAGGGGCACCCCCTCCCCAACAGCGTTAGTCTTCCCACTGCCCCCAGCCAGCCCCAGGAGGTCTCTGGTCTCTCTTGTACCCTGCACTGCCCCCAGCTCTTGCTGTCTCTGTTCCCCATTCCCTGTCCCCTGCTCCACCTTCTGGCATTCCCCAGAGCCCCCCACTGACCCACCCTGGCATATCCAGGCATATCCAGGCTGGGGCTGTGTGCATGTCTGTACCTGCCTGTGTATTTGTACCTTTCCCATCCCTGTGTCCCCTCCACCCCATATCCATGCCCATGTCTGTCCAAGAACAGTCCAGAACAGGGTGTGTGTGTGCGCATGCACACACATATGCCCACGGAGGACATGTCACACAGACATCAGTTCACTTGCCTGAAACACACAGCCACACTGGGACACAGGCACACCGGAGTGCCATACGCATGCTGGGGGCCACCAAGGCTGACATGGCAGACATGGGCTGCCCAAGACAAGGTCACGTCATCTCAACAACCCCACAGTGCACACCCAGCACAACACACAATTACACATCTCAAGATTGGAACCTGCTAACAACACAGATGCATGAAAAGACACACACAGGACCCCAAATACCCAAAGAACACACTGTACAATGGAGACGGTGAACACAGCATCAAGATATTCATGTCCCCAGACACAGAGGGTGACAGCGTGTCAGTAGAGCAACTTCCCAAACCCGCACACAGAGGTACCCATGTGTCAGCACTGACACCCACGGCTCACATCATGTCTCCATGCAGAGGGGGGTACCCCACTGTCCACATACCCCCAGGAACTGGGCACCCTGAAATCTCGCCTCCCATGCAGAAGGCCCCAAGCCCTGGGTCCAAATTCTGTGCTCACTCCTGTGCCACATCCTATGCCCCCTTCCCCCTCCTTAGAGACCCCAGACCCAGGCATGAAAATAGAAGGCAGGCCGGGCGCGGTGGCTCAAGCCTGTAATCCCAGCACTTTGGGAGCCGAGACGGGCGGATCACGAGGTCAGGAGATCGAGACCATCCTGGCTAACACGGTGAAACCCCGTCTCTACTAAGAAATACAAAAAATAGCCGGGCGAGGTGGCAGCGCCTGTAGTCCCAGCTACTCGGGAGGCTGAGGCCGGAGAATGGCGTGAACCCGGGAGGCGGAGCTTGCAGTGAGCTGAGATCCGGCCACTGCACTCCAGCCTGGGCTACAGAGCGAGACTCCGTCTCAAAAAAAAAAAAAAAAGAAAATAGAAGGCAGAGTGAGTCCATACAAAGCTGGCAGCAGTGCAGGAGAGGGGAGGCTGCGGCGCGCCAGGGCAGGGGAGACCAGCATCGCCGTGTCCACTTGCTGTGTGATTACGGGCAGGTCCTTACCCTCTCTGGTTTAGAACTTCAGAGGTGGAAGGCAAGGGGGCGCAGGGTCACACGCAGGCTGCCTGGTGTATAAAAGTGGGTGCTTGTTCCTCCCGGGGAGCTCCAGGTAGTCTCCTTCTTGAGGGATAATTTTTATCTGAATTCATTTTTGGGTCTTTCTCACCTCCCATGACAGGGCTGGATCCAGACTCCAGCTCTGACCCATTCCACACCCAGAACACATCCTATTGGGGATGCAACTATATCACAGACACACCCACAGGACCCCAAGGTGACAACGGGACACCCAACCCGGACACTCCATCTGTCTCTGAATGCACACCCTCAAATATGTCGTACCTATGAGGCACAGGCACACTAGAGAGAAGACCCCCAAACTCAGTAGGCAGACACACACATGTGACAGACAAACCCCCAGAATTCACTCATGCACACATGGACCCTACACTGAGAACCAGACACAGCCCCCAACACAGGCCCATGGACGCATCCCCCACAGCATCAAATGCACCAAGACATCCATTCGGAACGCCATACACCACGAGACAGACCGCAAGAAACAGGCAAAGGCTCCTCACCCCACTCAGTCAGAGGTACAGTCGCGAGCCGGCAGACACCCCCATCCCAAAATGCAGACACGCCCAGCCCAGAGACACTCAAGTAGCCTCAGATGGGCACGTACAAGCAAATACACAAGCTCACACAAAGACAGGCTGTGCAGACACATTCTCCCAGTGTGACCCCTTCTAAAAACACTGAAGTGTGACACAGGGACACACTCTGAAATGAGACCCCAAATAACCAAGCACAGAGTGTCTGTCTCTCTCTCACACACACACCCCTCCCGCTGCACATGGGCATGGTGTCTGACCAGCCTCACCGGCCACCACCCCCAGTTCCAAACCTCCACTCTGAGCAAGCTGTCCTCTCTCCTGGGTCTCGGGCTGGCTGGGTCATGCCTGCACGTCCCCCTGACTGGGCAGGGCCATCTGTCCATCTGTCCATCCATGCTCCCCCTCCCCGGAAACCCCTCAGTGCCCGCTCCAGCCCAGTCCCTGCTCTCTTTCCGCGCAGGACTTGCGTGGGAGCAGGCTGAGAGGTGCATGGCAGGGATGCCCGGGCCTCGGGCCCCTCTGTCCTCACCCCTCACTCACCTCCTTACCTTGCCCACCCTCCCAGAAGACCCACATATCGCAGCAGGCAGGTGGCAGGGTAATCTGGCTGCGAAGTTTTTAGCCAACTTTCTCCGAAGGGGTTTGATTTGGGGGACTCTGACCAAGACTGAGAGAGAAGGACCCACGGACTAGAGTGAGACACGTGGAGACACGGAGAGAAGGGGGTGCGGCTCACTGGGGAGGCCTGAGGGGTGGGGGAAGGAATGGGGGAGGTCCGGGCCAGTTACCAGGGGTCCAGAGAGCCGGCAGGGCGGGCGGGGCGAAGAGAAGGTCGGAGACGCAGCTACAGTCCATGGCGGAGCCGGCCCTGCAGAGGCCGGGACGGACACACGGGGACGGGGTGGGCAGGAGAGACAGACACAGGTCAGCCAGCGGGGCGCTGCCCGGGGCCTCCCCCTCTCCCATGTCCCCACCCCAGCCCTCTGCCCTCTCCCCGCAATCCCTTCTGCCCACTCCCTCCCGCAGGCACCGCTCTGTCACCAGCCGCTCCCAGCCCCGAGCCCCCAGCACCCCGTTCCTTCCCTCCCAGCCTCTCCTCCCGCATCCTCCTCCTCACTCGGTGCCTCCATCACTAACCACGCCGCTCCCAGCCTCCCTCCCCGCTCCCCGCCACTCGCTCACGCTCTCACACTCGCTGGCTCTCACGCCCGCCCGCCCGCTCGCTCGCGCCCCGCACAGTCTCTGCTGCCGTCTCCCGTCCCCGCTCTCCCGCCTGACCTCCCGGGTCGGTCGGTCCCTGCGTCTCCGGGTCTCCCTCTGTCTCTCTCTCTGGCTGCCCCAGATTTATCTTGCTCTGAAACTTGCCCCCACACCCGCCCCACCCGGACGACCCGCAGGCGGACTCTTCCAGCCCTTGCGCAGCTCCGACCCGCAGCGGCCCAGGACAGGCTGCAGGGGGCAGGCCCAGCCCCGCCTCCTCCAGTCCCCTACCCCACAGGGCAGCCCCCAGCGCCCCGCAGGAGGCCTCCACAGACCCCAGACCTGCTGCTCACCCTGAAGACCCCTGCCACTTGGATCTGCCTCCCTCCTCAGACACCCCTTCCCCTCGCATCTGCCTCCCCCTCAGACCCCCTCCCTCAGACACTCCCTCTCCCTAGATATCTTACGCCCCTAAGATACTCCATCCCCTCCTCACTCCAGTCTCCCCGCACCTTTCCCCCTCATGCGGCGCCTCCCCTCCACACACACACCCTTGGAATCCACTCCCTCTCACACCCCTCCGCAGACACACGCTGCCCTCGCGCTCCCGAGACCCCTCCCCCCAGGCACTTCAGCCCCTCACTGCCACCCTCAGACCCCACCTCTGGAGCACCTTCTTCCTGGAGACCCCCCAGATGCTCTCAAAAACCCACTCCTCTTAGACACCCTGATACTCCCCACTGCTCCCATGCCCCCCCAAACCCCTCAGACCCTGGCAGCCCACACTGTGTTCCCCCATGAGCCCCACCTACCCCCTGGACACGACAAGACTTTTCAGACACCCCATGTCCCCTCAGACTCGCCCGGTCTCCCCACAGAGGCCCCAACCACAGATGCCCCCACCTCCCATCTGCCTCCTGGAGCCTCCCCTGTCCCAGGCCCCCTCTGTTCTCACACCTGTCTCCCCATCTTTCTCCATCTGCCCCCTGTCTCTCAGTATCTCTCTCTCTCCATCTCTGTCTCTCCCCATCACTTGGTCTCTTCTGCCTTCGGTCTCCCCCCACCATCTCCCTTCCATTTCTGACTCTCTCCTCCACCTAGGGGGTCTCTCTCCCCACCTCACTGCCCTCTCCCCCTCTCTCTATCTCCTCCTCCACCACTCAGTCTCTTCCCTGTTTCTACGTCTCCCACCCCTGCTTCTTTCCCGTCTGTCTCTCCGTCTTCCCAGGGTGTCCATCTCTGTCTCTCTATGACTTTCTCCCCATCTCTGCTGTCCATCTCTCCCTCCCCCTCCACCATCTCTGTCTCTGTCTCTCCCTCCCCCTCCACCATCTCTGTCTCTGTCTCTCCCTCCCCCTCCACCATCTCTGTCTCTCCCTCCCCCTCCACCATCTCTGTCTCTGTCTCTCCCTCCCCTTCCACCATCTCTGTCTCTCCCTCCCCCTCCACCATCTCTGTCTCTCCCTCCCCCTCCACCATCTCTGTCTCTGTCTCTCCCTCCCCTTCCACTATCTCTGTCTCTCCCTCCCCCTCCACCATCTCTGTCTCTGTCTCTCCCTCCCCTTCCACCATCTCTGTCTCTCCCTCCCCCTCCACCATCTCTGTCTCTGTCTCTCCCTCCCCCTCCACCATCTCTGTCTCTGTCTCTCCCTCCCCCTCCACCATCTCTGTCTCTGTCTCTCCCTCCCCTTCCACCATCTCTGTCTCTCCCTCCCCCTCCACCATCTCTGTCTCTGTCTCTCCCTCCCCTTCCACTATCTCTGTCTCTCCCTCCCCCTCCACCATCTCTGTCTCTGTCTCTCCCTCCCCTTCCACTATCTCTGTCTCTCCCTCCCTTTCCACCATCTCTGTCTCTGTCTCTCCCTCCACCATCTCTGTCTCCTGTCTCTGCCCCCACCCTTTCCCTGTCCCGCGTCGTCTCTCCAGCAGCCCCGCTCCCCCACACCTCTCCCCCACCCATCGCTCTCCCACCTCCCCGCTCTCTCTGCCTCTCAGGGTCCCCTCCTTCCTCCCCCCGCCCCCACCCCCTATTGGCCCCTCTCATTTCCGTGTTGGTTTTGATTTCTCTTCCCGACGCTTTCAACTCCCCGCCGCCTCCTCCGGACACGTTATAACGAGGAGCCGTGGGATCGGCGCTCCGGGCCCTGCTCCCACGCTCCCCCCGCCGTGTCTCACACGCATCTCTGCCATCTCGCGGTCTCTGTGGCCACTTCTCCCCGTCTCTGTGCCCAGCCTTGGTCCTGTGTCAGGCTCCACAGGGACCTGGACCTCTTGCCCATGTCCATCACCTCTGCCGCCCTGTCCCCGTCCGTCTGTCCCTCCCGTCTCTGGGTCTCCATGCCTCCCTGTCTCTCGGTTCCCACGTCGTCTCCACTTCTGTGTCCTCACGTCTCTGGGTCCCCACGTCTCTGGGTCTCCGCATGGCTCTGTTTTGATATCTAGAGTCTCCACACCCCATCTCTGTCTCCACGTCTCCATATCTCCTCCTCCTCAAGTCCCTGTCCTGTCCCCATGTCCCCCATCTCTGTCTCATCTGTCTCCATGCCCCATCTTCCTGTCTCTGTGTCTCTGTCTCCATGTCTCCATCTCCATGTCTCTGTCTCTGTTTCTGTCCCGGTGTCCGTCTCTTGGGGTCCCTTTGATCTCACCCTGCCCCTGGCGCCCCCCTGGCCCCATTGATCGCTGATCGACCGATGGAGGGAGCAGGGCCTGCGGGGCCTGGGGCTGCAGGGCCGAACAGGGCCTGGTAGGACGGCCAGACAGATGGACAAACGGCCCCAGCCCCAGTGGCTGTGGAGGGGGAGCAGCCACAACCCCCCGCCCCTCCCTGCCGGCCGGCGCGGTGCGGATGGGGACTCCAGGCAAGCTTTAATTTTTAATTTTATTTTGCTTCCTCCACCCCCCCTTCACCCCCCATCTCTACCGCCCGCAGCCATGGCACCGAATGTGTGTGCGCATGTGAGCGAAGCGGTGTGCAGAGGCGCTGGGCAGGCGAGGGCCCTCCTCCCTTCTCTCCCTGCCAAGCACAACCACACAGACCCACACACCAACCCAGGCACGAACACCGCCACGTCCCACACAGCACATATCGCACAGATGCACACACCAGCACACACACACCCCATCACACACCGCAGGAGCCCACATGTCAACAAAGTCACACACAGCATCACATCCCACACATCACAGAGACACATACCACCATTGCCACATACAACCCACATCACAGTTGCATGTGTCAGTAAAGTCACACACCAACATTATCACACAGTCACACACAGCATAGTCACAGACACACAGAAACAGACACACAATTTTACACAAATACGACACACACCAATTCAAACTCACACAGAAACAAAGACACACAATCACAAATCCTAGACACACTGTGTAGACACATAAACCCACACTGAGGCTCGCAATCAAATACGGAAACCCAGATTCCCAAGCACACAATCACACACTGAGACAACAGCACACAGAAACAGACACAGAGTCACACAAACAAGCGCCACCGACCCTCCAGCGCATACATATGTACTTGGTCATGCATGGAGCCGTAGAGATACACACACCAGCACCAACCCAGAGAGCCAACGCACACGGCCACACACACAGCCATTCACAGACACAGTCACAATCACACCAAGATCACGGACCCAAACCCACGACCGACACAGCGGCCCCTGCAGAGGTACACACAGACACACCCACACACACTGGGTAGGGTGGGCACTCAGCGGTGACCCCAACCCAAGGCCCCTGCCACTCCTGCTCCCACCATCCCCATCTGTCTGCCTGTCTCTCCGTCTGTGGACTTCCCAAGCATGTCTCTGCATGGGTCCGTGATCTGTGCGTGTGTGTGCGTGTATGTGACACGTGCCCTTGTCTCAGACCCGCTTCTGTGGCTGTCTCTCGAGACAAAGGTCTCCCGGTCTCTCTCAGCTCCTTCGGGTGTTGGCGTGTCTTTCTGTCTGTCTCTGTCACTGGGGGTCTCTGTCTCTGTCACTGAGAGTCTCTGTCTGTCTCTGTCTCTGAGGGTCTTTGCTGCTCATCTTGGCCTGCCTCTCTTTCTAAATATCTCCATCTCTGAGTGTCTCTGTTTCCCCCATCTCTCTCTCTGGGTGCCTCTCTCTGTCTCTGTCTGTCTCTGTCCCTCTGTCTCTGGGCTCTGTCATCTCTCTCTGCCTCTGTCTCCTAACCCCCCATCACCCCGGCCCCCCGGGCTGGGGTTTAACCAGTTGTTTTGATTTCTCTAAGCTGCGCCTGCGGCCTCGGGAGCCGCCTCGGGCCTCGCACCGCCCCCCAGCCCCTTCATCCCTCACCCAGGCCCCCCATCCCCACCTCCCCTTAACACAATCTGCACAAGTGGAATGAAAATTGATTTTTTTTTTAAATTTCATATCTTCTCCGGGGCTCTGTCTAAAGAGGAGAGAGACGCGGCCCAAGACCCTTCTCCCACCGCCGCCCCCGCATGCACACACCATGCCCTGACACACACGCGCACGCACGCACACACACACCCCGACTGCACCCACCTATGGCCACATGTTCAGGCACAATCTGGGGACATGTCCCTCCTTACGCCACACACCCATGTAGGACACATCTGTGCACATAGTAGAGACCCACAGCGACACCCTCTAGTAGGCACACACACACCATGCACAGCCCCAGCCATGGGCCCGCTGCCAGCCCCACCCATCTCTTGCCACACAAACGAGCCCCCAACACCGTCCCATGTGGGTGCACGAAGCCGGCTCTCTGTGGTCACAGACTGTGTGTGTGCTCACACACCCGTCCGTCCTGACTGTGGCCACGTCCACGTGAACACAGAGCAGGCTCAGGGGCCGGCCCTCGACAGGTACCAGGAGACCCTGTGCCTGTCCTGGAGAGGAGGGGGTTCAGGGGTGATGTGGGGTTTCCTGCATGGGCATGCCCCCCTCATCAATGGGGGACGCCACCCCATTCCCACACTGCCCACATCAAATACTCTGGCCTGACCCTGGTTGGGGGTGACTTTGTGCCTGGGGTGTACACACACCCCACACGTATACACCACATATACACCACACATACCACATACACACACCACAAACACACCATACATACACACCCCCCCCACACACATACCCACCACATACACCACACACCACATACACACACACAGTATACACCACATACACCATGCACACCATATCACACACACACATAAATATGCACATGCACCACATACACACCACACACACCCCACACACACCATATACTCACCATACACACACACATCACTACCCCTCACATACCTGACATATACTACATACACTACCCATCACATACACACCACACACCACATACACATCACACACACACCCCACACATATACACACTATACACATCCACACCATATATACCACGTCCACCACACACATGCCACACACTGCATACACACCTCACACACACCACATCACTCTCACATACACCACACACACTACATACACTACCCATATCATACCACACACCACATATCCACCACACACCACATACACACATACACAACACACACATCATACACACCACATGCACACCACACACCACACACACACCATACACACCACACACATTACATACACACCATACCACAGACACTATTATACATCACACCACATACACAACACACACACCCGCACACATCACACCACACCACATGCCACACACAACACACATACCACACACATCACCCACATACCACACACCACACTCACACACCACTCGCAGCTTACTACTTCTCTCAATACCACACATTGTAATCCCCACCTGGACACACACAAAACCACAGTCACCCTTAACACAGAGACCCACAGAAAACACACAGAAGCAGACAGGGTGACACTAGAAACAGCTTCACACACAGACTTGGATTCAAGTTCATACAAGTTGCACACACATGCGCCATCCAACAGCCACACAGAAACATGCAACCACACAAACATACACAAACATACACAAACAGTCATCAGTGCTCTTCAGGGCTGGACACACAGTATCAACTGTTATGAACCAACACTCAAGCTGGTACATTCAGCTCCCGAAAATTGCCACGCAGGCACGCACACGCACGCGCACACACACACGCACACACACACGCACACACACACGCACACACACACGTCCACATCTAAATCCAGACTCAGACACAAGCCCACAAGTTCAGAGACGCAACAGCAACCCCTGAACACCAACACAGCGCCACACAAACACACAGCTGGTCTGTGACACATAAGATCTGGGGGGCTCTTAGCTGCATCCCTCACACCCACACTCACCAGCCCAGCTGCCAGGGTCCTCTCAGGGGCGCGCGCGCTCGGTCCTTCCACCCTGTTTCTCTGGGACTGAACCTCCTCATCTTGCCCTCAGAGATGAGAGCTGCCCCAGGTCCCTGGGGCCCATCCTGCACAGCCACACCACGTGAAAACACCAGACACGGCACAACTCCAGAGCTTTGGACAGTCGCACCAGACAGAGCTGAACACCACACACGTGTCACACAGACATGACACACATCACACAGACATGACACGCTCACAGACAGGACATGTGTGGCTCCACTCAGCACCCATACTTAGTCACCTGTGCCCAGGAACATGCATGTCTACACAGACACTGTGACACAAGTCACACAGTCATGTGCACCTGCGCGCGCGCACGCACTCGCACACACACAGACAGATGGTCTTCTGCCTCGACTGCACTGTGCAGGACACACAGAGGGACAGAATGGCAGACAGGGCTGGCTTCCCAGGCTGGGGAAGGTGTGTCTGTGACCCTCACTTGAGAGGTGAGGAGGCTCCAGGCCAGAGACGGAGAGGCCTGTGGGTGAGGGCAAGGGCAGAGATCCACACCCCACTCCCTCTCTCTCTCCCTCTCTGTCTCTGTCTCTGCCTCGGGCCCTGTGTGTGTGTCTCTGCATCTCTGTCTCTCTCCCTGAATCTGTCTCTGCCTGATGTCCCTGGGGCTGCGGACAGCGCTCCGAACGGTGTCAGTTGGGGGGTGGTGAGGGAGCGTCCCCGGGGAGGTGGGAGCCGCAGTGCCACGCACCCCGCCTACCAAACAGCTCTGGGGGAGGGGAGAGGGAGGGCAGAGGCGCCACCGCCAGGCGGAGGGAGCTCTGGCTGCTCCCCGACCCCACCCATGGACCCTGCCTCCCCTCAGAGACCCAGAGAGATGGAGGAGCTGGAGGCTGGGGTGGGGGGCACAGAGAAGGGGAGACATGCAGGGAGGAAGAGAGACCGAGGGGGTGGAGCGTGATACATGGAGAACAGAGAGGAAGCAGGAGTGAGACTCGGAGGGAGATGGAGGGGGATAGTCGGGAACCCCACGGGGGAGGCACAGAGACGGAAAGGGACACAGAGGACGAGGACAGGTCCCACAGAAACAGGAAGTGGACTGGGAGCCACATGCACACGCAGAGAGAAGAGACAGACAGAGACAGAGACAGGCAGGGGAGATCGAGGTGGGGAAACACGGCAGAAGGAGCGAACCAGAGAGTCTGAAACAAAGTCGATTAGAAAGCTGGAGGTCACCGGAGAGCGAGGGCTGCACCCGAGACCCCGGGTTGGGAGGAAGGAGAGGAGGGGGCAGAGATGCGGAAAATTGAGGGATTAGGGCAGAGGCAGAAGAGGGATGCAGGCGAGCCCGGCCCTGGAGGTAGGAGCAGAAGGTTCAGGTGTGGGCCTGGCGGTGGGCAGACCTAAGGTGTGGATTCCTTGTCCTCTGCCCTACCTCACCCTTCTTCAGTCCTGGGAGGTTGGTGTCCCCTGGGATTCCGACCCACCCCAACTCCAAAGCCCACCCTACCCCTCCTCCTCCTCACCTCCACCAGGTCCCACCCCACCCAGACCCCAGCTCCATCCTCTACCTCTCCTCCTGGTCCTCATCCCCAACTCCCACCCCTTCCCCACCCTTGCCTTCATTCTACCTCCACCCCCAGCCTCACTCCACACGGGCCCCACCCCTGTATCAGAGTGACAGACAGGAGGGAAATGACCGTTATTTGGTGATGCTGGAGGGGTGTGGGCAGAGAGCTGAAGTGGGGTGTGGTGTACACCAGAACCAGCTACTCAGGGAGCCCAGAGACCCAGAATCCTTCTAGACGGCAACCACCAAGAACCAGGGCTCAGGCATCCCAACAGAGGCTGGGGCTTGGCACCAAGAGTACTGAGGAAATGGTGTTGAGGTGGAATCCAGATGAAACTGTGCTCAGCAGGGAATCAGAGAGGCAGAGATAGCAGATCAAAGGGACAGAAAGCAGGAGATCAAGGCACAGAAATGAGGAGGGCAAAGAGGCAGGGTCAGAGGGCTGGGGAAATAGGGATGGAGCCGAGAGCTAGAGGGGCAGATGGATGGGACTGAGACGCGGGAGCAGACAGGGACAGGGAATCAGATGACAAGGAACTGAGGACAAAAATGGGGAGAAGTGGGTGATCCTGGGTCAGAGAAAAGGAGGAACAGAGAAATGGGGTCAAAGACCCAGGAGGGCAAACATGAGGGGCAGAGAACTGGGAACCGGAGAGACCGAGGGACAAGGGACCGGAGGCAGTGGGGCAGGCCTGAGGGCCCGGGCGAGGGGCGGGGCCTGGGCGGGCTGAGGCTGGAGCTGGGTGCCAGGCCACCGGGGATCCCAAAAGGGCCGGGGTCCAGCCGGGCTGCGGGGGGACTTAGGGCTCCAGGGGCATCAGGCGCGGCGCTAATTCAACGCCATCGATCAGACGGGATGAGAGCAATAAATTATTGTGACAAGATGCAATCCTGGCCCGCGCACTGCCGCCGAGGCGGATCGATCCCTGTCCCCAGCCCCACACCGGGTCCCATGCCCAGGCCTGGGCTGGCGGGAATGCCTCTGCCCACCTCTCCCTCCATTCTCCACCCTGTGCACACTCACTCCCACTGACAGCCAGGTGAAGGGAATGTGAGGAGCAGCCTAGGGGAGAGGCAGGAGGGGCCAGGGGGAACCCACAGAAGGAAGTTCAGCGCCCCCTCTGACCCAGGTCTTTTGCTTCCCTCAGCACCCCATCCTTGCCACCACCTGTGAGGTAGGAACTGCCATGATGGATGCCCATTTCACAGATGTGGAAACTGAGGCTCTGACAGGAAAAGTAACTTGGCCAAAGTCCCACAGGGGTGAAGTTAGCCTGGACTTGAATGCAGGTCAGTATGACACCGCCCCCCAATATTTGTACTGTCAGAGGACAGGGCAAGGGCCAGAGACAGAAAAGGAGGAAAGAGATGAGACAAGAAGACAGACACAGAGTCCAGGATATGGAGAAACTGAGAGAGAGCTGTAAAGACCCTGTACGGAGAGAAACAGACATAGACAAAGACAACCAGAGAAATACAGAGAACAAAGAGAGACTGGGAGACAGACAGAGACAAAGACAGGGCGGGACAGAGGGGTGGAGAGGCCAGAAACCAAAAGAGACAGAGAGACTCAGAATCAGACTGGCAGACATGGACAGGGACAAGGAGATAGGGGCAGGTGGTGGCAAAGGTGGAAATGGAGAAAGGAAATGAAAGTGAGGGTGTGCAGAAAGGAAAGGCCAGCATGCAGGGAGGGGCGGTTTGGGAGGCAGGGGTGTGTCTGGGGAGGCAAGGGTGCTGGGAGGGGGCTGTGCTGGGGGTATGTCTGGGGAGGTGGGGGTGCGCTGGGAGGGGGCTGTGCTGGGGGTATGTCTGGGGAGGTGGGGGTGCGCTGGGAGGGGGCTGTGCTGGCCCCAAACAGCTTGTGGGGGAGGTGGGGGTGAGCATGTGGAATGACAGCCTTAGCCCCAGGAGTCAATGGAGGGTGAGAAAGTGAGCCTGGAGTATAGGGGAGATGGGGTTGGGAGGTAATGGAGAAGCAAGTGTCACCAAAGTCACTAGGTGGATAGGTGTGTCTGTGGAGGGAGGAGGTCACCTTAGGGGCAGATGGGAGAGGCAAGGACACCTGGATGGCTAGGAGGGCAGTCTCTGAAGTCAGACAGCCTTGATTTGACTCAAATCTCTAACATCTACCTGTTTCTGGGACCTCAAAGAAACTCTGTAGACTCAGTTTCCTTCTCTGTAAAATGGGGACAAGAGGCAAGTACCTGCCTCATGAGGGCCCTGTGAGGACAAATGAGACAATGGGTGTGAAGAAGTTAGTGTCTGCCACAGAGATGGATGGTGGCCTTAGTAATCGGGATTTGTCATCACCATCACCCTCATCCTCATCCTCGTGTTGCCATCAGTATATATGGGGAGGGCAGGTGTTACGTGGTGGAACAGGTGGGGCACATATTACAAGCACCTGCTACTCAGACAGTGATACCTGGACCAGGTGTTTCTGATGCACACTGAAGTCAGAGAGCCTCGGACTTAAGATGCTGTGCAGTGCGGAGAGCAGGTGTGGGGGTGGCTGGGAACAGGCAACACGTGTCTAACACATGCTACAGGTGTTATGCATACGGAGGAAGGCGCTCCTCGAGGAGAGAGCTGGTTAGAGACATGTGCTAACAAAGGGGACCGGTGTTTCTGGAGAGAAGCAGGTTGGAGACAGGTGTGAGGGATCTGAAAGTTTGTTCCTAAAGATGTGGGGGTGATAGGCTGCAGGGACAGGTAGCGAAAGTGAACGTAGCAGAGAATGAGGCAGCGGTGTGCAGTGGGTTCACAATGCTTGCAAAAGGTGCAAAGGGACTCCGGTCACATGGATGTTTGGGGGGAGGAAAAGGAGAGAGGTGGCTTGAGTGTGGGGAGCCAGGTGCATGTCCACGGGACAGGGCTGTGTCCAGGAGAAGGTGTCCCCTAGACCCAGCTGAAGAGATGTGAAGCAAAGAGAGATTAGGTGGGGGTATGCGTAGGGGGTGTGGAGGCCTCGGTACCTGTTTGCTGAGGAAATGATTGAATGTGTTACCAGGGCAGAGGATTCCCCAGGATAAACAGGTGAGGAACAGCAGGTGTAGGGGGTTACTGGTGTGACCTTGTGCAGCAAAAGAGAGAGAGAGAGAAACATGAGACATTAGGTATGTAGGAAAGAAGAGAAGTGGATAGAGAGTACCCGAGGGACAGGTGTGGGAAAACAGGTATACAGGTGACGCAGATACCTGTGGCCAAGGACAGATTCCTGCCCCAAACGTGTGTCTGTGTGAAGTAGTGGTGTGTATAGTGAGAGACCAAGAGAGGCAGAGACAGCGCCAGGAGTGAGACACCGGTGAGCAAGTGTGCAGGTGAGACAGGGAAACTCTGAGGGGACAAGGGCTTGGAGGAAGGCATGATGGCAGGGAAGGCCATGAGGAGGGTACCAGTGTGTGAGTTGGAGATCAGGTGGTGCTTGGGGTTAGGACACAGGTGGGGAAGGTGAGGTGCTTCTGTTGTCTGTGATGAGTAACCTGAAATGACAAGTAGGAAAGACAGGTACGGGGGAGTCCTTGGAAGTCAGTGACGGTGTCAGGTACAGGTAGAGAGGGGTGTGAGCGGCAGTTGTGCTCTCAGGTGACCTGTCTGTGGCCAGCTTTTCTGGGAGGGCAGGTGTTGGGGTGTTGGGCAGGTGCAGCACTGTCACGGAGGAGGATGGGTGAGGGCCAGGAGGCTGGGGACTGGCGGGGGCAGGCCTTACCTGAGGGGACAGGTTAGCAGGTTGCACGTGTGAGTGCTTGTTTGCAAAGGAAGGAATGTGTGTGTGAGTGTGTGCACGTGTGGTGGCTCGGTACTGCTTGAGAGGAGGAAGAGGTGAAGAAATACGAATGTGTGAGGAACAGGTAAGTTTAGAGCTTTAGGGGACAGGTGGGATGGCTCATTTACAGGTAGGAAGGGGCCAGTGTGGCATGAAATGAGATAGAATGCAGGGATTCCAGTGGAAGGGGCAGATTTTAGAGAACAGGTGTTACCTGGAGGGGCAGGTAAGAAGGGACATATGCTCCCCCGAGAGATCAGACATCTTAAGGGCAGGTGTGAGGGGGACAAGTGTTACCTGGAGGGGCAGGTGAGAGGAAATAGGTGTTACCTCCAGGGCAGATGAAGGGAACAGGTATGCAGGACAGGTGTTGCGCGCAGGCAGCTATGAGGAGATAGATGTTACCTGGAAGTCCAGATTTGGGGAGTTGAAGGGGGAACATGCGTGTGACAGGTGCATTGATAGACAGGTGTGAGTGAAAGGTTAGTTACCTGAGGCCACAGGTGGGTGCAGTATGACTCTGCCAGATGGTTTGCTGCCTCGATTTCTCTCGCTCCCCTGTCCTCCCCTCCCTGGGGAGCCAGTTCTGGCTCTTGGGTCCCTCCCATGGCTCTGGCCCTGGCGGGGCACACAGTTAGCTCTGGGCTGGTCGAGGCCCGGCCTGCCAGGGCTCCTGAGGCTGCTTGGCGATGCGGAGCGCGTCTGGGCCTCGGCGGGCCGGCCGGGCGGGGGGAGCGGGCGGGGGGGCCGTTTAGCCGTGATAGATCCGCGCGCCGCTTGTCTCTTAATCTCCGGAGCGACCGATCGATTCGCTATTTCCCTTTGTTGCCAGAAAATTCGATCCTGGGCCTGGAATTAGGTCCCCGGCTTAATCTGAGCGGAAACCAGTGAGGGGGAGACAGAGACAGAGATGCTGGGAGAGACAGAGATGGAGAGACAGTAAGAGACAGAGAGAGACAGACAGAGATGCTGAGAGAGAGACAGACATAGGGAGAGATAAGCAGAGATTTAGAGAGAGAGAGGCTAAGAGTTGGACCCAAAAAGGAAGAGAGAGATGCTGGGAGAGACAGAGATAGAGAGACAGATCCTGGGAGAGTTAGAAGTGGACACAGAGATGCTGTGAGAGACAGAGACAGAGAGACCGTGAGGAGAGACCCAGCCAGGGGAGAGATGACAGAAGTGGCCCAGCAGGGCCCTGCGACAGTGGTGGAATGATAGATAGAAAAGGTGTCCCAGAGGGCCCCAGCCCCACGAAGGTCAAGGCCAGGCCACTACTCCCTGCCCCGAAGTGTGCAGACCCCAGAACTGGCCCAAATGTCCTTCCCACAGACCCTGTGACCCTTCACACCAAATATCCAGACCCCAGATATCCAGATCCAAATTACCAGGCCCTCAGCCTTGAACTCCAATTCCAAATCCAGACTTCTGGCCCCCTCCAGTCCAAACTCCTGTGCTGATCCCCAGTCCCAGATATCCACACCCCCAGTCCTGACTCCCAGCCCCCGTCAGCTCCCAACCTCAAATATCTAGATCTTCCGCCCCAAGCGTCCAGTCTCTTGGCTTTGAGCCCCTAGGTCCCAAATATTCAAGCCCTCAGCCCTGACCTCTAAACCCCACTCAGAATCTAGCCCCAAATATCCAGACTCCTCAGCCCCAAACATCCAAATCCACCTTCAGGTCGGACACCAACCCCCGTTCCCAGATTTTCAGTCCAGTCTCTCGCAGACCCCATCTCCGTGGCTCTCACTCGCTCTCCATCCCCGCCCCCAAATCTCGCACCCCTGTCCCTAGGCCGCACCTTCAGTGCTACCCGCCTCCCACCTTCCCAGAGTTGGGCGCAGCCCCACCTGCCTCCCACAGCTGGGGCGGATGACCCCATCAGCCTGCCCCTCCACGGGCTCGGAGGCCCAGCTTCGCAGGCCTCCCAGGACCACCCCCGCGCCCGCCCCCTCCTCTGGCGGGAATCCCCGCCCCCTCCCCGCCCTTGCGCCGGCCGCGGCGCTCACTCACTTTCTGGGCTTTGCGCATCCGCTCCGGTCCAGGGAGAAGTGTTTAAAGTTCGGATCCCGCAGCCATGGCCCCCGCGGCGTCCTGGGGAGGGGGCACCGGGGCGAAGGGCGGGATAGGGGGAGATGCCCAGAGCCCCGGGGAGGCAGAGACCCAGAGGACGAGGAGAGGTAGTCTCTGAGACGCCAGGACTGGAGAGACTCAGAGACGGAGAGACAGCCAGGGAAACAGAGACGGGGAGACGAGCAGAGACGGGGACATGCAGAGAGGGAGAGAGACAGCGAGACAGACGCGCAAAGAGAGCAGAGACGCGGAGAGCTGAGGACGGAGCTCCGGGCGGGAGCGCAGCGCAGCGAGCGCGGGTGGGCGCGCGCCGGGGACAGCCTGGCCGGCTGGGGGCGCGGGGCGGCCCTGCCTCCTGCGCCTTCTCCTCGTCCTCCTCTTCCTCCTGCTCCTCCTCCTCCTCGTCCTCTTCCTCCTCCTCCCTCCACTCCTCCTCTGCGCGCCGCGCGCCTCCCGCCCTCGCGGCCGCCCGGCCGGGCTCGGCGCGCAGATATATGGAGGCGGCGGCGGCGGCGCGGGGGAGGGGGCGGGGGCGCGATCGATGGAATATAATTTTCCTCAAACTCGGAAAATAAAGTTCAGAGCTGATCAAATTTGAAAACAGATGTCGAATCGCGACTCTAAATAAGGTTCGATCCCGGGACTGAGGGAGTGGGGGTGGGGCGGGGGTGGGTGGAGAGGTAGAGAGACCCCCTCCTCTCCCCTTTCCTTCCCCTCCGCCCCGCTCCTCCCTAGGAGGACGCGCGGACAAACGGACAGGCGCGAGGTGGAGGTGGGGACGATGCGGCCAGGACCTCTGCTGGACACGCAAACCTGGCCCCGGCCTGGAACACGGACCCGCACACAGGCAGCCTGGATAGGAGACACACGGACAGAGGGACATATGGATACAGTAAGACAGACAGTGCAAACACACACTCAGGGACACACAGCCCTACAGAGAGACGGACACAGACACACATACACAGACCTACCCTCTGTACACGCAGCACACACATGCCTACCGTAATACAGGAAGTGGAAACACAACCCGTACACGGAGACATTCAGGCACACACAGAGAAACATATGCACAAACACAGCCTGCACACCACACCTTCTCCAACCCACAGCCACTCCCTGATCCACTGAGCCACAAACTGGACACAAAGACACCCAGATGCACGGTGACACACAGCCACACTCCACTCCCAAAACACAGCCTGGACACACAAGCCCTCACTGACACATAGGCAGAACCCAGGGCTGGCACACTGACACTCCCCTTCACACGCCCACAAGGTCACTTGCACATACATGCACACCTGCAGTGACATGGAACAGCCCCGCCCAGCCAGATCTGTTACCATTGAAATAACAAGTCAAGATCGACCAGCCTCAGGGCAGGTCAGACCCACAGTTCAGCTCCTGGCCGGACCTCCTCCTCCTGGCCCAACCTGACCCTCACCCTCACTGTCAACCTTCCTATCTCCTCCCTTGCCCCTTGCCCCTCACCCTGCCCTCTCTCCCGCTGCCACTGCCCCGCAACCACTTTTACGTCCCATTCCCAGGTCAGGCTCCACCCTGCCAAGCCCCACACCAGTTTCTCTGGAGAAAGGCAGCTCTCACCAGGGCAGCCCCTGGAGGCTCCTACCCCCAGAGGAGAAAGTAGATCTCACGGCAAGACAGCAGTCTCCAGGTGGATATATGGGGGCCAGGACAGCTCTGTGGGATCTCACCAACCCCACCAGCGCCCAGGTGCTGAGACCAAGGTGCTGAGAGGCTAGAAGAGAACTTCAGCCCTGCCTGACAGACAGGGTTCAGCCTCACTCCCACTCACCACTCACTCAGGCAAGTCGCTAAACATCCCCAGCCTCAAGTTTCCTCATCTGCAAAATGGGACAATAATGACCTCCCTCCTAGAGTGGTTGGGAGGGTTAAACCGCAGGGCGCATGGAGCACAGCTGGTACCGCACCAAGTACCAAATAAACACACATTTGCTGTGAACTTGCTGCTTCTGAATAATCCCATTAAAATACTAAGAATTTTACCAGAAAACAAGAATTCCTTCACTTGTCTGTACCTTTTCTGCAGTTGGACTGTAGGGAACATTCTTTTTTTTTTTTTTTTTTTTTGAGATGGAGTCTCGCTCTGTTGCCCAGGCTGGAGTGCAGTGGCCGGATCTCAGCTCACTGCAAGCTCCGCCTCCTGGGTTTACGCCATTCTCCTGCCTCAGCCTCCCGAGTAGCTGGGACTACAGGCGCCCGCCACCTCGCCCGGCTAGTTTTTTGTATTTTTAGTAGAGACGGGGTTTCACCATGTTAGCCAGGATGGTCTCGATCTCCTGACCTTGTGATCCGCCCGTCTCGGCCTCCCAAAGTGCTGGGATTACAGGCTTGAGCCACCGCGCCCGGCCGGGAACATTCTTTCAAGGAGCCAACAGGCTTCACTGGGCTCCATTTACGACCCTTTCCCCCAGGGCCATGGTCCTCTGCGTGTCCACAACAGCCCTGGGACTGTCCACAGCCTACTTGAACACAGCTCCCCAGCTACAGTGTTTGTGCATATGTTTCTGTGCATGTGCCTGAATGTCTCCATGTACGGGTCGTGTGTTCCCACTTCCTGTATTATGGTATGCACGTGTGTGCCACGTGTGCAGATGGCAAGTCTGTGTATGTGTATCTGTGTCTGTCTCTGAGTGTGTGTGTAACACCCAGCATACTACAGAGAGCATTCCTCCTCTACCTGCCCAGTGCCTGGCTCTGAATGCCAAGGAAGAGGTTCTAGAACACCCTCTGTGGGGCAGGACTCCTCCCACACAGGACCCCTTTGGGAGAAAGGTGACACCCTCTAGGTAGATATGACTCCTTGGCTACACCCTTCAAGAGAGCTGGGACACCATCAAGGCTTCAAGTCCACCAACTGGAATGCATTTCATGACCATTAAACCCCTGTGAAGAGGGACGGAACACCTAAGCAGAAAGAGCTCAATTGACTGTAGATAACACCCTTCAGTAAGATTGGACACCCTCTGGAGAGATACAGTTTATCACACCATACACGACACCCTATTGGAAAACAGAACATCTTTGGAATGTGAGGGACACCCTTAAGATAGCGAAGACCATCAGTCAAGAGGGCTTTAAGACTTTATCTCTAAACCACGCCCCTCTGGGAGACAGGAAAATGTCCCAGACTGTAATGTTAACACCTTTGAGGGGCTGGCAGTCCCAATCAGAGGGTGGGGAGGACCCTGCAAGGAGAGCTCTGATGCTCTGGGAGGGGAGGGGCCAGGACCCATTGCCCTGTGCATCCTACACACCGGTGGGAATGGGAACAGCACCATCTGACTGTTCAGAACACCCTCAGCATCCCCCACCCCCAGAAGACATCGTCTTGATTTCTGGAACACCTTTTGGGGCTGTGCATTTTGGAAAATTGATGCTCCCTCTCTGAGTCCTAGGGTTCGGGAGGATTCATGAGAAGAAGATGTCAGAGCGTGCAGCGCCACGTAAGGCACATAGTAGGTGCTCAGTGAACGAGACCCCTCGCTGCACAGCATCCCCGCGGCCGGCAGGGGCACACGTTCCCTCGTTAGCAGTGTTGCCAACACTGCCTACTTGGCTGAAGGAAGCGTCTCACAGGAGGGGGATCATTAAGCTGTACTTAACATCCCCAGGGAGGCTGCAGCAGCAGAAGACTGTAGTTAATACCCCACTGAGAGAGGACGCCCTCAGGGTGTTTAATGCCCCCTAGGAGAGGGGGAGACTGGGAGAGAGGGAGCAGGAGAATACCCTCACCAGCCTGTAACACCCAGTGGACTGAATTTATTACCCATGAAGGAGAGAGCATACCTCTGGGGTCTGTAATATCCGCTAGACTCTCGAAAGCCCCAGGAGCAAGAGGACCCCTCCGTGAGGGCTGTCGGCTGTCTCGAGATTGCTTTTAACAAAGATGCCTGCTGGTGCAGTGACAGCACTAAAGGTGACAGAGGGTGAAACCAGGAGCCCCCACCCCAAGTTTCAATCTCCTTAACTCCCTCCCCACCACTGCAGCCCTCCCAGAACCACAAGAGCAAAAGGGGAGGTGGGGGTGGTGTGGGCGGGGGAGGCTGAATGGGGCCCAAATCCCAGCATGTCAGTAGTCATGACAATGACCCTTTAATGGGATTTGCCTGGTGCCCGGCACTGCCTAAACTCTATACACAGATTAACTCAAGCAAGTCTCACGGCACAACTCTAAGAGGTAGGTGCTCTTATAAGTGTCACCCCCACTTTACTGATGAGGAAACTGAGCCACAGAATCACTTGCCGATTGGCACACAGCTAGTTAGTATTAGAAGGGGACCTGGAGCCAAGCAGCCAAGGGGTCTGTGTTCTTAACCACCAGGCTGCCCTGCCCTCCCCCCTGCCCCCATATTAGACTAGGAGCTTGTGCAGACAAGCGCCCTGCCTACACGGCTCTGCGTCCTCCCAGAGCAGGGCCCACCCTACCACTGTGTCCTCTGGCTCAGTATGACCGCCGGCCATCCCCCATCCCTCGTGGCTTGAGGCTCCCTGTGGGCAGGACCTGTGCCTGATTCATCTCTGGGTCCCTGCTGAGGGCAAAGCCAAGCCCACAGGGCCTGGGGAGGAGGCAGGGAGGGAGGGAAAGGGGAGGAGGGAGGCACGGAGAGGACACTAAAGAGAGCAGGGAGGGAGGCGAGGAGAAGCTGGGCAGAGAGGGGCTGGGGAGAAGGACGGGGAGTCAGTCCCAGGGGAGACGGGGCTGGAGCTGGGCCAAGCCACGCTGCTGTGGATGTTGGGAGAGCAGAGGGAATGGGGGAGTCCAGTCAGCTGGGAAAGGGGTGCAAACAAACAGTATGGCCACCCCTCCCTCACCCCACCGCCTATCCCGGGTGGGAGAGGATGGACTGAGAGGGGCCTGGTGGGTGGAAGGATGAAGGCCCAGGATGAACAAGGTGCAAGGAGGGCAGACGGACAGACACAAGACAGATGGGAGCCAGGAGAGCAGGGGGAGGCAGCCAGCCAGGGCGTGTGCCTGGGGTGGGAATTCAGACAGACAGACAAGGGTGAGAGAAAGGATGGGCGGCAAGGGTGTTGGAAGACTGGGGACAGATGTGGGGGCTGGTCCAGGAAAAGGACAGACAGACAGACTTAGGGCTTGGGGCTGGGGCAGGAGGGACAGACAGACAGAAGGAGGGAGGGGAGGACGGACAGAGGGCATCTGCAGAATTGGTGGGCAGATGGACGGAGGGACAGCCGTGCAGTGCGGCTGGCAGGGCCAGGGCCAGGCCGAGGGCGCTCGGTGGCGGCCGGCCCAGGGAGGCGGAGGCTGAGCGAGCGGCGGTGTTTGTGGAGCTGTCGGCTGCGGTGGAATTATGAAAAATAGCAGGCATCGGAGCCGGCCTTCAGCTTCGATTAGGGGAGATGGGACATGACAGGTGCGATCAATACGCAGCCGTTCTATAAAGTGTCAAGTAATGAATCAATTTCGACTAAATTTTCCATTTTTCAGAGGCCGTTCTCCGAGAGAAGAATATCCTCTTTTGTAAAGATATTATTATCGATTTCGGCGGCAATTTGACATCAGGGGTAGTTAATTCCACTCAGAATAAAATTGAAAACACTTGAGAGAGAAAAGAGAGAGGCGAAGAGTGAGACAGAGAGGGAGAGAGGGGGAGGGAGGGAGGGGCTGGGGGAGAGAGAGATGGATGGACAGAGAGACAGAGACAGGGAGACAGAGAAGAACAGACAGTGAGAGAGATGGGAGAGAGAAGAGAGATGCAGAGATGCAGAGACACGGAGAGAAACTTGGAGGCTGCAAAGCCTAGAGTTATAGAGAGAGACAGGGACTGACAGAGACATTCCGAGAGACTCAGAGAGCAGAGACACCCTAAGAAAGGGCGACAGAGAGACAGATTGAGAGTGGCTCAGAGAGAAAGCCCCAGATGTTACTAACTGGCTACAGAGGAGCAAAGAAATGGACAAAGACAATTCAGAGAAAAAGACAGATGGAGGAGGGGGCAGGAGAAACTGATGACACACAGACAGACACACAGAAGTGAGAGGCTGAGAAACAGGAACTTAGGGAATTGGGGAGAGGGGCTGAGGGGTGTGGGGAACATGAACAACAGAGAAAAGCGAGCCTGGCAGAGGAGAGGCCAGAGAGGCAGAATGGAGGGGTCGGGGGCAGAGGGTAGGAGTGGGGCCAAAAGGCTGAGAACCTGCCAGGAAGCGGGGAGGAAGGGCAAGGGTGCCAGGAGAAGGGCAGAGGCTGAGGGATTGGGGCTGAGGGCAGATCTGGAGATGAGATTTTGGGGAGACCCTCCTGTCCTACCCTGCTGTCCCCAAAGTCAGTTGCCCTGAATGGGCAGAAGCTCGGCGTGTGTCCCTGAGTTCTGGTGTGCATGCATGTTAGCTGGTGTCTGTGTGTGTCCTTGTGTGTTGACTGAATCCTATATCCCATTATGTTTGTGTTTCCTGGACATGTGCACGCACACACACACACACACACACACAATCTGTTTGTGTCCCTGTTCGTGCGCAATGGTGACAACATTTCTGGTTAGTGCCTGTCAGTCCCCAGCTGAAATCTCCATTTATCCCTGAGCAGGTCACAGGCTGTCTGGGAGGAAGAGAGAGGAAGTGGGTAGAGGATAGGACCCCTGGGTTGTGAGAGAGAAGATGGCCCAGGACCTGTACTCCTGGGTCTGATGGAGGATGGTCTCAGATCCTGGGCTCCTGGGTCTGAGGGAGGAGGGGCTGGGGCCTGGACCCACTGGGTCTGAGGGAGGAGGAGCTGGGAGCCTGGAATCCTGGGTCTGAGGGAGGAGGGGCTGAGGCCTGGACCCCTGGGTCTGAGGGAGGAGGGGCTGAGGCCTGGACCCCTGGGTCTGAGGGAGGAGGGGCTGAGGCCTGGACCCCTGGGTCTGAGGGAGGAGGGGCTGAGGCCTGGACCCCTGGGTCTGAGGGAGGAGGGGCTGAGGCCTGGACCCCTGGGTCTGAGGGAGGAGGGGCTGAGGCCTGGACCCCTGGGTCTGAGGGAGGAGGGGCTGAGGCCTGGACCCCTGGGTCTGAGGGAGGAGGGGCTGAGGCCTGGACCCCTGGGTCTGAGGGAGGAGGGGCTGAGGCCTGGACCCCTGGGTCTGAGGGAGGAGGGGCTGAGGCCTGGACTCCGGGGTCTGAGGGAGGAGAGGCTGGGGGCCTGGACTCCGGGGTCTGAGGGAGGAGGGGCTGGGGGGCTGGACCCCTGGGTCTGAGGGAAGAGGGGCTGGGGGCCTGGACTCCTGAGTCTGAGGGAGGAGGGCCTGGGGGCCTGGACTCCTGGGTCTGAGGGAGGAGGGGCTGGGGGCCTGGACTCCTGGGTCTGAGGGAGGAGGGGCTGGGGGCCTGGACTCCTGGGTCTGAGGGAGGAGGGGGGTGGGGGCCTGGACTCCTGGGTCTGAGGGAGGAAGGGGTGGGGCTGGGACACCCCATGGGCAGGATGGTCAGCAGACAAGTAAGTAACAGGGCTGGCTGGGAAGCCCCTGAGCCATCGCCAGCCTCCCCTCCAGAAAAGCCTGTGCCTGCTGCCCCCTAGTGGACATGGAGATTAGGCCAGACCAGGGACAGGGAACTGACAGGTCAAGGAGGGAAGCCAGAGGCACTGACCCAAGTGGGAGCAGAGACAGGGGAGAGGGAGAGAGAAAGAAGGATGGAGATGGGCGAACAGACAGGTGGACACAGACAGGGACAAAGATGAATAGAGAAGTGGGCTGGGGTCAGGCTGACAGGATTGAGGACTGAGACCTTGGTGGAGAAGAAAGAGACCGGGGCGTGAGTCAGGGCTAGAACTGGAGATAGGGAAATATGGAGGACAGAGGGGGTCTGCAGCAGATGGCAGGCAGAGGGTGAGGGCAACAGAGAGACTCTTGAACAGACAGAGGTTGGGCTGGCGAGACCTGGGTACGGACAATACAAGAGACAGGACGGGAGCCATATGGACAGATGGACAGCGACAGAGGGATGGGGGCTAGGTCTAAAGGGAGAAAACCCAGAGAACAGGCAGCGAGAGGACAGGTGGACAGGGACAAGGGCAGGCACTCATGGAGAGACAGACGGATATCAGAGGGAACAGCGGACACACCCAGAAGACAGAGGTGGACAGAGAGACAGGTGGACACACACAGACAGACAGAGGGCTGCGGAGAAATCAGGGCTCCCCAAGCCAAGTGGACACCCGGAGATGAAGCAGAGATCGGTATGTTGGGGGAGCCTGGAGCCCGGCAGGGATTCCAGGCTGAGGGGCTCCCTGTGGCAAAGCGTTGGAGAGTTGCTGGGGAACGGGCTCCCCTGGCCGGGGTCTCTGCCCGCCACCCCCTCCCAGCCTGCCCCCCCACCCGGCGGGCTGCCCGGCGGAGGCGACAGATTGAGCGATGAGACGCATTACGCACTTAATCCGCCTGATTGAATGTTTTGCTTTCGCCCAAATTGAAACATTAAACAACACGGGACGAGAAGAGGCGGCCGCAAATCACTCATGAAAGATTCATCTTCTCCCAGGCAGCCACCACCGCCCGCCTCCGATGCTGCCCGCCCTAGCCGGGAAGCCTCAGGGTGGGGGTGGGAGTGGGGCAGCACCCCTGCCCGCTCTGGGGAGCCCCAGCCCTAGTGGTCTCGGGAAGTTCTTCCCGCTGTCTCACCTCAATCCTACAGGTGGTCTCAGAGACTAGAACCCTGGATCCCTGGGCCTTCCCTGGACAGCATGACCTTGGCCCTGTCCCTGCCCGTCTCTGGCCGGAGAATCCTTCTTGCCCTCTCTGGGGTCCATCTCTCCAGCTACCTTCCTGGATCAGCCCGGAACTTTGGGGCATGGAGGGGACTGCTCAGAGTTGGGGGATGAGGTCTGAGAGGCTCCTCCCTGTGCAGCGGGGCCTTTCTGGGTTCTCGATCCAAGAGTGGGGGTGGTGTCTGGGGGCTGAGTCAGAGGGAGGTGGCTGCTGTGTCAGGATGAGTGCAGTCGGGCAAACAGGCAGTGTGTTCCCTGCCATTGGGGAGCTCAGTGTGTCTGTGTATCTACCTGCATCCATGACTGCGTATCTTCTGTCTCACTCTGCCCATGTTGGTGTAACTTGCTTTGCGACTGTCCCTGTATCACTACACTCAAGTCTCAGTGATCCTGAGTGTGGCAGTAACTCTGTGGGCCTGTGGGTGTCTTTCTGTCTGCCTGTGTCTGGCACTTTCTGTATGTGTGTCCTGTGGGCAGCATTTTTGTGCAATGGTATATCAGTGTGACTTTTGAGGTGTGGCTGTGCGTGACTCCCCGTGCATAAGTCTGTGGGTGACTGTGTGCCGTGTCTGTCTGTCTGTGTGTTGCCTGCTCTGGGTCTGTCTGCAGGTCTGTGTTGAACTGTTTCCGTGTCTGGGTCTCTTTTCTGTGTCTGCATGTCCCCGTGTCTCTTTCAGCCTCTGTCTCTGTCTCTGCCTGAGGGGGCACCTGCTGGGGCCACTAGAGGAAGGCCTGGGTGCAGAGAAGCCGGGGAGAGAGGAGGCAAGAAAGACGGAAAGACAGGACAGCGGTGACGCCTGAGAACCAGGGAGCAGGGAGCAAGCGCGAGGGAGGTGGGGGGGCCGTCGTGGGCGCCACGGCCGGAGCGGGTGATCAATATTCGATTTAGGTTTTAATTCCGGGGCTTTCGGAGCCTGTCAGCCCTGATGTATGAGCTCACACTGGGGCCGCCCAGCCAGCCACCCCACCAGTGCCCATGGCCTGGTGGCCTGTCCTGGCCTGGGCTCCCTGGCCCTGCTGGCGATGGGCTGTGGGAGATGGGAGAAGGGGATAGGGGCCCAGTGAACTTGAGCTTGGTCCCTCGCCCACCCAGTGCACCTACGGCCCCTGCTCCTGCCTGGCCTGCCGAGCAAGAGGCCCCTAGAGGTCCTCAAACACTGTCTCAGGGACACCTGGTCAGGTCCCACAGCCTACCTGTCCGCATGGACCACATGTTCAGACACACACATAGCTCTGGGCTCATATATGCCTGTGCCCATGCAAACTTTAACACATACACCCCGGGTTCAAACACACATGTGCACACACAAACCGCCATGCATCTCCTCTGACATGCACGTGTCCACATACAAACTCTGACACACATATGTGCTCCACACACATAACCCCAACACACACACACACAAAAGCACCACATGAACCGGAGGTGGGAACCCTGGGGACACAGCATTCTGGCAAGAGAGGCAAGAGACAGAGACACAGAAACTCAGAGACAGAGCAGTGAAGAGCTCAGAGAAGAGCTTGAGGGTGGGGACAGAGGCGGGAGAGCCCCCAGGGGAGGTTGGAGGCCACAGGGTGGAGCAGTGGACAGGGCTCAGCAGTGAGGGGGATGGGAGCCCCCCCAAACACTGTCTCTCTCTCAGGAAGATGGATCCACCGCCCTCCCTGATGACAATGCTGTCTGCGCAAACTTTAATTAACACTTTGAGTTAATTAGTTCGAGATCATTTAGGAGTAAAATGTTTTTATTAGGGAGGCTGCGAGCCTGTTGATGGATGGGGCGCGATTCGCTCTTCCGCCTGCGGGGACAGCCGGTAAACAGAAATCAATCAGGGGCCTCCCAACCCAGCCCCCCCAGAGCCAAGCTCCCTGCCTAGGGCCCAGGAGTGGAGGCTCCCAGCCTCCTCCTTCCCCCAGGCCCCAGACTCCAGGTCCCAGATTCCAGGCCCCAGCCCCTCCTTCAGACCCAGGAGTCTTAAAACCCCAGCTGCTGCTTCCCCCGGACCTAGGAGTCCAGGCTCCCAGCCCCTCCTCCAGTAGGCCCAGGAATCCAGGCCCCCAGCAGTCTCCTCCCTCAGACCCAGGAATCCAGGCCCCCAGCCCTCCCTGCCTCAGACCCAGGAGTCCAGGCCCCCAGACCTTCCTCTCCCAGACCGAGGAATCCAGGCCCCCAGCCCCTCCTCCCTCAGACCCAGGAGTCCAGGCTCCCAGCCCCTCCTCCAGTAGGCCCAGGAATCCAGGCCCCCAGCAGTCTCCTCCCTCAGACTCAGGAGTCCAGGCACCCCTGCAGCCTCCTCCCTCAGACCCAGGGGTCCAGGCCCCCAGCCCCTCCTCCCTCAGACCCAGGAGTCCTGGCCCCCAGCCCTCCCTCCTCCCTCAGACCCAGGAGTCCTGGCCGCCAGCCCTCCCTCCTCCCTCAGACCCAGGAGTCCTGGCCCCCAGCCCTCCCTCCTCCCTCAGACCCAGGAGTCCTGGCCCCCAGCCCTCCCTCCTCCCTCAGACCCAGGAGTCCAGGCCCCCAGGCCCTCCTCCCTCAGACCCAGGAGTCCAGGCCACCCCGCAGCTTCCTTCCTCTGACCCATGAGTCCAGGTCCCCGCCCCTCCTGGTCCCAGCTTGGTCCGGAGTCCACTTCTGTCGCAGGCCCCAGCTTCCGGGCCCCCACCTCTAGCCTCCCTAGGATGCCTGAAAACCCTGCCCGGTCCTCCGGTGCAGCCGCCCCCTCTCCCACCCGCGCCGGACTCGGACGCAACACTAGGGTCGGATTCACAGTTGGGGGGCTCCTTCGGCTGCGGGTCAGACCCTCCCCTCCACTCCCTCTCGAGGACTCTGACTCCGCGGCCCCGAAACTTTCTCCTTGCCGCCCCTCGGCGTCTCTGCGCGCCTGTCTCGTCGGGTCTCGGCCGAGAGACGTCTCGCCCTCTTCCCCAGCGGTGACGGCTTCATCAGGTGTCCGCGCGGGCGGGGGCGGGGCGAGGCCTGGCGGGCGCGGGGAGCCCGGGGGCGGAGGGGCGGGGGTTCCGGGGCCGATAAATCTTCATCAGGCGGCGGCGGGGGGGCCATTAGGCGCTAATGGGAAGATGGAGGGGCCTGTCGGCCGCGCGGGCCGGGCCTCATTTGTCCTGCTTCCCGCTCCATTGGCCGCCGCCCCCGCCCCGCCCCGCCCCTCCCCCGCCGCCGCGCGCCCCATTTCCGCTTCAAACCTTTGGAGGGGACGTGGGGGGGATCCCGGGGGCTGCTGAAAAAGAGGCGACTGGAAGAAAGGGACAGATTCAGGAAAGGGGAAGGGGCCCAGGGCATGGAGGGGACAGGGGTTCGGTCGCAGAGCCAGTTTAGAACGTGGGTGGATCAGCTAGAACGCAGGCGGAGTGGGCAGGAGAACGCGGTGGGGAGGGCTCGGAACGCGGAGAAAGTGAAGTGAAGTCCCGGAAGGAAAAGAGAACGCGGGAGGGGGCCGTCGGGGACGCGAGAGGGGACCTGGAATATGGGAGTGGCGGGGACTGGAACAAGGCGGGAGTGACCGGGAGAGGGTGCAGGATTGGAATTAGGGGAGGGGGTCGGATCGCCGGCCCAGCCTCCAAGGGCGTGGATCTGGGAAGGTGAGCGGGCGGCGTCCCCCGAGGCAGAGAACGCGGCCCCCGCCCGTCGCCACCGCCGCCGCCCGCTCCCGGACTCTCGCCCCCCGCGCGTCCACTCTGATTTCTCGGCCCATTTTTCTTCCTCTCCTGTCACTCCGGCGCTCGCCCTCCCGCCGCCGGCCGCCCCGCCGCGCTCCGCTTCCCGCGGGAACCCCCGCTGCAGCCAGCCCCGGGGGCTCAGCCATCTCAGCGTAGCAGCGCCCCCACCCCCACCACGCCTGGCCCTGCTCAGTCCCCACCAGGGCCACCTATTCCCCCAAGTCGGTCACCCACAAATGGACTGCCCCCCCGAACACCCCCAGGAGAGGCCCAGCCTTGGGGGGTAGCACCAGGGTTGGCTCCCCCAGCTCCTGGGACTAGACCCCTAGGACCTCAGGACCCTAGTCTGAGATTCCTCTAAAGGAGGCATCTAGATACCCACAAACCAGGCCTTCGAACCCCTACCCTCCCTCTGAAGCCCTCACATTGACTGAAGACCCCTGGGATCAGACCTAGACATGGACCTGGATCACCCCAGGCCAAGTGAACAGCTACCTGGACTCACAAACACAGAAGGTGGTAACCCAGCCTAGCCCCAGACACCCCAAGATGAAGATTCTGGGGCCCAGGTCCATTCACCCCCAAACAAGTCCTCCATAAGGGAAATTGACCTTAGCTCAGTCTCCCCAAAATAAGCATAAGTAACCATAAGCCCCCCCAAACTAGGCATTTATTCCCGCATACTGTCACTCCCAAATTAGACGTTGGGGCCCCAAATTTGGCACACCTAAACTAGACTTTCCTCATTGAACCTCATCAGGACCCCCAGATACATCACCCACAATCTACAAAAATAGGCTGCTATCACCCCCCAGCTGCTATCACCCCACTAAGCATGTGACCGCATTCTCAACACATACAAACTAGAAAATGGGACTGAAATTCAGATACCCTTAAACTGGGCAACCCCAAACTTGACAACTGGATCCTCAGACTCAAGTCAAAATGAGGATCTGGGTCCCACCCACCCTAAGACTCCCCCAAACTAGACAGCTGGCTCCCCAGACTCAGTTTCCACTAAACCAAGGAACCTCAGAAATGCCCCAGCAAGTCACCTTAACACTAGTCATGTACGTCTCTATGTAGCATTACCCCCAAACCTTGCATCCAGACCCAATCATTGGTCACCCTAACCTGTGCATGTGGACAACCAACATTTTTCTTTTCTTTTCTTTTTTTTTTTTTTTTTTGAGACGGAGTCTCGCTCTGTCGCCCAGGCTGGAGTGCAGTGGCGCGATCTCGGCTCACTGCAAGCTCTGCCTCCCGGGTTCACGCCATTCTCCTGCTTCAGTCTCCCGAGTAGCTGGGACTAGAGGCGCCCGCCACCACGCCCAGCTAATTTAGTAGAGACGAGGTTTCACCGTGTTAGCCAGGATGGTCTCGATCTGCTGACCTCATGATCCACCTGCCTCGGCCTCCCAAAGTGCTGGGATTACAGGTGTGAGCCACTGTGCCCGGCCCTTTTTTTTTTTTTTTTTTTTTTTTAAAGACAGGGTCTTACTCTGTTTCCCAGGTTGGAGCTGGAGTGGTGTGATCTCGGCTTACTGTAGCCTCGACCTCCCAGGCTCAAGTGATCCTCCTGCCTCTGCCTCCCAAGTAACTGGGACAACAGGCATGAGCCACCACGCCCAGTCAACAACCAGCTTTAGAAGCGCCCCAACTTGGCACCTGGAATTCCAGTATCACCTGCCCTTACAATACACATCTGAGCTTTCACCCCCACTCATAAGAGTTAGAGACCCCTCTAAGTTACCCCACAAACTCAGCAGCTAGCCTCCCAACTTCAGACACCCCCAACGTTAGGAGGGCTCTGTGGCATTGAAGCTCAGATCTCCAAACTACTAAATTATTTTTTAATTTTTTTTTTTTTTTTTTTTTTTTTTTTTGAGATGGAGTCTCGCTCTGTCACGCAGGCTGGAGTGCAGTGGCGCGATCTCGGCTCACTGCAAGCTCCGCCTCCCGGGTTCACGCCATTCTCCTGCCTCAGCCTCCCTAGTAGCTGGGACTACAGGCGCCCACAACCGCGCCCGGCTAATTTTTTGTATTTTTAGTAGAGACGGGGTTTCACCGTGGTCTCGATCTCCTGACCTTGTGATCCGCCCGCCTCGGCCTCCCAAAGCGCTGGGATTACAGGCGTGAGCCACCGTGCCCGGCCTTTTTAATTTTTTTAATTTAAAATTTTTTTTAATTTAAATTTTTTTAATTTAAAATACTTTATTTATTTTTAGACAGTCTCACTTTGTCGCCCAGGCTCGAGTGCAATGGTGCCATCTTGGCTCACTGCAACCTCTGCCTCTGCCTCCCAGTAGAAGCGATTCTCCTGCCTCAGCCCCCCGAGTAGCCGGGATTACAGGTGCCCCAAACTTCAGTCACCCTACACTAAGCACCCCATAGGCTGTTACCCCCAGAAGTAGGCAAGTCAAGAACCCCCAAATCAGGTGTATGGAGCTGACCCTCAAGGTCAATCTTCCTAATCCAAACACCAAGAAGTCCATAATCAGACTTGGGATTTAGGGTGCCTGCCTCAAACACCCTCATAGGAGGTTGGATGGTGGCCCCCTAATAAGGTATGTCCACATCCTAACCCCAGAACCTGCTAATGTGACCTTACAGGAAGAGTCTATTCAGATGCAATTAAATGAAGGATCTTGAGATGGGATTATCCTGGGTTTCCGGGGTGCGCTCTCAATCCGTTAAGAGACCTGATAACAGACAAGAAGAGGCCAGATGTGGTGGCTTACGCCTGTAATCCCAGCACTTTGGGAGGCCGAGGCAAGAGGATCCCTTCAGCCCAGGAGTTGGAGGCCAGCCTGAGTAGCATACTGAGACCTCATCTCTACAAAAAATAAAATTAGCCAGGCATGGTAGTGCCCAGCTACTTGGGAGGCTGAAGCGGGAGGATCACTTGAGCCTGGGAGATCAAGGCTGCAGTGAACTATGATGATACCACTACACTCCAGTCTGGGCGACAGTGAGACCTCATCTCAAAAGTAAAAAAAAAGGGGGCCAGGCATGGTGGCTCATACCTGTAATCCCAGCACTTTGGGAGGCCGAGGCGGGCAGATCATGAGGTCGGGAGATTGAGAACATCCTGGCTAACATGGTGAAACCCCGTCTCTACTAAAAATACAAAAAAAAAAAAAAAAAAAAAAGCCGGACATGGTGGCAGGCGCCTGTAGTCCTAGCTACTGGGGAGGCTGAGGCAGGAGAATGGCATGAACCAGTGAGGCAGACCTTGCAGTGAGCTGAGATCATGCCACTGCACTCCAGCCTGGGTGACAGAGCAAGACTCTGTCTAAAAAACAAAACAAAACAAAGGAAACAATTTAAGCCACTCCTAATCCAGGCATTGAGGCCCCCCCCAGGGTCTGAGTCTCTGTGTCAGTCACCCCTAACTAGGTATCTGGGTGATTAGCCTCAGACACTCCCACACTAAGGAACAACACCTGGGACCGGCACAGTGGCTCACGCCTGTAATCCCAGCACTTTGGGAGGCCAGGCGGGCGGATCACCTGAGGTCAGGAGTTCAAGGCCAGCCTGGCCAACATGGTAAAACCTTGTCTCTAGTAAAAATACAAAAATTAGTTGGGCATTGTGGTGGCCGCCTGTAATCCCAGCGACTCGGGAGGCTGAGGCATGAGAATGGCTTGAACCAGGAGGCGGAGGTTGCAGTGAGCCAAGATCTTGCCACTGCTTTCCAGCGTGGGCGACAGAGCAAGACTCTGTCTCAAAAAAAAAAAAAAAAAAAAGGAACAACACCCCAAACTAGGTACAAAGAACCACAAACCCTGGCAACTAGGTCTTGAGGCCCAGTGAGCCCCAAATTGTATATAAATGTTAGAAATTCATAACTAGTAGCCCTCAAACCAGACATCTAGTTGCCTTCTCTTAACCCCCCAAAGATGGGCTTCTCATACACAAGAGTCACACCCTCTGGAGGCATCTGGCGACACAACCTAGCTTGGCACTGGATCTGCCGAGGGACATCTGGGCCCCAGCTGTCACCCCATATTGGTGTTTGGGGTCTCAGATGGTCATCCCAACCTCAACATCTGGGCAGGCAGCATTACACACCCCTAAACTAGACATCTGAATGTTTTGCCACAGCTGCCCACAAACTAAGGCATTTTGGATTTGAGCCCCAAACTTGGGCTCTGAACCACGCCCCCAGGTTCAGAACCCCCTAACTGAACATCATGGTAAGTCACCTCTATTTTGGATTTAGGGCCCCAGCCTTAATCTGTCCCCAAATTAGAATACAGGCCCACAGGCCGGGCGTGGTGGCTCACGCCTGTAATCCTAGCACTTTGGGAGGCCAAGGCAGGTGGATTGCCTGAGCTCAAGAGTTTGAGACCAGCCTGGGCAACACGGTGAAACCCCGTCTGTACTAAAATACAAAATATTAACTGGGTGTAGTGGCGTGCACCTGTAGTCCCAGCTACTCAGGAGGCTGAGGCAGAATTGTTTGAACCAGGGAGGCAGAGGTTGCAGTGAGCCGAGATTGCACCACTGCACTCCAGCCTGGGCGACAGAGCGAGACTCCATCTCCAAAAAAAAAAAAAAAAAAAAAAGAATACCCACAGTTTCCCTTACACCTAAATTAACCTTCAGGGGCTCAAGGTCAGCAAAACCACAGCGAGTCACTCTCAAAATAGGCATCTGAGCTCCACAGCCAGCCACCCACATACTTTGCATATAGCCTCCCAGTATCAGATGTCCCCAAAACGAGGGCCTGGGGCACCCAGGCTCAGTGACCCCCAAACTAGGCAAGTGAGCTCCAAACCTCAGTCAGCCCTAAGGTAATCAGTAGGACCCCCAAATCAACATGTGGGCTGCCAACCTCGGTCACCGCTAAACCTCAAAACCAGTCACCCTAGACTTAACACCTGAGTCTCTGAACTGACTCGCCCCAAACATGACAGGTGAAATGCCACAGGAAGTCACTTCTAATCCAGACAGTAGGCCCCTACTGTCGTCACTAACGTGGGTGTCAGTAGCCCCTGTCCCCACCCTCAGTAACGAAGCCACACAACTGCGGACGTCTAGAGCCGGGTGTTAGGTGTCCCAAAACAGTAACAAGGGCTCACACACACCCAGAACTGGGCAAGAAAAACTCCAGGTGCCTCAAATTCAGGATCTTGAGCCCTAGCATCCATCTTGTCAAAGTGAGAATCTGAGTCCTCAGTGTTAGTCACCCATAAACAATGCATCTTGACTACCACAACCAACCATTTGCCCCCAAACTAGGTTTTTGTTTTGTTTTGTTTTTTGTTTTTTAAGACAGGGTCTTGCTCTGTCACCCAGGTTGGAGTGCAGTGGTGTAATCATGGCTCGCTGCAACCTCAAATTCTTGGGCTCAAGAGGTCCTCCCTTAACCTCTTGAATAGCTAGGACTGCAGGCAGTTGCCACCGTGCCCAGCTAATTTTTTTGTTTTTTGTTGTAGAGATGGGGTCTCACTATGTTGCCCAGGCTGGTCTTGAACTCCTGCCCTCAAGGGATCCTCCTACCTTGGTGGGACAAGCTGGGACTACAGGTATGTGCCACCATGCCCAGCTAGTTTATTTTTATTTATTTTATTTATTTATTTATTTATTTGGAGATGGAGTCTCACTCTGTTGCCCAGGCTAGAGTGCAGTGGCGCAATGTTGGTTCACTGCAACCTCCACCTCCTGGGTTCAAGCGATTCTCCTGCCTCAGCCTCCCAAGTAGCTGGGATTACAGGCGCACACCACCACCCCAGCTAATTTTTGTATTTTTAGTAGAGATGGGGTCTCACCATGTTGGCCAGGCTGGTCTCAAACTCCTAACCTCAGGCAATCTACCTGCCTCAGCCTCCCAAAGTGCTGGGATCACAGGCGTGAGCCACTGCACCCGGCCCAGACTAGGCTTTAGACCCACAGGATCCTCTTGTGTCCAGTAAAGGGCAGCTGGGTCTCCAGGGCCAGAAATCCCAAGGTTACGTGTACCCTGGCCATAGCGACCCCTAGGTCAGACATTAGAGCCTCAGTCTCCATCTTCCCCCAGGGGTCTCTATCACTGCCACCCACAGTTGTGGAGGTACCTTGAAAACACTGGCCCTCCATGTCATAGACATGAAGCACCCTTCAAGTGGGTCCTGAGTCCTGGGGCCCTGACCTCTTGACACCTCCATTCCAAATGCCCAGACTCCCAGCTTCAGTGACCTGCACACGAAGCTCCACACCTCTGGCCACACTCACTCAGAGAGCCTACACCTGAGTGCAGGAAACCCTTGACTCAGTTGTCCCAGGAACATTCAGGCATCAGCACTCTCAGGGTCAGCCATGTTTAGAAGGGACCAGCACCCTGGACTCTGCGCCCCAGGCTAGAGGACTGAAATGACAGCTCCTGCCGCCCCAAACCAAAACAGGCACCTCTCAGTCTCATCCCTCCAGCTGCACAACTATGCCCTGAGTCTCAGTTCCCCAAACCAGGCAGTCTCTGCCACCCAGAACCGGGAAACTGTATCCCCATCTCTGTTACCCCAAGGCAGGCCTTGACTTCTGGTCTCATCACCCAAAACTAGATGACTGATCTGAGTCTCTGCCTCCCCCAGATGTACAACTGAACCCCAATCACTGTCAGTCCAAACTGGACAAAAGGACCCCAGTCACTGTCACCCCAAACTAGAAAGCAAGACCAGTAGTCTCTGTCACCCCAAACATGACATGGATAAGTAATGTCTGGCACATCAAAATAGACAACGAGATCTAAACTGTCACCACAAATTGGCAAGTGGATGAGCCCAGGAGTTCGAGATCAGTTTAGGCAACATAGTGGGACCCTGTCTCTATCAAAACAAAACAAAACAAAACAAATTAGCTGGGCATGGCGGCACGTGCCTGTAGTCCCAGGAGGCCTAGGTGGGATCTGAGCCCAGGGAGGTCAAGGCCACAGTGAGCCATGATCATGCTACCTCACTCCAGCTTGGGCAACAGAGTACGACCCTGCCTCAAAAATAAAATAAAAATATAATAAAACTAAATAAAATAGGCTGGGTGTGGTGGTTCAGGCCTGTAATTCCCACACTTTGGGAGACCAAGGCAGGCAGGTCACTTGAGGTTAGGATTTTGAGACCAGCCTGATCAACATGGTGAAACCTTTTCTCTGCTAAAAGTACAAAATTAGCCAGGTGTTATGGCGGGTGCCTGTAATCCCAGCTACTTGAGAAGTTGAGGCAGGAGAATCGCTTGAACCCAGAAGGTGGAGGTTGCAGTGAGCTGAGATCGCACCACTGCACTCCAGCCTGGGTGACACAGTTAGACTCTGTCTAAAAAAATAAAATAAGGCCGAACACGGTGGCTCACACCTGTAATCCCAGCACTTTGGGAGGCCGAGGCAGGCGGATCACGAGGTCAGAAGATTGACTCCATTCTGGCCAACATGGTGAAACCCCGTCTCTACTAAAAATACAAAAAATTAGCCGGGCATGGTGGCGGGCGCCTGTAGTCCCAGCTACTTGGGAGGCTGAGGCAGGAGAATCGCTTGAACCCGGGAGGCGGCGGTTGCAATGAGCAGAGATTGCGCCACTGCACTGCAGCCTAAGTGACGGAGCGAGAGTCTGTTTCAAAAAAAATTTATTTTTTTGAGAACGGACCTCATTTTCTTTTTTAAAGACAGGGTCTCCAAGGCTGGAGTGAAGTGTCATGATCCTAGCTCACTGCAGCATCAAACTCTTGGACTCAAGTGATCCTCCCGTCTCAGCCTCCCAAGTATCTGGGACGACAGGCATGCACCACCATGCCCAGCTAATTTTTCATTTTTTTTGTAGAGATGGGACCTCATTTACTTTACCCAAGCTGCTTTCAAACTCCTGGCTTCAAGCAATCCTCTCACCTCAGCCTCCCAAACAGATCTCCAATTACTGTTACCCAAAATCAGAAACTGGACCCCAGGCTATGCCACCAAACAAGACAACCAGATTCCCAATCTGTCACTTCCAACCAGCCAGCTGGATCCCAGACTGTCACCAAAATAGACAAGACCTTTGGTCTCTGTCCCCTTGATGAAACACCAAGCCCTCCAATTTCTCCTACCCCAAACCAAACCTCGAATCTCAAGGTTGTTCAGGAGAGACAGAGAAATGGTACCCTAGTGTTTTGGTTTTTATTTTTATTAATTAATTAATGTATTTTTTCTCGAGACAGAGTCTTGCTCTGTCAGGATCTTGAGCCCCAGCATCCATCTTGTCAAAGTGAGAATCTGAGTCCTCAGTGTTAGTCACCCATAAACAATGCATCTTGACTACCACAACCAACCATTTGCCCCCAAACTAGGTTTTATTTTTTGGAGACAGGGTCTTGCTCTGTCACCTAGGCTGGAGTGCAGTGGTGAGATCATGGCTCGCTTCAGCCTCAAACTCCTGGGCTCAAGAGGTCCTCCCTCAGCCTTTTGAATAGCTGGGACTGCAGGCAGTTGCCACCGTGCCCAGCTAATTTTTTTGTTTTTTGTTGTAGAGATGGGGTCTCACTATGTTGCCCAGGCTAGTTTTGAACCCCTGCCCTCAAGGGATCCTCCCGCCTTGGCGGGACTAGCTGGGACTAGAGGTATATGCCACCATGCCCAGCTAGTTTATTTTTATTTAGTTTATTTATTATTTTTTCTGGAGATGGAGTCTCGCTCTTTTGCCTAGGCTGGAGTGCAATGGCACAATCTCAGATCACTGCAACCTCCACCTCCTGGGTTCAAGTGATTCTCCTGCCCCAGTCTCCTGAGTAGCTGGGATTACAAGCGTGCGCCACCATGCCCGGATATATATATATTTTTTTTCATTTTGAGTAGAGACAGGTTTTACCATGTTGGCCAGGCTGGGATTACAGGCGTGAGCCACCGCGTCTGGCAGGTTTTCATTTTTTTGATGGAGTCTCACTATGTCGCCCAGGCTGATCTTGAACTCCTGGGTTCAAGTGTCTTGGACTTCCAAAGTGCTGGAATTACAGGCATGAACCACCACGTCCTGCCCCAGGACCCTAGTCTTGATCCCCCCAGATGGAAGCTTCTGGTCTTGGCCTTCCAAAATGTTGGAATTACATGAACAACATTGCATGAACCACCACGTCTGACCCTGGGACCCTAATCCTGATCACCCCAGATGGAAGCTTCTGGTCTCAGCATCTCAATAACTCAACACCAGAATTTGAGACCTATAGCCAGTTGCCTTCAGAATAAGCCTTTGACCTGAGTATCAACCTCCCCCTGACCCGCAGCTCTAGCCTGCTGCCTCCGTGATCTCAGAGCTGGGTCCTTGGGTCCTTGGCATCAGTAGCCTCCAAGCAAAGCATCTCGACCATATTCACTGCAAACCCAGCGATGTAGACTGGACCTAGCATCCACCCACCAACATTGGCACGGACACGCAGTCTCCCCCAGGGAATACTGGCATTGAGGTCAACAAACACCCTCTGCTGCTCCAAAATTGGGATTGGAACCCTGGCCACCTACCCAGGTGACCTGACTTGGCTGGGGGCACTCCAGGTCCCCACCCTGCCTGGTCCCCCAGGAGTCCATCTCTAGCTCCCTCCCTGACAGAAGCACTTGACCGCCCTCTGGTGGCAGATTCTGGAAGTGCACTCCTGTGTGGAGTCAAGACACCTGGGCTCCCCCTGGTCTTTCCATTGTGGGAAGTCTGAAGCCTGGGGGTCTTCCTGCTTCCTTCCACTCACCTCCCACGCAGGTCTGCCACCAAGGCCTGTCCTTCAACCTCCCGAATCACTCTTCCCTGTCCCGCCTCTCCACCCCATTCCCTGCCCCATCTTCCCCAGTTAGGATCACCCTCCCTGGTCTCCCTCCCTCCAGCCCATCCGCCACACAACCTCAGAGGGATAACCCTCTCCTCCCCACCCTTCCCTTCCCCTTCCCTTCCCCTCTCCTCCCTTCTCCGCCCCTCCCCTCCCCTCCCCTCCTTTCCTCTCCCTTCCCCTCTTTTCCTTTTCTTTTTCCCTTCCCTTTTCCCCTCTCCTTTCCTCTCCTCCTCCTCCTCCTCCTCCTTTTCGCTCTCTCTTTCTTTCTTTTTTCTTTTTTTTTTTTTTTTGAGACGGAGTCTGGCTCTGTCCCCCAGGCTGGAGTGCAGTGGCGCGATCTCGGCTCACTGCAAGCTCCGCCTCCCGGGTTCCCGCCATTCTCCTGCCTCAGCCTCCCGAGTAGCTGGGACTACAGGCGCCCGCCACGCCCTGCTAATTTTTTGTATTTTTAGTAGAGACGGGGTTTCACCGTGGTCTCAATCTCCTGACCTTGTGATCCGCCCGCCTCGGCCTCCCAAAGTGCTGGGATTACAGGCATGAGCCACCGCGCCCGGCCTCTTTTTTTTCTTTTTGAGACAAGATCTCACTCTGGTTGCCCAGGCTGGAGTGCAGTGGCGTGATCTCTGCTCAGTGCAGCCTCTGCCTTCTGTGCTTAGGCGATTCTCCCACCTCAGCCTCCTCAGTAGCTGGGACCACAGGTGTGTGCCACCATGCCCCACTAATTTTTGTATTTTTAGTAGAGACGGGGTTTCGCCATGTTACTCAGGCTCGTCTCAAACTCCTGGGCCAAAGCAATCCTCCAGCCTCAGCCTCCCAAAGTGCTGGGATTACCGGTGTGAGCCACCGTGCCCAGCCTCCAGAGGGATATTTCTAACATTCTCACCAGACGCTGCCTCTTCCCTATTCAATGTCCTTCTATAGTTTCACATTTTAAGGCAAAATCCAAAGACCTTACCATGGCCCACAGGTCCTATGTGATCTGGCCCCCAGTATCCTCCCCAGCATGGTCTCTGGGGCTGACCAGGGGCACCGCCCTGTTATTGAGCAGATCTGACCTCAGGGCCTCTGCACTTGCTGTTCCCTCTGGCTCCAACACTCTTCCCCGAGACAGACCTGCACCAGGGGGCAAGCGGCCCCTCAGTCCCCAGCAAGGCCCTGCGCGCTGAGCAGCTCTCCAGTTTGTTTGGCTCTGGAGCGTTTACCCCTCTCTGAGTGTCCTGATTGTTGGTGGTTCTATTTGTGTTTCCTGCACGTCTCCCACTGAATGTGAGCTCCCAGATGGCAGGGCCTTGTCTGTTTCCGGCACTGCCATTTCCCCAGCATCTAAGCAAGCCAGTGTGTCCAATAAAACAGAATATAAGCCATAGAGGTGACTTACAATTTTTTTTTTCTAGGGAGTCTCCCTCTGTCACCCAGATTGGAGTGCAGTGGCACGACCTTGGCTCACTGCAACCTCTGCCCCCCAGGTTCAAGCGATTCTCCCGCCTCAGCCTCCCGAGTAGCTGGGATTATAGGTACACGCCACCATACCGGGCTAATTTTTGTATTTTTAGTAGAGACAGCATTTCGCCATGTTGGCCAGGCTGGTTTCAAACTCCTGACCTCAGGTGATCCGCCCACCTTGGCCTCCCAGGTTGACGCCATTCTCCCACCGAGTAGCTGGGACTACAGGTGCCTGCCACTACACCTGGCTAATTTTTTGTATTTTTTAGTAGAGACAGGGTTTCACCATGTTAGCCAGGATAGTCTCGATCTCCTGACCTCGTGATCCACCTTGCAAAGTGCTAGGATTACAGGAGTGAGCCATCAAGCCCAGGCTAACTTGCAATTTTCTTTTTTCTTTTTTTTTTGAGACGGAGTCTTGCTGTGTAGCCCAGGCTGGAGTGCAGTGGCGCGATCTCAGCTCACTGCAAGCTCCACCTCCTGGGTTCACGCCATTCTCCCGCCTCAGCCTCCCGAACGGCTGGGATTACAGGCGCCCACCACACGCCCAGCTAGTTTTTGCATTTTTAGTAGAGATGGGGTTTCACCGTGTTAGCCAGGATGGTCTCGATTTCCTGACCCCATGATCCACCCGTCTCGGCCTCCCAAAGTGCTGGGATTACAGGTGTAAGCCACGGCGCCCGGCCGCAATTTTCTATTTAATCTGCACCCCGCCCCGCCCCCGCCTTTTTTTTGAGATAGGGTCTCGCTCTGTCACCCAGGCTGGAGTGCAGTGGTGGTGCAGTCTCGGCCCACTGTAGCCTTGACCTTCTGGGCTCAAGCAATCCTCCCACCTCTGCCTCCCCAGTAGCTGGGACCACAGGCATGCGCCACCATGCCTGGCTAGTTTTTGTATTTTTTGTAGAGATAGGGTGTTGCCTGGGTGTTGCCATGTTGCCCAGGCTGGTCTTGAAGTTCTGAGCTCATGCAGTCCACCCACCTTGGCTTCCCAGAGTGCTGGGATTATAGGCATGAGCCACCACACCCAGCAACTCTTGTTTGTTTTTTTGAAGAGATGGGGTCTCTCTATGTTGCCCAGGCTGAGTGCAATGGCACAGTCATGGCTCACTGTAGGATTGAACTCCTGGGCTCAAGTGATCCTCCCACCTCAGCCTCCCAAGTAGTTGGGACTACAGGCCCACAGTACCATGCCCAAATAACTGTTCAACTTTTTGGCAGAGATGGAGGTCTCGTTGTGTTATCCAGGCTGGTCTCAAACTCTTGGGCTCATGCAATCCTCCCACCTACGCTTCCCAAGGTGTTAGGATTATACTGGCGTGAGCCATGGTGCCCAGGCTTAATAATGGTTTTTTTGTTTGTTTGTTTTGAGCCGGAGTCTTGCTCTGTCGCCCAGGCTGGAGTGCAGTGGCACGATCTCGGCTCACTGCAAGCTCCGCCTCCCGTGTTCACGCCATTCTCCCGCCGAGTAGCTGGGACTACAGGCGCCTGCCACCATGCCCGGCTAACTTTTTGTATTTTTTAGTAGAGACGGGGTTTCACCGTGTTACCCAGGATAGTCTCGATCTCCTGACCTCATGATCCACCTGCCTCAGCCTCCCAAAGTGCTGAGATTACAGGCATGAGCCACTGTGCCCGGCTCCTTAATCATGTTTTTAAAAGTAAAAAACAAAAGGTGAAATGAATAATAATTTAATCCACTATATCAATAAATTATCCTTCCAACATAATCAACATAAAAATTATTATTATTGAGACAGAGTCTTTCTCTGTTACCCAGGCTGGAGTGCAGTGGCACAATCTTGGCTCACTGCAACCTCTGCCTCCCAGGTTGAAACAATTCTCCTTCCTTAACCTCCCAAGCAGCTGGGATTACAGGCGGGTGCCACCACGCCCGGTTAATTTTTGTCCTTTTTTTTGAGATGGAGTCCTGCTCTGTTGCTTAGGCTGGAGTACAGTGGCGCAATCTCGGCTCACTGAAACCTCTGCCCCTGGGTTCAAGCAATTCTCTGCCTCAGCCTCCCAAGTAGCTGGGATTACAGTCGATCGCCACCATGCCCGGCCAATTTTTTTTGTATTTTTAGTAGAGATGGGGCTTCACCATCT